>NC_140595.1:454726361-455453632 GCF_964204655.1 Triturus cristatus | reverse complement strand
TGCTTATAGGCTCAAAAGAGAAGAGACATCACCCACAGTACTGCCAGACATAAGGTCTGTGCACGAGGTGATGTATGATAAGTACACAACACAGTTATCTCTTCAGCTAGTTGTGAAGCTAAGTGCCACTGGCAACTGACTTGCTCATCTCTCGCCATGAACCAACAGATCAGCGCCGTCACCTCCAGCTGCTTCAACACCCTTTGCATCCTCAGCAAGACCCTTCAAATGGATCTCCCCCGAGTTGAGGAAGACAGTCACCTACGCACTCATTACCAGCAGACTGGACTATGGCAACGCACTCTAGCCGGCATCAACAAATCCCTATTCTGCAAGCTCCAAACAATACAGAACACCACGGCCAGACTCGTCCTCGGCATCCCCCGGCACGAACACATCAGCCAACACCTCTGGAGACTCCACTGGCTCCCTGTGGAGAAGAGAATCACCTACAAAATCCTCACGCACGCCTACAAATGCCTACACAACAATGGACCCAAGAACCTCAACGACAGAATAAACTTCATGTACCCAAACGAAACCTGTGCTCGTCCAACCTCGCACAGGCTGAAAACCAACGCATCCACAAAGTCAGAGCAGGCGGAAAATCATTCGCTCACATCGCAGCCAAGACCTGGAACGAGTTACCAGCAGACATCAGACGCACCCCCTCCCTGAACACCTTCAGGAAGACTCTCAAGACCTGGCTCTTCGGTTGAATGGAGCCGCGTAACCCCCTCAACCCCCCCTCAGCACCTTGAGATCCTCACGATTGAGTAGTGTGCTTATAATTCCCTGATTGATTGATTGAACTGACAGGTTCAAGATGGCCCCAAATAAAGGTGCTGGAAAGAAGGTGGCTACTGGGGAGCAGAAGAAGTAGATTTCCACCACTGGTGTGCTGAACGAAACCTTTTTCAGGAAAGTTGTGCCTGCCGCACCGGTGTCTGGCGAGGAAGACAAGCTGAGAGCAGCACTTCTCCATCAAAAGCACCAGCTCCTAAACCTAAGCACAGGACCTTTGCCGTCCGTGAGGCAGCCAGTGCAATCATGTCGATGCCGACGAGTAACGATGTTGAATTGGATTTGTCCCTTTCGCAAAGTAGTACACAATCTTTTCAGGAAACACAGCAAAGTGGACAGCAGCCACAGACAGCAATGGATTTTTATGATGTTGGAGCAGAACTGGAGATTAAGCTTCCTTCAGAGCAAGGAGTTGAACCTCCTCTTTTAGAATCATTGGCTCCCACATCTCTAGCAAGGAAAAAGAAGGGTACTGCAGCACTATCTTCTTCAAGCAGCACAACTTCTGATGATGATGATAGGGACATGGAGTGGATCCCAACATAGACCAGGAGACAACAGGAGAGGCAAGGGAAAAGAGAATTCCAGAAAAAATTAGACGTATGGAAGGGGACAAAAAGGAGGATGACGTTGATGAGGTAGTCAAGGTTGAAGGTGACACAGAGGAATCTGACATTGCTATTCAACCAGCCCGAGGGATGTGGCACAGGTAGCACCGCCATCTACTCCCATATTTGCAAAGCCCCAGCTGAGACCTGCACCAACTCTTGCCTCAGGAGAAGCAGAGAGGCAATCGATGACATGGCCACCTATCTCCAATTTGTCTTCAGGTATTGGCAGTGGACCGGTAAAATAGTACCCCTTCCCAGTTTGGGACTTTTTCACAGTTAGCAAAGAGGGGGAGCACATTACAGTATGGACCATTTGCCACACAAATGTTAGTTGAGGTAAGCCTGGTACACATTATGGTACTGAAGGCCATATGCCCCATATGAAAAAATACCACACAATCAAGTGGGAGGAGCACCTTAAAAAATTGCTGAATGTAGTCGTGGTGGTGGGGCGAGCCAGGGAACATCAGCTACAAGTCTAATCACGGCAGAAGGTGATGATGAAGAAGGAGAGGGTGACATCTTCACGCAAAGCAGCCCTGTCCCAAGCAGTGCACCAGCAGAATCACCTACCTCAGCGACTTCACAATGGCACAAGAAGACTCAGAGTGAGATGATGGAGACATCGCAGCATACAGTGACTGCCCAACCACCACGACGCACATTGAGTCTACCACTAGCATCTACTTCTCAAAAGATGCCCTTGTCAGTGCCCCAAGAAAAGAAGAAAATCCAGGCTACTATTATGGGCATGTTTAGGCAGGAGGGGCCCTACGAGCGAAACCACCCAACTGCACGTTTGTACAATGGGAGGCTGGCAAACATTTTAGCGCTGGACCTCCTCCCTTTTTCATTTGTAGACTTTTAGAATTTGTGGGAGTTTTAGAATTTGCGGCAGCCATCTTCCCAAAATGGAAGGTACCAAGTAGGACCTATTTTGCCCGAGTGGCTGTTCCAGCGCTGCATCACGGTGTGCTGCAGTTGGTTGGACAAGCTTTGCAGCAAAGTGTTGTTCACACCATTCACCTGACGAAAGACATGTGGACCAGTTGCCAGGCAACTGATTACATGTGCTTCACTGCACACTGGATCTCTTTTGCAGGGGTAAAGCAAAATATATCTTCAGGTCTTGGACTTGAAAAAAGTTTTAAGAGCGTTCAGCATCATGCAACAGTGGCCATGTACACCATGGAGAAATCACATACAGCTGTAAACATCTTGGAGAAATTTAACAGCTAGGCGGATGAATGGCTGTGACCCAGAGGTCTTAGAATTAGATTTGTTGCCACGAACAATGGAAGTAACATAGTCAAGGCCACGTCAGACGGAGCTATTTCAGGGTCCTGTGTTTGGCCCATTGCATCAACATGGTGGTACAAGACTTCCTCAAAAAGGAAGACGTAGTCAGCAACATACTGACCACCTGCAGAAGAATCTCACCCATTTCAGACATTCTTTTAAAGCCTTCCAGAGTTCCAGTTAAAGCCCTGATACAAGAGGTGCCAACACGTTGGAACTCCACCTTTTACATGCTGCAACGTCTGCTTGAGCAGTACAAACAGATCAATGACTATGTCATTCAAAGAGGAGAAGATGCAGTTGAGAAAGCTATAACCATGGATGCGGACAAATGGGGCCTAATCAAATGACTGGCACAGATGCTACTCCCTTTTGAGGTTTTTATGCTGGAAATTAGCAAGGAGAACAGTATGATGGGCCAAGCTATCCTATTGTCGCATCCCTACAAGACCAGGTAAGAAGGCATCTGAAAGGTTCGTCCCTGCAGGTGTGAATGAAAACACAGATGCACATGCCTTGGTTGAGAGCTTAGTCCTGTGCTTAGCTTCTAATATAAGGCTGCAACATGACATCATCAAGTCCAAAGAGTATGTAAGCGCCACACTACTTGATCCACGGTACAAAAACATTCTGACCACTTTTATCCATTTTTCTGAAGGGGATGTTTTGAAATACAAGAAGTGGACTGTAGAGCAAGCCAGAGACTTGGAAGAAGAATGGCTGGAACTTCGAGTCCCACCCTGCAGTTCTGGGGTGCCACCTTCAACTTTCAGAGTGGGAAGTCTTGTCTCACAGCAGCCAACAATACCATCAACCAGAACAACAGCAAAAACAGCAAAAGAAAGACCGGACCCAACCTCTGCATTGTATTGGTTTCAATACGCAGGGCTCAAGTTCAGAGCAGAGGCGATGGAAAAGCAGATAGAGCAAGTGGACGCGCCAATGACCATACACAACATTTTCCAGGAGTATCTGGATGATCAAAAAGAGCTCTATGTGGGTCAAAATCCATTGATAGCTTCGCAGGCTGGCAATAAAGTATCTGGCTGGCCTTTTACCAGTGTGTCTGCTGAATTTGTGCTCAGTGCAGCTGGTGCAGTTGTCACAGTGAAAAGGACCAGTCTCTTACCTCAAAATTGGAGAGATTGACTATGATCAAATTGAACCAAAATGTATACCACACAATTACACCATTCCTGAAACAACAGCACAGGAGGAGGAAGAGGGTGATTGCTCCAACATTGAATCAAATGTGTTAGCTAACTAACTTCTGGGTGAGCCACCTGAGTTTGAGGACACACTCTACTTCCCGGACTAAGTATGCCAGTACCCCCAAAGAACTTTCAAGTTTTCTCTTTGAGAAGCATTATTAAAAAATTAGCTAGGGGAACATTATTATTTTAGTGTCAGATTTATGCTGCCCCACATTTTTTATGAGTCACATATATATTGCTCGATTGCAGTTGGACTAGTGTGCATTGAAGAAGCCTCCACAATTCCTTAATGACAGTGGGGACAATGCCTGCCCCCTTTGCATTCCTAATGCCTAATGCCTATCCCTTTTTACATCACTTAGTACTAGAACGGCTGCCCCATAAATTCACTTATTATGTACAGGACTGCCTGCCAATACCAAATTGTGTTGCCTGCATCAAATATGATTGCATTGAATACCCAATACTTGAACTACCCGTGCTTGCCTTGGATTGGATGAGGTAACTTCAACTATTGCAACGGTGAGTGGCTGATTGAGTGAGTGATGATTTATGTTCATTGATGATTCATGTGGTTGCAGACACTCAGGGAGGGAGTGTGTTGTTGAACTGTAATATGGAACATTGATTATTGATTTGCATTGTTTGGGGTTTGAGTGATGGATGCCTATTTTATTTTCCCTGTAGATGATGATGATCAGCCCTTTCGCAATTAGCCACATTTAATTAATTGCAGAGTTGTACTCCTTTTTTCTGGTTCTTCAGACACAAGATCAGTTAATTTAGTTATCAAACTAAATCTATGCAAAAGACTGCAATTCTGTTTCATTCTCTACTTGTTCTTCAACAGAAGTGCACTACACTCCATGTGTATTTTGCTCTGATCTTTGCAATTCAAGATGATGATGATGACTGGCCTGGTTCTGGACTTGTATGGGGTTATTCAGAGTCACTCAGGACCGGAGGAGTATCATGGAAGAAAACACAGGGCGGGACTGGGAGCTACAGGCTTACCTCAACAACACACAGCAGAAAAAAGAAGTTATCAAGTATCAGCTTCAGTTCAAAGGTTAGCCAATAATCTGAGGCTTAGTACTACTTAGCCATTTGGAATAGAGAGAGATGTGTTTATGAAATGCTGATCTGTGTGTGTGTGTTTTTGGGACTTGTGGCAGAAGTGAAACTCTGAGTGACCCTCTTGTTTTTTGCTCTGCCTCTGAGTCTTCTTATCTTGATACACTCCTTATGAAGCTTCCCTTCCTTCTGTCCTTCTCCTCAACTCTAAAATACAGTACAGTTTCTCTTTTACAATCTGCAGGCCTTCTTCTAGCCTCCTTCACGAACGAAAGGCAGAAACTAAATGAGCTTAAAAACACTCCTGCTTAACTACCATACCAGTGCAGGTAGGCCACAAAGAGTGGACATTCCAGAGGAATGCAGACACACTACCCAATTTTGAAATGTTGTTTAATTTTTCTTTAGACAATCATATTAACTAAGAGAAGAAGTGGGTGGGTGGGTTCACTCCCTAACCTAGAAGACAGAACATTCGGATATATGGGAAATTGGGTCTCGGCCTGGGGCAGAAGGACTGTTTGCAATGCATGTAGCTGTACTCTGTCATACTCATTCCCTTGTTTCCATGCTGCTGCTTATTGCCCAGATGAATGTTGACCTTGTGTTGTAGTGTTTGTCTTTGTCAAACCTTTCCCCAAATCCCATTTCCCATCCATTCATCAAACCCCTAACCCTCATTACCTGAGCTGTGTGATTTATTGAGCTGAAGCATAAAGTTACACCATCAATGGATCACACACTTGGTGGGGTGGATGTGGTGAAAGCAACACCAACTTACTGTAGAATCTTTAAAGCAGAAGCCCACACTAGCCCATTACCAACCCACGCATTAAAAATGACCCATAGTCTTTTAGATATAGAATGAAGAACATCAGTCGTCAGCATCATCATCACTAACTGTAAACGCCTAACCTAAGCTTGTCGACTGACTCTCGATTATGAGTCCATTTTTAATAACTTGTGGATTTCACAAATAATACTGCTAGCTCCAGCCAAAACTTACTAGTATTGCTATTTTTTCTATTTTAGCACAATCAGGCATTCTCATTGTGTCATCACCATTATGTGCTACTCAGGTGGTGTCAATTGTTTGCAAATCTATATATTACCCACTTACTCAGTCTTTCTACTTCCATTTAATTGCCTACGATGGATAGCCATCAATCAATCATTCAGAGCAATCCTACAGTTGGATCTCACCTGGGAGGAATTGGAAGTGAGACCTCGTTTGTGAAGTTGTGATGCCTTCCCTGTTATTGCTGCATGTATATTGAGTAAGTCAACTAATATGGCTGTAATATAACTTAGAAATTAATTAACTGCTACTGTTTTTTATCTAGATAGTTCAGACCCTCGACACAATAGAGCCTAGGTCATCTTATCATGGCAGCATTCCCCATAATGGTCAAAATAGTTAGAGATGTATAAGCCTAGACTATTAAGTGCTATGATATCTCTAGTCAAGCACATAACCAGGCTGTGTAAAACTACTTGAAAGCAGCAGTAAAAAGTAAAAGTAAAATAAACTTCTTCAAGCATAAATTTCGATTATAAAAAAGATTTCCCCTCTTTATTTATTTATTTACAAAGCCATCCACGCCATCCACCCTCTCCACTCAAACAACATGCCCACCCCTCTCTCAAACAAAACTACCCTAGCCCCAAAACTCAAAATGTTCATCAAAGTCTCTAGAGTCCCACGCCAACGCTCTTCTTCCTACCCTCTCCACCCAGCCCCAACAACCTACAAATCCCTCCCACCAAAACAAAATATTGAAAAATGGCTAGAAAAGGGCATTATTGTTGTCGATCTGGAGCTGGTTCATGATCTGCTCCATTGAGGTGAGCCATCCCTCGATAGTGTCCAGCTGCTGCAGGATGCAGCACAGTAATGGCCTGTTGCCATTCGGTGGGGGGTGGCAGCAGTTGGCTGGTGGTGGCACCGGAGATGGGATGGCCGGGAGGCTTGAGGCTGAGGGGGACCGGCTACGCTGGGGCCCAGGAGCTAAGCATTGATCTCCTCTTCCTCCTCCTCTTCCAGGACCACCAGCCACCTGTATTCAAGCTGGATACACTCCAGCCTCTGCTGCTGCAAACAGGCCGCTCTCTCCTGCCGGTGGGGTGATCCGGCAGGACCAGTAGGAGCAGCTATAATGAGAAAAACAAAAATGACAAATTGTAAATAATGCTCTTTGCAAACAATAGTTTTAAAGAACAACGGGGCACAGTAGCAGTGCATTTGTGGTCCCCTCGGGCCCTTGGAATTTTATGATTATGATTAGAAGAATTGCAAGACCAATTTTAGGTTTTCTTTTACCCACACATATTGCCACACATAAAAAAGCAGTGACTGTGTGGCAGAAAAGAAACAGGCAGAGAATAACATTACAGGATTAAAAAACAGTGATTGGATTATATTTTTCTTCTAAAGTCTTTTCAAGTAACTATAGTGAAGAGAATCAGAAACTTTCAGTTAAAAAATAAATGGCTTCTCATTGATGAGTACGGCATTATGCACTATTATAGAGTACAAGTTGTGTGTGAAGGTAAAATACTGAAGCCATGCTCATTGTTAGCCAGCGCCTATGCAAGTTTGCTACTGGCTGCAGCTGTAGTTAACAATTATCTCATTCCAATGGCCCTACTCTTCGCCAAAAGCATTTCTCGTTCTACCCTTTCTCCAAAGAGGCTGATTAATAATACTAAGATACTAAGTCAGTCACATTCCTCATGTATGAAATGCGGATATTAATATATTATCCTGTCTGCCGTAAGTAGAAGTTAAGAAAAATGAATCCAATGTACTGCACTGCAGGCAAAGGAACGGATTATATAGATTTTATTTGGCACATGTAAAACTTGATATCAAATCATGGACTTACTCACACTTTATAACCACCACGTTTTCCAACAAATTCATTTGCTGGGCAAGAACCAGGGAAAGGGAACTTGATTTTCTCTTCGGCAAGGGGTAGGGTAAAGGAATTAGACAGATAGGGTAGAACTTTTTTCCTATATAAAAGAGGGGCCACTACACTGATCCTCGAGTCATCATCTTTGGCTTATTCACTTGTGGTTCAATTCACAAGGGAAAAATCTGAACAAGTGTAAATTAACCTGTTCTGGGAAACCATGATATATGTTCTGGGATCACTTCACATGGGTATAACATGATTAAATGTGGCACATGTCAAGAATGGCCCACCCACCCTTTCATTGATACACCATTTCCTTTCTTTTAAGTAGCCTTCTCTTCTTTCATGTCTCCCTCAAGCCATCAAAGCTCATTATGTGAGATTTTGCTGCATTTGCAGATAGAAGAGTCCTTAATAACTCAAACACCGCTGTGGCTGGTAAAACTGGGAGGGGTGTTTCACCTCACAGTCATTTTCGATGACGACAATGAGCGACACCATGGCAATAGCAAGTGAGCATAGTAATTGCAAGAAATAGGTGACTTACCGGTTCCCGTCCCAGCTGCCGCTTCTCCCCCTGCAATAACTGAGCTGTCACCATCTCCTCCTGCAGCTACACTGGAGCCGGCATCATCGATGTTCTGTGTGGCTAGAATATAAAACATTACACATGGTTTTCTTTAGATCCCAGATACGCCACCCCAAATACAACAGCAATAAAAAAATGCAGAACTACAGCTCAGTTAGAACATATCTTCCAAATATCACTCTGGGTATTTGATTGGTTGGTTCACAAAGTTATAGAAGCCAGGCTTGGAACAACGTTCAATGAAAAACCTATGGGGTTGGTTGGCAAATGCAATGTGATTGGGACTTCATGCTTAGGTGTTTTCAAAAAGAGGCTAAGGAGTCAGTCTCTGTGATGTAGCTTGGCAGGGTATTCCATAATTTGGCCCCTGTGACGGAGAAGGAACGTGCGACCCATCTTACATATTGGAATTTTGGCACTGTTACTTACCTGCTTCAAGCTGATTTTAAGTGCTTAGTAGGCCATGACTCAATTGCCAGTGAGTCTTTGCCACACAGACCAAAGTGGACTATACTAAGTACCTTAAAGTTCACACACTTCTTGACTAGAAGCTACTGTATATTTGTGAGGCCTTTCCTCACTGACAGATAATTCTGAGTATTGAGAATGGGGCGCCTTGCGGCATTTTGCACCATCTGAAGTTTGTTAAGGGAGAAGCTATTTATGTTGCGGTACAGCGCGCTACAAGAGTCAAATTGCGAGGTGATTATGCGATGACCACTAATTTCCAAAGTTCCTTAGAAATAAAAGGAAACATCTTTCTGAGAGAACGAATGATGAAAAAACAAGTGCTTGTGGTATGGTTTGCCTGCCAATTGAGATTGAGAGAGGTGTCAAGCAGAACACCTAAGTTCTTTATGACTCCACGGAAGTAGGTAGGGGCCCACATAATTCCAGCCACCAAAACTCTGACCAGATAGAGTGCTGGGCTCCGAAGACCATGACTTTGGTCTTATCAATGTTAAGCTTAAGGGACACAACAATTTGTGCGTTATCAGCATATGATTTTACCTGGAATCCAAAGGATCTAACTAAGGCTGCTAAAGGAGAGATATACAAGTTAAAGCGAGTAGGGCTGAGGGTTGAGCCCTGCGTTACCCCACTTGGTATACTGAAGGCCTTGACTCTAAACTGACCACAACTCACAAGCTAACGCCTCCCCACAAGAAAGGAGTGCAGCTGTTCCAGAGCCTTGGCACCCATACCTACCTGCTGCAGCTATTTGACCATTCATGCGGGCGAGACAGTGTTGAAGGATGCCGACAAGTCCTGTAGGACCAGGACAACAGTCACGCCCTGATCCACCTGCATTCTCATAGAGTCAGGGGCAGAAATTAATTCTGACTCCATGCTGTGGCCGTCTCTGAAACCATTTTGAGAGGGGTCCAGAAGGTCGTGGTCGATAATGAATTTAACAAACTCTTTGTTCAGATGTTTCTTGAGAATTTTCACAGGGGTAGGGAGTAGCGAGATTGGACAATAGTTCTTCAATTCTTGTGGGACCATGTTGGGGTTTTTGGGGATTGGTATAATAATAGCTTTCTTCCAGCTTTCCGGGAAAACTCCAGTTAGTGGAATGTGGTTGAAATGTTTTTTCAGAAACTCAGCTACTGTGTCAAGGACCAACTGACATTTTGGGAGAACACCAGTCAGAGAGAGAGAGCCCAATTTAACACTCATCAGAGTCTTTTTGACCTGTTATGGTGTAATCAGCGGGAAGGTCAACATCAGAGAGGCTGCTGGGAGTATATTCCGAGCAAGCAGCATATCATCCTGTGTCTCAAAGGAATTCAATTACGAGTATATGCTAAGAATGTTATCCCTGAAAAATGCAGCCAAGTTATCACAAAAGTCTTGGGGAGCATCAGTCTACTGCTTGCCGGAGGGACTAGATAAGCTCTTGACCACTTTAAAAAGTTCATTAGTGGAATTCTTGGCTAGCCTGATAATTGATGTGTTAAAACGTGTTTTTGCCATGAAAATTGCCAGTTTATGTATGACCATTAAGGATCTATGCTTATCTTTCTTATTCATGTCTAATTTAGTGCGCCACTTCAATTCCTGCCTGCGACAGTGCTGCCTCAGTTCTCTAACTTCATTGGAGAACCAAGGAGCTGACTCTTTCCTCTTAAAGGGCTAGTTAACCCTCTTGGGGAAAGAAATACGTTTATTGCATAGTTAACAAAAATCATTGCATATGAAGCTAAAAATTATGCAAACAAGTCATACAGCGTATCATACGGCTACTAGTTGTGAAAAAATAGGTACATAACACATAACATGTAAATCATCTAGTCTTACGGGAGGGGCACAGTCAATAGATTAAAATCTGTTAAATCTAGTATTTCTGAGAAGTGTAATTAGTTCATGCAGCATATCCTGCAAGGTACTAATGAATAGAAACATAAACACATAATTCATGAAGGGTGAGTTATCTGATCTTACAGTTCAGGTGTGGTCATACAGTTTATTTTTCATAGTTCTTTAATGCTCTCAATGTGCATGTGTGTTGTGAAAACCTAATCTTACTGGCAGAGCTTCGTCTTGTCGTTCTTGTCTTAGTTATTCTGCCTCTCTCTTAA
Organism: Triturus cristatus; assembly: GCF_964204655.1. NCBI lineage: Eukaryota > Metazoa > Chordata > Amphibia > Caudata > Salamandridae > Triturus > Triturus cristatus. The sequence continues at coordinate 455,442,541 of NC_140595.1, read as the reverse complement.
AGTACCTGTATTTCTGCAAATAATCCTCGCCATTGATGGTATATAAGGTGTAGTTCAACTCTTTCAACTCTTTATGAATGATGTACATCTATTGTTGCTTTGTTGTTATTGATCGTTCATAATCCGATGTGTGCAAAAGAGTTTGAGGATAAAATCACCTAATCACTGTCTCCTCCTGTCCCAGGTGTCATGACCCCATTTAAGAATTTTGTTCCCTCGCAGGCTAGTGTTCCTCTTAACCAAAAACGGACAGCTTGCCTCCAGGTGTGGATGTGGAGTTTTAAAAACAATAATTTAGTAACTTCTTTCTTTCTCCCAAGACGTAAGGGCAGGTGCAAAAGATGTAGGCGATAGACTCTGTTTTATACCGGAAACATCGTTTAAAACACTGTCATTACATCGCTTGCTATTACAACGGGGTCGTTACAATGACCGCGTTGTTAGTACGCGATGTAATGACATCGCAAGTCATTACAATGACTTCCAGTAGAGGGCGCTCAGGTATTGGAAATGATTTCCAATGCCTTCCCTACTGTTGCGGAAACTGGAGTAGGAATAGTATATAATACTATTCCTAAGTCCAGCGCGCCCCCTACTGGAAGTTGTTGTAAAGACTTGCGATGTCATACATCACATACTAACAATGCGGTTGTTGTAACGACCGCGTAGTAATGGCACGCAATGTATTACATCGCATTATAATGTGCCCTATTCAAGAAACTGTATAACATGAACTGACATTTTAATGATAATGAAAAACGAGCTGTTAGGTCCTCCTACATGTTAACTACTGTCCAGGCGTGTCATCTCTTTGCAAAATCTTTTCTTAACCTGCAGCTGAGACAAGAGCTTTGTTGAGGAATTAATTGTTCTAAAAAAGACTGTTCTTTCCATGCTGTTTGCCCATACATCATTAATACCTAGATCGTCTATTGCAAGACCTAAGTAGTCCCCCAAGGATTTTGTTTGGTTTTTCTTCAGCTGTGCCTCTATTTCTAGCCAAAATAAGTTATTCAGAGAGCATTACTTACTGTGTCTCCAACACAGTTTAACAAAAGGACTCATTTTTTAAGCCAAATTCAAGCCTCATCTGGGCTGTGCGAGATGATTTTGGCAAGCTAAAAACTGCTTTGTAGGCATTCGATTGTAGCAAATTCAGAGTGGTTGTTTCCTTACCATGCATGATCACCAAGCCATGTCCTGCAGTTGAGATTAGTTTGGCTGCCATTATTGTTAGCAGATATTCAAGCGAAGGACAGCTGAGTTTCTTTTTCATCATCTTAAATCCAAATGTTAATGAATGCACTTTTGCTCGTAGAGAGGCTATGTGCTGTTTGAAGGTCAGTTGGCGCTCCATGTAGATGCCCAGATACTTATATGAGAATACAGTTTCAACTTGCTTTCCCTTTGTAAACCAAGTGAATGATCTATATTTTGAGTCGACAAGAGGGAACACTTTTGTTTTCTTAAATTAAAATCCAGGGCTTGCGCTTTAAGTAACTCGCTTGTGTGTCAATTGATTAGCCCATAGCTGCTACCTTGCCTGAGGCAGTCGATGACAGCTTCTGCTGGCTGGTCCAAGTTGCAGTTTCCTGCATCTCACCTGGGATTGCCCATGGGTAGGGGACTTCTGGACTGGGGTAATCTATTTTGTACTCTCTACTTTCTATCACAGGTCACTCCCCTCCACAAACTCCACAGTTCAGTCTCTTGGGATATGCCAAGGACATTTCCCCAGGGGAATGCTTCCCCTTCTGGCCAAAAGCAGAGTCGCCATACACTGGGAGAGACTGCCTGCACCCAAAACAGAGACATGGTTGCAGGACGCAACCCACTACTAGGATCAACTCTCCACCACAATCACACCCTAAGGACATTTAAGACCCAATGCCCCCATTCCCCAGATAAAGAGCCTTGAATGGACGCAAGCAACCCCCCTCCTGAATGGTGCCCCTTCCCCACTCCATTTACTGACTGTGAGCAGCCCTGACACTGGACCCCCACCCGCTCAACTGCCCCCTGGCATTGAGTGTTGGGGGAATGGAGAATCCATGCTTCTCGGCTGGCTTGTCCGGAATCGGGCTCAGGGTTGTGCTCAATGTGGGCAACGCTGTGAAGAGCCAGTTGTACATGTTTACCTTCACTAATGCGACAATGTGTGAACTCTCCCTGAAAGTATATTTGACCTCTTACCATGCCTCCTCCGGCTTCTTCCCTCCTCCCCACCTTTGATGTTGTTATATTGTTTTCCTTCTTTAAAATGGCAATAAAGATTTATTTCTTTAAAAAATAGTACTTCCAAACCAAAGGTAGGGGTTATCAAGGTAATAATTGGGACCCTGCAAACCCTTCTGGGGTATGCCTTGACTGTCATCAGCCAGGACACAAAAGAGGAGATGCAGCATGTTCCAAAATGCCCCCAAGTGGTGGCCAATCCAGGGGATTGGCTAGCATAGGAATGGGGGTGGGGGTGCACTCAGTAGAGGCCAGAGGGTACACAGAGGCTCCTTCCGTTTCCCTTTGTGGGGTGGTTTTTGAAGCCCTGGCTGGTGTACCTCCAAGCATGGAGAAGTATAGACATAGCCAAAGATCAATGGGAGTGAAGTAGATTACCTTTGGAATACAGGTGCCAGTAGCACTATAGTGGCAGCCAGACTGGTTTCCTTAGAACAAATGATACCTGGTGTTAATCACCAGGTGACCATTGCTGACTATGAGACTACGCTCCATCCAAAGGTCTTGATAAGTTTAGAGTGGGGAGGGCTTAATGGCCCAAAGAAAGTTGTTGTGTAGCCTGTCATCCCATTGGAGTGTCTGTTGGAAAATGATCTGGAAATGTCCGCTTGGGTAAAAGTGGTAAGGAAGGCTGATGCAGAAAGGCTCGGTCTCCCTGAGTGGGTATGTGTGACAACACGAGCACTAGCAGTACAGAAGGGAAGTAATGGGACTTTTGAGCCTGAAATAATGATCCAAACTTCCAAATGGCTAGAAGTCTGTTGAGACAGCTTCAAAGAGGTCACAGGACCACTGCGAGAGTTCTTCAGAAGAGGATGCCCTGGTGTCTGAGGAGGGAACTGCAGCTGAAGGATTCTGTCCTGATCTAACAGAACTCCTAAGTGCAGGGTGACCATCCAGAGTGGTCCTATGCCAAGGGCAAAAGTCATGCCCAAGTCTTGAAGGCCTTAGGCAGCAAGCTGCAAAGTGAGAACATGGATATGGCAGTGGTACCCACAGAGTCTACTGGGAAGACTGGGTTCTTGTACACTAAGGTATGAGACCCCATACCAGGGGAAGCCAGGAGAGTCGTGGTCCCCCATGATTGCATAGAGTACATTCTGGCATTAGCCCATGAAATCTCCCTAGATAGACATCTGGGGCCAAAACCAAAACCTAGGACAGGTTAGTTGCCCATTTTTATTGGCACAAGATGTCTGAAAAAGAGAAGGCGTTTTGTCACTGATAATGATGTGAGCTACGAGTTTACCATCCCTATCACCTCCAGACCAATGGTTTAGATGAGAGATTCAACAAGACCATGATGGGCATGATAATAGGTCTCCCAGAAAAACTTAGGAAATGAGATGTCCTGTCACCTTGCCTCTTGTTTGCATTCAGTGAGGTGCCACAGAAGGTGTTTGACTTTAGCCCCTCTGAAATACTGTTTGGCCATCCTGTAAAGGGTCCCTTAGGTTCGGTGAGGGAAGGCTGGGAGAAACCTCTCAAAGAGCTCAAACTGTTCATACTGAACTATGTACTGGTCCTGCTTTCATGCATGGCTGAGTACATGAAAAGGGCGAACAGGAATCTGGAGTCTAGCCAAGAGCTTCTGGTATAACCAAAAGTCAACACTGGTTGAGTACTAACCAGGCTAGGTGATGTGAGTGTTTGAGCCTGTGGCCCTCCTAGACAGCTGGACTGGGCACCATCCCATTGTGAAAAGAAAGGGCAAGTCATCTTCTTGGTAGACTTCTGCACCCCAAGGAGTCCTCACAGAGTTCTCCATGTAAATCACCTAAAGCCACACCAGGACAGAGCTGACATGACCATTCTCATAGTCACTGATGGAGGCCAAGAGAAGGAAAGTGAACCCGCCCTGATCGGTTGTCAGACAGTTCAGTAGAGGGTGTTACTTTATCAGACCCTCTTACTGCACAACCGCAATCTGATTACAGGCAAGTCCTAACCCAGTTTGCTAAACACTTTTTTTACCCCTGGTCAGACAACATGATGTGTCCATGATATGGACACTGGTGACAGCCTCCCTGTCAAAACAAGATTTACGGACTGTCTGATCAAGTCTAAGTCTGCATCAAGGCTGAGATCAGAAAGATGCTAGAGCTTGAACCCTCTGACAGTCCCTGGGCTAGCCCTGTGGTAGTGGTCCCCAAACCTCACTCAAAAGGATGAGGTTTGTATGGATTACAGGGGTATAAATACAGTCACTAAAACTGATGCACACCCCATTCCAAGAACAAGTGAGCTCATTGCTAAATTGGGCGCAGCCAAATTCTTGTGTATCATTGATTTAACACCAGGGTATTGGCAAATTGGACTCAATTTTTACGTTTTTTTTTATTTATGTTGCGAAACTCCAAGAGGTCCACATAAAATCTTAGGATATATGTATGCAGTAAAATACAAATAAAAGAGATATTCCAAAATGCAACTTTAAGTTCAAAAGTACATAGAAGCTACTCCGGCAGTGGGTGCAGCAAAACACAAAACATGTCCGATATTTAAAATTCCATATTAAACAAATCCCCAGTATTCTACAGGGTATTGCACTTAATGGTACATAAAAGTGACTATTGTGCCACTAGTGTAAACTGTGCAAACACGATAAGATAAATACATTGAATAAAAACACAATAGCTGTAGCAGACCAGGAATATAGATGAATAGGAACAAGAAATTCCACCCAATGGTACATAAAGCGATTATGGTGCCGGCAGTACAAAATATTCAAACTCTATATAATGAATACATTATATAAAATACTTAAGCAACAGCAAGATGTAGGAGACTAAGACAGGCAATAAGCAGGCTAGAGAATCACTGACAACCACATTTTCATTCAGGCTTAAAAAATCCTTTATACAGCTTTAAAAAAAGGACTCAAAAAAGATACAAATTCTATGACAAAACATTTTATTTGACAGTGCATAAAGTCACTGTAAGACTGTTGGGGCTGAGAGGATGGACAGCTGCAAACATATGGGCCTCAACCAATTGTGCTGATGTAATAAAAGTGCAGGGCAAACAAGTTAGACTTGGTTAAGATCTTGGGTACCATTTTGGCACAAATGGCAAACCACTGAACAACCATACAATTTAGACAAAAGGGGATTTAACAGAAGGAAACCCTGCCTCAAGATAATCCAAAAATGTCTCAAACAATGTGGCAAATTCCAAAGAATACAAGGCTGCGCTTTATTTATCATGCAATAGCCTATAAGAGGATGGAAACCTCTTTTTTGATACAGCCCTCTCTGTACAGGTGAAAACCCAGGGACCATGTGGCTTGTTTTAAACTAGCATTTCGTTGTAGAATTGTCATAGTACAAATCAGGGGTGGGCCTAACTACTACAAATCTGCTGCTACCACAAAGTTTCTATAAATTAGTAACTTCTCTTTTAGGCCATCCAATATTTCTTTCCTAAAATAGGACCTTAATGAGCCTAGATCACTCTTGGCAAGGCACACGGCTCAGCGTACCACCCCTGCAAGACCCTGGACAAAGGCACTTCTCAGCCTAAATTCCAACCTTAGAACTGCTACAGAAAATGCAGAATTAACTGAAGCAAGGTCTCTAAGGACGCGACCATCCATCATATTTAAAAAAAAAACATTTAGAAGCATCAATTAATCTTGTTCCATACAGCAGAGAGGCAGGTATCTTAGCTTGGTGCCCATTGAGCCATTTTTGGGTAAGATTGAAAATTATTATATCATCTGTGTATAATAAGCAAACAATAGACTTTCCCCCAATTAACAGAGTGATACCCTCACTACGGGCCAAATAATCAGTGATGTCCGCAATGTATAGGGAGAAAAGAAGAGGGGCAAGCAGACAGCCTTGTTTTAACCCATTTAGGGTAGGAATGGCTTGAAACAAACCCCTATCCCCACCTAGAAGGACTCTACACCAGGTATCGTTATGGAGGGAGCAAACTAAATCCAAAAGGGTACCCAGCATACCCAAACTTAAAAGCTTACTCCACAGCAAAGGACGATTAACTTTGTCAAATGCTGTGGAGAAGCCTATAAAAGCTGCATATACCACTCTGCCTCTTGTTAAAAGATATTTTGTATTTATCACCCAAAGGGCAGCCATTTATCAATCATTCCATGCTTGCTTCTAAACCCTGTTTCCCTGTTTGCTCCATAGAAATAATTTTATGCTGTTTCTTCCATTCATTAATCTGGGTTAATAAGCATTTAGCAAAAACCTTACCCACCGCATCAAGAAGGGCGATCTGACAATAATTTTCTGGCAGGTTACAATCCCCTTTTTAAAGAGTGTTACTATGAGACTCCCCGTCCATGAAGGGGGAATTTCTTTTTGTTTCATAGCAGCTTTTAAAAAATGGGCAAAGGATTTTGCTTCAAAAGGAAACGTTTTGTTTTATTACCGAAATAAGGAGCTCAAATAATGAAGTTTCTCCCTGCTGTTATTTATTTCTGTGTCATTACAGGATATAATCTTTGTTGCATCTAGGTGAGGGGAAAAAGGTCCTCATCCCTTACTAGTCATATAATAAGCATGTATCGTTATTGTGCTGTTTCTGGCCCAGAAACAGGGGGAGAAGCCCCTATCCCCCTAACTTGAAGTAGGATTTGTTTGGTGTGTCCGGGCGAGAGTATGAATTTTTGGTTGATTAGGATAAAATATCCAATTGATGCAAGTATATCAAATGATAATGGTAAAGGTTTTGATGGGTTTCTGTGGTTGTGGAGTGACTCCACAACCACAGAAACCCATCGAAACCTGGCATTAGCCGAGACCGGAGAATCGTCGGGTTTACAAACCCTCCCGTTTACTAAGATATCCCATTACCTGACAACCCGCCCTGAGGAAGCCCTAGGCCTGATGGCCAGTTAGAGGGTGAAACACGTGTTGGCTGTGCCATCCCTGTTCTTTTCTTACAGACAAATAAAAGCACAAACTTCTCACCATTATCATTTGATGTACTTGCATCAATTGGATATTTTATCCTAATCAACCAAAAATTCATACTCTCGCCCGGACACACCAAACAAAGGATATAATCTTTATCTCATTGTTAATTGGAAGGTCATTGCAGGTGGCTACTCTGGGATAAACTGGATATTGCACTGGGTAACCAGTTCCATATGAGGGGCTCATCTTCATGTATTTTTTGGGTGGGGAGGACCAAAGATACCCTACCTAATAAATACCTGTCTGCTATGCTTGCCTAGGTTGGTTTTTAGCCCCCTAAAATCAATTGGCGATCCCTCACTAAGACACGGGGCTAGGAATGGTGGCCCGCAACCCACGACATGTGACCCATCCCCTTTTAAAATTGGGATGACATCAACCCCCCTACGTTGCAGACATTCAGACATTCAGAATATTTAGAATCACATTTGGCATAAGTTTTGAATTAAAAATTGCTCCTGATTTAAAAGAAGACCCCTGGGGTAATGAGGAAACCAGATTGATGTCACAACCTTGAATTAACTTCAAATTCCCAATATCTGAAAAACAAAGCAGCAATGACCTATGTAGAATTAAGTCTACATCACAAAGGGGAATAAAATCCAACATGTAGGTGTCCACATTACATGACAGAGAGTTTGAGCCTTCTGGCACCAAAGGGCCCCACACTGTGGCGTGATCCAAGAAAGCGGCAGTCATTGGATTCAGTGAGGACGGCATACAGGGAGGGCGGGACACATGTTCCACTACTAGTCCTGCTACAAGCCCATCAGCCAATGCATTAGCTGGTCCACAGTCAGAGTCTATGACTTGCTGAGTTACTTGAAGTATTCTCATTGTACCCAAGGCGCATTGTGAGGCATCCATTCCCTCTTTAAAGCGTAATCTCCTTCAGCCCTTTTTAGCGAATTAATGGAGAGGTTTTTTTTTCATCCCGCTACACTTTTTCTTCCTCTTCACGACCTCTGCCTGAGATGAACTTGGTACACCATTATTTAACCCCTACTTAGACCGGGATTTAAAGATTGGGAGCACATCCTGGTATCCACTAACCCTGGGCGTAGTTCGCGTAGTAGCGCTACGCGTAGCTATGCGAAGTGCACTTCGCACTACGCAAGCTACGCGTAGCCACGCGAACTGCGTAGTGCACTGTGCAAAATGCTGTTTGCACTGATTGCACGGTGCCGGATGCTTATCCGCACTGTGTAATCATTGCAAACGGCTTCTTGCACAGTGCAAGCGTTCGTTTTCTGCCGCTCAAGTAGATTTGTATTCGAGCGGCAGCTTTCTCAACGCGGACTGGTAGTTTCTCATCGCGAGCAGTCGAGAGCATACGCAACCACTCGCAATGAGAAACCTGACCTCCCCGCATTGAGAATCTCGCCGGGAGGTTTATTTTCCATGCTAGCGATTGGCAACTTGATGTTGCTGATCACGAGCGAGGAAAAAGTCTCGCCGGGATGTTATTTTGCTTGCTCGCGGTCGCCAACTTGACGTTGAGGGCCGCGAGCAAGCAAAAAATGCCTGCTACGCGTTTTTGCACTGTGCTACGTGCAATTCGCGTAGCGCGTAGTTGCGCAAACTACGCAAACTACACGAGTGTAGCGTAGTCCTACGCCCAGGGTTAGTATCCACTCTGGGAATTTCCATTTGTACTCTTCATGCTGGAAACAGTATTGAAGATAAATGTTATGGAATCAACTGGACTATTGGAATGTGGAACTATTTTGGAAAGCTTCTTACGTTCTGGTTTTCCTGCTAGGAGCCAAAGTTGATTTGTCAATGAGCCTCTCTCTGATGGATCCTTCTGCCTTTTCTGTTTCCACTGGTTCTCTGTGACCTATATCCTTTCCCTGCTTCCTGCTTACCAATTCCCTTAAAATTGCTGTCACTGTGTCAAAGATACAGTCCGAACCACCAACAAAAGTTTCTAGCAGCTGTAAATTGAGGGCAAAAGCCTTTCAAACCACAAAGGGAGGTTGACACCTTTGTTCCTTGGTCTAGAGGATGACAAGATTGAACAACACTTACATCGTGGTCAGGAGTAACAGAAAGATAAGATATCAAGAAGGGATGATTTGAAGGGGTACTGCTGAAAAGGTGCCATCCAGTTTGAGCGGTCACAGACGGCTTCCTCTCTGACTCCGAAATCTTACTTTTATCTTGTAAACCATACCTCCTGCTAAATCCAGATTTGACAGAGTAAAATCATCATCCAAGGCTTTTCAAGGTGTTTGGAAAGAGGGGTGATCTTGAGGGGCTATATGAGGATTATTCACCACCACAGGGGAGAGAGACATATTGGGGGTGAGCTAAAGATACCCCCTGAAGTTGTATAATATCCTTTTGTGAGAGAGGCACCTCTTCCCCCTTAGGGCCAGACCCCCCATAATCGTTAGTCTCTACCTTAACATTAGGCCCCCAATACGACTCCAAGATCACATTTGGCTCCTCTTGTGATAGTTTTTCCTTTTCCCAAAGGATGAATATTTGGTTGTTCCCTTTCAGCATCATAGCGGAAACATCTTTATTCCTGAGAGGATTTGATTTTGTTTTTTCACAGGCCCTATCCTGGAGCAAACAACCTGATCTCATTTTTTTTGTGGTCGTTGTTATCTTTGTAGACTTCATCGCCTAAAGCCTCAGACTTTATTGCCAATGCAAGGGGCGGCTAGAGAATAATCACAGGAGGCAGGCAACCAATGATTTAAGTCAGGGGGATGCATGTTTGACACAGGGAAAAGCAGTACAGCAAACCTCACCACGCCCTAGTGTGGCTGCGTCCGACACACACTGCTATCATCCCTCTGGCAGCGGGATCACTACTGGCTGCCCCACCCATCATATGCGACTTACCCACGCATGGAGACCATATAATAAGAACTATAGTTTAGTCAAGAAACACCTTGAAAATGTTGTAGGTCTTATGCAGGTTCCTATAGCCTCTATCAAGCTCCAATAATTTCCTGGTGCTTTTCCCAATATTCCTCACAGCCAATCGGGCCACATTTCCTGCTCCCCAGCACAGTGGGTGACTCCGACCATCAACAAGAGTTTGCCTTACTTGAGGGCCCCCCTCACATTAGGGGCTGTCCATACTTCAAGGCCGGATGAAGGCAGTAGGGTACAGCGAGACTGACTGACTAGCTATCCACGAGGCTCAAATATAGTCCCAGACTGGTTCAAGGAATGGGCCCCCTTGAGCAGCATGCAGGTACGTGGGACTGGGGGCTCTAGTTGTGACACACACTAACCCACTCCTTGTGAGGCATTCCACACCACCCGGGCACTAGGAGGCTGATGATCCTGTAGCCTCAGGCTCAGGTAGCGTCTTTGGAGCAAGATCACACCGTGCCATGCCGGGGGACTTTTGCTACTGCGGTACCCTCCCAGGGACCCCAATTGGGAAGGGTGGGGTCCCGCTGCTCAAATTTAGGGCATGCATTGCCCGAGTGGTCTCACTAGTGCACAAACGCTGAACAGCCACACCCAGCATGTTTCTTTTTGCATTACGTGTTGCGTGTAGTGTAAGTCACTCTGAGTAAAAAAAATCGGTAATTGGACTCACCCAGGGAACAAAGGAGATATTAACCTTTTAGACTGAAAAATCCAGTGCCACTGACCAAAGGTTGGTGAATCGAGTTCTTTCAGGTCTGGAAAACTTTAGTGCAGCATACGCAAATTATATATCTGTCTTTAGTTCCACCTGGGAGGATCAACTGGTCCACCTGAGGGACGTATTACAGGACATGCAGCAGGCAGGCCTAATTATCAAGGCCAGTAAATACCAGATAGGGCAAAGTTTGGTTGTTTCTTTGAACTACCTTATAAGTGGAGGCCAAGTACAACCACTTCAACGCAAAATCCAGACCATTCTGGAGTGGGAGGCTCCCAAGACCCAGACCCACGTCAGGGCTTTCCTTCACTTGACTGGGAATTGCAGGAAATTTGTGAAGAGTATGGTACCATTGTGGCCCCACTCACTGAGCTCACCTCCAATAAGCAGCATAGATCATCTAGACCACAGGATGCCGAAAGGCCTTTGACACCCTGAAAGAGACTCTGTGCTCAGCACTTGTGGAGAGGTGTGGTGCAGCGGCGAGGGCAGCTGACTTCAGAGCACAGGGTTCACGGTTCGATCCCCGGCTCCGGCGGCAGCTCAGCTCAGCACCATGTGACTCTGGGCAATAGCTCACTTAATTTCCACGACGGCCCCCAGAGCCTTGAGACCCGTAAGGGTGAGTAGTTTGTGCTTTACAATTACTGCTTTACATTTCATCTGTCCTGAAGGCACCAGATTATGGAAAGGAGTTACTTGTCTAAACATCTGCCTCTGAACTTGGCATTGGGGCAGTAATGTCACAAACTAATGATGAGGGCCAGGATCAACCCGTTTCTTATATAAGCAGGAGACTCATCCCTAGAGAGCAGCATTGGAGTGACATAGAGAGGGAAGCCTTTCCTGTGGTTTTGTCCCTGAAGAAGCTGAGATCATACTTGTTTGAGACTAACTTCAAGGCTCAAACTGACCACAGGCTTCTCAGATGGCTGATGCATATGAGAGGAGAGAACCACAAGTTGTTAAGGTGGTCCAATTCCTTACAGGGTATGGACTTTTCAGTGAAACACAGACCAGGGACTGACCATGCCAATGTAGATGGACTTTCCAGCTTTTTCCACATAGATGATAAGAACTACCAGATGATAGGTTAAATTGCTCATCACTTTTCTTTAGGGCGGCAGGGGTCTTGTAGAAAAGTGCCCTTTTTGTATAGTCACTCCCACACATTCCGCCCCAATGTTGATGGTTATGACTGTGAAAGTGCACTGGAGTCTGCTAACCAAGCCCCAGTGCCAGTGCTCTCTTCCTATATCTAATACATGTGAATTAGTAACCTCAATTAGCAAAGACTTTAACCCCTTTATAAGTCCCTGGTAAGTGGTATCAACGGTACCCAAGGTGTGGGAGTTAAAGGGGTCACAAGGGCCTGAAGCACTGATTGCGCCACCATGAGTGACACAGGTAAACAGATGACAGCAGCCCTGCCGTTGCAGACTGCATGAGCAATGCAACCTGCTTAAAATCGACTTTTCCTCCACCATGTGTGGCAAGGTGAAAACACTGTTTTTAATATATGCCAGTCACTCCTAAGGTAGGCCTCCTGAGCCCAGGAAGCAGGGTGCATTATATTAAAGGTAAGGACATCTAAGTACATTCCCGCATGTCCCTATAGTAGCCTCTTTCCATTAAGGCCTACTATAAGTGATCAGGGGGCCACAGGATAACATGGACTGGCATCTGACCACCCCCGAGGTTACCAGTTCCATTATGGTCCAACTGGAAATAGTCATGTTTGGCATCAAATAACTCGTCTCATCACCCCTGACATGATTCCCATGTTGGGTTTGATGTCACATGCACCCAGGTGGTTACCTTACAGGTGGCCTACATTGGCTGTCCCAGCTCTTCCAATGCCCTGCCTGACAGCCTGCAGTTGCTGGCTCCAAGACAGGAATCTGATTCCCTGTCAGAGGTGTAAAAACTTGCAGGCGTCAGAAACAAAGGCCTTGTCAGGTTGGAGGCGACACCTTCCTCCATTACAGAATGACTAGTGAAGTGGTACATCAAGGCAGTGAGCTTCAAAGCTTCCACTGCTGCTGATATGCATCAAGAATGCCTCCTAAAGGGGGAAACAGCCATCCCCCAGCCCAAAATTTTGTAAAAGTATGGTGAGAGTTCTTACTGTGTTCAGCAACATTTTCCTGTAAGTTTTCACTCTCAATGACATGGCAGCATTGGGCTGTTTTGTCTAAATGCCCCATTTTTCTCCAGTGGGGCTACTTAAAACTTGCAAACTTTCAATACCTTCATGGAAGCTTCCCACCGCTGGTCTATTAGGTAAGGATTTCCCCCCTTCTCAATGTGTACCAATCCTTAGCAATGTGTTTTGCATGTCACTATACCAATAATTTCCTGCATTGCAGAACTATACATGGGGCAACCATGCCTCCTTCACTTGACCATTGATGCCACAAGTCTAAAGTAACTCAATCTACAATTAAAGTATCCTAGTAAACACCATACGTTGGTCCTGCTAATATTTCCAGTCACTGCACATCTCAGTGGTCATCAAATGATTGGATGAGACCACCTTGATACTCTGCCAGAATGTATCTTACCTATTTCATCCTTACTGTTTACCAACTATTTATTCAGCTTGGTAATTACACATATTTCCTTAGTCCCCAAGGTTTATCATAGTCTTGATGAGAGTAGACCCTAGTATCTAGAAAAATTGTTGAAACACCATCGACAAACAAAAAAAACAGACCTGACCTATGAGTAAATGAGACACTGAGAATTCCCCTCTGTGTTTTTCATTGTATTAAACAGATGTGGCCATCTTTCTGATAAAATAACCAATATATCATATATGCTCACACAATTGACCACCATGTTTCCTTTTTTGGTTTCTCTCACTTGGGGTTTTTCTTTTCATTTTTTTCTTTCCCAAAAATCCTTTATCAAGCTCATATTTGCAAATGGGGGTATTGACTTGCTAATTAAATGCAATTTGGTTCGACTGAATCGAATTGAACCATAAATACTGGCTGTTTCTTTTTAATAAATGTTAACATAGATTGTAATTTAATTGTTGGTATAGATTAATTCTGCACAGAACATTCTGCGTCATTGTATCTTGCCTTTAAAAGAGTTCCATGTGAATGCTTGTTCCAAGTTCTACTTGATACTCATGTTCACGTGGACATTAGGGTTGCTCCTGTTTTTGTTAAACCACTACATCTCCCTGCCGCCTGGCACATTTGCACCAAGGCGGGGGGGGGGGGGAATTAGGTAGCTAGGTGATATACAGTCCCAGAAGGCTAGCCAAGACCCTAGGGTGGGCTACCTGATCTGTCCAGCCAAGGAGGGTTTCTGCCAGTTTTAGAAGTGGAAAAATAGAGGGTTTTGGGTAGCAAAGGAGGCACCCCTCCCCCTGGCTGTGTTCACCTCAGGGATGGAATAGCCACTGGGGCTAATAGCATCCACACTGCTTGCACCCACACCCATAACACCCTTAAATCTAGGATTTAAGGAGCCCCCCTGGCATCAGAGCCTCAGATCTGATTTGATTCGCAACAATAGACAAAAAAGAGACCCAAGTCTGTGACTTCAGGATCTGCACAAAACAAAGGCACAATACTCTGCACCTGTGGCAACCACCCTGCAACTGCATGACTATGACTTGTCCTTGACCAAACCAGTCGCCTAAGACAAACGGACTCCTTTAAGAGCCAAAGGCAACTCCAGAGCTCCCTTGGACTAGTGGCACAGTCCCCTACAGCCCGCAGGTAAAGCACGATCCGGGAACCAAAGAATCACTAGCCATCGTGCCCGCCGAGGTATTGCCCTAGAGTCCAGTGCATTGTGGAAAATGTAGTCCTGACCTCCAGCAAGTTTCAGGTGGCTACCATTCCCCCGGTACCTTCGGACTTTAAAAAATATCTTCAAGCTGACCTTACTGCTAACAAGGCTGGTCAGTGGCCAGTCCGGCAACTGCCATCTTTACTGATGCTGCAACTCAAGGGAACTCCAAAGCCCCTTAAACTGACCACCTCAGCTGCTCCGTTGTCGAACCTCTGCATCTTTTTCCTCACCAGCACCACATAAGCTGTAAAACCAGCTCCCCACAAATTTCACTTTAGCACCAGGGACAGCCATAGAAACTCTGCACCTGGGCCCTACGAACCACGTAAGTTTCAACTGACTGTCATGACCTGGTCCTGGGACCCATATCACCTTACCCCCAGTGGGTTCCACGCAACTCGACCTGCAAATGACTGATTGTCACTGGTGCTTTTTACCATTGACCGCAATGTTAAAGTTCAGCAGTATTGAATTTCACTGATTTATTTTTTCTTCAAAATTCCATAACTCGCCTTACACCCACCTGATTGTGCTTGCTTTGGTGTCTTAATTTATGTATAAATCTGCTTTATTTTTTATAAATTAGTGTTGGATTTCTTTCAAGTATTGTCAATTACTTATCGCCCATGTTGGTACACTGAAATGTGTAACACATGTTCCTCTAGTAAAGCCTGACTGCTCTGTGGCACCAGGAATGAGCTAAGGATTTATTATTGTAACTGCAAAGGACCTGTTTAGGGGCATTGTGAGAGTATTACATAGTGAAGCCTAACCAGTCTCACTGCAAAACACTCCACTTTCCTAAAAGTGTGCTTACTGCCCTTCCCCTGGGGAGAGCAGACTCTGTATAAATCCCCTAAATGGGCCCACAAGGAGGACAGAAAAACTGTTTGGGTGAAGGGGTGGAGGTTGTCCCTCATTACCATAAGGGGTTAACACCCACTGCATTCTTTTTAGAAAAAAGTTAAACCTGGTATCTAGTATACTTTCTTCTCTCTCTAACCCCTTCCACCCTGGCGGAAGGACAGATTGGTGGTGAATCTACCAATTGTTTTCCCATCAGAACAGGACAAGACAGCCCTTAACCCATGAAAGACAATAGTTTGATAATGTAGAAATGGAACTTAATGATCAGTATATCACTCATTGAATCTCATCGTCTTGTTCCAGATTTCCAATTATACAACACACTCACTAATGACTTTTCCCCTCTTTTGGCCATTAGGAAGTTTTAGTGAATTTCTAAGCAGAGTTGGTACTAATAAAAGGTGGGATTCTGGGAAAATACTGCCCGTGAGGAGTCGGATCTGACAGAGGTTCATAGACAAATGTCCAGTTCAGTTTGGCTTACTGGTTTTCTTTCAGCAAATTTCTGTCTCCGGCACCTTCCACACTCTCTAACCTTGAGAGAGAACTTCTGAAAGGATAGCAGGCTCTCTTGGGCAGGAACTTGACAGGCAATCACCTTTTTTATATTGTCTTTATTGATTTTTCAAGAGTTGCAAACAGACAACAGTTTGAGGCTGTTGAAAGTCACATCATCAAGTATAATATGAGAAACAGAGAGCCAATATGAAACATCATCACAGAGAGTAGTGATACAATATCATATACAACTATAGTGTATTTGTATGGAACATACAGGTAAAGTGTCAATAGACATAAGAAGGGGTAAGACTCTAATCAGTAGTATCATGTTCAAGAGGTCATAGTTCTTACTAACTGTGTCACAATATGACATACTTTTAAGCCACTAGCAGGGGGTGGGCAGTCTGCTGCATCCCCAGTGGAGCGTATCCGTTTTAGCCAACAAAAAGGCCAATGAAGTGAGCCTACGCACAGAACGTGGTAGGTCCCCAGTATGTCCCAGAAGTGTAAATAAGGGATCTGGTGCAAACACTTTGCTCGTCATTGAAGAGACATGTGTAGACAGACAATTAACTCATGTTTGAGCAATGGGGTATCTTCCTTAGCCCTTTGACACTTTAAAGGGAATACATCAGTAAAAAGCAACCAGGTCTCTTCTTCTGCTTTGATCAGCTCTCTTACTGAAACTTCTGACAGTAGTTTTTAAAAGATGAACTCAGGTATAAGTAGTGAGAGCTCATAAGCAAATCAAACTAAAGTTCACGCAAATTACCTGCGTAAGTTCTGCTATAGTGCTGCCCAGTTTTTATGTAACTGTAAAAGCAATCACTGAGAGCCTCTCTGTAGTAGCACAATTACATCAGCTCTCTGGTTTCTCCACAGCTCTCTAGAATCTCTCCTTAAACTCTGGGTAAGGCCACCCCATTCTGCCTCAAGATGTTCCTAGAAAATCAGGACCTCTATTGGACACATCTGATACCCACCTCCTACTGTGCTGAGATGTGAGACTTCTTCTACACAACAGAAGCAAATGCAATTGTTGATGTTGACAGCAAAAAGAGGCCTGAGATTGGGTTAGTCAATCGTCTAGAATCTACTGTACTCCAGCCATTGAAGCTTGTGAGTGACCCCTATGATAATGAGGTGTGAAATATAGAAATGATCAGTCACGTAGGATTTTGCCAGGGTAAATGGATTCGGAATTTGTTGAATGCCAGATAAAGTATGCTATTTAATAAGACAACTCACTAAAGTCATGCAAGCTCTGCAGATAATCAGTCAAAATCCCATGTTTACATTGATTTTTTTCCTGCCATTTAGCCACAAGCTATAACAATGAAGTATAGAGTTTTTATGCAAAAGCTAGATTCTGGAAAAAAAGTTACATTTTAAAAAACACAGACTGCGGAAACCGCCATACATAATGTTGCTTATAAACCCATGTTACCTTTTAAAAGGTAAATGCAAAAAGAACTATTGATGGACAGAATGCAGAACAATGTCATACATTTACCCCAGTACAGAGATCTGGGCCTAAATCTATTGTTTTTTTGCTCACCATGCCATTCCAGTTTGGACCCAGCCATATGCAAATCAGTCTTGACCTTGTGCCCCATGGGAACAGTCCAGCCCGAACTGCCAGGCCAGGTCCTCCCTGGACTGGAAACAAGCATCCTAGGACCGGTTTCGGGGTTTCACCCCTTTTCAGCCAGGATAGCTTAATTCCAGTGGCATGGAGAGCACGGGACTCGCGTCTGAGCATACCCGTCCCACTCAGGGTGACAAATGCAAAAAGAACTATTGATGGACAGAATGCAGAACAATGTCATACATTCAACTCAGTACAGAGATCTGGGCCTAAATCCATCTTTTTTTTGCTCACCATGTCATTCCAGTTTGGACCCAGCCATATGCAAATCAGTCTTGACCCTTTCCCCAT
The DNA here is from genome assembly GCF_964204655.1 of Triturus cristatus. Lineage (NCBI taxonomy): Eukaryota > Metazoa > Chordata > Amphibia > Caudata > Salamandridae > Triturus > Triturus cristatus. The sequence goes on along the minus strand of NC_140595.1, from coordinate 455,424,624 downwards.
GGGAACAGTCCAGCCCGAACTGTCAGGCCAGGTCCTCCCTGGACTGGAAACAAGCATCCTAGGACCGGTTTCGGTGTTTCACCCCTCTTCAGCCAGGATAGCTTGATTCCAGTGGCATGGAAAGCACGGGACTCACGTCTGAGCATACCCGTCCCACTCAGGGTGACAAGTGCAAAAAGAACTATTGATGGACAGAATGCAGAACAATGTCATACATTCACCCCAGTACAGAGATCTGTGCCTAAATCCATCATTGTTTTGCTCACCATGCCATTCCAGTTTGGACCCAGCCATATGCAAATAAGTCTCGACTCTGTGCCCCATGGGAACCTGGCTTGGCAGTTCGGGCTGGACTGTTCCCATGAGAAGAATTTTTGCAACCAAATGTTACACTCAGCATGTATTCCTTTATAATATGCTGTTGTTGGGACAATACATATTTGTAGCTGGTGAACAGAGTTGTTGAGTTACTTCAGATCTTCTGTTGTGTAATTCTGCCTATTCTTCTGAATGATGATACTGCTCTCTTTGCTTCTCTTTTTGTTAGGGTTGGATCATTTACAAGAGATTGAAGGGTTTCTTCTCCCTATATTGTCAGATTATGAGTATATATTTTTGTCTTTTTTCTGTCCCAAAATTTCACTGTGTTGAGATCATTGACCATCAACTGCTTCCAGGCAAGAGAAATTAGTAAAGATTGTTATATTTTTAATCCAACATCGTCAATTGAGCACTTTTGAGATAAACTCAGTTATTAGCATAGAAGGGGACTGATCCCAAGTCACCAATAGATTTAGTTATTCGGATGTAAATGTTTCTTCTGATAAAAAAAAATACATCTGTTTCTCTGTCACTTGAGGATATGGCTTACCCTTTTGATCTAGACATCTTACTTATTTAAGTTTGTTCTTTTCTTATTTTTCCTTTGCTTTCTCATTAAGTTTTCCATCTTAGTAATGCATGTCTTTTTTTCTGTTGAGGGCGTTATCATCTTATCATACTCTCTCCCTCAAAAAACCTTTTGGATGTGCTTGATAGTTCTTATGAATCATCAGATGATGTTTATGCTTCCAAGGAAGAGGGTGGTTTCCATGATCGTATTTGTGTTTATATAGTATCTGTTTTTTGCAAAAGTGTAAATTGTTCCCTTTCGTTACGTTTGTTAATCTTGAATTACTAAGTTATTTCCTTTGAAATCATCTTGATACAATGCTATGTTTTTTTCTAATACTTCATATTATTTTGCACTATTCTAAGCAGTTTGGTGCATCAAAGTGCACTGTTGGTATTTGATAAATAGTGGTTGTTGATGTGTGTTTTGGAATGTTAGCTTCATCATTTTATTTGACAATTATCATTATTTTCCACACTCTCCACTGACCCTCATACATGTGTAAAATGATGGAAATAGGAGATCCCTCAGGGCCTGCTTTGTTTAAGGCAATTTAATATATATATTCTCTTCAACATATGTAAAGATTTCTTTCATTAAATTGCCAAGTTTCATGAAGTTAGTGGATGGAGTAGTATTGACTATTTGGTTAGTGTTACTTGCAACAACTTTTCCTGATTGGATTGCTAGTTCTGCATGTTGATTTATACTACTGCTGTGGCCCACCAATATGACATTCAGTCTTATTTAACTCCAGTTGACACAGAGTAGTAGCTAACTTTATTAATTATTAATGTACAAAACTGAAGCTACTATGCTATTTACAGCCGCTCCTCCCTTCTATAAGGATGTGTTATTGCAGGTGTGCCAAACAACTAATTGGTGCACTGTCCCTACCATTTATTGTAACACTATTTCAATGACTGCAGTACTGAAGCTCATTAATAATAGTACTCTTGTATAGAGGGTCAAACACAGGGAAAAATTAGGTATTCATTAAATCTGTAACTGTCAGGAGGATCTGTAGGAGATACACAAACTATAGTCATGTAAATGTTGCAGAGGTTAATGCCTAAGAGCATACCAAAATAAATATTGTGGTATGTGAAGGTGAGAAATACGAGAAAAAAGAGTAGGGATACAAATTCAGAGTAATCAATCCTGGATCCACAGTGAAGTCTAATACTGGAGCAACCAAAAAACCTTGAGGACTGGCACAATTTGCAGTAAGATTTGCAGGTTACAGTCAATTGAAACTCCAGTTACTGTACAACTGCAAACACACACACACACACGCTCACACACATATGTTGCAATGTTACATAGAAACGCTGCACTTCAAACACTCATACATTACAAAGTTTAAGATATTTAATCAAGACAATTGTGAAGGTAAAAAGATGACACATTTCGACTTCGTAAGGTCTTGGTCACAGCCAGCGAGTTTCTTTTCTGTATCCATTAAATCGTCCCCTCTACCCCACTAGGAGGCATTCTCGAAATTGTAGTCCAATAGCAAGAAGTTGATTGGTTTGACACTGGTGTGTTGTGTATAAATTCATTATTTAATCATGGCATCTCTTTTAATGTTCTTACCTTACGATCTACAGTCACATTTTTTATTTCATTGTTAGTCAATTAATAATCATTAATTCCCAAATATATGAAATGTTTAGGAGCACCACGTTTTCTTGATTTCGTTCACCGCATTTTTCTGTTAGTACTCAGGCATTACATTATAATTGATCCTTGATTTGAAAAAACAACAATTTTCTCTTATTGAGAGCAATTTTCTTTGGCCAAATGCCAGTATTTCTGGATTAATAGAGATGTATTTTGGTTCTTGTAGTTTTGCTTCTCTTGTTTACTACTTTTTCTCACCTCTAAGTGAGGTTCATGATTGTGGCAAAATGTTTAAAGCATCAATATTTGTTATACATTGCAGTACCATGACACTCAGTAGATACAACAATGGGGTCCGACTACTTTGCACACGCAAGGCTAAGCAATCTGAACTGTTACTTTTTAATATTTCAGTGCTGAAATGCAAGCAGGGAATGTAATAAATACCAGAGAAATGGGCAAACACATCCCATAACATAATGACTATTACATAGGGCTTTATGGAGAATTGCTGTCTTCACCAGTACTTGGGTGTATAGTATTCAATTCATTGTAGGAATATGGCATGCAAAATTACAGTGTTACTTTTAAGACCATTTTGAACGGTAATGTCTATTTTCACTGAAGTCAGCATTTAGTCCACTCAGAATGAAAGGCATTGCAAGAGTATGGGGACAGTCTCATTTCAAGGCAGGATCCTGATGATTCACCTATAATCCTCTAATTAAAGGGTCCGACTCTAACCTCAGTGCTGCACTGAGATAAGGGTTGGCTCTACCAAATTAGGTCACAAATTTAGGAGCCTCAGATTCCACTCATTCTGTAGCTCCACACAGGACTACATCAATACCAATCCTGGATTTTTACATCAAAGATGGCTCCTCTGGAGACGTGTTGGACCATCGTCTTCCTTTCTCTCAATTTTAACCGTAAATGACTTAAACAAAGCATTCAGTCAGTCCATTCCAACATTCCGTGATCTACTCGCATGCTCTGGGAATAAGTATACATGTCTATTATACAACCCAGTCAAATACATACAAATGATACAAACAATCAGCAATGTACTTCAAAACTTTATTACAACCATTGTAAAATCAGAGAATAGACCAGCTGTGGCTTATCCCACTACTGCCAAACAGTTCTAAAACATAGAAATCCCTAGTCTACAACACCCAATTGTTTCAATGACCTTTGTGATCTTGGTACAGTGCTGGTGAACTTACTTAGTACAAGTAAATCTGAGGAGCTTTGAGCTTTATGCTCTTAATAAACTTTATTAAGATCATAAAGTGCACAGCTCTTCAGATTTATTCAATGAAGCCACATATTCCGCAGGCAGTAACTCTTTTTTCTGTGAAGAGTCAGCACAATGTAAAGCCCATTGAATGTTCTCTCACAAACAAGATGGAATGCTGAATGGAGAGCTGCAGATAATTAGCTGCTCTCAGAACATGGCTAGAATTACTACCTCTTCAAGAGGCTTCAGCATTTTCTTTGGAAGAATATTTCTGAGAGAAAATCCTTCTAAATGTTACTTTATCTCCAGTTAGAGAAATATAATGCATTAAAAATGAATAATGCTTTGAGTGGTCTTGAGAGAGATTGTGCAAAACTCCATTTGATTTCAGTTGATTTTTTTTTCATGAATAGAGCCTGCTGTCATTGTTCATTTGTCACAATGAACTGGATTTCTTGCCGTGTTTAATTTCAGTTTTTCCCCAGAGTTTTCATGTTTGTAATACTTTCCAGAGTTTGTAGATTCCTTCTTCAGGTTTTTCAGATAAATGTATGCAGTTTTTGCAAGGCAATTACATAGCTGTCAAAGGAAACACACACAGAGACACGCACGCATGCACACACACACACATGCACACACATATAGGCATGCTTTTTTGGGCTTTAGAACTCTGCACACTTTACCACAATTGGCGCTTTGTGGTTCTCTGCACTATTTTCCTTTTAATAGTTAAAATTGCATATCAACGGGTCTACTGATTGGATTTTTGTTGTTTTGGTTGTAAATAATTGATTAAATTGTACCCTATTTTTCTAAATTGGTGTGGGATTTTCCTTGTGTTGTGCTTTTAGTTTATTACTGTCTGAAGTGCTGCATAAATACTTGACAACATTGCCTCTAAGTTAAACCTACTGCTCTGTGTTTCTTTTGCAGCCTGCCGTCAGGTTTGCTGAATACCAGAGTTGCTGAATAGGGAGGCTGTCTAGTCTTGTTTCAGCCTCATGCCTCTTTCTTCCACCTTTCTATCATTCCTGTTTCTTTACTTACCTGTTGTGGGCTCTTTTTCAGCCCAGTTTTCCCTTTTGTCCGGACTTCCTATCTTTGTTGTCCTAACGCATTCTTCTGTTTATGCCTTTCTCTTTCTTGATCTGGGTGAAATTCGGGTGATAAATAACTAACACCACCCAAAAATGAGAGTCTGTGCTGCCATTTCAAGAATGCAGTCCTGTGTGATATGCACACATGGAGGAATCATGGTTAGTTTGCAATGCGCACTAGCAGGTTAAATCAGAGGCAGCTTCAAGAGAGTCATTAGTGCATGATAAAAACAGACCATAGCTGAATACAAAAAGGCCAAGAGTATGAGTAGAAGCCCAGTAGGGCATTACTTCCCAATCATATACTCTACATTTGATCTCTTCTGGCTGTAAGCAGCAGTTACCGGGCCATTCTGCTCCCTATATGGTGATCGCCGATGTGGTCAGGCATTTTGGTGACTGGCACCATCCAGCTCCCATCTCAAATGCACGGACTCAGCTACAAGCAGGGTGGTCATATTTTGGCAACAAATGCCCCCCTGCCTGGGAGGTGGAAGTCCGGATCTGTGAGTTGCATGACTGCAGCGCCATATGTATGTCTTGGCGTGCTGCTGGCCTCAACTGAAGACAGGCAATTACTGATAGACTGGACTCTGCAGTAATGGAGCAGAGCACAGAAACTCAGCTCAGGAATGATGGCGGCTGGCAGTAGCAGGGACTATGGGCTGCTGACACAGTCTAGGGGATTGTCTCTGGTGGTGTTTGATGGTAACAGTCTGCATAGAGAGAGACAAACAGGAGCATTCTTGACACCTGCTTGTCTTGGCACTTAGCCTCCACCTTACTCCTTTATCAGTCTGCTCATATAAATTGACTCTAAGTTAAGCCTGACTACTTTGTCCAAGATACCTGAGGATTAAGCACAGGTCAATTTGGGATTTGCTTGTGTTTCACTCTGACCGATTAAGGTTGCGCTTGAGTGAGGTTTCACCCCCCCCCCCCTTAACCAGTAACACAATTTCCTACATTGATGTACAACGGATGGGATCAGGACTTGTGTTCGTGCAGTGCCATAGATTGATTTTATAAATATTTATATATTATATATATATTTATATATAATTCGATGCCATTTTGAGTTTTATTTGAATTCTTCTTGATTGGCTCTTTTACTTTTTCAGAATTGACCCTCATTCTACCTGAATGGCTGTGACCATACCTGCAGAGATTGAATTCAAGCTCATCGTCGTTCGAGAGGTACAATATGGTTGAGCTCAAGCAGTTCTGTAAGGAAAGGGGCCTGCCGACTAAGAAAGGCACCAAGACATTGGAGGTTCAGAATGCTCAGAGGGCCTAGGCAGAGTCTCAACAGTTACTACTTGAAACAGATTACCAGGAATGGGGGGGAGGTGATCTGGAGGGGCAGGACCTAGATACCAATTCTGAGGCACAGCATTCAGGGGAGGGGGGTAACATATCGCCTGAATTGGAACTCCCTGCCAGAGCGGAGATCAGTGTGTCTTCACAAGGCCTGTCCCCAGAGGAGCTGGTAGACAGGAAGGCTAAAATGGAGTTCAGGCTGCAAATTGCCTAGCTCAAGTTGGAAGACTGAGGTTGAGAGAGCCTTGGCAAGGGAAAAGGCGGACAGAGCTTTGGATCAAAAGAAACTAGCCATGTAGGAGAGGAAAATGGCCCATGAGCTAGGCTTCATAGAGCTGGACATCAGTGGAGTCACGCCATAAAGGTGGCAGCATACCCGCAGTGCCCTCCGGAGACAAGAGGCTCCACAGTCCAAAGGATCTGGTGTCTAACTTTACTGTGGAAAATGACATCGACAAGTGGCTTGAAGCCTTTGAGGTTGCTCTGGAAAGGCATAGGATCCATTAGGAGGGTTGGGGGGGCAGTCTCTGGAGGTGCATACCTGGTGAAAGGAGGGATGTGCTACTGGCCCCCAGAAGGGGGGTAGGATGAGGTACCCTCCACTGAAGGACTTCCTTGTCAGGAACTATGGCTTCCCCCATAAAAGTATGGGCAGGGTTCAAGGACAGCCAGAAGTTGCCTCGTCAGTCCTAGGTAGATTGTGTTGATTCCTTTTTCAAGGCACTGAATGGTTGAGTGAAGGGCAGTGAAGCGAAAGATTATCAAGGGCTGTGCGATTTGTCTGCCAGATAGCATATGTTCAATCTTTGTTTTGCAGAGCTGCGCAACATGCGATTGATAGTAAGCTCTCTGATCAAAGGGAGCTTGCTAAGGAGGAGGACTGCTGGCTCAGTTTCAGGGTCCATAAGAAGGTACCTGGGAGTGACTTTAAGAAGGGTGGTTCAGGGTCTCCCCAACAGAGTAAGAGGGAGGTCAAGGAAGACACAGAAAAGCCCGAGAATAAGGGGTAAGGAAAGAGTTTCCATTCCGTTTCTGAGGAACAGGAAGGATGCTCTAGTGGGCGGTGGGCCAGGGCACCTAATTTGCAACACTGGTATTTTGATTGTTTTGAGTTAGGACACAAGCGGGGGGAACTCTGTCTGTCCATAGAAACCCACTGGTCGGAACTCTACAGGGATGGCCAATGTTGCCTTAGGGCTACGTAGTTCACAGGGGCAGGGCATAGGCCATGCCATGATCCCCCTTAGCTCAAAGATAGACTTAGAGGTCACTTCAACCAGGTGAAGATGATTGGTATCCCTGTCGCTGCTTTGAGGAACACCACGCCTGGCCAAACCATGGTAGTGGGATAACTAATACCTCCATGAACAGGAGACCAGCCAGGTCTGTAAGGTAACCTAGGCCTGGGGGCAGGAATTTTCCTGCCACGTGGCCCTGGTTTCCCTGGAGTGGGGAATTAGGTGAGCCAGAGGGGGGCCATAGTTAGATCAACAGAAGGGGTCCACAGATGAGGACAAATGTTCCCCATAGATCAGTCATGCAGCTCAGGAGACTATAGACAAAGGGATCTAACTGAGTTGAGACTGACGTCGAACTGACAAGTGCACCTGCATAACATGGCCTTCATCCGGGGAGGCAGGGAAGCCCATCACAGAACTGATTAGACTACGCTGGCTTTTGGCTGGAGGTGAGTTGGAAGTGACTGCCCTTTCTGCAGGGTCATCCACAAACTTTTTGCCTTTACCCTACTCTTTTCTGAACACCTTTTTGTTGGCTTTTAGCACACTGCACACTTTACCATTGCTAACCATTACTAACATGCTTGTGCTATCTCCTTTAAACATTGTAAAATTGGCTTACACTCAATTGGCACATTAAATGTACTTGTAAGTCCATTGTAAAGTGGAACTACATGTTCCCAGAGCCTGTACATTAAAGCTGCTGGGGGGCTGCAGCACTGATTGTGCCACCCATTTAAGTAGCCCTTTAGACATGTCTCAGGCTTGTGATTGCATTTAAACTGCCATTTTGACTTGGCAAAATTAACCTTTTGCCAGAGCTAAACCTTCCTTTTTATTACATTTATGTCACCTGTAGGGTAGTCCAAACCAATCCATAGGGCAGGGTGCAGGGAATATAAAAAGTTGGACGTGTACCTTTAACTTTTACTAGTCCTGGTAGTGAAAAACTCTTAAATTATTTTTTTCACTACCGCGATGCCTACCTCTCCCTTAGGATAACATTGTGTTACCCTATGACATTTAATACGTGCTAACCTTTAAATGGAAGCATGTAGACCTATTGGGTTTGGTGAGTAAGAATTGTCATTTAAAGCCCTATTTAATGGTAAAGTTGGATTTTAAGTCAAAATTCTGAAAATTACACTTTTAGAAAGTTAACACCAGGAGTTGATGGACGGAACGCTGAAACTTTTCAGACAATCACCCCTATTCACAGATCTGGGTTGAATCCATCATCGTTCTTTAGCTCACTTCGCCACCCCAGTTCAGACCCAGCCATATGCAAATTAGTCATGACCATGTTCCTCATGGGAAGTCCAGCCCGAACTGTCATGAGAGGTCTTCCCTGCCTGGAAAAAAGCATCCTGGGACAATTTCGGGGTAACACCTCTCATTAGCCAAGCTAGCTTGAATCCAGTGGCAAAGTGAACAAGGGACCCACATCTGGGCATACCTTGCCAACTTAGGGCAAACAAAGCAAACACAAGTGGATGATAGATGGAGTGCTGAAACCTTTCAGACGCTCAACTCAGTCACAGATCTGGATTGAATCCATCATCGTTCTTTAGCTCACTTCGCCACTCCAGTTCAGACCCAGCCATATGCAAATTAGTCGTAACTCTGTTGCTCATGGGAACATGCCAGCCCAAACTGCCAAGCAAGGACTTCCCTGGACCGGAAACAAGCATTCTGGAACCAGTTTCGGGGTAACACCCCTCATCAGCCAGACTAGCTTGAATCCAGTGGCAAAGTGAGAAAGGGACCCACATCTGGGCATAAACTGCCAAGTTAGGACGAACATAGCAAACACAAGGAGATAACGGATGGAGTGCTGCAACTTTCAGACGCTCAGCCCCAGATATGGGTTGAATCCATCATCGTTCTTTAGCTCAGTTCGTTGACATTTTCTTGTCCCAACCATTTGATGCTTTCAGCCTGTATACCAGGTCACATGGCTAGGTGTAGCTGTCATTTAGTCTTTGTGTATTGAATCCAGACAGTGAGACAAAGGGGAAATAGGTGTTGGGAGGTTGGGTCATCTCTTGATAGGGGGTGGTGCTGTCACCTACCACACTTGCACATCCCAAAGACTCTGCATGAGAAAGCTCACAAAGGATTTGAAACTAGTCTTTTGTCTCCTCAGACCAGCTAGGGCCAGGTAGGGTGGCAGGAAATTCCAAGCACCTCTAGGAGTGGAACCCTATGAAACTGCTCCTACTTCAAAGCTGGTAACAAAATTAAATAGTGCACCTTTAGACCCAAATCTTCACTACACATCTGGACCTGTGAAAGACCTCAAAGGACTGCTTTGTAGTTCTGCTGCATAAAGGGATGCTCCTCTGCTGTCCTACTGCCTTGCTACTCTGCTTATCTGCTGACTTGCTGCCTGAGTGATAAGGGTTGGACCTGCATCTTGAGTACAGGACCACTAAAGTGACTCGAAGGGCTAGGTGGTTAGCCTCCTGATCAGAACTTCAGGAACAGAAAAGGCTCAAACCACCTTGAATCCAGCACTTGCATTATTACAGCTGTGAGTCCTGCCCCTACAAGGGGTGCAACCCCAGTCCAGGACCCTTGAAAGTGGGCCAGAAGGTGCTTTGCCAATCCCAGCTGTGGTTTTGTGTGCAAGAGTGATGCAGCTTAACTCATCTCCTCACAGCACTGCATTGTAACTGCGGCTGTGTGACACATCCCCGATGCAGGGTTTCACAAGTGCATGATGCCTCCTTGTGTTGCTTGTGTTCCATTCACTGGGTAGTTATAGATAGGTAAGCGGTTTCACAGGAAAAGCCTTTGTTTGTGCTGCTAATAACTTTGGCACTGTTTGACAAATCTCCACAAAACTTTCCAAAAAGGGGCTACGTTTTTACTAGTTTGTGGGTGGAGATTTTCGTGGTGATCTGTCAAGCAGGGGCTGAGAAAAAAAGAGGACCCAAAACTCACAATCTCTATGCCTTTTTCATTAGACAGGGCTACAGAAAAAAACTGCATAACAGAATTACACCAAATTTGGCAGGAAGGTAGATCTTGTTGCACAAATTGTGCTTTTTGTGATTTGTTGTTAAATTCGTTCAGCAGTTTTTGAGAAATTAAGGTTAAAAAATATAGATATCTGGACAGTTGGATTCGAGGAGCTCTCAATTTTAAACAATAGAACATTCTGATTGGCCAGGGAGCTTTTTCATGTTTTGGCCAATTTGTTGCCGCAGGAGTCAGGCTCCCCCTGGAGCGAGCACTCTGATTGGCTGCCAGCAACATGAGAAATGTTTTGCTGGCAGCCATCACAGGACTCTGGGACTTAGTCCCTTCACCTGAACATCTAAATGAATATATATCTATAAGGGGGCAGGGTAGGGATACCCTTACCGCCTAGGCCTCATCAGGGGGTCACAGAGGGAACCCCCCTGGGGACACAAAATATATGGTAAAAATTGCTGCAATCCTGCTGGACTCCAGTGGGATCGTAAAAAGACAAAAAAAAACAAAATGGCTGCAGGGCCACTAAATGACTACTGGGCCACTTTGTTTTATCAATGGGAGGGGGTGCTCGCCCTACCTTAGCATTTACAGGCACCTGGCATCCCACCCCCAGGGCTGAAATGATTGAATAAGGGGAGGGGGGAGATCACCTCCCCTTCCCAAACCATCACAGGCACCAAGAAGCCCACCCCCTGGAACAAATTATTGTAGATGGGGAGGGGGTGTGTGGCACCCTTCCCTGAGCCATCTTGAGGCCTGGGGGCCACTTTGCTCCCTCCGTAATCCATCAAAGGGTGGGCTTTCTGGTGCCCAAATTTCTCAAAATGGGGGGAGGGGCCCCACAACCTCCCACCCGAACCATCACAGGACCCAGGGATCCCACCCCCAGGGCTGAAGTTTGTTAAAAAGGGAAAGGGGCCATGGAACCCCCTGAGCCGGCCCTCCAAAGCCCCTGGGGACCATATCCCCTCGGGCTGCCCCACTAGTGATATACCAGGAATCCTACCCGGGGTACATAGCTTCTTTCCCTACCCACACTGGCACAAGCATGGAAACCTGTGTTTGCTTCCGCTTGGTGGGAGGATTTCTGAATTTCCCGCAAATTGGAAGAAAACACAAAGTCTACTCCCAACAGACGGGAGCTTCAAAATGCTCCTGCCCTCTGAGAGCAGACTTTTGATCTGGTTCCCTGTCCACAGTGCTTTGGTCAGGGAAGTAGATCAAAATATTGCTCCCCAACAGGAACAGCAGCATATGTAGATGCTCCCAGCAGACTGGAGAAATCCTGGCTGCCGTTACATGTGGGGAGCTGGATGTGGGGGCCTGAGGCTCCCTCTGCGACTCCCACAGATGTGGGTACCCTGGGTGGGCAGCAGGGCATCCACCTGTAATAATGAGGGACCTGGGGGATTGGATACCCAGGGCTAGAAAAGGCTCAGGGAGGGGGCGAACATGGCCCCCTCCCATTTATTTTAAGCAGTGACCCTGGGGAATGTGGCCCCCAGGGCCTAACAAAGCTCAGGGAGGGGGCCATGTGCCTCCCTCCCCAATATTTTAAAAAAACAACTATGGGAAATGGGGTCAGCAAGGCTTAACATGGCTCTAGAAGGGGGGCCACGCAACCCCTTCACGATTTAATAAAAGAAAGGTTCCTGGGATGGGGTCCCCAGTCTAACAAGGCTCAGCGAGGGAGGCCTCCCTCCCTTTAATAGTAAAAAAATGGCCTTTGGGATGGAGACAGGGCATAAAGAGCCTCAGGGAGGGGCGCCGTGTGGCCCACCCCTCTTTTGGGTATGTTTTGGCCTGGATGTGGACCCCGCAGGGCCCAATAAAGCTTAGGGAAGGGGTCACTTGCCCCCCCACCCCTTGAAAATACACAGTGTCCTGGGGTTCCTTGGTCTAACAAGGCTCGAAGGGGGGGTCGGGGTCACATCCCCTTCAAAAATAAATAACAGCCCTAGGGGATGGGGTCACCAGGGCCTAATAAGGCTCAGGGAGGTGTGCCTCTTGGTCCATCTCCCCTCTAAAAACCATAAGGCCCGAGGGGATTGTGGTCCCTCGGACTAAGGAGGCTCGAGGAGATGGGGCATGTGGCCCCCTCCCCTTTAAAAATAGGCCCTGGGGGATGGAGTCCCCTGGGCCTAATAAGGCTCCAGAAGGGGGGCACTTGGCCCCCTCTCATTTTCTTAAAAAAAGGACCTGGTTGATAGGGTCCACAGGACCTAATAAGGCTTGGGAGGGGAGCTACTTGACTCCTGAGGGGGGCTGCTTGGCCTTCCTACCCTTTAAAAAAATTAAGACCCTGTGGTCTCCAAGCCTTGATAAGGCTTGGGGAGTGGAGCCACTTGGCCCCCTCCCCTTTAGAAAATATAAGGCCTTGTGGGGGGTTTGCCACAAGGCCTGGCCATAGACCTGGCCATGGCAAACCCCCACCCTGCCGTGCAAGGCCGAAGACGGTATGTGGCAGGGATTTGTCTTTACGTATGGTAATAGAATATTGCTTTAAGTTAAAAAAAAGCCCTAGAAATTCACCAGCTTTAGTTAGCAGAGCTAACTATAGCCTGTGCCCCTGCCATGCACTGCTTATGACCCACATAAGAACTCAATCACTTATATAGCCACTCCCACACCCACTCACCAACCTACAAAACCACTCACACACCCACTCACAGACCAACACAGCCAGTCACATACTCATACACCCACTCACACACCCACGCAACCACTCACACACTAATAAAGCCACTCACACACCCACTCAGACCTACACAACCACTCATATACCCACTCATAGACCCACAGAGCCACTCACACACCCACACACACACCCACTTACAAACCCAGACAACCCATAAAGCCACTCACACACCCACTCAGACCTACACAACCACTCACACACCCATTCATTGACTCACAGAGCCACTCATACACCCACTCACACACCCATTGACACACTCACTCACAGACCCCTAAACCACCCACACACCTGCTTATACACCCACACAACCACGTGCACACCCACTCACACACCCAGTCACAGACCCACTAAACCCCACCCACATAGCCACTTACACACCTACTAATACACACACAGCTACTCACACTCACACTTTCACACCCACACAGCCACTCACACCCCCACTCACATGGCCCAATTAGCCACTCACACACCCACACAGTCACTCACACAGCTACTCATACACCTACACACATGCAGTGATACACTTATAGAAATTGCAATAGCATATGTTTGTATTAAATATGTTGTTGTTTTAGTATTGAATGTGTTGAAAATAACCTGCAGACCCCTTATTTGGCTGAGAATTCATAATGCATCAGCGGAGCCATAAAATTAATTGAAAAAAGAAAGACTTGATGCATTGCATTTATGGAAAGACTATATAAATTACCTTACCTTCATTTTTTAATTTTTAGTTTTATAATATATAATAAAAATGAATGTGTAAATAAAATGTATTTTGAGCTAACTATAATTTATGTCCCCGCAATGCACTGATTATGACCTCACATATTACATCACTCATGATATGGTCACCTTGTGTAACTTTGCCAATGTGATTGTTCCTTGAGCATTGTCACCAGATAACTGTATATGGTGGAACTGCAGAGAAAACACACTTAAATGATTACTTTACAGAAATAAGTGCTTCTTTGTTTGGTGGAGATACAATCGTATTCCTAGACATCAAGAACCCCTCTCGAAAATCATCAGGAAACATGATGGGGGGCCCTTTCAGTAAGCTGTCCTTCATCCTGAGAAAAGGGCGGGAAAACATTGCATACCACTAATATATAAAGAGCAGGGTCAAACAGGTGGGGTTTCTACGAAAGTTTACATACTTCTAGTTTTTAAAAGTTTAGATCACGATCTCTGTTCTTAGCAGCAGATGACAAGAAAGAACCCAGCTCATCACAGACACTACGTGAGATATTGTGCTCGAAAAAAGCAAAGATGCAAACACCTCTATCACATTACAGATTACATTTCATGGTGAAAATGCAGGGAAAAAAACACTTGGATGATTTGCAATTTACAGAAGTAAGTGCTTCTTTGTTTTATGGATATGATATCGTATTCCTAGGCAGCAAGACCCAGTCTCCAAAATCAGTGGAAAATGCGCTCCACTGCCTTTTTTCTTATAAGGAGAGGGAGCCGTGCGGCCTCCCTCTCTGGCTGATTTTGTTATCGGGTACGCCATCTCTCCGGGCACGGCCATGACACCTGGATGCCTTTAGGGCACCCAGTATGCACTAGGACCCAGGGAAAGCCTCAAGGACCCATGGTCCCAGCTGGCTCCCCACATCCAATGGGAGCCAGCTTTGCTCTAACAGACATGGGGCTGCTGAAAGGCAGCTCCCTGTCTGCCAGAGCAATGTTTTCATCGGTTTCCTGCATGCACATTTGTGTGCAAGGAAATAGATGAAAACTCCCCTTTCTGCAAGCCGGAGCTGTTTGACAGCTCCGGCTTGCAGAATGCGGAGATATGTTCACTTTTGCTTGGTGGGAACTGTTAGCTCCCACCAAGCAAAAGCAAACAGCTACCTCCTGATGGTGGGTACCTTGGGAAGTAGCAAGTGACGGCCCTGGGGGCGGTGGTCCCAAGGGCCATCCATGGCTCCATGAGGGGGGATTTGTGGCTCTGCTCCATTGTATTAGTAAGCTCCGGGGAGGTGGTGGTCCCTAGGGCTGCCAGAGGCTGCACAGCCCCCACTTAATTTGAATGAATTGTCTCAGGGAGGTGGTGGTCCCTGGGGCTGCGGGGTGGGCACAGGCACCGCTGCATTTCGTTTTAGAGATTTTCACCAGGAAGGTGGCGGTTCCTAGGGATTTTATAAGCCTGAGGAGGAGGACCCTATGCAACCCCTCCTTTTTTTTAACTCCTCATACCTTCGGACCTGGCCCATGTGGGGCTCATGGCAAAATAAGCACGGGAGACCATGTTTATTTTTTTTTCCAATTCCGACACAAATCCACATATCCACCTGCAAATTTAAAATTGAAAAAATAAATGATTTCAATCCCCAGTGGGGTCCCACCACCACATCTAGGGGGTCAGGGTATTCCTACACTGCTCCCTTTTCTATATTTTAAACTTTTTTTGAGGGACTTGGCTCAAGCCGAGCCCCAAGATGGCTGCCAACACTTCCTGGTTGAAGTATTGGCAACCAATCAGATTACAACACAGGGACTGTAGGATCCGCATCCCTATATATGCAAATTTGGATTTTGGTTACTATCTTTAAAACTACTGAACATATTTACACCACATCTACCTTTCTGCCAAATTTAGTGTAATTCCATCCAGTGGTGGGCTGTAGTAGTGTTCAAAACTCCTAAGGGAATTAACATGGGGAAAACACATTTAAGAACTCCCTGTTTTTCTGAGCGCAGGCTTGACAGGGCACCCTAAAAACTTCCCAGACACAAACTAAAGTGAGTGTCGAATTTCTTTCCAAACTTTCGTGAAGATTATTCAAATGGCTCCAAAGATGTAGGCAACAAAAAATCCTAGCTTTTAATAGAAATCAATTCCTAACTATAACTACCTACTGGCGATGGCGATGTCAGTGATGTCATTTGAGATGTCATCAGTGATGTCACTGACCATGTCATGAATGATGTATCATGTGACGTCATCAGCAGTGCATTGTGGGGGCGCGAGTTATAGTTAGCTGAACTAACTATAACAGGGGAATTTCTATGGTTTTGTATGATTGAAATGTCCATTTAAGTGCATTTCTAAGGTTTTTTAAATACTAATTTCTAACTATAACATGCCTGAAACCTATGGTTTTTTCAGTAACTTTCTACGGTTTTTTAAATGCTAATTTCTAGCTATAACATGCCTGAAACCTATGGTTTTTCAGTGAATTTCAAAGGTTTTTTAAATGCTAATTTCTAACTATAACATGCCTGAAACAAAAGTTTTTTTCAGTGAATTTCAAAGGTTTTTTTAATGCTAAATTCTATCTATAACGTGCCTGAAACCTATGGTTTTGTAAGTGAATTTCAATTTTTTTTTAATGCTAACTTCTATTTATAATGTTCATTTAACCTATAGTTTTTTCCGACACCCAAGAAGGACACAACACCCACTGCCACAACCCTCAGGACCTCCCCTGTACAACCCCTCTCCCTACTACCACCAAGGCAGTGCAGAACAGGGCAGCGAACCCTCCAAAAACTACATGGTCCCGTAGCCATATAATAGCTCAATGTTGGGAAATGTGGCAATCGTTTTTTCAGTAAATTTGAATGTTTTTTTTTTTAATACTAATTTCTAACTTTAATGTTCCTGAGACCTATGTTTTTTTGGGAATTTCAAAGGTTATTTAAATACTAATTTCTAATTATATTGTTCATAAAACCTATGTTTTTCTCAGTAATTTTGAAAAAAAATGTGATATTTTGTAACTAATATTCTAAAAATAGTTTTTGTCATTTTTTTAATGTGTTATTTAAACTATATAGGGGCTGATTCCGATAGCCGGTCGGACAGCTGTCCGTAGCCTTACCGTGCGACCGACACATACCTGGAGCCGGTCTGTCCTGTAGAGTAAGTACGATGAGCATAACTGCCAAAAACCGACTGACACGTAGGCTGTGATTCAAGTTCCATTCTCCGTCCGAGCCGTAACTCCTAACGCTGAACCGAGTCGCCCGGAAGCAGTATCCATAGCAGTTTCCGGCATGACAAGTACGATGCGTACTTCCTACGCGCCGGACGGCTCACCACGTACGGGACGTCACAGCATCCGGAAAACAAGCATATCAGCTACGATTCGTGCCACAACTCAATACACGGCTACGAGACGGACCAGCTTGCAGCGGGTACAAGACGGAGACACAAACACATCATGAATCCCATTGCGCAGGCCATACCAGTACTCTACATCTATGACCGGCTCAGGAACCTACACCGACGCCGCAGGCGGTATGTCAGACACCTACCACATAAACAAACAACACGTACCCGCAAAATGGCACACAAACACAGGGGATCCACATCCTGGCCACTAACAACAGCCCACCATAGGGGTTGCATGGCCAGCACCACTAACACCCCCACCCATTGGGCTTATGTTGCCCATCACCCCTGCCACCCCCACTCACAGGGCACCTGTTGCCCATCACTACTGCCACCCCCAGCCATAGGGCTTATGTTGCCCATCACTCCTGCCACCCCCACTCACAGGGGACCAGTTGCCCATCACCCCTGCCACCACCCCCCATAGGGCTTATGTTGCCCATCACCCCTGCCACCCCACTCACAGGGGACCTGTTGCCCATCACTACTGCCACCCCCAGCCATAGGGCTTATGTTGCCCATCACTACTGCCACCCCCAGCCATAGGGCTTATGTTGCCCATCACTACTGCCACCCCCAGCCATAGGGCCTATGTTGCCCATCACCCCTGCCACCCACACCCATAGGGGACCTGTTTTCCATCACTACTGCCACCCCCAGCCATAGGGCTTATGTTGCCCATCACCCCTGCCACCCCCACTCACAGGGGACCTGTTGACCATCACCACTGTCACCACCCCCATAGGGCTTATGTTGCCCATCACCCCTGCCACTCCCACTCACAGGGGACCTGTTGCCCATCACTACTGCCACCCCCAGCCATAGGGCTTATGTTGCCCATCACCCCTGCCACCCCCACTCACAGGGGACCTGTTGCCCATCCCCCCTGCCACCACCCCCCATAGGGCTTATTTTGCCAATCACCCCTGCCACCCCCACTCACAGGGGACCTGTTGCCCATCACTGCTGCAACCCCCAGCCATAGGGCTTATGTTGCCCATCACCCCTGCCACCCACACCCATAGGGGACCTGTTGCCCATCACTACTGCCACCCCCAGCCATAGGGCTTATGTTGCCCATCACCCCTGCTACCCCCACTCACAGCGGACCTGTTGCCCATCACCCCTGTCACCACCCCCATAGAGCTTATGTTGCCCATAACTCCTGCCACCCCCAGCCATAGGGCTTATGTTGCCCATCACCCCTGCCACCCCACCCATAGGGCTTATGTTGCCCATCACCCCTGCCACCCCCACCCATAGGGCTTATGTTGCCCATCACTACTGCCACCCCCAGCCATAGGATGTTTGATGCGCAACACATCCAGCATACTCCAACATCAGGTATGTCAGCAAATTATATCCCCCTAACATCATGTCAACAGTGTGTAGTCTGTGACAAATACCCACAACAGTGATTATGGCTACGAACATACAATGTAAGTAACAGCACATGTGTGACCAACACATGAGTATGACATACACAAGGCAAGCATCACCATAGCACTGTGGCAATGTAAAAAGGACACCCCCTCACTGTGTAGAACAGAAGTTAAGTGTGGGCTTCCAAAATGCAGCAGATGTTGAGCATTTTGGTGATGGGGACTAAACGCCCCTCATCACAGTGACCAAAAGGAAAGTGTCATCATGTTCAAAGCTGCAAATAACAAACAGCATGTATGATCCCTTCTCCCAACACATTAAACACTTCTGGGGCAAACTAGTGGTTGTGTCCCATACACACAGAGATGTGGTGAAGCTAACAGTGCTGTGAAAACATAACACACTCTCAGCCATGTGCAGACACGCACCACACATGGGGGCTGACAATGCATACAGTGTACAATAACACAAGAGCAGATGTGACCATCACCAAGCATGCACACATGTCGAAAATAGAAACACCAATCAAAACAACATGTGTAGACTGTAGGTGTCAGCTCACAAACTCACCTAACAACCAGGATGAATGTGCACAATGATGTGATATGACTCACAGGGACAGCAGGCAAAACCACAGAAACAGCATCAGGACAAAGGCCCACAACAGCAACACCAATGCACTGGTGCAGATGCACAAACACAAATAGGCAAACTCACACTGCACATCTGACACAGCATGTGTCACAGTATCCCCAGGCAACTACATAACACATGAGGGGGGCAGAACCACAGTGACATAGAAGTGGACACAGTCCCATACAAAAGTAAACCATCATTGGGACACCCTCAGTGGGCAATCAGGTATTGGGAGATGAGAGGGAGCACAACAGACACATGTGACACAAGCTGGAACGTAAACCAACTAACACAGCAAGAGACTGACACACAACAGCACTTCCCCCAGGGACCAGACATTGGGGTGACACAAGCATGAATGACACCTCCTCTGTGATGACAAAGGCAGATGTCGTACAAACTGGGAAACCCAGACATGTGTCCTGTGCCACAAACGTACATCACACATACACAAACACAAATCACTCAGCATGGCCCCTCATCCATGGACAAACGGGAGCTAGGGAACCATCCATGCAAACATTCACATCAGTCCACCCTCAACACCACACACCCTGAACTGCAACAATGTGTATCTGTGAAGACCACATGGACAGGTAACATTGCACATGCACCCATGACAAACTCAGGAATGTTGGGAGGAACTAAGGTGCACAGACACATCACACAAGGACAGTTTACAACCCTGACAGACATACTGCACAGTATGCGGTACATGGCCATGACCTCAAAGCTCACGTAACCTTCAGAATCCCTTGCACAGTCCAAGGACAATGCAGAAGCCAAGGAGAACCACAAGTCACACATGCTGACACCTGCCAGCATTGCAGCCATGAACCTGACAAGTGGGAGCAGTCACACACACATACACATGTCTCAATCACTGAAAACTACCACCTAGGGACAACTACATGAGTTAGCAAATAAACAGGTGCCTTGAGGAACCCTGACTGTGTCCCATCTGTGTCTGACAACATCATCACCACTCAGAACTGACAAATCCCAATGATGATACACCAATTAACAGTAGTGTGTCATGCACCCACACATCTGGTAGCCCATTGGAAAAGTAGTGGGATGAACCCAGTACCACTCAGCAAGCATCAACAACAGGAACATATCAAGGGAACACTGTGTATGAACAGGGATGTGGACACACACACACATGTTCATACAACACACACCATGGGCCCAGGCCATGTCACTGGACAACATACTTACTTGAGGGGACACAACTCTTGTGGAAGCCCAGCTGTGCCAAACATATTCACCGCAAGTCTCACTCATTTCTGCAGAACACTTGGTCCGTCAGCAATCAGTTACCACACAATGAAGGCTCTGGTCACAACAGCCTGGGTATGTGAGTCTCCCCTAACTCATCTGCACACACCCAAAAAATATGTCTACCAAGTTGCACAGAGGACCCAGTTGTTCCTATACCAATGATGCCCACACCCGTAGGCCCAGTGTTGATGAGCACAAAGTCTGTGGAAGTGACACATTGGACAATGGGAAGCACATCATATGTGCATGGGTGCTAGCCAGAGATGTGACCATGCAAATGAAATGCTCACAGAGAGATGTCCACAAATAGTTGATCCTGACACACCCAGGTAGCTGCAAAGGATGACATGGATACCCACCAGAATAGGATACATATCTCATGGACCACAGAGAGTACCTCACAGCAACACATCAGTATTCAAAATTGTAAACAAAGCATCACAGGTGCAAGGGCATGTTAAACATCATCAACATAATGTACAGCTAAATCAAGTTCACAGGGATAAAGAAAAAAGCTTTATTCAGCAAATTAAAAGTTAAACGTCTGTTCAAACAAAAGGCCAATGGCTAGTCCATGTCCAAATGCCAAGGAGTGAACTAGAGTGACAACTGTCACACCTTGCTTGCCTGCACTGCTAAGGACCGAGGTCATCCCCTCGGAGGGGCATACATGGGGGCAGGCCAGGCACTGCAGGGACAGGACCAGGGCGCAGAAGAAGGAGGCAGTGAAGGGGTGGTGGATGCAGGCGAGACACTTGCAACTGCAGTGGAGCTGACTGAAGTGGTGGGTGCTGTCACAACTGTGGGGCACAAGTCAGATGGGGTGGGTGCCGGCACAACTCCAGTGGGCAGGTTAGATGGAGTGGATTGGCTCACCACTGCAGGGCCCAAGTCAGACGGGGTGGTCGTGGACTCCAATGCAGTGCCTAAATCCATGGGAGCAGAATGGGGGGCAGGTGAGGTCGGCAGGGCAGGGGGGGACACGGTCCCCACATCAGTGGCACTAACCGTCTGACCAGGTGTGGAGGAGCAAGTGCTAGGGGGGGATGGCCTTAGCATTTTGGGGATGGTGTATCTGTGGGTGGGGGAACCTCTGAAGTAGTGGCCTGGGGGATGGAGGACAGAGACTTTGCCTTGGAGCTGCATGGTGGTGGGGGGTCTTGCTCTTCTGGCGATGGGGGGACTTGCGGGTGGGTGTCTCTGTCTGACTGCTCCTGGGGGAGGATGTCCGGGTGTGAGGGGCACTCCCCTCTGTGTGTGGGGACTTCCTCTTCCCCTTGTAATCAGGATCTGCTGGGTAGGTGGGGAAGAAGCCAAGGTCACAGAGGAAGAGCTTCTGGGGAGATGGGGTTGCAGGTGAGGCAAGGGAAGGGGGCTGGGAGGGAGAGGTCTCGGAGGACTGCGGAGTGGTTGTGGATGACTGTGTGTGTGTCTGCAAACCAGCCCCTGTGAGTGTGGTATCAGTCCCCTGCGCTTGCTTGTGTGCACGTCTAGACCTTGGTTTGGGGGTTTTTGAGCTTGGGACAGGTAGGGTGCTAGGAATCGTGGGTGGTGCAGGGGTAGGAGGGGTGCGGGACTGTTGGAGGAGGGACACTGCTGTAGTCAGGGAGGAGGCCACGGACTGATTGGTCCTCTGTAGGGCAGACATGCCCGAGGAAATTCCCTCCATGAATGACACCAGTTGTGTCAACAGACCTGTGTGTGCATGGAGGACCTTCAGCATCGACGTCTGCCCTACATGGATCTGTCTAAGTAAGTCCACAGAGTCCTCACTCAGGGCAGCAAGGGACACAGGGGCAGGGGGTGCGGTGCCTGGCACAAAGGAGACATGCTCACGAACACGGGAGCCCACAGGGACCTCTGGTATGGGAGCCGATGGGAGGGTGGTGGTTGTGGTGGTGGCGGTGGCGGGGACAACCTCACTAGCTGGGGTTTGGTGGCTGCTGACACCCGCCTCCACAAGGGAGTCATCCTCAGAGCTGCTGTGGCCCTCAGCTGGGGGGGATGGTGCTGACAACTCCTCTGTGTGGCTCCACTCGCCCTCCGTGCCACTGGGTCCACCCGACTCCTCTCCTTCTGTCCCTGTAAGGCTCTGTGGTTCCTCCTGGTCCATGGAGCTGTCCCCTCCTGTGGCCGTGGATGTATCTGGTTCGGAATTAGGAAGTAAGAGAACAACATCAGTCACCTGCACTGACTGCACACACCACAGTGAGTACATCACATCACAGGGCAAGCCCTGGCATCATCAGCTGAACACAGCTCAAAGTGCCAACACTGTTTAGAATAAGACAATTGTCATTCTCAACATCAACCATGGCACACATATCCCTCCTTGACTTTCACACATATGTCCGTTGCATGTTGGATGCTAACACCCCAATGTGCCAACATGCACCACCCACACATTAGTTGTACATGCAAGTGAACATGTAGGAGTATGTCATTATACACACAGCACATCTCTTGCTACAGACTCAGTACAGGTGTCCAGATGAAGGGATGGGCAGAGACTCATTTCACATGCTTGTGATGCATGCCAGCAACACACACTATGATGTACTCATGTCCTGATGGGCAATGCCACAATGGGGTGCATGGTGCACACTTGAATACAGTGCAGGAACACTCATAGCAAGTTCAATGCCATGGCACTGGGATGCCCTGAAAGTCAGTCAACAC
Organism: Triturus cristatus; assembly: GCF_964204655.1. Classification (NCBI taxonomy): domain Eukaryota; kingdom Metazoa; phylum Chordata; class Amphibia; order Caudata; family Salamandridae; genus Triturus; species Triturus cristatus. The sequence goes on along the minus strand of NC_140595.1, from coordinate 455,401,420 downwards.
TGTCTCCTGTCACAGGGGCAGGGCATCCAGACAACAACAATATGCACTGACTCACAATCCTAACTCAGGGGTAAAGCTAACTCTGCAGATTACCGGCGCACTTGCCCATACCATGCAAACCACATATCCAGGACCCAGAAGACCCCACATCATGCAAATCATACATATGAGTCTCTGCAAACACAAATCCCTGTACATTAACACCTCACAGTCTGCCATGCATGTAACCCAGCTGCATGAAGGACACAGTTGCATACACCATTGTGCGCTGTCAGATGAACACACACCTATACGTCACACAGGTCTTGTCTCTCACAGTCACATCTCAGATGTCATGCTGACCATCTGAATCATGGACACCCCAGTTGTTCATAACAACAAGCCACACCCTAATGACACAGAGGCAGACTGCTGAGAGCACATGTCACTAAGCACAACCTTCAATTTCATACACAGGAGTGGGATTACAGAGTGTTTCAAAATGCCCTTGAGGAGGCATGACTGGCCAGGCTACGTGAAACAGTATTTGGCCCTGGACAGTAGTCAGGTGGCTGATCAAGTGTGACATACTTGATATACATACTCCTGAGGCCCCCAAATTGGAGTCCCCTGCTGCATGGGTTTGTTTGGAATACCCCAGCCACATGTTGCGAGTCAGACCTGCAATTGGAACACATCTCAAGGGCACACACAGATCACATGTCAGATCTCAGGCATTGTGTAAACAATTGACCCACCCATTAAACACACAACAGAGTCACGGGAACAGATGCTGACCGGTAGCTGAAGCATAGCTGACTGCAGGGACACAGTGCCCTAGTGACACAAGCAAGCGACTGTAGGGGCCACACCTGTGGAATAGATGAGGAGGGTGCATCACACAATTGAGGGACCTGAGTATTGGACTACAAGACCTATGTAATGTGGAAGTGTGACCAGGCCAAAACACTGCTATTAGCATGTCAGACATAGTACACAGATTAGGCATGGACTTACCCCCTTCCTGCTGCTGTCTGGCCTTCAGCTGCCTATCCAGGTCCGGGAAGACCACTGCCAGAATCCGGAGCATGTGGAGAGTCAGGGTCCGGTGTCCTCCCCTCCTGCATAGAGGTGACAGCTTCAGCTGGACTCTAGCTATCCTCTGGGTCCAGCCCCAAAGGTCCTACACCTCTTCTGGCAGTTGCGGAACCGGTGCTTGTAGACCCCCACAGAACGAACAGCCCAGGCGATGGTCAGCCAGATCTCCTGCTTCTGGTGGGCATCAACCTGTGTGGATGACAAAGTGAAAAGTACATTAACACACATTTGTGCAGCACACATTTGGATATACATGTCATCATCACAAAGGGAAATGAATTACACAGGTAGTGCAACCATGGGGAAGGAAAAATCACCTGCATGTCTGACATGTTAACAATGCCTGGATAGTTTAAACTTGCAATAATGCACTTTAGCAGCAGGAAACCTATTCATTACATGTACCTACACACTTTGGGGGATGAAAGTAGTCAGTGAGAATGCTTGCCACTGGTGTACACACTGCTAGTACTGCTAGTTAGACAATATGCATAATTAGGAAGGCAGTGGACTGCACACTCACCTGCTCCCCTGGTTTCCCATAGAGATTTCTGTACTCTGGAAGGAGCCCGTCCAGCAGGGTCTGGTTCTCCTTCTCAGTGAAGGCTGGGGCCCTCTCCAGAGTATGTGCCATAGCAGGAGCCAGAGGATGCAGAGACACCTGCAGTGGTAGCAGGGATGTGGTCCAGTAGCATGTAGTGCAGGCAAGTGAGCTTCCTGGGGGCCAGCCAGCCTTATATCTGTGCTGCAGAGGCAGAATCTGTGCCATGTTTCCCAAGTGATAGGTCCAACACGGTTGCATTCTATGAATCTGGCCAATCCATTTAAGAGTACGACTCGTACATGCCTTCCGCATGGTTCAAATCTTCACCTTCATGGAACACTTGAAATTGCAACATTGTTGTAGGCATCCAACTGCGTTTCCAGTGCACAACTCGTACAAGTTTTGAATCCGCATCCGTCTCCATGACATTCCGGAGCCAATGGGTGCGCCCGGCTCGTTCAACTGACTGTACAACGCGTATTTTGAATATACACATGCACCCGTCTCCATACGATTCAATGGCCAAGGCGTACGCCTGTCTCGGACCATGCCTGTCCGACGAGTATGCATGATAGTCACCCGTGTTGAACCTCATTGAATTCAATGACAAAGCGTACGCACGGCTCGGACATGACCCGTGCAATGCGTACGCATTGTCACCCGCGTCCCTCCTCATTGCAATCAATGACAAAGCGTACGCACGGCTCGGACATGACCCGTGCAATGTGTACGCATTGTCACCCGCGTCGTACCTCATTAGTGTGACTATTATTGATGCAACACACATATACTGGCCTGGGGCACCTGTGCACACCTACCACACTACAGCATGGGCCACACAGTGCCCCATGGCATGTAAGGCTGCTTTCCCTGGGTGTTTGGGGGGTCACATCTGTTTTTTTGGCTGGCACTTTGTGCAGCCACTCACAGGCTGTGCACGTGTACATGGGGGCAGAATCCTTTATGTGTTTTGCACATTACCACTGTGTTTTGCAATTGTACAGTAATGGGCATGAGTCACGGACACAGTGTCAGGTTGGATATGTTAAGGACAGGTCACATACACCCTGAGTCCTGGGAGTGATGGCAAGTATGTCACAGCGAGACCTGTAGCCACAATACTGATGTGCACCCACAGTCTGTGTGCATGTTGTTTCTCAGATGTGTCTGATCAAATGTGCCCAATGGGTGACAGTCTCCACATCCATGTGGTATATACATCACCCTTGATGGGGTATGTGTCTAAGAGATGTACATGTAGGGCCGGCAGGAACAACAGTGGCCACTACCTGTGGGACTTACGCTTGCCTTGTGGTGTGTACGTGCTATGCCATGTCCATTGCTGTGTTGATGTGGCTATACAGGGACCCTGGGTTTCTGCATGGCAAAGATCTGTGATGCCTGGGAGACATGAGGACTCAATTGTCACTGTGGTGTGTGTTTGGAACGTTGCAGCAGCACATAGGTTGGGTGACACAGCCAGATGATTGGCCATTGCACTACATGGGACTCATGTGGACATGTGGAATTGAGATGTGAGGTGGTGGTCTTGTAGGTGACATATGTGTCCATGACCAACAGCACAAACCTCATTACATTGTGTAGTGTCATGATCTAGCTTGTGATATTGATCGTGGTCATGGCCACATGGGTGGATGAACTGACAATCTTCCTTTGTGCATCTCTGTACTGCAGGGCACCAGCTGTCCATCGGCCGTTCCCAGACCTTGTAACCATGCAGGAACGCGACTGCATCAGACGGTACCGCTTCACCAGGCCACTGATTGCGGAGTTGGCGGAGCAGTTGGCGCCACATCTGCTACCTGGCCGGACATACCCTACAGCACTGACCCCAGAGGTGAAGGTGATGGCAGCCCTGCACTTCTTTGCTACTGGTACCTTCCAGTACACTGTGGCTACTGCTGGTGGGATGTCGCAAACGATGTTTAGTCGGGTGCTACGCAATGTCTTGGAGGGGCTGTTGCAATTCCTCGACCTGTATATCAAGTTTCCGAGCCCAGCTGAACTCCCTGAAATAAAGGATGCCTTTTATACACTGGGGAGAATGCCGAACGTCATCGGATCTATTGATGGGACACATGTTGCCCTGATACCACCACAGGCACATGAGCAGGCATACCGTAACAGGAAACACTACCATTCGATCAATGCTCTGGTGGTCTGTCTTGCTGACATGTTGATCACACGTGTGTGCACGGTTCCCTGGTTCTACATTATGAGGAGTAGTTGCATTGCAACGCTAATGTCACAGATGCCAGCTCAGCATGCCTGGCTTGTCGGTGTGTACTGACTGTTTCTCATTGTGTGTGTTTGTCAATGTTGTATTCCGCACTCCTACAAAACTCAGCTACTTGTTCATTTTTGTATGTGTAGGTGACTCCGGTTACCCCAACATGCCGTGGTTGCTGACACCCCTCAGGAACCCTGTGACACCAGCCGAGCTGCGCTACAATGAGGCACATGGTCGGAGCAGGAGGGTGATTGAGCGGACATTCGGCCTCCTGAAAAGCCGCTTTCGCTGCCTGGACAAGACCGGAGGGGCCCTCCCATATGAGTCTGCAAAGGTGTGCAAAATAGTCCTTGTCTGCTGCATGCTACACAACATGGCAGTGCGGAAGGTGGTGCCTCTCATCCAGGATGACGATGACCAACCTCCCGCACCCGTGGAGGATCCGGGCCTGGGCCAAGATGCCAGTGATGATGAAGATGATGGTGACGTCCGCTCACAGCTCATCAACAACTTCTTCACCTGAATGTGAGTTTCCAGGGTTGTTATGTGAATGTATGGAGGTAGCCTGGAATGTGTTGTGCCAGCTCTGTTGCTGTCTGAGTGTGTCTGTGTGCCACTTGACTGGATGCGTGCTGTGATGTGTCCATTCAGGTGGTGTGTACTCCACAATAGGGTAGTACTGCTAACCAGTGTTTGTGTAGGTATCTTGCAACATGTTTTGTGCATGTGTATTGCATTTCTCTCCTGTTCTTCTGTGCTTTTGACTGTATCTTGTCTGTCCTTCCCAGGGTTCTTTGCCTGTTGTGTGGTCAACACTGACCCCCAACACCCAGAAGCCAACACCAGTGTGGAAGTTGACAATTCCCATCAACTGATGTACCACACATCCCTGGACTTCCATTCTCCAACATATTGAGAGCGTGTGTCCACTGTTATGCAGAATTACCGTGCAACTATTGTGGAATAAACGTGTTGCTGATGTGTAATGAACCTGTGCTACGCTTTGTTATGTGCATTGTCTGTCTTCCCACATCTGAGTGACATCTGCTTAACTCACCTGTGGACTTGTTACCACTGACTGGGGTTGGTGTTGTGTCTGTGCATGCCAATGCGTTTCAGGTCAACATCATTGTGTGTGATGAGTAACATGGCCATGGTGAGTATGTTTTGTGTTGCCATAGTGGTGTGTCTCCCTCACATGTGTCACATTCCCATGACTCACCCTACTTTGGTCACATTGTTGCAGTATTTGGCATGCACTGTGTTGTGTAGCAGATCGACATCTCCTTGAACATGACAAGTTGGAATCACAACAGAGGCAAGTATGGTGTACTGGTGAGTTTATTTACAAACATGTGTGAGGGGAGTGCACAGGATGGTGGGTGCTGTACATTGGTTTGGGAATCCAAAGTTCACATTGGAGTGCTGGTAGATGACATGTCCAGAGCAAAGTCCACAGTCACCTGATACATTGGCCCAACATGAACCCTCCATGTCATGTGGGCGAGTTGTGTGCGATTGGACAAGGTGAACGGGTTGCGCACAAAGGACATTGTCCTGAACAGGTTTAGTGGCCCTGGGGGATGTGCTGGGACATCTGCCTCTCACATGTCCTTCTTTGGACGACCCTTCTTCTTCCGGAGGGGGGATCCTCATGTGAAGGTCTCTGCGGTGCAGGGGACTCTCTTCCAGAGTCCTCTTCCCTCCCTGTGGCGCTGGCAGATGGTGTTGCAACAGATGTTGTGGGCACACAGGGGGGTGTGGACAGGTTGGTGTTGACCTGGCAGAGGCATTGGAGTATGTCCCGATGCACTGCAGTAATGTCATCCCACTTGGCATCCATACGGGCATAGTGGGCAACCTGCTCATGTTGCATGTCCTTGAGGATCCCCACTACCTGGCCAAATCCACCGGTGCTATCCTGGTACGCATCTAAGATGCGTGCCAGGTGGGGTCATCATGCAGTCCAGACCCCTCTGCAAGGTGTGCCCTGTGCTTCCCACCCCTCCCAGCACCCCGCTCCACACGGGTAGGACCAGCGGCGGGACGCACAGGTGACACTGGGACCCCTTGGGTGGTGTTGCTGTTGCTGGTGGTGTTTGCTGTAGCTTCCGGGGGGTCCTGTGTCCCTGTGCTGTGGGTGTTGATTGGCCTTGGTCTGTCCGTGTTGGCGGGGCTGCCCTGTCGGTGTCCAGATGCTGGAGGTGTGGGTACAGGGGTGCAGATGTTGATGCTGATGGTGCTGCATGATGGCTCACACCGGAGGGGCCAGGTTGGTCGTCATCATCCTAAGAGGACAGTGAGAGAGTCAGACCAGAGAGCTCAGTGTCCGCCAGAGTCTGGGACTGGGTATCCTCATCATTTGGTGCTGGGTGCCCAGCAGCACCTGTGTTTGGAAGAGACACACAATGTGATTTATGTTTCTACATGCATCGATGGTTCACAAACATGACTTTTTCTACTTTTCGAACAGATGCCTGCCTGTACACTGCTTTTTCCCAGCTTGTCACCGATAGAGTTTGATATTGTTGTTGGCCATTTCACAGCATGGCCTTGTGCTCCCCACAACAGAGCCCAGTGTCAGGCATCTTGTCAGTCCCTTTCCAGTCCCAGTGAGGTAAATATGGTTCAGTTTGATCTTGCTGGGCCATGTGGGTGGGTGTAGGTTGTCTGTGACTGCGAGTCCCATCATACTCTTGGCTACACCCCCTTCCCAGCATGCCCATCCTTACTCCCTCTTGACTCTGCTTCCCTGTGAGGGGGTGTGACAGCAATGGCAAAATGGCTGACTGTGAAGTACTGGTGTTTGTTTGACTACAAGTCCAAAGTGAGCCCCTGTGCTTCACACAGCAGCACCCAGTACGGGGTATCTTTTGCTGATATTTCAATGAGGTGTGTGTCAATGCATTGTACCCAGTGAGTTGTGTGGAGTTTGGGTTGGGGGGTGTCTCCCCATGCTGTTAAGTATGGTCAGGGCTGTCAGTCCTCCTTCCCATCATGAAACGTGCTTCCATTGTAGGGCGTGCAAGTTGTCTTTCAGGATGTCAGTCAGTGGTGTCCTGCTTTTAATTTGCACACAACCCCGAGCAGGGCCTTGTGCTCCCCACAGCAGGACCCAGTGTCAGCCATCTTGTCAGTCATTTTCCACTCCCTGTGATGTGGGCATGTTTCATAGAGGTCTTGATGGGCCAATCAGGAGGGGGAGCATTATTTGTGACTACAGGCCCCATCATGCTTTTGGATGCACTCACTTCACCTACATCCCCACTATTCCTTCCTGACAGTCAGCTGCACTGTGAGGTGGTGTGTTTGTGGTGGCAAACTGTCTGGCAGGGTCTATTTGGCTTTGTTCCACTGGCTTGCTCTATTTGTTTGTAGGTTGGTGCATGTCATGACACAGTTCCCAGTCACTCTGAGATGGCAGGTATTGTGTTTGTATGACTGGCATACACATCTTGGGCTGATTATTGGTTAGTACAGCTTTGCTTGTGGTGCATGGTTCACTGTCCCCTTGCCACACAATCTTGGGTATGTTGTTTGTGTACTCACTAGGCTCTGGGATGTCTGTTAGGCCATGGACACTCTCTGGTGGTAGGATGGCCTGCACCTTCTCCTTCCAGCTCCTGAAGTAGACTGGTTTGGCAGGAGGGCCACCGCCGGTGCACTGACTCAGGGCGTGATCTTTTTCGATGAGTTTCTTGACCCTCCTGCGCATGTCATACCACCTGTTCTGGATATCGTCCTTTGTGCGCCTTGCTGGTGCTTGGGCGTTCACCTTGTCCACAATCCTCGCCCACATCTTTGTTTTCTGTGAGATGGGAGTCCTTTGGACCAATGTACCAAACAAATGTGGCTCTACTCTGATGGTCTCGTCTACCAGCACTTCTAACTCACTATCTGTGAACTTTGGATTCTTCTCTGGGGCCATGGTGATGGGTGGTGGTGGTGAGGGATGTGTGTGTGAGGGTGCAAGTGAGGGTGGGTTGGTGTTGGTTTTTCTGGGTGTCTGTATGTGTGCTTTTGTATGAGGTGCTGACGATGTGTGAGTTGTGTGATGGGGGAGTTGTGAGTGTGTCTGTGGTTCCTGTGTACTGGTGTTTGCTGCTGGCTGTGTCTCCTGTTTGCCAGGGATGATGGTAGTGATTGTAGTCCTTTATATAGTTGGAATTGTGGGTGTGTCTTTGTCCCATGTTTTTTTGGGGGGTATTTATTGGCTTTGTCATTGCTTGTTTGGTCCATTTTTTGTCTTCTTTCCTTTGGGTTTTGTAGGCATGAAGGAGACGTTAATGTGACGGAAACGGACGCTGCTGTTGTCTCGTGCTGGCTTCTCCGCCTCGTTCACGCTCCTTTCTTCTGTGTTTGGTATGCGTCGGTCGCGGCGGTCTCTATTGCTTGTGTGCCGGGTTGACTGTGCGTGTCGGTCGTGCGGCTTAGTCTCCGTGCGAGTCGGTCTGGTTTTACACGCATTGCATCGTACTGCGCAAATCGTACATCGCGGGTACGGGTTGGTCGGTTTCATTCTGGGTTCGTGTCGGTCGGTGATGATCGCGTCGGTTTTCCGGCTGGATCACTATTTTCCCTACGGCTCGGTCGTACGGCTTGTATTCCGTACATGTCAGTTGTAATTCACACGCATTGCATTGTACTGCACAGGTCGTACGGCGCTGGTCCGTGTCGGTCGGTATTCGGTCCAGGTCCATGTCGGTCGGTTCGTTTTGCAGCCGGAATCGGAATCGGCCCCCTAATGTCTTCTTGTTTTTTAAATATTAAACAACTACATACAGTATGAAAGGGAGCCCAGCTCAGAGCCACATCTGCAGACCAACACATGTCATAGACCTACTGATCAAGCAGCTCCGACACCCAAGAACGCCACAACACCCACCACCACCCCCAGGACCCCCCCCCGCTACCACAGAGGCAACGCAGAAAAAGACAGCGAACTTTCCGAAAATGGCATGGCCCCTCAGCCACACAATAGCTGAATTTTGAGACAGGTGTGACCAAACTATATGTGAAGGAAGCAATTCACCCATGAATAACAATGCAAACAATGCAAAGTGTAGCAGTGATGTGCTGGGCACATCTCAGTATGCAGAACACACACCTTTCCATGTGCACAAATACTACTGGTGCTTGTAGTGTTGTGGATAGTGGACCCAACCATGTTACGTCAAACGGTAAACGACCAAAATATAGAATACAAAATATAGACAGGACAGAATATCGACTCTGAAATATAGATAGCACAGAATATCGAATTACCAAAATATAGATAGGACAGAATATCGAAACTATGGTATGAAATATCGATTTCCATAATATCGAAATTAAAATATAGATTTCCATAATACCAAAAAAAAAATTGTGTTATGTATGGTAGTGTATGTGTTAAAATTATGTATTATTTTTGTAATGTATGTTTAATTTTTTTAAAGCACTGAATGTTATGCAATTTAATTTTTGCGTAATTTAATTCTGTAGCGGGTTGTGGGTTTATAGGGGAATAGGGTGGGAAGTAATTTAATTATAGTAAATTAAATATTAATTTTTATTTATATGTATTGATAATTAATTGATTGATAATTATTAATTGGTAATTAATTTTTATTAATTGGTAATTAATTTTTATTGATTAATTTATAATTATGTTAATTGTATTTTTTTGTTAGGAGCGGGTTGTGGGTTTATATGGGAAATGGGTGGGAAGTAATTTAATTGTAATAAAGTAAATATAAATTTTTATTATGTGTATTGAAAATTAATTGATAATTAATTATTAATTAGTAATTCATTTTTATTACTTGCTAATTAATGTTTATTAATTGCTAATTATTTTTTATTAATTGATTAATTGATAATGATGTTAATTGTATTTTTTATTATTGGGAATGGGTTGTGGGTTTATAGGGGAATTGGGTGGGAAGTAATTTAATTGTAATAAAGTAAATATTAATTTTTATTTATATGTATTGATAAATAATTGATAATTAATTAATTGGTAACTAATTTTTATTAATTGGTAATTAATTTTTTTCCAATGGTAATTCATTTTTATTAATTGGTAATTATTTGTAATTAATTTTTTATTGATAATTAATTTAATCTTATTTTAATATTAAATCATTACTTTCCCTACTGTTGCACTCTCTGGAGTGGGAAAAGTAATTTTACCCTCCACCTATCCAACGCTTTCCCTACTGTTGCACTCACTGGAGTGCGAATAGTAATTTTTACCCTCCCGCTATTCAACGCTTTCCCTATTGTTGCATTCTCTGGAGTGGGAATAGTAATTTTTACCCACCTGCTATCCTACGCTTTCCCTACTATTGCACTCTGTGGAGTGGGAATAGTAATGTTTACCCTCCCGCTAGCCAACGCTTTCCCTACTATTGCACTCTGTGGAGTGGGAACAGTAATTTTTACCCTCCCGCTAGCCAATGCTTTCTCTACTGTTGCACTCTCTGGAGTGCTAATAGTAATTTTTACCCTCGCACTATCCAACGCTTTCCCTACTGTTGCACTCACTGGAGTGGGAATAGTAATTTATACCCTCCCGCGATCCAACGCTTTCCCTACTGTTGCACTCACTGGAGTGGGAATAGTAATTTTTACCCTCCCGCTATCCAACGCTTTCCCTACTGTTGCACTCTTTGGAGTGGGAATAGTAATTTTTACCCCTATGTTATCCAACGTTTTCCCTACTGTTGCACTCACTGGAGTGGGAATGGTAATTTTTACCCCTACGCTATCCAACGCTTTCCCTACTGTTGCACTCACTGGAGTGGGAATAGTAATTTTTACCGTCCCGCTATCCAACGCTTTCCCTACTGTTGCACTCTCTGGAGTGGAAATAGTAATTTTTACCCTCCCGCTATCCAACGCTTTCCCTACTGTTGCACTCACTGGAGTGGAAATAGTAATTTTTATGCTTTCACTTTCCAACAAAATCTCTACTTTTTTTTACATTACATTTATTATTTTTACATTTTAAGCTTTTTTATATTATTTTAAGTATGTTTTATTTAATTGTTTTTAATATTTAATTACTTTTATATTATTTTTAATACATTTAAAAAATTCGATATTTTAGCTAACTATATTTTAACATTCTATATTTTGGAATCGATATTTTAGTACTTACCTGTTTGTAGATAGGGATTCTATATTCTGTACTTCGATATTTTGGAGTCGATATTTTGGGCATTCTATATTATGTCCCTCGATATTTAGTCACTTAACCACGTCAAACACTAGGGAAGATCTCAGTCATGTAGCTGTGTCCATCCCCCCCTATAAGCATAAGCATAACTGGAGTGGGCTGTTCCGACGTACGCCACTTCAGCGTAGGAGTGTGAATATATAGGCCGGGGCTCTGGGTGTGGTTCACGTGTGAACTGTGAAGACCCACGACTGTGCCAGAGCGGCAGGCCTCACCCTGCCACGAGGCTGCCGCCATGACCGCTGATCTCCTCGACACAGGCCCCCTGCGAACCCAGCGGCACAGCACCGCAGACTTATGTCTGTACAAACTACTGCCTTCGATCTACACTGAGGACAGCAGGCATCACAATTCACATGGAGTAGCGATTGCACATGACGCAGTCCAGTACGCAAGATACATTGCTTCCAGTGCGGCCCTCTCGGACCACGCATCATCGCAGGATGTGCACACGCTGAGCGCCAAAGGTACCACTAACTCAGTGCACCACAAGTCAACACCACGTGGCCTTATTGAGGCAGAATTCAATAGACAAAAGACATTGGTCCGAGTGCGGCCCTCTCGAACCACGCATCATCGCAGGGTACGTATACGCTGAGCACCAAAGGTACTCCTCACTCAGTGCACCATAAGTCATCGCAAGGAAGAGTGAACAGTTTTATGTCAGCAGTGAGGCATACTATCACTCGAAAATCACCCAAAATACTTATAATATAAAAAGAACAGAAGAATCGAAGTACATTAATGATTACAATCCAGTAATTTTGAAGATGTGGAATGCAAATATGGACATACAATATGTTGCAGATAACTCAATTGCTGTTCTTCGCATACTATCCAAATAAAAGTCCAAACCTGGAAAACATATGTATATATAAAATACTGCAACATTATAGTTTTCGAAAAAATGTGACAGAAAAAATAAATGAAGGGAAATATGCTGTAATTGGATGTGATGGATGTTTCGTAAAGAATGCCAAAGGAAATTTGATTAATCACAGGAAATTAAGTTGTGATACTCCAGATAAGAGAGTGTTTTTCTATTTAGCTCTTCTGCAACTCTTCAAATCTTGGAGGACTGAAATGGAATTACTTGGAGATTTTGACTGCTATGAAGATTCTTTCAATGCATGTAAAGACATTGCTACCAGTGCGGCCCGCCCGGACCACACATCATCGCAGGGTGCGCACACGCTGAGTGCTTCAGGTGCCACTAACTCACTGCACCACAAGTCATCGCCACGTGGACTTATTAAGGCAGAATTCAGTAGGCAAAAGACATTTCTCCCAGTGCAGCCCCCTCGGACGACGCGTCATCGCAGGGTGCACACATGCTGAGTGCTTCAGGTGCCACTAACTAAGTGCACCACAACTCAATACCACGTGGCCTTATTGTGGCAGGATTCAATAGACAAAGACATTGGTCTGAGTGCGGTCCCCCCAGACCACGCATCATCGCAGGGTATGTACACGCTCAGCGCCAAAGGTACTTCTAACTCACTGCACCACAAGTCATCGCCACGTGGCCTTATTGAGACAGAATTCCACGCAAGCTACAACACATGGTGCCACTAACCCTGTTCAACACAAGCCGGCGACATGTGGTGCCACTAACCATGTTCAACACAAGCCGCGACACGTGGTGCCACTAACCCTGTTCAACAGAAGCCGGCGAGACGTGGTGCCACTAACCCTGTTCAACACAAGCCGATCCCACATTTGGAACTGTGTCCTGAGTCCTGAATGGCAGTAACACCAAGTCCGTGGCAGCGACCACAGCACCAGACTCCCTTTGATCAGTTAGGCAGATTTCCATATACAAAGCCGGCGACATGTGGTGCCACTAACCCTGTACAACACAAGGCGCGACACGTGGTGCCACGAACCCTGTTCAACACAAGCCGATCCCACATGTGGAACTGTGTCCTGAGTCCTGAATGGCAGCGACCCCATCTTCGTGGCAGTGACCACAGCACCAGACACCCTTCAGTTTTATTTGTTGTTGTTTTGTTTAAATAAAATGTTTTATATGTAAATCTATACATGACTTAGATTCTTGTTTGTCCAACCGCACAGGGACACTTCCGGGCCCAAGAAGGTTGTTGGGGGTATGTTGGTAATGTGGGAAGAGGGTGCGTTACCTGCTGATGTGGGGAGGGGCAGCGTGAAAGGGATATCTCTCACAGAAAGAACTCCGGTATGTTTTCAGAAATGCCTCAGACAAATGCCAGCTGACGGACTGAATCACAAAATGGCTTTTCAATGCTTATGTAGTGTGACTTATGAACAGTTTGCACCCAGGCTCGCAGAGGGACAACTGCGGCCCGTCCACTCGACTCACAGATGCAGAACTACGAGCCGTCCGCTCGCAAAGGAACAGCAGCGTAGTAGATCTCAGAGGTACAGGCACAGCAGCGTACCAGCTTGCAAAAGGTAGAGAGCTAAAGCCGACAGACTGGCTTCTAACAGCATAGCTGCGTAGTGGTGATGTGGGCACAAGAAGTGTGAAAGGGTTATCTTCCTACTGCTGTCCTGGATTGGAAGTCGTACTACCTGGCGCTCACCTGTTTCTCCTTTATTGTTAATAAATCTTAAGCCTTAACTGCGTCCAAATCATCATTACACAGAGCTCCGCAATATTAAATTGCCCCCGGAACCTTTCTTTTATATTTTCACTCGATGCGAGGCACAAGATGGCTGCTAACACTTCCTGGTTTGAGACGCAAGCTCGTGCTCAGCAGTTAGGCACCGTCCAGATATATATATATATTTTTTCTTTAATATCTCAAAACACTACTGAACAGATTTACACCATTTCTACAAAAGCACGCTTTCTGGACCAAGACCTTTTCCCCTGCCAAATTCGGCGTAATTCCGTTTAGCAGTTTCACCTCTAACCTTGTCTAAACTTTCGTATGGAAAATGCATTGAGAAAACACGTTTTGGGACCCCCCATTTTTCTCAACCCCCTTGACCAATCACCCCTAAACTTTCAAGATAGGAGCTGATCAAAAAAGAGAAACTTTTTGGAAAATTTTGTAAACATTTGTCAAACGACGCCAAAGTTATAAGCACATGGAGGGCTCCAGGAGAGGGCCCGCGCAACACCCCTCTCAACACGAGTAAAGCCCCGAGTCTGCGGGGACTCCAACGGGCCCCCTCAGCCCCAGAGAGCCCCCGCAATTTTTTTTTTTATTCCCCCGACACCTAGCCCACCCCGGGATCTCATGAAAATAAAATGCAGGAACCCGCGAAATATTATAGGCACATGGAGGGCTCCAGGAGAGGAGCTGTGCAACACCCCTCCCAACAAGAGTAAAGCCCCGGCGACTGCGGGGACCCCAGCGAGCCCCGGGACTGCGCAGACCCCAGCAGGCCCCCGCAGCCCCAATGAGCCCCCGCTATTTTTTCTAAAAGATTGTCCCGAGATCTAGCCCACCCCGTTGTCTCATTAAACTAAAACGCAGGAACCCCCGCCCCAGCTCGAATTGCGGCGATTTCTTTTTTTTAAAATGTTTTTTTGGCCCTGGGGGTCCTTCTGGGACCCCCTGAGCAGGCCTAGGGGGTCAGGGTGTTTCTACCCTGCCCCCGTCTCTTGTTTTCTACCTTTGTTTCTCTGTTTTCTGGCAACTCGCTTCTACCAACAAACAAGATGGCTGCCAACACTTCCTGGTTTGGAGTGTTCGCAGCCAATCACAGTGAAGCTTGTGCATCCACATTCACTGGATGATGTCATCAGTGATGTCATCAGTGATGTCATTTGAGATGTCATCAGTGATGTCACTGACCATGTCATGAATGATGTAATATGTGACATCATCAGCAGTGGTTGGCGGGCGTACGAGATGTAGTTAGTACAACTAACTATATCGGAGGAATTTCAATGGTTTTGTTCGAGTGAAATGTCCAGCTAACTATAACACCCCTAAAACCTATTGTTTTTCCAGTGAATTTCAAAGGTTTTTTAAATGCTAATTCCTAAATATATCAGGCCTGAAACCTATAATTTTTTCAGTAAATTTCAAAGGTTTTGTAAATGACAATTTTTAATGTATTAATTGTTATACTGATTATTTTGATACTGATTTACTACATTTTGTAAACTATTTATTTTTAGATATTTTATTTTTTTAATTGCATTATACATTACAATTCATAATATACTTTCTCAGAATGAATTACTTTAGTTTAAATACTTTGCAAATAGGCAATAGACTTTTAAGTACAGTAGTTACAATTGTTGCAATGGGCAACACAATGCAACATTGAGTTCAATGTGAATTTCTAGTCAAATGCAATTAGTTACTTTATGGATTACTTTTCTAACCACAGGACTGGATCCTAGATTCAGTCCTTGGACATCTCCTGTAAACAGTTGAGTAAAAGCATTTTGGTTACAGTAGTTATTTTTAAGGAATATTATTGTATTGTAAAAGTTGACACTTAAAACATTTTTCACAAAGAATCACCAATGTTATCCTATGGCAGAAAATTCACTTAGCAGGTAATTAGTGTTATCGTTACTTTTTCTTACTCAGTGGTGGATCCTGGATCCAGCACTGGCCAACCTCCTGTAAACAGTTGAAAGAATGTGTTTAAGTCATACAGACGATTTTTTAGGAATATTTTTAGTTTGTGAAAATAGACACTTCGAAATATTTCTGCTGAAAACCACACAATGGATTCCTATGGAAGGAAATACAAGTTACTGGTAAGTACGCTTAGAATTACTTTTCAGAGTCAGTGCCGGGCTTAAAGATGCAGCCCTGGCTTCTCTCCTGATTACAGGTGAGTAAATCGGAATTCGTCTGATTTTAGAGGAATATTTGTACGTTTCAAAAATAGACACTTAGAAAATGTTCTGCTGAAAACCACACAATGGATTCCTATGGAAGGAAATACAAGTTACTGGTAAGTACGCTTAGAATTACTTTTCAGGGTCTGTGCTGGGCTAAAAGATGCAGCACAGGGTTCTCTCCTGATTACAGGTGAGTAAATCGGAATTCGTAGTTCGGCTGATTTTACAGGAATATTTGTACGTTTCAAAAATGGACACTTAGAAAATTGTCTGCTGAAAACCACACAATGGATTCCTATGGAAGGAAATACAAGTTACTGGTAAGTACGCTTAGAATTACTTTTCAGGGTCAGTGCTTTGCTGAAAGATGCAGCACTGTGTTCTCTCCTGATTACAGGTGAGTAAATCGGAATTTGGAGTTCGGCTGATTTTACAGGAATATTTGTACGTTTCAAAAATGGACACTTTGAAACTTTTCTGCTGAAAACCACACAATGGATTCCTATGGAAGGAAATACAAGTTACTGGTACGTACGCTTAGAATTACTTTTCAGGGTCAGTGCTGGGCTAAAAGATGCAGCACTGGGTTCTCTCCTGATTACAGGTGAGTAAATCGGAATTCGTAGTTCGGCTGATTTTAGAGGAATATTTGTACAATGGTGAAGGAAGGGGGCGGGGCCTGAGGTGACGTGTGCAAACACGCCCTGTGGCACGTTTTAAGTTGGGGAATTAATTTCTCTACAATCCTGAGGTCCCCTGGGGGCCAACTAGCCCACCAGGTACCTCCAGTATGCGCCAGGGAGCTGCATTGCAGAGAGATGTTCAGAGGCCACGCCCCTTTTTACAACACTCTGCAATGCAGCTCCGTGGCGCTTACTGGAGGTACCTGTTGGGCTAGTTGGTCCCCAGGGACCCTCACGATTGTAGAGGAATTAATTCCCCAACTTAAAACACGCCACAGGGCGTGTTTGCACACATATCACCTCAGGCCCCACCCCTACCGTCACCACTGTGCAAACACACCCCATGGGGTGTTTTAAGTTGGGGGATTAAGTCCCCTTTAATCCTGAGGTCCCCTGGCGGCCAACTAGCCCCCCAGGTACCTCCAGTATGCGTCAGGGAGCTGTGCTGCAGAGAGGTGTTCGGAGGCCACACCCCTTTTTAAAACACTCTGCAACGCAGCTCGGTGGCACTTAGTGGGGGTACCTGGTGGGCTAGTTGTCCCCTAGGGAACCTCTGAATTGAAGAGGAATGAATTCCCCAACTTAAAACGCGCCACAGGGCGTGTTTGCACAGTCTCACCTCAGGCCCCGCCCCCTACCTTCACCACTGTGCAAACGCACCCCGTGGCGCATTTTAAGCTGGGAGATTAAGTCCCCTTGAATCCTGAGATCCCCTGGGGTCCAACTAGCCCACCAGGTACCTCCATTAAGTGCCACAGAGCTGCGTTGCAGAGAGGTGTAAAAAGGGGCGTGGCTTCAGAACACCTCTCTGCAACGCAGCCCCCTGCTGCATACTGGAGGTTCCTGGTGGGCTAGTTGGCCCCCAGGGACCCCCAGTATTGAAGGGGAATTTGTTCCCCCTCTGCAGGGGGCGTGGCCACCTCCCGATCCCGTTTTTTCTTTTTTTTTTTAAGAAGGGAGGCTGTGTAGCCCCCCTTCTTATTCTTATTTTTTGGCCCTGGGGACCCCATCCCCCAGGGCCTGCCCCTAATTTTTATTTTATTTTAAAAGTGTGGAGGGGGGCCGCGTGGCCCCCCTCCCGAGGCGTTAATCTGCCCCGGGGACCCCATCCCCCAGGGCATGGGCCTTTTTTTAACTAAAAATATATATTTTTAGGGAGGGGGGCTGCGTAGCCCCCCTCCTGTGGACACTAAAGGCCCCGGGGACCCCATCCCCCGGGGCCGTTTTTTTTTTTTTTTTTTTAGAAGGGGGGCCGCGTGGGCCCCCACCCTGGCCACTACTGGCCCCGGGGACCCCATCCCCCAGGGCCTGGCCATCTCGTTGGGGACCGTGGGGGGGTCCCAATCCCCACGGTTCTAGCCGGCTCCCGCTTCCTGCGGGAGCCGACATTGCTTTTCCACATGGGGAGCAGCTAACATGCTACTCCCCATGTGGAAAAGCAATCGTCTTTGCTTCATTGAAGCGAGAGTAGGTTTCCCTGCTCTCGCTTCAATGAAGCAAAGCAGTTTGCAATGACAGGGCGGGAGCCGCGAGGCTCCCGCCCTGACATTGCAAACAGCAGTGTCCCGGGGGTGGGCACCCCGGGACACTGCAGGAGCCAGCTCTGGGGGGTGGCGGTCCCCAGGGCCATCATTGGCTCCAGGGGGGGCCACGTGGCCCCCCTCCCACTTAATTTAAAGCCCCGGGGGTGGTGGTCCCCGGGGCTTGGGGGTCCGTAACGGACCCCATATTTTAAATATTTAGTGCCCCGGGGAGGTGGCGGTCCCCGGAGCGTGTGGGGGGGGCTCGAGCCCCCCCACACAGGTTTTTTTAAATTTTAAAACAAAAAAGCCCCGGGGGTGACGGTCCCCGGGGCTGCGGGGGGTCATGAGCCCCCCCGCATAGATTAACTTAAAGCCCCGGGAACCGCCACCCTCGGCTATAATGAAGCCCCAGGGGTGGCGGTCCCCAGGGCTGCGGGGGGGCGTGAGCCCCCCGCATATTCAATCTTGGAGCCCCGGGGGTGGCTGTCCCCGGGGCAGTGTGGGGGGATTGGGACCCCCCCACACTTCTAAAAAAAATTATGCCCCCGGGGGCAAAATAGAATATTCAGCGCGGGAGCCCGCGCTGATTTTTTTTTTTTTTGTTTGGCCGAAATTCGCGCTGGGTGCGTGAATATCGCCGATTCTTTTTTTTTTCTAAATTCTTTTTTTGGCCCTGGGGGTCCTTGTGGTACACCCTGAGCCGGCCTAGGGGGTCAGGGTGTTTCTACCCTGCCCTCTTGTCACGTTTTTTGCGTTTGTTTTTTAGGTTTCTTGTGCCTCGGTTCTACCGAGGCACAAGATGGCTGCCAACACTTCCTGATCTGGAGTGTTGACAGCCAATTAGCATTTAGCTCGTGCACGGCAGGGTGCGCGCTGGGTGCGGGGAGGGTGTGCGGATCCTCCTCGGCCATAGATATCACTAACTTTTTTACCCTAATTTTCTCAGGAACAACCAAACGGATTTACACAATTTAAGCAAAAGGCACGAGTCTGAACTAAGGACTACCTCTGTGCCAAATTTGGTGTAATTCCGTTCAGCAGTTCGGGCTGTAGCTGCGTCAACAGGTCCTATGGGAAAATGCATGGGGAAAACGTGTTTTGGGACCCCCCTTTTTTCTCGGCCCCCACCTGACGAATCATCGTGAAATTTTCAGGATAGGAGCGGACCGGAGCTGGCCAAAAGTTTGGAGAATTTCGCGAAGATTTGTCAATCGGCGCCAACGGTATTCCAAATAGAATGTTGTGGATTTCCAGTGGAAAATCGGTCCTAACTATATCTACCTACTGGCGACTGCCAATAGGTAATATATATATATATATATAAAAGCATACACATATAAATGAGTGAATGGAACTTATATTGCCCATATTTATCTTTGTCCCTCTTTGATGGATCTCCTCAAAACTTGACGTAACCAATGGAAAGCTAAACCTCCTAAATATTTGACAAATGCTTTCCAGAGTCATCAAACCCTACCAAAATAATTAGCAAATCAACACTTCCTTGAACTGCTCTCTTATACCTGCACTGTGTGTAACTTATTAACTGCCTCTGACATTTCATTTAGACTCATCAAACATTGTACAGATTCAACACCCAGGGCCCAGGTTATTAGCAAACGAACTATTTTTTGCATCTGCGTGAATTTGAAACAACCATACAGTGCTTAGTTTGAATTGTGTTTGTTGATGGTTTCCACTAGCACTCAATTTTGGGAACCAGCCCTTATTTTCCTCCTCAGACTTTGACTACAACCAAGAGTGGAAAAACGCACAAAGGAGAAGGAAGGAGGAAGAAAAAGACAAATAAACCATCACTGAAGGAGAAAGCAGGAACTTGCATGAGTGAGATAAAGGGTACTGGGGTGTCTGGTAGTAGATTAAAGAGGCATGATGTGGATTCAAGACTAGCATTAAACACGCTGACGTTTAATAGCACTGGCCGTGGTTATTTCAGCAGAACTTTGGGCACTAACACTCAGGCCAGATTTGACACTTATTCACGCAGTGCAGTGCAGCAGCTGCAAATGCGGTGCTGCACGAAAAGGAGAGAGGAGGAGAGCGCATTTTTAAAGAAATATGGCTCTCTCCGCCCCTTTCCCTAGCACCGGCGCTGAAATCAGCTGCTGTGCGCCACAGAGACTCCTTTGCGCCATAGTGCAAGGGTGTCTCCGTGAGTGTATCATAGGTTTTATAGTGAAAGGATAGCCTTCCAGTACAACATACCATGCTTAGACTAACTTTAACCCTTTCCCCTCATTTTATGTGTGCTGTAAAGTGCAGCACATGTACGAGGTCTGAAAAGGAAGTAGAAATCAAAGCATTTCTCCTTCCTTGCGCCTACTTCAAAAAGGCACAGTTTTCTGATGCTAAACTTTGTCTACTTTATTTAGTAAACAGGGTTTATTGTCAAAAACCTTGGGTGGGTGCACAGGAACACCCATGCACTACTCATGGTACGCCCCCTTGGCGCTAAGTAATGCAAGGCGACATTGTGCGCTGCCTGGTGTGACTTTCACGTTATTTCCAGCACTAAACAAGTTTAGCGCTGGAAAGAAAATTTGGAAAAAAAAGATTTTGCACTGATTTGCGTCACTTCTGTGATGCAAACACGGGGTAAAATCTTAGTAAATCTACCCCTCTTTGTTTTACAAATTAGCCACTGTGTGAGTAATCTCAGCATTCTAAATATCTACTAAATTTCATGCATATTTATCAAATGGTGCAAAGGTTATAAGCAAATCATCAAAAATCTTTTCAATTAACAAGATGAACAAAAGTGTTAACCATTCTCAAAAACTACAGAATAGATTTACATGAAACCACAAAAATCACTCTTTCTGAGTAAAGTTCTTCTTTTCCAGGTTTGGTGCAAATTTGCATACCAGGTTTTTCTGTAGCTGCAAGCACTTTTTCTCCCTGAATGGAAATGCGCGAGGATTGGCTTGGCAGACATTAGCTAACTAGCCTTAGCTAGTGCCAAATTTTGTGTAGATTGTTCGTAGGTACCATATTTGATGGCAAACCAGAAATGGCTTTTCAGTGGAAATTGTCGCTCAACCATACCAACACACTGTGTAGTACACCTACATTGGCAACCTGTCCAAACGAGTTTGTGTGAGTGTGTGTATTTACATATATATATATATTTTTGCATAACTATGAACTTTCTACATGTGATGAGAGTGGTCCTCAGCAAACATCTCTAAGTATGCTGGATCTTTCCACTTTATCCATTATACATATTGGCCTTCAGGATCCAGAATGCGCAATGCAGTAGAATGAAAACCCAAGACTGGTTGAAGATCACACTCGTGACAAGTGGCAAGCTGTCATTTATGTAAATGAAAACATTTACTGAATGGAAACTGAGGCTACTGTGCAAAAATTCGAAAGCCCCCCAAAAACTCAAGACCTTAGGTATGATTTCTCAGAAGACAGTTGATGCCCAAGGGGGGCTCAGTGAGGACCAACTGATGGAAAGTCAGAACTTCTACCTCTAATTTAGGGACATCTGCTTGGTATCTAAATGTTTGCCTTTATTGAACGGTGCAGAATGGCAATTATTTGGCTTAGTTTTGTGTTGCAATATATTTTGCAATGCGAGAATTGAAACTGCTGGCTTTGTGATTGGCTGAGTAGTTGGTGTCATGCTTCATGCTTTAGGAATGGTGCTTTACTTCAGCAATGGATTGTTGCTACAGCATGACCTAGTTTCATTGTGCTAGTCATGATAGAAAGCTATTGGTTGTTTGCTGACAGCAGCCATTTTGAAGACAGGTATTTGCTATTATGTGCTATTTACATAAATGGCAATACTGTTCCTTAACAACAGATTTACTGGCAGCAATCGGAGTTTTATATTAAAGTGTAGAGAAAGGTTAGACTATTTTTTTCATGATACTAGCATGATTAACTTACATCTTTTTAACCCATTTTTTTATTTAAATCAAACATTGTCTTTTGTTCAGAATTTGACACCGAAAAAGCTGAATGTTTACATGTAAAGTTTCTCCAATTGGTCATTTATGTCATAAACATTATAGTATTGTGATGCTGGTTGTGGTTTTTGTGCTTTTATTTTTTTAGTAGCATACTTTTCGTAAGTGTGAGATCACAGATGGACACGTTGCTTAAAAACGCACATTTAATATTTTGTTGTTAGGTGTTTTTTCATTGTTTGGACAGCTGTAAGTACAAGATGTTTTTATTTAGTTCCACGATATTGAAAAGAAGGTGTGCCTGTGCATCACGTATGCAGAGCCTTCTTCAAGTAAACAACGCTGATCTGTCAGATCACCTAAGTGTGATGGTAAGGTGAAAATAATTTCTAACATGTATTAGTCAGTTATATACATTATTCCATTGCAACATGTACCATATTCATTCTTATTATATTGTAAAAAAAAAAAATATCTTTTATCCTGCTTTTCAATCGACCAAACAGGAAGCAATACGAAGAGATTAATTTAGTTAAGAGTTTGCCTTGTGCTTATTCCCTGTGTGCCTGTGTGTCTTACTAAGGTTAATAGGATTAGTTTTCACATATTGTTAATTTTTTGTGAATTATTTGTTCTTGTTTCTATATTGCACTAGAATTCCTCCCAAGAATACGTCTACCAGTTTTGACCCAAGTTGGCACTCTTATTTGTATGGAGTTTTGCCAGGACTGGAGTAGAACAAACTCAACTTTCATGTGCTTCAAAAAAAGGGGGATCTTACAATGGCATACATTTGTGCTGAAATTCCCATGTGACTCATTGCATTGGGGTCGCTCACATGTTCCTTCTCTTATATTTCACCATTTACAAACATTGTACATCACCCTGTGACCTCATTATGCAGATAGCCATGCACCCCTAAACTGTTCACCCTAAAGTGCTACTTCCTTTCACAATGCTCGCCGCCCATGTGAAGCACAACGCCTGGTGTTGATAAACAACACTCAGCACTAAACTGGGACGCATTGCTGCTGCTCTCTTTTGTAAACATCATGCTATATTTGGCTGATGCACAACTCCCAGAATCCTCTGCTGCCCAGGGTTCAATATGACTAATGGCCTTTGTGCAGTGATGTTCATTTGTTTTGTCTGTGTACACTGGTGCCTGTAAATCTGTAGGACTTTTTGAAAAAAAGGGCTCCTTTATGCACATTATGTTGTTGCTCATTGATGGCGTGTGTTGCTTTGTTGTTGGTCCCTCTACATGTAGAAGCCCATGAGAAACAGCACCCCATCCTGCCTGGCTAAGAAAATAAGCCTCTTAGGTGAACAATGCCACACATGGAGTCTGGACATCACCAGATTGGAAACAAATCAATGCAAAAAAGAAAACTGACAGCTGACCTTCTCCATCTATGCACATAGGATATGGAACAATTTCCCAATCAACTTCAATACTACTCCTACCCTTATGCAATTCAGAAAAGACTAGGAACAACCTCCATGAACATTTTGCCTCAATGTAAGCCATTCTGAATTCTACCTCAAGGCCTCCACTTCTTATCTACCATTGGTTTCTTTCCAGCAAACTTTACGATCTACATATACTAATCATAAATATATGCATAAAACATGAATTAATCCAAAGAAGGAATAAGAGCTACAGTCCAATCTCCTTAAAAAGCCCGAAAGCAAAAAACGGAAAAGTTTCGAGGTCCATGTGTAAGTACTGTTGATTGCATAGAGGACAGTTTTCTTCCTAATGTTACTCTTCAAGTGAAGAAGTAATGTATACAATTTCAAGTGACACAAAAATAGTTGAGTTACTGAGGGCCCATAATATTATTTTATTTCATTCTTCAATTACACAAAAAGCATGGATGATTACAAGGAACGAAAAAGGGCCAGCATGTGGTTCGCGACAACAACAGGGTAATGTCGCTACATAAGGGCCTATATCATTCAAAAGGTCAAGGTGTGAACAAATTCCAGTCAAATCAAAAGAACTAAAGTAGCATAAAACAGAGAATCTGTTCCCTAGAAGCAAACTGGGGTACAGTAGCCCTAAAGCACTTTTGTATGATGGATAATATTTCAGCTTCTAACGTAGCATGATAACAGAGCTTCAAGTCTCGAGCACCAATTCAGAGAAGCCCATTCTCAAGGAGCTATTTCTCAAGTCAGCTCAGAGACATCCTACGAGTTCCTGGCATCCTGACTGGTGTAAGTGGCTTAATGGGTCCTGAGTTGTGCAGAATGATGGGATATACCGCTACACACAATCCTGAATTTTCTCAGGTACAGGAATACACCCTTTAAAACAATGCTTTTCTGTACACATTTTCCTCCTGCTATAACGTGTGCGGTATATAGCCCAGAATTGGGGCTGGCATGTGATAACAAACATGTATCAGATGTGGGAAAGAGTGATGTACTGGTGGTGCAAGGGACTTGTAAATAAGCCCCATGGTATTTCCAACTCTGCCATATAACTCCCATTTTGCGCCTGCACACCATGATAACCAGTAACTGGGTGGTGTTACAGTCTGGTATCTATAACTCCAAGCCTAGTATTTCTCCCTCCTGTTACAAGCCATCTCAACATGGGGCCCATGGGTGTAAATAAATAAACCACAGCTCAGCAGAGACAAAGCAAGCCTGCTAACATTCGGCTCCAACCTCTGCCTATGGCTAGTTCAGTGGGAAAGTTGGATGAACATATGCTTGCAACCAAAATCAGTGGTCAGTTCCAGACCTTTCCATTTGAGGGCACTCTTTATTATCCTCTTGTCTATTCCTGACAATTCCAAACTGGACACTTTGATGCCAGTCTGTAGCAACATGCCTGGACTATAAAAAAACGGTGTAAATGTGAATATTATGGGTGTGAACAGGAACCTCCTTCTAGAGTAGGACACGACTGGCCGGGTGCTGATAAACGCCGCTTACTTTGAGCACATGAGCACCATCTTGGGTACTATGCACTCCTTAGCTGGGCCTTCACTGTCAAATGATGACCTACAACGGTTTGCAGAGTATATGGCCACTGCTTCGGCAGGCTTGGTTCCATGCACTCACTCTTCCATCCAACAGCTGAGTTATGCTCCTATTTACCCACTCACACACATACTCAACCACACACACAAACTCGCCAATCGATATAGAAATACTTGCACTTATAAAATAGCCGGAACTAGTGGCTTTGACAATGCTTTTTAGAAAGAATTCAGAAAGTTGGCTGCAGCTGTATCCAGTTAGCTTTTTGGTGGTGTCCCACTCTGGGCATTGCTGCAGTTTGGCCCAGATTCACGATGATTTTGCGTCGGGCTGCCATCATTTTTGCGTTGCAGCCCCAATGCAAAATCATTCTTGGAATTTACTGATTCACACAAAGCCACTTTGCATGGTTTAGTAAATACAAAGTAACGCAACACAGCACATAGTGCTGCCTGACCTCACTTTGCGTCGGATAGCCATTACATGTGTGAAGCATAGACGTTCCCATGCATCCACCCATCTATGATGCAATCCCAGATTTACACAGACTTGCAAACCTTGTTTGCGCCAAGGTAGTACGCCTATACGAGGAGGCTTAATTAGGAAAAATACATTTATTTCTCATCCTTAGTTCCTCTTTCCATGTGTACCACAATCTTCAGCACACATAAAAGACAAAGATGCCTCTAACGATTACATGTGTGAAGGAAGGTGTTTGGTGCAGGCACATGTGACCCTTTGTGTCTGATCGATGTTTGTTGTGGTAAAATCAGACTACCTTTGTCTCTGTGTTATAATTTGCATATTTCCACATACCTCCCTTCACCGTGTAAAAATGTCAGCCATCAGGAACCATCAACTTTATTAATAGCGTTAAATATCACACTTAAATATGACATTTAGCATATGACATGGTGACGCTGGCGACGACGTATATCATTATTTTAAACAAGAAAAATGAACAACAACATGCATACCTCTCCTCTCTGTCTCCTCGAATATAAGCATTCGGAAAGAAGGGAAATTGTCGTATAATCAGTTGGAAAGACGCGCTTGTCACGTTTTAGCTGGACTTCGGATGTCTCTGCAGGGGAGCAGCAGACAGGGCTAGACTACATTGACAGCCCATCAAAGATGACGAATTCTAGATAATTCAGAAATAGCCCTTTTATCAGCATTCTTGTCTTCCGGCGGCTAGGCTGCTGGGATGCAACAGGAAGCTGTGGGAATTTAACACACAGACATCACTTGTTACTTTAAACTTTCCTTGTAAGGGCACATAGGGTTGACACTGCCCTTAGCAATAACCTCACCTGAAT
This sequence comes from Triturus cristatus, assembly GCF_964204655.1. Taxonomy (NCBI): domain Eukaryota; kingdom Metazoa; phylum Chordata; class Amphibia; order Caudata; family Salamandridae; genus Triturus; species Triturus cristatus. Next base: position 455,375,065 of record NC_140595.1, on the reverse strand, counting down.
GTAGGATTGGCAAATTAACTATGTATGAAATAAATGTATATTCTGCGGATGCAGAGGGAGATGTTTCAAATATTCATCGCCTATTCTGAAATTTCTTCTGGCTCCTGCATTAGCCATGCACAAAGAATGCCACAATAAAGGCTATATGAAATTTCCTGATTTTTGTACCAAGAAATAGTTCAAATAAAGCGTATATTAAATAGCAAGGTATTGTATTGTATTAGCATTTGTATAGCGCTTACTACCCTACTACTCTGCATTCTGTCCATCAACTGTTGTTTTTGCATTTGTCACCCCGAGTGGGACGGGTATGCCCAGACGTCGGTCCCGTGCTCTCCATGCCACTGGAATCAATCTATCCTGGCTGAAGAGGGGTGGAACCCCAAGACCGGTCCTAGGATGCTTGGATCCAGTCCAGGGAGGACCTGGCTTGGCAGTCTGGGCTGGACTGTTCCCATGAGGCACAGGGTCAAGACTGATTTGCATATTGCTGGGTTCAAACTTGAATGGCATGGTAAGCAAAAAAAACGATGAATTTAGGCCCAGATCTCTGTACTAGGGTGAATGTATGATATTGTTCTTTATTCTGTCCATCAACTGTTGTTTTTACTACCCTGAAGAGGCATTGAGGTGGTTTATTGCAGGTAGCCGAAGTCCAAAGTTAGAAGTTAATGCAGTGGTTATTAGTTATTGTTGGCTGTTGGGATTAGTCCTGTGCTCGCAGGGATCTGTTCTATGCACTGCCTCCAGTTTATATCATGGTATATTAAGTTAATAGGAGGTTAGGTGATCATTGGTACAGGAAATTAGCCATTGCTAGATAGCAAAGGAATGGTGACACGGAAGAAGAGTTTGTGATTTACGAGGTCAAGTATGGGTAATGCACAGAAATATAGTAGTGAGTAAGGCTGACAGGTGTGCAACAGAGTGGATTACACTAAGAGACAAGAAGGCATGCAGAAGACGGAGGGTAAAAAGAAGGTCATTGTTCGAATTGGGTAACGGGTTGACTGGGGTGTGAGCCCTGGTCAAGCAGCGTCCACAATCCTAGTCAGGATAGGACACAAGCAAACCCCATATTAGCCTGTGCTCAACCCTCTGTTAGGTTGGCACTAAACATTCAGGCTTAATTTAAATGCAATGTGTGAAGAATTTGTGCAACACTTCAAGCAGTAAAACAGTGAAAACACCTCGCAAAAAAATACTACACCAGGTTAGAAAAATAGAACAACATTTAATAAATAACACAAGACCAAAATGGCAAAAATCGAATCTGGCGAATTGCCTAATTAGGGGATCTAGGTTATCACATGGCTGTTTGACATACAGGGGGACATCGTCTGCATACCTGGAGACCAAGACAACACAGGGTAAAATGGCCAGGCCGCAGTAGGAGTGAGCAGGTCCATTGCAATGGGAAAAATAATGGGGGATAGGGGGCAACCCTGGTGTGTGCCACGTGTTATTTGGAAAGGGAGGGTAATCTGACTATTAATGCGACGGTGGGCCACAGAGCCAGCATAAAAGAGGCAGATTCGTTTGAGAAATCTAGTGCTGATACCAAGCCGAGACAACAACGCAAAGAGATTGGGCCATTCCAGTGAATCCAAGGACTTAGTGGCATCTAGGAAAATTGTGGCAGTGCTCGGGCTGGGCTCAATGGTGTGTATTAGAGCAAAAAAAGTCCAAAGGTTGTGGCATGTAAATCACCCAGGGATGAATCCAGACTGATCTGATCTTAGCAATGAGCTGAAGCAATGGGAGCAGCCCAGAGGCATTCAGCTTGGTGAGGATTTTATTATCCATGTTAATCATGGCTAATGGTCTGTAGGATTCGCATCTCTGTAGATCCTTATTAGGTTTTCGTAATGGCTATTATCAGCACCACCCATAGGGAAGGTGGTAGTATACCTCGCATCAGGTACTCCTCATTAATGGCAAGGAGATGTGGGGCTAGGAGGGGAGCATACTTCTTATAGAATGCAGCAGTGAGTCTGCCTAAACCCGGGGTCCTGTCACCGAGAAGAGCACTATTCACTTGTACACTTTTTTTGACCATTTTACCATGAACGGCTCACCTAGAAACTTACGGTGTCCATCCTGTTTGTAGTTGTAGCGAGTCAAAGAAGAAGTCAACGTCTGGAGAAGCAGGCGACTGAGCTGTCTGGTGTAGTGAGAAGTAGAAATTAGTCATTTCCCTCTCCACTTCTGCAATCCCTGTTACCATGTCATCGCACTTAGTTTAAAGCTCCGCAATGTAATCATTAGCCCAGAGCTTATGCAGCATATTCGCAAATGTTTTACCTGCTATGTCGTCCTCGCTGTAACGTCTGGCGGGGGCCTCCTGCTTAGATAATATGTTTCCTTCTGCACAGCATGCTCAAAATCGTTCATTTTGCTTCAAATGCTAAGTAATGTGGATTCACTTATGTCAGTGAACAGTTGGAGCTCTAGAGCCCTGATCTTGGCATCGCTGCGTGTCAGCTCACCCGCAGTGTGTTCAGAACCCCAGCCTGTTTGGCCACACATACCCCAAGGATTACAGTTTTGAACACCTCCCAGAAGTTGTGTGCAAAGTATTCCACTATTGTTGCCTGCACCTCCTCTCGAAGAACCTTATTACATAGTGTGCCCAACGGAAATTGTCATGCGAAAGTGTGAAATTTGAAGTCTGGCGGGGGTGAACCGAGGCACAACCAGTGCGTGATCTGACAGGTAAGTGGCATGCAAAAAAACTCTCTGGTCCATGCATCAACATCACAATGTGGCCAGATAAAAATCAATACGTGACTAATCAAGGCGGGCAGGGGCAACACATGTTCCCTCACTGCTGTCTTCATGACAGGCCCTCCAAAGGTCAGTAATGTCATTTTACTCCATGATGGAGTGCAGTAGAGCAGCTGCATGAGAGTGGGGCCGCAGAGAGTTGCTCAAACTGTCATCAAAGGGGTCAAGCCCAACATTAAATCAACCCCATAGTGTTGCCCCGGGTAAAGAATGTTCACTACCCTCCTCGGCAAAGAAATCAGGATCGTCCACATTGGCGCCATAATTAGAAATGAGCTTAAGCCGGTGGCCTTGTATTGTGCCAGCTAGTATTGCAGATGGTTTGTCTTGTGTGCAAAGGTAAGCCCTTCCGGAGAAGCATCGCAACCCCGTGCATAATTTGAGTAGTGTGCTATGTATCGTTCCCCTCTCCAGCCCGCCCACAGGTTTTGCCAGACAAACAGGAAACAGTATTGTTATAGTGCACAGAGCTTAATCATTTTCACTTAGATGTCCCTGTTCAGCATTGGTAGATTCTGTGTGTGACCTGGGAGCCTTCAGTGGAATATCCTTAACAAATTTGCCAGCCACCTTGGGAGTGATGAAATACATGGTGTTGCCTGCATAAAAAATTCAGAGTTTGGATGGATACAGCAAGGAGTATTTTGTGTCTGTCTTGAGGAGGGAGCGATTAACGGGCAGAAAGTCCCTCCGGGCAACTTGGACGGCGAGCGTAAAGTCTGGGTAGAAGGAGATGATTGTGCCCTGGTAAATGAGGGTTTGATGATCTCTTGCAAGTCACAGCACTGTATCCCTGTAATTGATTAGACAGGTAATTTTGGGTTGGGCAGGAGCTCCGGGTGGAGGATACAGATCTAGGGATCTATGTGCTCTCTCCACAGTCAGCATGGCAGATAGCAACTCACCAAAATGTGTGCGCAGCACAGTTTCAACAACTTCCTCCATGCGTCCCATTGCATTAGACTCCAATGATCCTTAGGTTGTTCCGTCGTTAGCGCGTTTCAAGGTCTTCATTTTTATTTCAGATGGCCTCTAAGACCTTTTCCATGTGGAGCATTTTCTCGCTCACCAACGCCCTGTTGTCCTAGATCGTGGACATGCGACTTTCAAGTTGGGTAATGCGTTCACAATGGCCATCGACTTTTTGTGTAGCAGGTTGAATCTGTCAGTCAACAGATCAATCTTGGTGTCAATTGCAGTTAGGCTGTATTATAGATCCACGAACATTGCACGTATGTCTATCTCTGGGGAATGCTCATGTCACTGCCCAGGCTGAGCTGCCAATCGTCCATCGATGGTTCTGTCGTGCCCATCTGTCGGCACTGTTCGAACTTGAGCTTTGATTGCTTAGCGCTGTCCTTCCCCATCATTTAGCCGGTGGGACAGCTGTGAAGGTGTGGCCACAGGGTAGGTGCAGCACTGGTCAGCTGGGCAGACTGGGTGTTGTACTTCAGCCAGTCCCTTCCTCACCACAGAGATATAGACCAGGGGGCACAAGCAGACTATGCAGCCACAAGAAACAGTAGTTGTGCTCTGGCCACCATAGGGCCAAACCGTGCTGGGCCTGTTGGTGGGGGCGGGCCCTGAGAAGAGGTAAGACCAGGCCCCATCAGTCCCTGCAGGATCTGAGTGGGGGCATGAGCAGGCTGATGGTCTCTTGAGCATATGGAGGCCGGTCATAGTGTCAGATGCTCTGTGTGTGCTTAGGAAGGGCTGGCAATCCCCCAAGAATGCTCAGCTAGGGATCGGGTCTGTCATTCAGATGGGCTCAGGCATGCAGCAACACAGTCGCTAAGGTAATATTGCAAAAGGTGGGGGCTGTCTCTGTGCTTCCCTCACTGAGATCGACCCAGGCAGGTCCTCAATGCAGGGCCCGGAGCTCCCTCAGTATATCTCTCCTTGGAAGTAGGCCCAGGCACTTCACAGTTTTCACAGCGAGTGCCACAGCTCAAAGTGCAGAGGTCAGAATAAACGGATTCAGGCCACACAGCCGGTCACCTCCCGGTTGCTTAGCCCTGCACAAGCTTCCATGATACGCGTGGGGCACAGGCGGCACACACTCAGGATCCACGCCTTCATCCAGCCCCAGTCCTACCTATAGATAGGGAATGCACCGCGATCGGCACACCGCCTTCCCAGTCTCCGCTGCAGCAGCACAGGGGTGTCGTTTTCCCAGCCTTGTGTGTGCGCTTCGCAGGACAGGCAGCCTCACTGCAAAGTCCCGGTTGGACCCCACATACAGGCCTCAGGCAGTCTGCAGCAATTAGCTCGCAGCTGCGTCACCACAGTCGGCTATTCAGCAAGCAGGAGCTGCACAGCCACAGAGTGCATATGTATGTTTCCCCACCACACCACACCAGCCTGCAGGAAACAGTCGTGTCAGACTCCATAGGGTATATCTCTGCTAGTCGTGGGTCGTAATTGCGTATTCAGGCCTCTCGTCCCAGATACACTCTAGACCACTCAAGGCATTATGGCGGGTTTAATTTCTCCAGTGTCATTTTCGCCACCAGATGTGGGTCCTCATGTGATATCAGGAATGCAAGCATGAAATCTTCTGCCTGGAGGCACCAATGCCCTTTTTTTGATTGGATAAATGATGATATTCAACCACCAGTCGGCAGAACCTCACAGAGTAATGACCATCTTGATGTCGATCTCTCTAGTGCCACCTCACAATCCTTCTTCTTGAAAGAGTATTCACAGGTCCAGGAGTGTACTGAAGAGTTGGTGTCTGAGGGACTTTTTTTATACACAGTTGTGCCTTTGAAGTTTTGAGAAGCTACTAGAGGTATGCCTTTGAAGTGCACAGATGGCCTGCCTTCCTGGCTTCAGACCCGCTACAAGGTGGGTTATGCAGCCCTTTGTGCGTAGACAAAACATGGCCTAGTCAAGTGTAAGTGAGGCCAGGCCAAGCTCCTCCCTTCCATCCTGCCAGTGATGGCTCATCTAATCACCCCTAAGCTCCCGATTGTGTGTGACTGTCTAGGAGGTATTTGGAAAAAATATTGAATCAAAAATATCGTGTTACATAAATATCGTTTAAAGAACATGTTGTGTTCATAGGAGATAAGGGTGGCATGTCTTTAAAAAATAAAAGTGTATTAGTGTATATTTGTTGTTGTTTATTTATTTTTTTTAAAATAGGAGTGGGGTGTTTGGGTAATAAAGGATGTGGATGGAAAGTATTTAAAAAAATAATGTATTACTGTTTATCATTTGTTGCTTCTTTCATTTTATTTTTAAATTAAAACAATTAGGAACCGTATGTTAGGTTTAATGGGGAGAAGAGTGGGGAGGTTTTAAATATTATTTAATACAATTTTAAAAATAATTGTTTTAAAGTTGTTTTATATATTTTGAATATTGCAAAGTAGATTTTATATATTTTAATTACATTTTCAATAATAACAAAATATTTGAAAACTAAAAAATGTATTAAATATTGTAATTTTATATATATTTAATAATTATTATTATTGTTATTTGAAAAATAATATACTTTTTTATAATGGGTTTTGAAGAATGTAGACAAAATTCACGTTGCATTGAAAATATTTTTTTTCCAGAACTAAAATAAAATATCAATTTATATAGGACATTTAGTACTTTTCAAATATATATCACATTTTTAAAGATTTTTATGATTTGTTAATTTAACATTTAAAAAAATATTTTATTTTAATTTTAAAATATATTATTTTTAATTTCTATTAAGATGCTTATTATTTTATTAACATAATCTGTGAAAATATTGAAGTATCTTAAAAATGTTTTATTGTATAAAATATATTAAATAACTTTTTAGTAACTCACATTTATTGTAGTTAATGATGTTTGTTTTAATTTTAAATATTTATGTCTTTTGGTTTATATTTTAATATGTTTGTCAGTTTGTTGAAATTGTGGTGGCAATACTAAATATTATTTTTTTAGTGTGCAATATTTTTATTGGTAACTTTGTGGTAGTTTGGGAACTGTACTTGTTATCTCTCTAGTGCTCATCACCTTCCTTAAGTTAGTTTATATTGGAGCGGGAAGAGTAAATGTTGCCCCTTTAGTGTCCAACACCTTCCCTGTAGTTTGGGAATTGTAATTGTTATCTCTTTAGTGTCAATCACCTTCCTTGAGTTAGTTTATATTGAAGTGGGAATATTAGATGTTGCCCTTTAGTGTACAACACCTTCCCAAAGTTAGTTTATATTGGAGTGGGAATAGTATATGTTGCCCCTTTAGTGTCCAACACCTTCCCTGAGTTACTTTATATAGGACTGGTTATAGTAAATTGACCCCTTTATGTGTCCAACAGCTTCCATGAGTTAAGTTAGATTGGAGTGGGAATAGTAAATGTTACCCCTTTAGTGTCCAACACCTTCCCTGAGTTACTTTATATCGGACTGGTTATAGTAAATTGACCCCTTTATGTGTCCAACAGCTTCCATGAGTTAAGTTAGATTGGAGTGGGAATATTAAATGTTCCCACTTTAGTGACCAACAACTTACTTTATTTATTTTATAATGCAGTGAGAATACTTTATTTAAATGATTTAGACCCTATTTGGGATTTCGGGCAGAGTTGCCTCTGACAGACATTTCTGCGGTTTCGGAACTGACCGACCTCGAGTTGGTGGTCCAAAACTGCAATTAAGATGTGACTGCACATGGATTGACCGGCCGGTTTGAATTGCGACCGCTGTGATCGTAATACGGTGGTCAGAATTCAAACCAAGGATGTTGGTCAGTAAGCCTCCGACGAGCGGTCGGAGGCTTACCGACCGACATCCTAACATGCATAATGCCTTCCCTCAGTTATGTTATATTATAGTGTGAATCATTAGTTTTAACCATTAAGGGGCTTATTACAATATCAGTCGTAGCTGCCTCCGACCGACACTGTCTCCGGACTGACTGACCTCTGGTCGGCAGTTCCGACCGCCTAATTATTATGTGACCAAACACTGTTCGGACACTTACATTTCTCTATGGGAACCTGTGGTACGGCCGTAAACCGGCCATAATACAGGCTCCAATAAAGAAATGAAGGTGTGTGTAAAACCCTGCACCCTGTGGCAGGCACTGCATGGTGCCTGCCACACAGTGCATTGATTTACAGGGGGCCACATTAGGTACCCCCTCGGCCACCACCTGTAGGCCGCTGAGGCAAGGGGGGCTGCTAGGCCCCCCAAAGTCACTTTCTGACCGCCTTTCCATGTCAGAAAGGCTGTGGGAAACTGACATCGTAATCCCAAGGGCGGAAATGCCATCCATAGGGGTTTATGGTGCAGTTCTGACAGGCCGGGAGACTCAGAGAGCCTGTCGGAACCGCGTCGGAATGACCGACCAGTTTACACTCCAACCGCCGACATTGTAATTCGGTGGTCGGACCGCAAACCAACTGTGTCAGTCATAAAGCCTCCGAACACGGTCGGGAAGCTTCCGACTAGACGTTGGAGGCTTTCTGACCAACATCGCAGTCAGCCCCTAAATGTTACAAATGTGTGTTTATTTTGTTTTTAGTGCTTTGGGAATTGTGAGTGTTATGTTGGTATAGTGAAATCATTTGTAGTACTTTTGTTTTGTATAGGTGTGGTAACAAAGTTTTGTTTTAAATATTGTCATTTATACATTAACAAGTATATTAAAAAACAAAAAACACAAATATTAAAAACATTATTTATAGAAAAATAACATTTATTGTAATTTCTTAGTAGTTTTGAAATATATTTATTACATAAAAAGGAAGTCAGTTTTTATGTAGATACTTAACAAAACATTTTAATAGTTGTACAACATATATAGAAAATAATAATTGCAATTATTTTTTACATTATATAAATGTTCATTTTTTTGGATCATTGCAAGTTTTATGTATATTTTTTTAAACATTTTCATATGCATAATGTAAGAATTATTTAACAAATATTATTAGCATATATTAAATCATATTATATATGGTATAATATGATTTAATATATATTTTACAATTTTTGTAATAATTTGCATAGCATTGCTGTAAATGTTCAATATTTTTTTTATCAATTGTAAGCATTTTTTTTACACGTTTTAATAAAATTTCTGCTATATTTCAGATTCATTCCTGTAGGGCATAGAACTTTTTTAAAAAACTTTTATTAGGTGGCCATTTTTTTTCTACTGCTAACTATATTTAGCAGTCTATTGGTGTTATTTTGGGTCGTTTCTGGAAGGAAAAAGTCACTGTTGAGTGCTGCTGTTCATCAGTAAAGGTAAGTTAATTGTCACAATTTTTTAAGGGGTTTCTAAGGTTGGGGGATGTACAGTTATAAACTATGTGGTACATTTTGTGCAAAACCGAACAGGAAAAACCAAAAGTGAGGAAGTCAGTCATAGTGGATGACAGATTACCTGAAGTCCAAAGTCCAAGATACTACTCAGAAATAGTCCACAGAGTGAATGTTTTGCACACACTGGAGGAAATTAATGTTTCTTGCTGGTGGGTGTCTTGCCATCTGCACCTCCTGGATTTTTGCATGAATGTCTCCTCCTGCATTGGAGAGGGGGATCCGCTGCTGCTGAGACAGGGGTGTCTGTAAGCGTGTCTTCTTCTGACAGGGCCTTCCTTCCAGTGGCTGCAGTAGATGTAGCTGGTCCAGATGTAGTTGGACCACAGGAAGAGGTAGATGGTGGTAGAAAAGCCCTACTGAGGGTGGTGTTGATGTCCTGAAGTGCCCCAATGAGCTGGCCCATGTTGGTGTTGTGGGTGGCCAGCTACTGGTTGTCCATCTCTAGCTGCTTCATCTCCCCTCTTTCAATCAATACCTGGCCCATCACGCCTTGGGAGTCCTGATAGGCTCCCAAGACTTGGTCGATGGTGGCCTAGGTGTGAGCGACCCCAGTGGCTGTGTTAGGTGCGCAGGTTGGGGGGTCTGTGGCTGGCTGAGGTGTTGCAGTTGGGGTGGGAGGTATTGTTGTGGCTACATTGCAGCGTTGTGATTTGCTGAGGGAGTCAGGAGCCTGGGTGGTTCCTTGTTTCTGCTGTCAAGGAGCCAAAGAGAAGTGAGAGGCAGCAGCCTGCCGACCTGCAGGTAAGTGTTTTTTTCATTATCCATTTACCACCCACCCCCACCCTGCGCTGCCACCCCCGTTAAATAGTGACCAACACTATAAACTATGTGTGTGTTGTTATTGCTAAGTTTTTTTGTGTTTTACTGCTTTTGTAATGCTATTTGGTATTGTGGTGTTTTTAGACGTTTTTTAGAATGGAAAGTAATTTATAGTGTAAGTTATTGATAAGATATATGTTGTAAATTAGTTTTGTATAGTTTAATGGTATGCATGTTTCAAAATGGGAATGTAGTGTTTTTTACGGAGGGTGTGTTATTTATTTCTTACAGGTTTGCATTTACCAGGTGTTTCTAAGGGAAGTTTTCCTACCTCAGAAAAGGAATCCCACATAATTTAAAGCAATAAACAGAAACATGGCAGTAAACAATTTCTGGTAACACGGTCATCCCAATCCAGTGTTGCTTGCATTTGGTGGAATGTCACAAGCAAATGTCAGTGGTGTGCCACAAGCACTTTGGCCTACAATGAAGAGAAACATCAACAGCTGCATACAGTCCTATTTGATGTGGGACAGATGCTGTAGATGGGTCTCCTGTTACAATCTTACTTTAAATAAAGAAGATCCACTTAATAATACTTTAGTTTGTGTACTTCCTCAACTTAACACACCTCATACAATCTTATGTTATGCTCCTCCATGTTGGCACCCACCACAAGCACATCGTCTTGGTACACCTTGACCCCTTCACCTCACCTAAGGACCCTTTCCATTGCCCTCTGAAACACAGAGGCAGCAGATATTAAACTAAATGATATCCCCAGGAACTTATATGTGCTGAACAGTGTGATAAAGGTGGCAAGCTCCTTAGCTGTTGGATCCAGTTTTATTTGGTGGTATGCGGAGCTTAAATCTAACATGAAGAAATGCTTGGACCCATTGAGGGAACTCAACATTTTGTTGATATTAGGTAGGTGTAATGGTCCCCCACTGTGGTCTTGTTAAGTTCCCTTAAGTCCACACATAGCCTGGTCGCCCCATTTGCTTTAATAGTCAAGACCACTGGCGCAACCCATTCTGAAGCTTTAATTTCCTGTATGATAGCATTGTCCAACAAGTTACCCAATTCCTTTTCCATACTTACTCTGAATGACAATGGTACATTTCTGACTTTGGCAACCTTTGGCACAGGCTTTATCTTTGAGCCTGATCAAATGGCCAAAGTTTTTCAAGCATCCTAACCTTTTGTTAAAAACATCAGGAAATTCTTTAAGAAACACATCATCACCACCAGACATAATGGAACCAACTTATAAGTGAGTCCCCCTTCACAGACACATAAACTTTTCCAGGTACTATGTGATTCTTGAATTCAATTGACCCCCCCAAAAGTATCCCAAGAGTTTAATAGGTTCACCCCAGACCCTCCGGACCTAACATCAGGTTTCAATAACTTCACTTTGTCTTCCAGTTTGCACTGATAAAATACTTTTTATATTAACATAATCTTTACATCAGAGGCAAATAGAATTTTGACAGGTTCTCCATTGACTAACGCCATCTTCACCGGTCCTTCAAGATCATCTTCTTTGGTTTGCAGTACCACAATGTAATCTACATCGTCACCTTCATCATACTCTTCCTCACAGTCCACTTCTTTCACACTCTTCATACTGTGCAAAGACTTGCAACACTTTAAAATGTGCCCTTTCCTGGCACAGTTTTTGCAGACACTTCCAGCCCAGTCAATCCTTATAATTTGCCATGTGGCATAGGTTGCCACATCGATAATATTTACCCAAAAATGCCTTAAGCTTATTCCCTTGTTTTTCTCCTTTTTCCCTCCTACCTTCATTGAACTTTGACCTGTCTTGTGTCACTATTCATGACTTTGACTTATAAGACACAACTTTAACCACTGCTTGACCATTTTTTACCACACCAGACAAGTCTTTACAAATGATTTCAACACAAGCTTTGGAGTGCTCATATGTTTTGGCCATTGTCAACACTTCTTGCTACAATGGATTTATCTTTATGCTGCATCGATTAGATTCTTTGACCTTCTCCAAAGCACATCCCAACATAAATAGATCCCTCAAGTGCTCTTCATTAGACACCCCAAAGCCACACATAGAAGCTAGTTTGTGTAGCTCTGCTATATTTTGCTCCACAGTTTCACTATGGCGCATGTCTAATTTCTTAAGATATACTTTATACTCGTTAAGATTAGCCACATCCCCATTTGATAAATCTGGAACATGCTCATATACATCTTGACCTTCAAGTCCAAGACAGTGCATTAATAGTGACATTCTTCTTTCCGTGCTTAGAGAAGTGCCACACACCCTGGTATAATGTGTGAACATTTTCTTCTACATAATCAATGGTATAACTGGATCACCAGGTGAACTCAGAAAAAACAAAGGAGCTATAACATTCTGCATTGTTCAGGTATTCTACAATCAATGAATCAAGGAAAGAAATATGAGGTGCTCTTCTAATACTGTTCTTCAACCTAAGTCACCTGAACACCACTTATTTCTTAAACCTTTTTCTTACCCAGAACAGGAGATGCTTGTGTATCGCAGGGAAGTTGTGGAAGCAAGATGTGTACTATACCACTACAGAGAGCCTCTTACCCATATGTTCATGTCAGCAAATCCACATTGATAAATAGAATGTAATAATTATGTGTGTGTGTCACAGAAAACAAACAATAATTGGAACACGCACCAAAATGTGTGCGTATCACAGCTAAATGCAGCAACACAAAATAATTGTAACACGCACCAAAATGTGTGCCTATCACAGCTGAATGCAGCAATACGTTGCTGAAGACGCACCACAATTTGTGTAAATATCCCCGCAAAATCACACACAAGCAAGGAAATGATGTCCAATTTAAGATGTCCTCTATACACATGACAGGCACCAACCTGTGTGCTTATCACAGCAAAATGCTACTTCACATTGCCAGGGATGCACACCAGGTTGTGTGTGCATCGCAGCAAACAGGCACACCAGTGAGGAAACAGTGCCCAATTCAAGATGGGCTCACACGGGTGATGCACAGATGTGCACATCCTCCATATATCGTAGGGCTTCTGCACTGAGATCTCCGGCGTGTCGGAGGAGAGCTGCCATGAGCGAACGCTCGAGCGGGGATGACTGGAGCTCACACACGCACCCAACAGCCACAGTCCCAGTACGAGAAGCGAGCACAAATTACTGCCAAATTACCTTGTGATAGCTAAAAATAGTAGCTCTCCTTTTCATTCTTCTGTCACTGTGCCTCTCACCCGGACTGCTACTCCACTGCTATTGCTGCCAAACCATTGTGTTAGGCTCTACCGCCCTTCATTACAATTTGACACGCTGATTGATGGTATTCTTCCAGGTAGCCATAGAGGGTGGTATCTGCTCATCACCAGTGTTAAGTTGAGGAAGTACACAAACTAAAATATTGTTAAGTGGATCATCTTTTATTAAGTAAGATCTTAACCGGAGACCCCATCCACATCGTCTATACCACACCAGCTTGGACTTCCCAACTGTCTCCCCAAACAATTCTAACAATAATATTCCAGGGATGATGCAAGTGTTACAGAGCAGTGTATCATCCCTTAGATGGGAAACAGCCATTACATTGCATGCGTAACAACGCATGTGATTACAACGAGGCCGTTACAATGACCACGTTGTTACATGGCAGTACCATTACAACGCAAATCGTTACGAATTGCTGTAGGGGGAGCTCTAAGCTGCGGAATAGTATAATTTACTATTCCAACACCTTCCCTACTGTTGCACACACTGGAGTTGGAATAGTAAATTATACTATTTCAACATGCTGCGGCCCCTACAGCAAGTCATTGTAACGACTTGAGTTGTAATGGTGCTGCGATGTAACAACGTGGTCGTTGTAACGACCGCGTTGTAATCGCATGCCTTGTAAATGCATGCGATGTAGAGGTATGTATTCCCCTTAGATACAGAACTTTGGTAAAGAATACAGTATACTACACATTTGTGGGGATTAAATCGAAAAACACTCCTTTAGGACTCTACCCACCTATAATGTTACCCCCTCACCATGCTACACATTTGCAATAGACTGCACCCGTTCTATGGAACGTTAGGTGCATAATGGATAACATTGGGGAAAGTTACAAGTGATAGAGAAGAGGCTTTTCACTAGGTCACACCTCAACCTTATTTGTTACTAATCTACAAATCCACAAAAATGCATAGGCCCTATGTGTTGTGATGTGATTGATGACTCTTTCTTCATTGTAACACTATGTTTCTACTCAGGAGAGACAGCATTTGTTATTGAAATAAAATGTATATTTGCCTAAAAAACGTAATTTGACGGGACTGTATGTTGTGATGCAAAACCTAAAAAACACTAAAACGTCCCGGTTACAGTGAACAATGTAAGGCATGCACTGCTTATGGCTTCGCAGAGCATGTCACAAATGCCTCTCCCCCAGTTCTGACTGCAGGGCATGGCGTTCAACCACACATTGCTGCCAGTCCCCTTGTCACAGTGCCTGAGTTACACGACCTTTGGCATTATGCAGCATGATCTAGTCCTTGGGCTCTTGAACACAAAAAAACTTTGAGTAATTAGTTGTTGTATTTTTCCAAGTATGTTTATTTCATTTTGAAGTGTTGTGTTTCAAAACCCTTCCTTGCCAATTTAACATTCTTTTCTTCCCAGGAAAGAGTGATTTTCACCCTTCTGAGATGTTCCATTTTGTACCACTTGGATCACGTAATGGTGTTCGGACCAAAATTTACGATCTCTTACAAGTGACATTATTCAAACCTTTCATGGATCATTCAAGAACTGTCCGAGATCTAAATGCAGAGGAAGGGAACCTGTTGATTCAACAATTGGACTTGTTTTCAGATTATAAATCCGTTTTCAATACGAAAAAGTATAGGTTTTAAATGTCAACATACACCAAAGGTCAACTGTTCGAAACCCAGCTGACATTTTTTAGTATATCAAAATATATGCAAATATTTACACCAGACAAAGTGGAATGACACAGCCACATAGTTGCCATCCTTGCATCTCTAATACTTATGTTTATTCAAAACTTAAATGTCGGTGGCATTCCCCAGACATGGTTAGTTGCAGATCTATAACCCACCCCCTAATCTGCTGCTCAAGACCTTACACTTGATATGTTAAATGACGTAAGCAATGATATCACTGATAGTCACACCTAATGCCATCCATTACATCAATAGCATTAGAAGCATTATATGCATGTAGCAGGCTGAAAATCACTGACACTTAAGACATGTCCTCAGAAAGGTTATGTGAAACCAAAAACCTTCAGTACCGCCGATATTTATAAGATGTGAATCTAATAATTACATATTTGTCAAGGGATGCATTTCTACTACTAGCTAATATATGTCTTGATGTATGTTTAATTACTTATGTTAGGACATCACATAACCAAAATTTCTTCAAATATTTTAGATGGGTGCCTCTTTGTGCTCTCTATATCATATGTGCCAGATGTGCTCTCATATTCTGTTAGAATGTCACAGCATCTCTTAATAGCGAATTAATATGCCCCAAAACATCTTGGTGCCGATTACGATCCGGTAAAACCGGGTACGAACCGTCGGTCGGAGCGTTTTCTCCGTCCGACTCGTACCCGGTCGTAAAACTTTACAAACATGGAATTACGATTCGCACGGAAACACCATTTCCGTACGAATCGTAAAAAACACCGACTGACGAAAATATACATACGAATGTGATCCGGGAATGCTGCGACGTGACGTCGGGACGCTTTCAGGCAGCGTTTCACGACCCAGGAACCACGATTCGAACCGACAGCAGTCCGGACAGCAATATTTTCACGGCACCCAAAAAGTGCCGGAAAAGCGAAGTACGTCGCGAAACGACCAGAGTAGGTGGCTCGGTACGCGCCGTACCCCCCCCGCCCCCATACGTTCGAGTCGACCCCCCCAGCCCCCGTATGTACGCGCCGACCCCCCCCAGCCCCCGTACGTTTGAGTCGACCCCCCGCCCCCGTATGTACGCGCCGACCCCCCCCAGCCCCCGTATGTTCGAGTCGACCCCCCCCAGCCCCCGTATGTACGGGCCGACCCCCCCAGCCCCCGTACGTTCGAGTCGTCCCCCCCAGCCCCCGTATGTACGCGCTGACCCCCCCAGCCCCCGTACGTTCGAGTCGACCCCCCCAGCCCCCGTATGTACGCGCCGACCCCCCCGTGTATGTACACCCGTGTACGTTCGAGTCGTACCCCCACCCGTGTATGTACACCCTTGTACGTGTCGAACCCCCCGTGTATGTACACCTGTGTACGTTCGAGTTGTACCCCCACCCGTGTATGTACACCCTTGTACGTGTTGAACCCCCCGTGTATGTACACCCGTCTGCGTTCGAGTCGTACCCCCACCCGTGTATGTACGGTGCGTAATCGCTGGGGGTACGCACCGTACATACACGGGTGGGGGTACGACTCGAACGTACACGGGTGTACATACACGGGGGTTCGACACGTACAAGGGTGTACATACAGGGGGGGTTCGACACGTACACGGGTGTACATACACGGGGGTACGACTCGAACGTACACGGGTGTACATACACGGGGGGTTCGACACGTACAAGGGTGTACATACAGGGGGGGTTCGACACGTACAAGGGTGTACATACACGGGGGGGTTCGACACGTACAAGGGTGTACATACACGGGGGGTTCGACACGTACACGGGTGTACATACACGGGGGGGTACGACTCGAACGTACACGGGTGTACATACACGGGGGGGTTCGACACGTACACGGGTGTACATACACGGGGGGGGTCGGCGCGTACATGCGGGGGCTGGGGGGGTCGGCGCGTATGTGCAGGGGCTGGGGGGGGTCGGCGCGTACATACGGGGGCTGGGGGGGGTCAACTCGAACGTACGGGGGCTAGGGGGGGTCGGCGCGTATGCGGGCACGTGTCTCCATGGTTGCTATGGGAGTTCGGTGCGGACGGTGTTTTTTCCATACGGTTGTAACATCGGACGCACGGGATGGATCGTAATTCCGCGGTCGGACTTCACTTTTCACATTTGTACGGTAAATCGTCCGTGGACGTGTCGGACACATTTTCCGACCCGAGGACGTGTGGGGAATAATTCCCAATGCGATTCGTATGGACTTTTTACCATGCGAATCGTAATTGGCAGTTTGTACGGCACTTGTACGATTCGTACGGTAAAAAGACCGGATACGAGTCGTACGGGGAATTTTTTTACTGGATCGTAATCGGCACCCTTGTGTTAAGAATGTGCAGTCATCTTTGAAAACATGGAGTCCTAGACCTAATCAATAGTATAATCCAGCTAAACAAAGCTTTAAGAACAAAGTTTCGTGACACATCTAGCTTTAATGGCCATGAGGCCTCATGCAGCAGCGCATTCTCATTTACAGAAGGCCCATTTTCAATTGAAATGGGCACTCAATTGTATTTATATACAGTTCTACTGGTAAAACTACACTGAACACAAATGATAATGTGTGGAAATCAGGTATGACATACATGTTAAGGGGAGGGGGTTGCAGCCCCCGCCAAGCCTTAATTGGCTCTGTGGACCCTATCCCCTGGTGCCAAATTCCAATAAAAAGGGGAGAGGCCATGTAGCCCCCTCCTGAGTCTTAAAGGCCATGGGGACCACATTCCCCGGGGCCAAATACAATTAAACAGGGAAGAGGACGTGAAGCCCCCCTCCCGTTAATTGATATGGCCGGCCCTGGGGGATGGGGTACCAAGGGCCCAAATTGGGGTCAGGGAGGGGGGCCCTCCCCATCTATATTTATTTGAAAAAAGGCAGCCAGCATTTTTTTTGTTGCAAACCCACAGGCGTCCTGAGCGATTGCGGCAACATTTTCAATTTGTTTTTATTTTGGTCACAGGTATGGTCTCTCTGTGGCCTCCCCAAAGGGCCTGGTGGAGCAAGGTATCCTTACCATGCCCCATTGTATTTTTTTTTAAACTGCTGGGCAGGTGACTAAGTCCCTAAATCCTGCAAAAGGCTGTCAGCAACAATTTTCTCATGTTGCTAGCATCCAATCAGAGTGCTTGCTCCTGCAGGAGTCTGACTTCCACTGGAGCAAAATAGGCCAAGGGAAGAAAAGTTTCCTGGGCCAACCAGAACGGTTTATTTTTTTTTATTGGGTTTCAGGGACTGTTACGAGAGTCCCTTGAACCCAACCATCCAGATATTCAAATATATTTTAACCTAAATTTCTCAATTACTACTGAATGGATTTCCACCAAATCACAAAAAGCACAATTTGCAAGCCAAGATGTAGCTTCCTCCCAAATTTTGTGTAATTCCACTGCCTAAAGAAGTGTATAGAAAATGCATGGGGATTTTGCGTTTTAGGACCCCCTTTTTTTGGCCCCTGCTTGATGAAACACCCGAAAATTTCCATGCACAAACTAGGTACAAAAGAGCACTTTTTTGGAAAGTTTTGCGGCAATTCATCAAATGCCCCCAAAGTTGTTAGCAACACAAAAAACGAATTTTCTATGGAAAATTACGATGTGTTTGGAAATGGCTCCGACCGTCGGTCGGAGCCACTCCTACAGCATCATAATCAGTCAGTCAGATTCCTTTCCACCTCACCCATTTGGATGGTGTCGGTCGGAAAGGAATCCAACCGGTCATTCTGACTGGCTTTGGATGGGCTTGGAGAGCCCGTCCGCCAGTCGGAATGAGTTCAGTAATCCCAAAGGTGGCTCTTTCCACCCGAGGGATTACGATGTCGGATTCCAACAGCCTTTCTGTGCCAGTCTTTCCGACACAGAAAGGCTGTCGGAAGTCAACTTTGGGGGCCCTCAGCAGGGCCCCCATGGGTGCTAGACCTTTCGGATGAAGGCCTAGGGGGCACCTGTGGTGCCCCCCTGTTGATCCCTGTAGCCCGTGGCAGGCACCTTGAGGTGCCTTCACAAGGTGCAGGGATGAACTGCACCTCACCATTTTACAATGAAAACATGTATTCCGGTCGGAATGCATGCTCTCATTGTAAAGAATAGGAGTGCGACCGAACAGTTTTAGGTCGCATCCTCATTGGTTGGTCGGGACCACTGACAGGAGGTCGGTTGGCCTCAGTACCGAGACGGTGTCGGACAGACTTAAGTCCGCCCGACATTCTAATTAGGCCCTAAATGTGTGTGTGTGTGTATATATATTTAGTTTTTACATAGTGGCACTAGTAGTTATAGTTAGGACTGTCAGAGATAGGAATTCATCAGATATTTGCATGCTATTAGCTTTGCCCTTGTTTGACGAATCGCCACAAAATGTTCCAGACCTATTGCTTTTTCTACAATGGCAGAGGATGGAAACTTTCATGGTGATTCGTTAAGGAGGTGCAAAGAAAAAAGGCGGGTCCCAAATCAGGCTTTTCCACCAATTCATTTTCATATACTTTTGTATTGTTCATAGTACAAAGACGGATGGACAGAATTGATTGAAATTTGGCAGGACTATAGATTATTGTGATTACTAGATTCTTTTTTGGTACTACAGGTAAGAAGAGAAAGTATTTTTTAAGTTATAAGGCATAAAAATGTAGTGATGCCTGAGGCCGCAGTAGTTTTGCAAAATGTTGCTGTATTATTACAAAACTACCGCACTACATAGCAATGACAGAGTATTAGGTGATTGTCTAATGACTGACATTACAAAATTTAAAGGCAGCCATTTTGTTTTCAGTACACTTTGTCTGTGTTCTGTGTTATGTCCTTAGATATAGGCAAGTATTCGTGTTTATATTTTTTGCTACCTATTTCCATTTTAATAAAGTGGTAATAGGTAGGGAAAATTATTTACATTTCTATATCATTTTTTTTAAAGTACAAGTACCACGGTACTTCCTACGAAGTACAGCAGTACTTAAAAAAAAAGTTTACAAAGTAAAAATACACTGTACTACATTGTATTTTACAAATTATAGTGTACTACAGTGTATTTTGAATATTTGTACTTATTTACAAAAAAGCCTACACAGTATCTCAGTAATATCTAAAAGTTACTGCACTACTTACACAAAATTAAAAAAAACATAATTTTTCCGTAAAGAGCTGTAAAAATAGATAGAAAAATAAAAATACATTTCTCTAGCTATTACCACTTCAATAAAGTAGTAATAGGTGGAAAACTACAATAAAACCTAGTGCTTACTTATATTTAAAGCCCTAACCCAGAACACAGCAAAACGCGTCATGCAGTGAATGTGTACTGAAAATGACATGGCTGCCGTTAACGACATGGCTGCCTTCTCATTGGCATGTACCATTGTATCTCGGGAAGTTACCATAGTATACCGCAGCACAAAATATGACTACGCATATTAATACTTATAACTTTAACACTACTTACACTATTCACACCGACAACAAAAAATACCATATTTACCTAATAATCTATATTCTGACACATTATATGTACACCAGTTCACCCACTTTTACGCTACGTCAGTTACAAGTACCACACTTCACTCTATACCACTTCACTTCACTCTACACCACTCCACTCCACACTAATTCACTATTCGCCACTCCACTCTACTCCACACTACACCACTCCACTGTACATTATTACACTCTACCCCACTCCATTTTACATCTATCCAGTCTATGTCACTTCACTATGTGATCCACCATTCCATGGTACTCCACTCAACATTATTCCACTGAATGCAATTTCACTCTATGACACTACACTCTACTCTATTCCAATCTATGCCACTCCATTGTACATCACTCCATTGTATGGTATTCCATTCTATTCCACTGATCTGAACACCACTCCACTCTATGCCACTCCACTGTATATCACTCTACTCTACTCTACTACACTCTAAGCTATTCCGCTGCACCACACTCTACTCTACGCTATTCCACTAAATGCTACTCCACTATACGCTGCTCCACTCTATGCCACTCCACTTTACGCCACTTCCCTCTAGGCTATTTCACACTACGCCACTTCAGTGTAAGCCATTCCAATGTAAGCCACTGCACTGTACGCCACTAAACACTCTACACTATTCCACTGTATGCCATCCTACTCTATACCATTCCAACCTATGCTATCCCAGTGTATGCCACTAAAGTCATCGCCACTCCACTCTACACTATTTGACTGTACACAACGCCACTCTACACCACTCCACAATAATCTATTCCACTGTACCCCGCTCCACTGTATGCCTCTCCAATCTACGTCACTACACTACGCTTTGCCAATCTATGCTACTCCACTGTATGCCACTCTACTCTACCCTATTCCACTTTATGCCACTCCAATCTATCCCACTCCACTGTATGCGATTCCACTGTATGACACTCCAATGTACGCTACTCCTCTCTGCACAATTCCAGTCTATGCCACTCCACTCTATAATACTTCACTCTATACCATTCCACTGTAAGCCACTTCACACTATGCCACTCCACTCTATGCCACTCCACTCCACTATACACCACTCCACTCTATGCCAACTCACTCTATGCTATTCCACTGTGCGCAACTTTACTCCATGACACTCCACTATATGCTATTCCACTCTACCATATACACCATACACCACTCCACTCTTTGCTACTCCACTGTACGGTACTCCACTCTCTGCCACTCACTCTATGCTACTCCACTGTACATCACTCCACTCTGCGCTATTCCCCTGTATGTCACTCCACTCTATGCCATGCCACGCCGCGCTATTCCACTATATGCTACTGCTGTATTTGCTACTCCAATCTATGCAAGTCAACTGTATGCTATTCCACTCTACCCCACTCACTTTACGTCACTCCATTATACGATACCCCACTGTAGCTATTCCACTCTATGCTATTGCACTTTACACCACTCCACTGTACGCAACTCCACTATATGATATTCCATTATATGCAACTCCAATGTATAGTTCTCCCCTCTACACCACTCCAGTGTTCACCACTCCAGTGTTCACTACTCCACTCTTTGCATCTCCGCTGTACACTATTCCATTGGACACCACCCCACTCTATGCTATTCCATTATCTGTCACTCACGTCTGTGCTATTCCATAGGACGTCACTCCACTCTTCATCACTCCACTCTATGCTATTCCTCTATATGCAACTTGACTGTAGATCATTCTACTATGTGGTATTCTAGTGTATACCACTACATCTATGTCACGCCACTCTACGCAGCAACACTCTATGCCATGATACTCTATGCCACGATACTCTATGATATGACACTCTATGACATGACAGTGTGTGGCACTGCACTCTATGCTACTACAATCTACACCAGTCAAGTCTACTCTGCTCTACAACCATCTACTCCACTCTATAACACTTTACCAAACTGTACTCCTCTCTATGCTTCTCCATTGTACAACACTCTATTTCAGTCTATGTCACTAAACAACACTGTAGTCTACTCTATGCCACTCTACCACACTCTACGCCACTCTACCACTTTTTACAACTCCCTCTAAGACACTCCACCACAATTTACTCCACTCTACTCTAAAGCACACTACTCCACTCTATGTCAGTCCACTGAACATCACATTATACCACTCTACCACACTTTACTGTACTTTAACTCACTCCACTCTACAACACTGTTCTCTACTCTACGCTAGACAGTTTCCCACACACCATATCACTTCATTGTATGACACACCACTCCACTCTATAACACTTTTTCACCAGTGTATGCTATGTCACTCCATTCTACTCCACTCGTTGGCACTGCTCTATACAACATGCCACTCCACGATACTTTACTCCACTCTACACTACACCACTACACTCAACTTCACCCTATATCATTTTATCCCACTTTTCACCACTGTATGACATTCTACGCTGTTCCACGTCTCCTCCTCCCAGGGGCTGGCCCTAAAAAAAGGAGAGCAACCTCCTTCTTGAGCCAATAATGGCCATGGGGACTGCTACCTCCCAGGGCCGGTTCCCTATGTGCTGGAACCGCTATAGACATAGCTATTTTCTCTCGCTTGGTGGGAGCTTTCACAGTTCCTGCCAAGAGAGAGCAAATAGTAAGTCAGCTCCCGGCAGGTGGGAGCAGGAAAAATGCTTCCAAAACAGATGAAAAAAATACTTGCACAGCCATAGAGAAACATTTTTTGCTGCTCCCTATGTGTGGGGGCAATGCTGGCTTCTGCTAGATGCAGGGAATTGGCAGGGACTGTGGGGGCATTAGGGTTCTACCCACTGTCACCAACACTGCGCCCTGGGTGCCCTGGGTGGGCTCCAAGGCACCAACACCCAGCATCATGAGGCTTGGCCCTGGGGTGGAGTCCCTGTGGCCAAAATCATTTTTGGGAAAAGGGACCACGGCCCTTATTCCGCATAAATGTTTTCTTGTCCTTTCCTGGTGAGAGCAGAGTCCATATTTCTCCCTTTAAATTATTGCGAGTATGCAAATGTACAAATTATCTGGAAACTCTGCCTGTTTGACCCGGCCCCGTATACCTTAGAAGTATGCAATGGGCTTCCAGCCTTTTGCCAGTATGATTCACAGCTTACCAAAAAGCACCCCAGCATGTTTCCCACTGATTTTAATGATGCATGCTTGATGCCGAAGAATATGAGGAAATCTCCACCAAACAATGAAGCACTTACTTCGTATAGTTAAGAGGAAGAAGGCTTGTTTGGTGGAGGTTTACCTGTCTGTAGTCTCATTGTTTTCTCTGTAGGAGAATTCATGTTATCAGAGATTTTTGGATGAAAATGCAGAGGAATAATCATATTGCAGAAACATACATGAGGGGACTGGATACATTTCCTCATAGTCCATTACTCAGCTGTGGTGTAGAATAGGCACTACTCACATACCCATTCAGCCACTCTCACATCCACTCACAGACCAACAAAGCCACTCACACATGTAGTCGCATACCCATACAGTCACTCATACACCCACTTACACACTCACAAAACCCCTCACACACCCACTCACAGACACTTACACACCCACTCACACACTCATACAGCCACCCAAAGCCTTATTTACAGATCCATACAGCTACTCACATACCTATACAGCCAATCACACACCCACTCACATACCCATAAAGCCACTCACAAACACATTCACACACCCACACAGCTATTCACACACTCACTCACAGACCCATACAGCCACTCACACACCCACTCACTGATTCATAAATCCACTCACTCATAGACCCTCACAACTACTCACACATCCACTCATACACCAATGCAGACTCTCACACACCCACTCACCCACCCATACGGCCACTCATACACCTAACCACTGACCCATGCACCTACTTACACACCCACTCACAGACACATACAGCCACTCATACACCCACTCAGAGACCCATTCAGCCACTCAATCACCTATTTACACACCAATACAGCACCTCACACATACTCACACATGCAGAATACTACTCACACACCCAATCACAGACCCATACACCCACTCACCAACCTATCCAGCCACTCACAGACCCACTCTCAAGGGTTACAGGGTAAAAACTTCTAAATTCACTGCAAAACAAAGATTACAGGGACTTTATAGTTAGGAAATAACATTAAAAATTGTAGAAATTCACTTTAAAATAGAAAAGTTACAGAGTTGTTATACTTAGGAAATAGAATTTTAAAAAAGCCTGAGAAATTCACTGAAAAAAATCTAAGACTTCACTTGTACAAAACCAGCAAAATTCAGCAGCTATAGTTACCTGAGCTATAACTGTAACTTATGCCCCGCAATGCATTGCTTATGACCTCACATATTACATCACTCATGACATGGTCAGTGACATCACTCATGACATCACGCATGACATTTCAAATGACATATTTGATTACATCATCCACAGAACAACTAATGTTCTGGTAATGTGATAGTTCCTGGTCCGTCTTGATCTCCAAATAAGTGATATAATCAATTCTCCTAAATAGAAAACAACAAAACTACAAAGAGGTAAATCAACACCAAACAAGGGTTTTTCCTCTTTACTGTATGAAGTAAGTTCTTCTTTGTTTGGTGGATATGTTCTCATATTCCTCGGCATCAAGCATTCCTCACCAAAATCGGCGGCAATCCTGCTGGAGAGCATTTCTAAAGCAGTCCGTCATCGTGGCAAAAGGCAGGAAAACCCTTGCATGCTACTAAGATGGGGGGCAAATGGGCTAAGCTTCCAAGTGATTTGCACATTTTCATACTCGTAGTAATTTAAAGGGAGATCTATGGATTCTGCTCTCACCAGGACAGGACAACAAACAACCCAGTTGTCACAGTCACATGCAGATTGCGCTCCAATAGATCAACAATGCAGGCACCTCCACGAAGAATTTCAGATCGTTTTTCAATATGGAATTGCAGAGAAAACACACTTGCTTTACCTTCACAAAGCCCAGGAGTTAGGATTATTTGTCCTTTACAGAAGTGGAGCTTCAATGGGGGAACCTGATATGTTTATATTTGTAAGGGCCTCCAGTTGAGGTTGAATTTCCGTGAAATGACAGTGGGCATGACAGCGGGTGAGGAAACAGACGAAAACTCTGCTCCCAGCAAGTGGGAGTAGTTTGGCAGCTCCAGCTTGCTGGGGAAAGTTAGTGTTTGCTCTGACATGGCGGGAGCTGTCAAAGCTCAGAGAAAACAGCTATGTCCTGAGGGCACCCAGGGAACTAGGGGGTCAGCCCTGGGGGATGGCGGTCCCACAGATATTATTGACTCCGGGAGGGGCAATGGTGGGGGGTTTGCCTGGCCCCCCTCCAATTGTTTAAGCAGCCTTGGGGTGGGGGTGGTCTGTGGCCCCTCACTTTCTGTGTTCTCAGGCTGGCCCCGGGGAGGTGGTGGTCCCCGGGACTGTTTTTGGGCCTTGAGTGGGGCCATATGGCTCCCCTCCCAGTTCTATATATCTCATAGCCCAGTAGGTGGTGGTACCTAGGGCTTCTACGAAGGGCAGTAGGGGGTATGAGCAATCCACTTCCTTTTATAAAATTAAATGTGGTCTCCCAGGCTCAAAGTCCTTTCAGGGGGCCCATGCGCCCACCTCCTTTTCTTAAAAAACGCCCACGGGACCTGGTCCAGCAATTGTTGGCAGCCATCTTGTGAAACGGGTCACAGAAAAAAAACATTAAAAAAGTGTAGAAACACCCTGACCCCCTAGGCTCCCCTCCTGGAGCTGAATATATCCCTGGGGACCACCCCTTCCTAGGGCTTCTTTAAAAATGAAAGCGGGAGAGGCCCATACTGTAGTGAGGAAATGGGGTTAACTGCAGACATTGTTAAGTTGGCATATGTAGTATATGCTTGGCTGCCATTCTGCCGCTTTTGCACACAACACTACATGGCTCTGTTCTCGTGAAATACTTTGCTGGCGCTGCTTCACATGATAACTGTCTACCTTTCACATATCTAGCGGGGCACCATGCTCTCTGTTTGCACAGAGCGTTCAAGGTCAAATAACAATGTATGCTGTTGATTCACTTTGGTCAGTCCCACGCACATAGACATAACATGAAGCACAGCGGCCCAACTGAACCTCGGGTGGTTTTTAATATGGCATTACATGCATGAGAAGGCACTTGGAGAAAACCTTTCCAACATAGAAGAGCTGTGCTCATCCTGGGATGTAATTCATTGCATATGATCTCGTAGGTATGGGGTCTCGCTGACAAAGCCCATAGGTCCTCTATAACTATTCTAAACTAGCTCATGAGCACGGGCAGGGTGATAAAAGGCGCAATAGTCCTGTTTCCACTTTCATTATAATATGATTTCCCCTTGTGTGCTTTATGGAATTGTAACAATGCTAATTATATTGTTCCTATGCATTGTGCTGCTCATATTGGCTAGAGTACTGCACCTTAGAGCACGTTAGTTAAAAATAAACATTTTAAATTATACAGTGTCCCTGATTACTCACGTTGTGGACAAGTATGAGTGTGAATGAAAGAGTGTTCTTGTTTCCCACTATTCCTGGAAGTTTAATAAGTCGCATGTTCTAGGTTGTCTAATCATTGGTAGCTTCGCTGTAGTACGGAGAACGAATGAGACACTATTGCTAGTCCGATTGGGGTTCTGGGCACTGAGGTGGCTTTTTTTGTACACAACAATACACCGAGGTCCTGGTTTCCTGTGCATAGTTCTGTGCATGAGCAGAATCCCTGCGACATGGCACCCAAAATATTTGGTCTGGTACTTATTTACGAGACGCTTTAATAGTGCTTCTACTTGTCCATAATACCCTCACTCCTGTTTTCCGGCAAACAGTGGTGACGGCATAACCTACTTGTATTGATATGTTATAGGTCTTTTAAAGCTTGATATAATAAAATGGTTTTCTCATTCATATGAATTACGAACCTGTTGCGCTGTCACGCTTTTAAGTTGTTTTCCTTTTCTTAGTCCTTATGGCTGAAGTCGATATTGCGGCGCATAGCCGCGCACCACTCCATCGTCATTTGACCGCATATGGAAGCCCAGACGCAGGCATCGCACTTATCTTTGTGATTGTAGCCAATCCGGCTTTCCACTTTGAGGTATTTTATTCATGGGTAACCTTTCCGGCAGTGAATGGAGATGATGGTTTGTTCCATGCATAGACTCCCACTGCGATACCTGTTTTATATCGGCCATATACAACACTCGAAGTTCAGATTTCAGCATGGCAAAATCGTATTTGGTTTAATGGCGCCCTCTCCCACACAGTGACTCCGGTCCGTTTAGGCCCTTTGTCGATTCTAGGGGCCACTGGCCATTGTTGGCCGGGTACACACCACATCCACGTTATCTAGTAGCCACTATAGACAAATTGCGTGTCTTACACACCTTGTTAATTAAGGTACATAGGGCTCTAGTACAATACGTTTCCCGCAATCTCCAGGTGGGAGCACCTGGGGTTGCGGCGCAACCAGCTGGACCGGCCGGGATGTCTATTAGTCCTGTCATGGTAAATTCGGTTATGGGCAAGCATCCAGAGAATAAGGATGATTTACCTCACTGGCTTGCTGGGAAATTTGACCAGCTGGAGGCAGTATTTTCTAATACCACTCCTGTGGAAAAACACAGGATCTTAACAATAAGTTTGCAGAAAGACTTGATACCAGAGGTAACCGATTGTGAGAATTGGGGTAAAGTGTTCGCAGCAGTGTATGCGAAGTGTTTTGGCACACCTTCTATGACTCTGCAGCCCTTCGTGATTAAGCGTGTTCAGGATGAGCACGGACCGGAGGCGGCAGTTGAGTTGGGAATGAGGCTTGTCGGAGTGTTTGACGTAGTTGCTGATCTCATACTTGCGAACGTCAAGGGAGATACGGTTAACTTTCAGGTGTCAAATGCTTTGCGTCTTGTCCCAGAGGAAGAGAAACCCAGAGAGTTACCGAAAATTATTGCAGATGCTTATAAGACTTTTGAACACAATAGTTTGGGTTTTAAGCCTTTTGCTAAAATACCGGCAAAACAGCAAACTCAGATGGCGCAGTCTAATAAAGACAGCCGTCCTATTTTTCCTAAAAGGAATTGAAAAAATAAAAAACAGGGGACGCAACAACAGAAACAAGGGTCACATGCAGCGTCACCGGTACCCGAGTCCTCTGAGCACACTTATGATTTGCGCGACCGCGCAAGAATTAGGTCTCCTGACAGGTTTCAGGTCCCTGATCTGCGTTCTCCTCATTCTTCACATGAAACATCAGTTTCACAAGCCGGGGGTGGTGATCACCAGGATCGCGGCAGAGTTCGAGGTGCCCCGCAAGGACATGAGCAACCTCGTCAGACTGACGGTAAAGGAAAGCAGGACAAGTTTCCTCGTCAGCGCCCTCCGTTTGAGAAAAAGAAAGTTGCTGCTTTAACAGCGAGATATGCCACGGACAGTGAGAACCCGCCTTCGGAATCTAACTTGGGCAGTAAAGCTGCTAGACAGTGCAACAGAGGTTACAATAGTGCGGCAAGCACTGCGTCCATTTCTGGAGGCGACAGCAGCTGATACTTTCTACACAGTAGAAACTGCTGACACCCGAGTGGCTCCCCCTGACAGATTATATGAAATTGTATTTCTAATTGAAGGTGATATACAACGTGTTGTTAAAGGGATTTTTTAGGAAAATCTGACTTCTTCATATGACATCTTGTTAGATGAGGCAGACTGAACAATTAGAGTATCAAGAAGTAATTGAGACATGTGTGTCACCGATGGATAACCCTCTTTTTACAGAAACCAAACCATATGGGTCATACCGCTTAGTTTTGGATTACTGACATTTGAACTCTCATTGTCATAATTGTGCGGTTCAGAATACTCACAGCTCCGGTCTTGTAGACAGTCCTGTGCGTAAAAAATATAAAAATACATTTGACATTTCCAATGGCTTTTTTAGCCAAATCTTTCCACTATAAGTAGTCAATGGGCAGCATTCACTTTGGGCGGCAAACAAAAACAATTTACAAGATTGGCCATGGGCTACAAAAACAGCCCGGGAGTTTTTGCCGCACGTGTTGTCTCTCTCTGTTAGACGACATAGACACTGATGTGTACTTGTACGTTGATGATATTTATCTCACGGACGACGAATTATGGCCGCATCTTTGTCGCGTGGACAGCATCATAGTTTTGTTTGCGGACTACGGTTACAAATTTAACTTAGCAAAATCACACATTGCAGAGTACACAATGTTGTTCCTGGGCTATGAGATCAATAATGAAGGAAGATGCCTGGCGCCTCACTTCTTGGAGAAATGCGCATGTTTGCGCTCTCCGACAACCCTGAAAAAATTGGAATCTTTGCTGGGATTTTTAAACTTCTGACAAATTTACATTCCCGATTATGCCCAGTGTATCAAGCCGCTGTATGCCTTGATACAACCTACCTATACAAAAGTCTGCTGGCTTCCAGAACATTCAGCTATTCTGCATTCCTTGCAGTCTGATCTTCTTGAATCTAAATACTTGTTGACGCGTGATACCCACACAAACCTGGTGATAAGAATTGTGCCAGGGGCAGTGGGTTTCACCTACTTGACATTTAATGAAGGTGACACAGTACCTATAGCTTACAAGTCACATTTGTACACTTCGGCTGAACTGCGTTTTTTAACTGTTGAATATGTATTGACTGCAGTCCAGATGGCGATCCTGAAGGAACGTAAACTGGTGCAAGGAAAACGCATGATGGTTGTAACACCATATCCTGCTCTTGAAGCTGTAACAAAAGCCAGTGTACCAAATTCATAAGCTTTACATCCGCGTTGGATACAATGGGCTACTTCGTTGCCATCATCTGATGTCACCTATATCTTTGACTCTTCATTGCAAACTCAGGAGTTCTTACAGTATGAATTTGTTCATCCTGCTCCACTCCACTCTATGCTATTCCTCTATATGCAACTTGACTGTAGATCATTCTACTATATGGTATTCTAGTGTATACCACTACACTCTATGTCACTCCACTCTACGCAGCAACACTCTATGCCATGATACTCTATGCCACGATACTCTATGCCACGATACTCTATGACATGACAGTGTGTGGCACTGCACTCTATGCTACTACAATCTACACCAGTCAAGTCTACTCTGCTCTACAACCATCTACTCCACTCTATAACACTTTACCAAACTGTACTCCTCTCTATGCTTCTCCATTGTACAACACTCTATTTCAGTCTATGTCACTAAACAACACTGTAGTCTACTCTATGCCACTCTACCACACTCTACGCCACTCTACCACTTTTTACAACTCCCTCTAAGACACTCCACCACAATTTACTCCACTCTACTCTAAAGCACACTACTCCACTCTATGTCAGTCCACTGAACATCACATTATACCACTCTACCACACTTTACTGTACTTTAACTCACTCCACTCTACAACACTGTTCTCTACTCTACGCTAGACAGTTTCCCACACACCATATCACTTCATTGTATGACACACCACTCCACTCTATAACACTTTTTCACCAGTGTATGCTGTGTCACTCCATTCTACTCCACTCCTTGGCACTGCTCTATACTACATGCCACTCCACGATACTTTACTCCACTCTACACTACACCACTACACTCAACTTCACCCTATATCATTTTATCCCACTTTTCACCACTGTATGACATTCTACGCTGTTCCACGTCTCCTCCTCCCAGGGGCTGGCCCTAAAAAAAGGAGAGCAACCTCCTTCTTGAGCCAATAATGGCCATGGGGACTGCTACCTCCCAGGGCCGGTTCCCTATGTGCTGGAACCGCCATAGACATAGCTATTTTCTCTCGCTTGGTGGGAGCTTTCACAGTTCCTGCCAAGAGAGAGCAAATAGTAAGTCAGCTCCCGGCAGGTGGGAGCAGGAAAAATGCTTCCAAAACAGATGAAAAAAATACTTGCACAGCCATAGAGAAACATTTTTTGCTGCTCCCTATGTGTGGGGGCAATGCTGGCTTCTGCTAGATGCAGGGAATTGGCAGGGACTGTGGGGGCATTAGGGCTCTACCCACTGTCACCAACACTGCGCCCTGGGTGCCCTGGGTGGGCTCCAAGGCACCAGCACCCAGCATCATGAGGCTTGGCCCTGGGGTGGAGTCCCTGTGGCCAAAATCATTTTTGGGAAAGGGGACCACGGCCCTTATTCCGCATAAATGTTTTCTTGTCCTTTCCTGGTGAGAGCAGAGTCCATATTTCTCCCTTTAAATTATTGCGAGTATGCAAATGTACAAATTATCTGGAAACTCTGCCTGTTTGACCCGGCCCCGTATACCTTAGAAGTATGCAATGGCCTTCCAGCCTTTTGCCAGTATGATTCACAGCTTACCAAAAAGCACCCCAGCATGTTTCCCACTGATTTTAATGATGCATGCTTGATGCCGAAGAATATGAGGAAATCTCCACCAAACAATGAAGCACTTACTTCGTATAGTTAAGAGGAAGAAGGCTTGTTTGGTGGAGGTTTACCTGTCTGTAGTCTCATTGTTTTCTCTGTAGGAGAATTCATGTTATCAGAGATTTTTGGATGAAAATGCAGAGGAATAATCATATTGCAGAAACATACATGAGGGGACTGGATACATTTCCTCATAGTCCATTACTCAGCTGTGGTGTAGAATATGCACTACTCACATACCCATTCAGCCACTCTCACATCCACTCACAGACCAACAAAGCCACTCACACATGTAGTCGCATACCCATACAGTCACTCATACACCCACTTACACACTCACAAAACCCCTCACACGCCCACTCACAGACCCATACAGACACTTACACACCCACTCACACACTCATACAGCCACCCAAAGCCTTATTTACAGATCCATACAGCTACTCACATACCTATACAGCCAATCACACACCCACTCACATACCCATAAAGCCACTCACAAACACATTCACACACCCACACAGCTATTCACACACTCACTCACAGACCCATACAGCCACTCACACACCCACTCACTGATTCATAAATCCACTCACTCATAGACCCTCACAACTACTCACACATCCACTCATACACCAATGCAGACTCTCACACACCCACTCACCCACCCATACGGCCACTCATACACCTAACCACTGACCCATGCACCTACTTACACACCCACTCACAGACACATACAGCCACTCATACACCCACTCAGAGACCCATTCAGCCACTCAATCACCTATTTACACACCAATACAGCACCTCACACATACTCACACATGCAGAATACTACTCACACACCCAATCACAGACCCATACACCCACTCACCAACCTATCCAGCCACTCACAGACCCACTCTCAAGGGTTACAGGGTAAAAACTTCTAAATTCACTGCAAAACAAAGATTACAGGGACTTTATAGTTAGGAAATAACATTAAAAATTGTAGAAATTCACTTTAAAATAGAAAAGTTACAGAGTTGTTATACTTAGGAAATAGAATTTTAAAAAAGCCTGAGAAATTCACTGAAAAAAATCTAAGACTTCACTTGTACAAAACCAGCAAAATTCAGCAGCTATAGTTACCTGAGCTATAACTGTAACTTATGCCCCGCAATGCATTGCTTATGACCTCACATATTACATCACTCATGACATGGTCAGTGACATCACTCATGACATCACGCATGACATTTCAAATGACATATTTGATTACATCATCCACAGAACAACTAATGTTCTGGTAATGTGATAGTTCCTGGTCCGTCTTGATCTCCAAATAAGTGATATAATCAATTCTCCTAAATAGAAAACAACAAAACTACAAAGAGGTAAATCAACACCAAACAAGGGTTTTTCCTCTTTACTGTATGAAGTAAGTTCTTCTTTGTTTGGTGGATATGTTCTCATATTCCTCGGCATCAAGCATTCCTCACCAAAATCGGCGGCAATCCTGCTGGAGAGCATTTCTAAAGCAGTCCGTCATCGTGGCAAAAGTCAGGAAAACCCTTGCATGCTACTAAGATGGGGGGCAAATGGGCTAAGCTTCCAAGTGATTTGCACATTTTCATACTCGTAGTAATTTAAAGGGAGATCTATGGATTCTGCTCTCACCAGGACAGGACAACAAACAACCCAGTTGTCACAGTCACATGCAGATTGCGCTCCAATAGATCAACAATGCAGGCACCTCCACGAAGAATTTCAGATCGTTTTTCAATATGGAATTGCAGAGAAAACACACTTGCTTTACCTTCACAAAGCCCAGGAGTTAGGATTATTTGTCCTTTACAGAAGTGGAGCTTCAATGGGGGAACCTGATATGTTTATATTTGTAAGGGCCTCCAGTTGAGGTTGAATTTCCGTGAAATGACAGTGGGCATGACAGCGGGTGAGGAAACAGACGAAAACTCTGCTCCCAGCAAGTGGGACTAGTTTGGCAGCTCCAGCTTGCTGGGGAAAGTTAGTGTTTGCTCTGACATGGCGGGAGCTGTCAAAGCTCAGAGAAAACAGCTATGTCCTGAGGGCACCCAGGGAATTAGGGGGTCAGCCCTAGGGGATGGCGCTCCCACAGATATTATTGACTCCGGGAGGGGCAATGGTGGGGGGTTTGCCTGGCCCCCCTCCAATTGTTTAAGCAGCCTTGGGGTGCGGGTGCTCTGTGGCCCCTCACTTTCTGTGTTCTCAGGCTGGCCCCGGGGAGGTGGTGGTCCCCGGGACTGTTTTTGGGCCTTGAGTGGGGCCATATGGCTCCCCTCCCAGTTCTATATATCTCATAGCCCAGTAGGTGGTGGTACCTAGGGCTTCTACGAAGGGCAGTAGGGGGTATGAGCAACCCACTTCCTTTTATAAAATTAAATGTGGTCTCCCAGGCTCAAAGTCCTTTCAGGGGGCCCATGCGCCCACCTCCTTTTCTTAAAAAACGCCCACGGGACCTGGTCCAGCAATTGTTGGCAGCCATCTTGTGAAACGGGTCACAGAAAAAAAACATTAAAAAAGTGTAGAAACACCCTGACCCCCTAGGCTCCCCTCCTGGAGCTGAATATATCCCTGGGGACCACCCCTTCCTAGGGCTTCTTTAAAAATGAAAGCGGGAGAGGCCCATACTGTAGTGAGGAAATGGGGTTAACTGCAGACATTGTTAAGTTGGCATATGTAGTATATGCTTGGCTGCCATTCTGCCGCTTTTGCACACAACACTACATGGCTCTGTTCTCGTGAAATACTTTGCTGGCGCTGCTTCACATGATAACTGTCTACCTTTCACATATCTAGCGGGGCACCATGCTCTCTGTTTGCACAGAGCGTTCAAGGTCAAATAACAATGTATGCTGTTGATTCACTTTGGTCAGTTCCACGCACATAGACATAACATGAAGCACAGCGGCCCAACTGAACCTCGGGTGGTTTTTAATATGGCATTACATGCATGAGAAGGCACTTGGAGAAAACCTTTCCAACATAGAAGAGCTGTGCTCATCCTGGGATGTAATTCATTGCATATGATCTCGTAGGTATGGGGTCTCGCTGACAAAGCCCATTGGTCCTCTATAACTATTCTAAACTAGCTCATGAGCACGGGCAGGGTGATAAAAGGCGCAATAGTCCTGTTTCCACTTTCATTATAATATGATTTCCCCTTGTGTGCTTTATGGAATTGTAACAATGCTAATTATATTGTTCCTATGCATTGTGCTGCTCATATTGGCTAGAGTACTGCACCTTGGAGCACGTTAGTTAAAAATAAACATTTTAAACTATACAGTGTCCCTGATTACTCACGTTGTGGACAAGTATGAGTGTGAATGAAAGAGTGTTCTTGTTTCCCACTATTCCTGGAAGTTTACTAAGTCGCATGTTCTAGGTTGTCTAATCATTGGTAGCTTCGCTGTAGTACGGAGAACGAATGAGACACTATTGCTAGTCCGATTGGGGTTCTGGGCACTGAGGTGGCTTTTTTTGTACACAACAATACACCGAGGTCCTGGTTTCCTGTGCATAGTTCTGTGCATGAGCAGAATCCCTGCGACATGGCACCCAAAATATTTGGTCTGGTACTTATTTACGAGACGCTT
This sequence comes from Triturus cristatus, assembly GCF_964204655.1. Taxonomy (NCBI): domain Eukaryota; kingdom Metazoa; phylum Chordata; class Amphibia; order Caudata; family Salamandridae; genus Triturus; species Triturus cristatus. The sequence continues at coordinate 455,339,668 of NC_140595.1, read as the reverse complement.
TAATAGTGCTTCTACTTGTCCATAATACCCTCACTCCTGTTTTCCGGCAAACAGTGGTGACGGCATAACCTACTTGTATTGATATGTTATAGGTCTTTTAAAGCTTGATATAATAAAATGGTTTTCTCATTCATATGAATTACGAACCTGTTGCGCTGTCACGCTTTTAAGTTGTTTTCCTTTTCTTAGTCCTTATGGCTGAAGTCGATATTGCGGCGCATAGCCGCGCACCACTCCATCGTCATTTGACCGCATATGGAAGCCCAGACGCAGGCATCGCACTTATCTTTGTGATTGTAGCCAATCCGGCTTTCCACTTTGAGGTATTTTATTCATGGGTAACCTTTCCGGCAGTGAATGGAGATGATGGTTTGTTCCATGCATAGACTCCCACTGCGATACCTGTTTTATATCGGCCATATACAACACTCGAAGTTCAGATTTCAGCATGGCAAAATCGTATTTGGTTTAATGGCGCCCTCTCCCACACAGTGACTCCGGTCCGTTTAGGCCCTTTGTCGATTCTAGGGGCCACTTGGCCATTGTTGGCCGGGCACACACCACATCCACGTTATCTAGTAGCCACTATAGACAAATTGCGTGTCTTACACACCTTGTTAATTAAGGTACATAGGGCTCTAGTACAATACGTTTCCCGCAATCTCCAGGTGGGAGCACCTGGGGTTGCCGCGCAACCAGCTGGACCGGCCGGGATGTCTATTAGTCCTGTCATGGTAAATTCGGTTATGGGCAAGCATCCAGAGAATAAGGATGATTTACCTCACTGGCTTGCTGGGAAATTTGACCAGCTGGAGGCAGTATTTTCTAATACCACTCCTGTGGAAAAACACAGGATCTTAACAATAAGTTTGCAGAAAGACTTGATACCAGAGGTAACCGATTGTGAGAATTGGGGTAAAGTGTTCGCAGCAGTGTATGCGAAGTGTTTTGGCACACCTTCTATGACTCTGCAGCCCTTCGTGATTAAGCGTGTTCAGGATGAGCACGGACCGGAGGCGGCAGTTGAGTTGGGAATGAGGCTTGTCGGAGTGTTTGACGTAGTTGCTGATCTCATACTTGCGAACGTCAAGGGAGATACGGTTAACTTTCAGGTGTCAAATGCTTTGCGTCTTGTCCCAGAGGAAGAGAAACCCAGAGAGTTACCGAAAATTATTGCAGATGCTTATAAGACTTTTGAACACAATAGTTTGGGTTTTAAGCCTTTTGCTAAAATACCGGCAAAACAGCAAACTCAGATGGCGCAGTCTAATAAAGACAGCCGTCCTATTTTTCCTAAAAGGAATTGAAAAAATAAAAAACAGGGGACGCAACAACAGAAACAAGGGTCACATGCAGCGTCACCGGTACCCGAGTCCTCTGAGCACACTTATGATTTGCGCGACCGCGCAAGAATTAGGTCTCCTGACAGGTTTCAGGTCCCTGATCTGCGTTCTCCTCATTCTTCACAGGAAACATCAGGCTCACAAGCCGGTGGAGGTGATCACCAGGATCGCGGCAGAGTTCGAGGTGCCCCGCAAGGACATGAGCAACCTCGTCAGACTGACGGTAAAGGAAAGCAGGACAAGTTTCCTCGTCAGCGCCCTCCGTTTGAGAAAAAGAAAGTTGCTGCTTTAACAGCGAGATATGCCACGGACAGTGAGAACCCGCCTTCAGAATCTAACTTGGGCAGTAAAGCTGCTAGACAGTGCAACAGAGGTTACAATAGTGCGGCAAGCACTGCGTCCATTTCTGGAGGCGACAGCAGCTGATACTTTCTACACAGTAGAAACTGCTGACACCCGAGTGGCTCTCCCTGACAGATTATATGAAATTGTATTTCTAATTGAAGGTGATATACAACGTGTTGTTAAAGGGATTTTTTAGGAAAATCTGACTTCTTCATATGACATCTTGTTAGATGAGGCAGACTGAACAATTAGAGTATCAAGAAGTAATTGAGACATGTGTGTCACCGATGGATAACCCTCTTTTTACAGAAACCAAACCATATGGGTCATACCGCTTAGTTTTGGATTACTGACATTTGAACTCTCATTGTCATAATTGTGCGGTTCAGAATACTCACAGCTCCGGTCTTGTAGACAGTCCTGTGCGTAAAAAATATAAAAATACATTTGACATTTCCAATGGCTTTTTTAGCCAAATCTTTCCACTATAAGTAGTCAATGGGCAGCATTCACTTTGGGCGGCAAACAAAAACAATTTACAAGATTGGCCATGGGCTACAAAAACAGCCCGGGAGTTTTTGCCGCACGTGTTGTCTCTCTCTGTTAGACGACATAGACACTGATGTGTACTTGTACGTTGATGATATTTATCTCACGGACGACGAATTATGGCCGCATCTTTGTCGCGTGGACAGCATCATAGTTTTGTTTGCGGACTACGGTTACAAATTTAACTTAGCAAAATCACACATTGCAGAGTACACAATGTTGTTCCTGGGCTATGAGATCAATAATGAAGGAAGATGCCTGGCGCCTCACTTCTTGGAGAAATGCGCATGTTTGCGCTCTCCGACAACCCTGAAAAAATTGGAATCTTTGCTGGGATTTTTAAACTTCTGACAAATTTACATTCCCGATTATGCCCAGTGTATCAAGCCGCTGTATGCCTTGATACAACCTACCTATACAAAAGTCTGCTGGCTTCCAGAACATTCAGCTATTCTGCATTCCTTGCAGTCTGATCTTCTTGAATCTAAATACTTGTTGACGCGTGATACCCACACAAACCTGGTGATAAGAATTGTGCCAGGGGCAGTGGGTTTCACCTACTTGACATTTAATGAAGGTGACACAGTACCTATAGCTTACAAGTCACATTTGTACACTTCGGCTGAACTGCGTTTTTTAACTGTTGAATATGTATTGACTGCAGTCCAGATGGCGATCCTGAAGGAACGTAAACTGGTGCAAGGAAAACGCATGATGGTTGTAACACCATATCCTGCTCTTGAAGCTGTAACAAAAGCCAGTGTACCAAATTCATAAGCTTTACATCCGCGTTGGATACAATGGGCTACTTCGTTGCCATCATCTGATGTCACCTATATCTTTGACTCTTCATTGCAAACTCAGGAGTTCTTACAGTATGAATTTGTTCATCCTGCTCCTCTGTCAATGTGCCATTGTATCATTTATACCGACGGTTCTGCACAACCGGCGACCGGATCAAAACATTCTTACTCGGCAGCATGCGCTATAGTGGCAGGTACCATAGTGAACGGTGAGTTCAAGTCTAGTGTTGTGCACACGCAGGCACTAGGGGACTGTACTGCCCAGATGGCAGAGCTGCGTGCTCTGGTGCTAGCACTGGAGTTTGCTGATCCTAATTGGACTACCTTGATTGTAAGTGACTCTTACTACTGTGTTCAGTCTTTTAATGACAACTTATTCTTTTGGTCTCAGAATGACTATCGTGATTCTAAAGGCAGCGCAATTAAGCCTAAAATGCTTTGGGTTCGAGTCGCAGAGCTTAAAGAATGGCTGCCTGTCACACAAGTAATTTATACTCTCGGCCACCAGCGCGTAGGGGTACATGCGGTCGGTAACAATTTGGCTGATGAAGCAGCTAAAATAGCAGTAGCCACATATTCTGTTGCAGCAGTTACAGGATCCATGACTAAGATTGATGATGACATCTTGGCAGCTATAGCTGCTACAGAGAAGGGAAGTAAGTACCCACAGGGTTTCCCTTCAAAATACTCTTATCATTTAAGTCCCGATAAACTTCCCTATGTGAGAATTAATGACGTTGGTGACAGGTTGATTCCCAACGAGCACCTCAGGCTAGCATTGATAACAGCCATGCATGAAGGCATGGCCTCGACTCATGCCGGCTTTTCGGCGACTGTCTCTATCTTACAGCAACATTACTGGTGGCGTGGGTTATATAAACAAACCCGTAATTATGTGCTTACTTGGGGGGCGGAGCTAGCCGGCGGCTATGGCGGACGAGTAAACGCGGAGCTCCCGCTCTAAGCCCCTAAATATCCGAACACAGGATCCTGAACAGCGGCATTGAACCGAGAGCTGACGTGGGGGTCCCCTCCGGAACTGGGCTGGGTCACCCCGGGGGCCCGGCGGCGGCGATCGAGACCTGGTGTACTGATACTGGCGAGTGTGGAGCGAGAGGGCGGTCCGGGCCGCGATCCCCGGGCTGTCCTGTGGTCCTCCCCGCCGTGCGTCAGTCGACGTGCGGCTGACTAGCGGGGGTCGGACCCGACCGTCCTGGTCCAACTACCGAGGCCCCGGGAAACAGCGGAGAGGCGGAGTCCGGCGCTCCGGACACTCGAGCGGAGGGTTGCTGACCTGCATGGGGCACGGAGGGGCAGTTGTGGTGTCACCCCCCTCCCCCCTTCTCCCCTGGCGGACTTGCTGAGTGGGCCCTTTGGCGGCAGCGGCTGCCCACGCCGCGTTGGACCTCAGGCACCCCTGGAGTGCGGGCTCGGAGGCCCCCCCGAGGCATCTTTGATTTGGACGGCGTACTGGTGAGGTGGCGCCCTCCCTTGATACCCTCTGTTTGGCGGCAGCCCGACGCCTGTGCCGTGGATGGTCCGGTGAGCGACGGCGGCGGCCTGGAGTGCTGCACTGCGTAACTGGCGCTGTGACTTGGCTGAGAGTGCTGGAGGGGCCGCTGGGGCTGTCGCGCGGAGGGGGGCGGCCAGCTGCCGCTGTTCTTTGAGGTGCGGCCGTCGTTGCTGGCGTACTCCGGCTGCGGCCCCGGGGGTGCCCTCCCGGTCCTGGATAGCAGCGACATATGTGGAGGAGCGTGGAATAACGATCACGGGCGGGGAGCGCCCCACTTACATTCGGCCCTAAAGCGGCGACCGGACACTGGAAGCGGCGCGTGCTGCCCTTCGACTCCGCGACCGGGCCGGCGGCTGTGCCCGGGGAGGAGCCAGAGAGCGGGGCTGTGACACGGGGTGGTCGGCGCCCCGGACATCGAGAGGTGGTGGAGGTGGCCTGCAACGCGGCCCCCCTAGGAGCGGGACTTTGCCCCGGAGAGTCGGCCACGAGCCGGCTGCTGACCCCCGGCGCAGCCATGGGCAAAAGCGATAAGTCACAGCCCAAACTGTCTTTCGACCCCCGCAAGCCGAAGGGGCCTGTCGAAGCTCCGCCGGTGCGGCCTCCGGAAGGGGCAGCTGCGGAGAGCTCCATGTGCGCCGACATCAAAGCAACGCTGGCGGCAATGGAAAAGGGGCTGCAGGGCAGTCTGGCCGCGATAGACACTAAGCTTGATGCGCTCACATACCGCATGGACCGCATGTCGGAACGAGTGGATAAGAATGCTGAGAGGCTGGACGCGTCCGAGCAGAGGATAACACAGGTAGAGGAGACGCAGTCAGCATGGGACGCGGACCGCAGGCAATTCAGTAAGCTTCTGCAGGTCATTCAGGACAAGTCCGAAGATTTGGAGGCCCGTTCGAGGAGATCGAATGTCCGCATCACTGGTGTGGCGGAATCGACGCACACCGGTCGAATGGAACTCTTCGTGGAAAAACTGCTTCGGGCACTGCTTGGAGAGGACGTGTTCTCCCCAATGTTCGTTGTTGAGAGAGCCCATCGTTCGCTGGGGCGCCTGCAAGGCCTATAATAGCAAAACTACTGAATTATAGAGACAGAGACACGGCCCTGCGCGTGGCGAGGGAAAAGGGGAAGCTGCAATATGAAGGGATGGAAATCTCCATCTATCCCGACTTCACGGCGAAGGTTCAGGAGAAGCGCAGGCAGTTTGCACCCTACAAAAAACAACTCCGCGACTTGGGCCTGGACTATGCAATGTTATACCCGGCGCGGCTCCGAATCAACAGGCAGGGGCAATCGCACTTCTTCACGGACCCGAGGGAGCTGCAGCGATCCCTGAAAGAGTGGTCGAGGGAGCAGCGGCGTGGGCCGCAGGACGACGCGGCTGCCCGAGCGGAGGTCTCCGACCTGGGGGAGCAGGACTAGATCACTGGCAGTGGCCGCTTGATACGCTCTGTCTCCTGGCGGGGGGGACGTTGCCCTGTCGTGGAGGGTGCCGCTTCCCTGGCGGTACTGCAGCGGCTGGAACATTATTGTCGTGCAGGAGACGACGACCGCCATGGAGGACTCTGAGGCTGCGGTTGGGTGAGAACAATCTGTTGTGTTGGGGGATGCCCGGGTGTCGAAGCCCTAGAGTTGGTGGGGAGGCGGGGGCTGGTCCTCTTTCACGGTTTGGTCAAGGGCGGGATAGCCCTGCGGCTCTAATAACTGCGAGACTCTGGTTTGTGTGGCGCCTGGAGCTCACCGCACGGGCCGATTAGAGAGATAAATGGGCTATGGCCTGGATGTCTTACTGGGGGCGTTTGGAGGGTGCCGTGCAAGTACAGATAAGCGGGGGGGCTCGCCACTGATGGGAATGTAGGGGTACCCCCTGTACCTAATGGAGGGGAGGCGATATTAGCTCGAGCTGCACTGAGACTGGGGGTTTAGCAGCGGGAGCACGGCCATATGGTGGACTCTTGAGAGTTTAGAGTAGCTGCTCATCGGAGGCCTCTGCCCCAGTGCTGATAGCTCTCATGGCCCCTCCGCGGGCTGGTTCCGGGATGGTTTTGTATGTTTGTTGTGGGGTAGGGAGGGGGGGGGACGGGGGATCTGTCTGGCCAGGTTGGGGGCGGTCGGCTGTGGGTGGTGGGTTGGGAAGTTATGGGGACGTTTCGCCATAGGTATCTGTGATCCGCACTGTCTCTTGAGTGGCAAGCTATTTGACTTACAGGTGTATGGCTTTTTCAGACTGTCTGGACCTGAGTGGTGGGCGGGGACTCCCATCTGGATTATGTGCAGAGGCGGTTGTTGTATGTCCTGCCGGGATGACTGGAACGGGTGAACGGATGGGTGACACTGGCGGGGAGGCTCTTAGAGCGCTGACGTGGAATGTCCGGGGGCTGAACGATTCTCGCAAACTCAGGAAAGTCTTAAATTATCTCCACCGGCATCACATTGATCTGGCGCTGCTTCAGGAGACTCACCTCCCTCTTACAAGTAAACTGTTAGCGGCGAGGGGACTGGTGGGCACCAGCACGGCGGCAGGCTTTACGTCACACTCCAGAGGGGTGCTTACTTGGGTAAACCCACGATCGAAACTGCGGCTGACGTCGCTGACCTCCGACCCGGACGGGCGCTACTTAATAGCGAGGTTCGTGGGTAAGGGCCACGACTTGATAGTGGTCAATGTGTACGGCCCTAATTATGACCCCCCTGAGTTCTTTGATGCACTGGCGGCACAATGTAGGCTGCACGTGCCCACTGGCATGGTATGGGGTGGTGACTTTAACTTCACATTCAACCCGGAGTTAGACCGCTCCTCGGGGCCAGCCCGCCGCCCGGCGACCGCCGCCCTACATATGCAGGCGGAGTTGATCAGACTCGACATGCTAGACGTCTGGCAGCATTGCCACCCGGGTAAAGGGGGCTACACGCATTACTCGGCATTCCACGACGTGCATACCAGAATAGACTATTGGTTGGTGTCCCGGTCACTGCATGCGTGCGTTAAGGGCTGCGAGGTTTTGCTGCGTACCTTGTCGGACCACTCCCCTCTCCTGCTAACCCTGACAACCCCGCACCGGCGAGTACCGCCGTTCACGTGGCGGCTACCGCCGTATTCACTGTTGGACGATGTGTTCCGGGGGGAACTGGCGGACGAAATAGACTCGTTCTTCGAGATAAACGCAGGCTCGGTTCAGAGTTTCCAAACGGTGTGGGACTCGTTCAAGGCTTATATTCGTGGTGTAGCAATGACTAAGCATTCGGGAGTGCTTAAATCCATCCGGTGGCGGCTTGGAGTCCTGGAGACGCAGATAGCTCAACTGGAGGAGACTCAGGGGGCTTCGGCGGACCCTGAGGTGGTCACGAGGCTGCAGCACCTGCTCACTGAATTCAACAGTGAAGCGGACCGAGAGGTGCAACATATGGGGAAGTACGCCACAGCCCGCACCTACGGGGAGGGTGAGCGCCCGGGATCCTTACTAGTGGGGATACTGCGTAACTCTAGGCGGCCCCTGGTCATTGACGAGCTCGTCACTGCTTCGGGCGATGTGATTACCGATGAGACGGGGATCATAGAAGAATTCAGGGCCTATTATGCTGGACTGTATAAATCTCAGTCCTCTCACATGGAAGAGGAGATAGACGACTATCTCAGTTATCTTAAAATGCCGTTTTTGTCCAACTCGCGGCGGGAATTCTTGGCGCTGCCCATACAAAAAGACGAGATCTTGGAGGCTTTGGGAAGTATGCGGGCGGGCACTGCCCCGGGAGCGGACGGGCTGACGGTGGCCTTTTATAAGGCCTTCCAGGACCAGCTCCTCCCGCACCTTATGGCCCTTTTCGACGACATATGTCTTGAAGGCAGTATGTCTGACACGATGCGAGAGGCCCTGCTTGTTACAATCTTAAAACCCGGGAAGCCTCCCAGCCAGTGCGGCTCCTATAGGCCACTCTCGCTGATCAATGTCGACGCCAAGATATATGCCAAAGTGCTGGCCACGCGTTTGGCGCTTCTGGTGCCGGAGCTCGTGGCGCCAGAGCAGGCAGGCTTTGTTCCATCCAGGAATCTCACGTACAATATCCGCACGGTCCTTGGAGTCATGCAACATGTGCGCCCAGAGAGTAAGGCCATAGCGCTCTTCCTGGATATGGAGAAAGCGTTTGACTCAGTGGAATGGCCGTTTATGGTGCGGGTGCTGAGGAAGCTTGGGCTGGGAGAGCCTTTTTTGCAGATGGTTGGGGCTTTGTACTTTAGACCCACTGCCCGGCTGCGCCTCGGAGATCGTGTCAAGGAGCCGTTTGCAATCACTAGAGGGACCAGACAGGGTTGTCCTCTCTCCCCACTTCTCTACGCGCTGGTGGCGGAACCTCTAGCGTGTGCAATAAGAGAATACCACAGATTCGAGGGAATCAACTTTCCCTCTTATAAGATTGGTATTTCCACCTACGCGGACGACACGCTGCTGTACATCAGAGACCCGGAGGAGAATCTTGCTTCTATCTTGCGGGAGGTGGTCCGGTTTGGGGCGCTGTCGGGCCTCAGGGTCAACTGGAACAAATCGCTGGCATTTCCGCTGACCCCGGCTACACTGCCGTTCCCTATGGAATACCCTTTGCAGTGGACAACGGACTCAATCCGCTACCTGGGAATCCGGCTGCACAGGGACCCGGAGGTCTTGCTGAGGGAAAACTATGGGGTGGCTTATTCCAAACTCGTGGACGAGGTAGAAGAGTGGAACAGGCTACCTCTGTCGCTGATGGGCAGGATAGCCATCATGAAAATGATCATCCTACCGCGATTTCTGTTCCTCTTCACCAACATCCCTATAGTGCTACCCAGGTCTTTCTTTGCACAGCTGACTCAGACCCTGATCCGACTGGCCTGGGGTGGTAGACAACCTAGAGTCCAGTGGAAAGTGCTGACGTTGCCATACGAGATGGGGGGACTTGGAGCTCCGGATCTGGAGAGCTACTACAGAGTGGCGCAGGCGTCCCATTTGCATGCGTGGATACACGCCGAACCAGACGTCCCGCATGTGCTGCTGGAGCGCTTGTTTGCGGATCCGGTTCCACTTCCGGCGACGATCTTTCTGCCCGCGGATCGGAGGGTGGGGCTGTTGGACTCGCTCGGAACTACCAACCATGCGTGGCACGCGATTATGAGCTGGCAAGACCGTGACCTCTTATACTCCCCGCTGATGCGGGTGGAGTGGGCGGTTTGGCTCCCTCCTCTGCGGGAAGCGGGGGTGACACGAGCGTTGGGCGCTTTGGGAATAGTTAGGATGGCGGACCTGTTCCAAGACGGAGTGGCCAAGACGCTGGAGAGCATTGTGTCGACGCAGCCGGGGAGTACGTTGCTCCAGCGCTTTCAATTCCACAGGGTTCGAGGCGCGCTGCTGTCTCTTTTGGGGTCGTCTGGGGCGGAGCCTCCCGAGATCCCAGAGCTTTCCTATGTCATTAAAACTACGGCGCCATCCAAAATGGTCTCGATACTCAAAAAGCTTGGGGATCAACACAGGGAGAACCAGTGCTCTGCAGCGCGGCGAGCCTGGCAGACGGATCTTGAAATGGACATTTCAGATGAGATGTGGAGGTACTGCTGCTCCAGTACTAAAAAGGTCTCTTTGAATGGTCGACACCGATTGATACACTTTAAGTTCTTGCAGCGGGTCTACTACACCCCTGAAAGACTACATAGGTACGGGTTGCGCCCTACGGCAGAGTGCGAGCGTTGCCATACCCTCGTGGCTGACTTTCTACACATGGCCTGGCTCTGCCCAGGTGTGGCCCGGTTTTGGACGGCGGTGTTCCGTGAGTTGAGCCAGATCTTGGAAAAAGAGATCCCCCCTGATCCGGCCCTGGCGTTGTTGGGCTACTCCAGGCCTCTTCCGCGGGCGCTGAGGCGACTGACGGACGTGGCGTTGCTGATTGCGAGACGCGTAGTGGCGGCCTGCTGGATGAGAGGGCCTCTTCCTACTAAGAAACGGTGGGTCAGGGATATGCTGTACTGTAGCACGCAGGCTGAAACGTATAGCGAACTGTTACCCCCTAGGAGTCGCCCCAAGAACATCTGGGCGCTCTATAGAACTTACATGTCAGCAGGAGACTCTGAGGAGGTTGGTCAGGGGGAGACACAACATGAAGCCCCTGGGGTGTGCAGTGGGGCGGCGGAGGGTGTGACACCGGATTAGAACCCAATAGTGGTGAGATGGGCTATGATGTTAGTGAAACGTTTGGGAGAGTGGCCGGTTTGAAGAGGGAGGGTCGGGGTGTCTCCTGTATACGGCGTGTGCTTCTTAGCAGTGTGCTTGCGAGGCGGAAACTAGAACCGCAGGGTAGGTCTGATCTGGAGGCTTGGGGTGTGGTGTCTGGTCGGAGTTCGGCGCCTTGGTTTGAGACAGCGGGCACAAGCAGTCACAAAACAGGAGGAGGCAGAGGCATGGTGGCGAACGGGGTGGGGGGTTGGGTGTTGAGATATGGTTTACGAAATTATAGGGGATTGGGCGGACTGTTGGCGGGTTGGACAAGTGGGACGATTACACCACAGTGCAGGTTGGGGGTGAATACGTATTGCACGAGTTGGAAGTGATTCAGCCTGGACTGTTTTATGTAGAACTGCAATACCGCCGGTCCTCCGGGATGTCGGCTAAATGGCTGTGTGAGAGATGCAGGACCGTAACGGACGTGCTCACTGGAGCAACCCATTGTATAAGGAGCCTACGGCAGTCTGCTATGTCTATTTACTATATCTCAATAAAGGTTGTTTTTTCAAAAAAAAAAAAAATTATGTGCTTACTTGTGACATTTGTCAGCAGATTAAACCTTCAACGGCAGCACGCCCACCACAAACACAGCTGTACATCTATAATAAACCATTCAGTTGTGTTTATTTAGATCACTGCGGTCCGTTTTCTTCAGATACTGCATATAAGTTTATCTTAGATGCAGTTGATTCGTGCACACATTTTCTTTGGGTTTGGCCACAACGCAGTGCTGACGCACAAACTGTCATCAGGGATATGCATGTCTTTGTGGGAATTTTTGCATGTGGTACCTTTCATTCTGACCAGGGTCCCGCGTTCGCCTCTAAGGCGTACAAGGATGCAATGAGGTCTTTGGGGGTGCAAGTCAAATTTTCGACTCCATACAGGCCTGAGGGCAACTCAGTTGTGGAGTGAATGAGCCGTGACTTAAAGCAGTCCTTGACAGCTAGAGTTATAGGTACTGGCAGGAACTGGTTCGCCTATTTGTATAGCGTACAACGTGCACTAAATAATCTCCCTAGAAGATCTCTGGGTGGGCGGACCCCATGCAAAATGTTCTTTGGCATGAAAATGTTTGTTCCAGACCTTGACGGTTTAGACATGGCGGCGACAGCCGCATCCTTTGACGTAGATAATCATTCTGATGTGTTACAGAAACTACAGGAGACTCAAGACAGTCTTACAAAGGAACAGTTACCCTCCACCGCTGAAGCGGCGCTGCAGATTCCGGTAGTCGGCTGGCTACCCAAGATCGGAGACCTGGTCCGTGAGAAGGTGGAGAACAAGAAAGAGTTTGGCCCCTCTTATCGTGCACCTGTCCCAGTGCTTGGCGTGAAGGGTACTCGTACAGTCATTTTACCACCACTGCCTGGTCACAAAGACAAGTGATACATCTCAGTGGACAATGTCAAACTATAACGCCTGGCCGATTCTACATAGTATGACACCTGCTGCTTCCTGTTCAACAATATCCAGGAATACAGTTTTGGCCAATTCCAACAACAGCAGGCCTGACACTGCCATAGAGATGACCGCTGTTACTGATCCTTTGCTAAACCCTCCGGCTTGCAGTCTTCATGAATAAACTGAATATGCGTATTCCACTACAGAGTCATTGCCTGGTTTACAAGACAACACACTTAACCAGTCACGTTTTTCTTTTGACGCTAACTCCACATCATCGAGTCCCCCATCCAAATTTTCTATTTTTGTCACCTGGTTTAAAAGAAATTATTTGGTTCCTCCTTGGACGTACATTTGGTTGGTGTTCATCACCATTTTTTTGTTCATGTCGATTGGATTTGTGATGTTTTTCTTCCTTTTAATGAATGGTCACTACCTCACTGAACGCTCTGCAGTAAAAGTAATTGATGGAACTTTAGCACCGCACTCCTCTTCTCACATCATGAAAAGGGACCAGACTTTTGTCTACTTCTCTGCCTGGCCAGTTGTGGATGGAATAGTGTGGAATGCAGTAAACTTCCAAATTCATGGCCCCACCGAGGTGGTTCCAAATGTACTTCGTGTTTCTATGGGGGATGTAGTGAAACATGACATACACTATGATGATTGGAACGTAGAAGCTGTTCAATCTTTATTTCTGAAGTATTATGCTGCATTTGATGCTGAGGATTTGTATTTAAATACTGCAAATTATGCTGATTTATTTTGTTACCAGCATTATGGCCATCATTACCTGCATAAAGCTAATACATTTAGAAACGTTTTTAATTACACACAATGGGGACATTGCCCGGCTTCTACTGAAGGCAGTTCGAAAACTCTTTTGAAAAAATGTGTATATTTCACTGATTTTAATAAATCCAATCCGGATTCATTTTATTTTAAAACAAATACTACTTCTAATTCTAAAGTCATGCTCACCCACACTAAATTGGTGTATTCTAAATTCTTTATTGATCAACTAACAGTGGGTGGCCATGAGCTGTGGAAGGATACAGTAGATCTTAAGTCTGTTAGGGTTTCTAAATTCTGGCAGGTACAAGGCTCTGAAGCTTTGCATTGTGCGTGCCTTATCCCAATATAAGTCCTATTCTTGAATAATTCCATTTATCAAACAACCTGTTTAGGTTTAGCCACTGCGAAACCAATGATTACACCTAAAATACCTGCACTAGCTCATTATGAGAACTGGAATAATCATACTGATTTGGCAATGGATGGTTTGCAATTGTTGCTTACCAATAATACTTATAATATCTCTAGTATGGATACCCTGGGTTGGTTGGTTTGGCAAAGAAGTTCAGATTCTTGCCAACGCCGTTTTCTAGGCAAGGCCCCAGGATACACTCAGGATAGAACTGACCCACGTTTTTCTGACTCCCATTCGGTTACTACCTATTCAGTAGGAAAATTATGTCAAAATTGGTTGCAACACTCGACCCTTACGCCAGTAAAACGCCAATTGTCATTGTTGTCAAGTGATATTGACTTGACAGATATTATAAAAGGGCCTGCTGGTCCTAGATCAAAACAATTTCTTTATGCAACTTGCAATGAAATCCCAAATTGAATCTGCTTCGCGTCTAAGGGCAATAGACCAAGCTAATTTAGAAAAAGTGCTTGCTGTTGTTGATAATAATATTAACACTCTTTCTTCCCGTATTTGCACATTAGACAATATTGTTTCATCTGTTGTGGATATTGTTCATGATGAAGTGTCTGTTTTGTATCATGGTCAAAATCAATTGCGTTCAATTATGCAGTTTGCATGGACATTGCAAACTTTGAAGATGGGGAAAGTTCCATGGGATTACATGAACACGTCATCGTTATTTTTGCCATTTAACTTGACAAATAAACACTAGTTTATGTCCATGAAGGATTCCACATACACTCTGTTACATATTTAAAAAGGAGAAACTTTGCCATTTTCTGTTGCTGAAACTAATTCAGCAGTATGGCTCATCCATGGGGTAATCACTCTGCCATTTTCCTTGTTTAAAGTTAGTTCATGTATGCAACATTATCCCTTGGGCTGCTGTGAACCTTTAGGCAGTGCATTTCTTCACGAGGTGTGATCTTTACCATTCACATACAGATACAGATGCTTACGGGATGACAAAGAGGTGTACCTCACTGTGGAATCATGTGTTTCCTCGCCTGACCATTTTCTTGTGTTTAAGAATATACAGTTGCATGGCACATGTAACTTAACAGCACTGAATTTGGCGTGTGTTTTGAAGGGTCATCCAGTACCAGCTATCACACCTATGTTTACCCTGCTAGCAAACAGTAGCTATTTGCTTTTAAATAATGAAGATTGCTGCGGCATTCTTGCTGGCATACCCTACATTGTAACAGTCTTACAACGTGTGGTTTGCTGTAAAAATGCGCTTTTTCCACCCCCACATGGGAGGTTTGACATCTTGATTTGGCCTTCCATTCCGACCTTGAAGGCAGAGTTCAATAAATTGAGCAGAATAAGAGCATTATTGTCCCAAAAAGAAGTTGCTCTCACATCTGCACGTGAGACATTCGTCCTTCACGTGGCTAACACCCGTACAGAGGAAAAAAGCGCTTCTTAATACTGACCGCCCATCACATATCGGCGCGTTGATTCACACTATCTTCAATGCTTCTAACACTACAGGCATTTCCCTTTTTTTTTTTAAAGATGTGGGCTCTGACCTTGTGACCTCTTTTCAAACTATATTTGATGTGATACATTCTATTTTTTCCAGCGTCTTCGGTGGCTTGCCACTATTACTTGCCCTAGCTGCTGAGGTTCTGCTGTTGATTTGCCAGCTCAAGAATGCCTGCTCCCTCTGTGGCCCCAAACAGCCAAGACCGGCTGCTGCTGCTTCGTAGTCATATGCTTGAATGCTACGGTACTTTGCCACTGGCCACTTTGAGCGTGGCTTATGGATTGTCCTTTCGTTTTGGTTATTTCATTTGCGTGCAACCAGTCTTCCACTGCCTGGAATGTTCGCTTGAATGGTCATTGGATCTTTGCCTCTCAAATACGGTGTCTCCTGCCCCGGAATACGACCTGCTAATGAGTCCTCTACTTGCGCATGAGCTGGAATGTTCCGGTGTTGGGATCGTGGCCTGTGCGGCTGCGCTTGGAGTTTTAGTGGAATGGGATTTCTGTGCAGCTGCGCATGATTTCCTACAACAAAGTTTTCTTGAGGAACACGCAAGTTGTCCTCTGATGGTGCTAGAAGCTCCCATTGTTAATGAACATGTATGTTCATTCTCTTTGCTGGAATGGATGGCTACTCTATTTTCTGACGATATCAATGACTTCCTCTTGGAGGCTGTTGCAACTTACTGCTCATACACCTTAATGGATTAACCTGGATGTCTTTCATCATCTGCCGGATATTTTTTGTAATGGTTTTTATTTTTTTACTTTTTACACACAAATTTGTGCAACATTTGACTCTTTGCCCAAATATGACTGCTGCTTCTAATTCTTGCTTACTCTGACTTGAACTCTGTGTTCTACTGAGTCCACTGTCCGTTGGCCTGGCCAAGGGGAGGGTGTAGTGAGGAAATGGGGTTAGCTGCAGACATTGCTGAGTTAGCATCAGTAGCATATGCTTGGCTGCCATTCTGCCGCTTTTGCACACAACACTACATGGCTCTGTTCTCGTGAAATACTTTGCTGGTGCTGCTTCACATGAGAACTGTCTACCTTTCACATATCTAGCTGGGCACCATGCTCTCTGTCTGCACAGCATGTTCGAAGGTCGAATAACAATGTATGCTGCTGATTCACTTTGGTCAGTCCCACGCACATAGACATAACATGAAGCACATCGGCCCAACTGAAATTCGGGTGATTTTTAACATAGCATTACATGCATGAGAAGACACTTGGAGAAAACCTTTCCAACATAGAAGAGCCTTGCTGGTCCTGGGATGTAATTCATTGCATCTGATCTCGTAGGTATGGGGTCTCGCTGACAAAGCCCAGAGGTCTTCTATAATTATTCTAAACTAGCTCATGAGCACAGGAAGGGTGATAAAAGTTGCAATAGTTCTGTTTCCACTGTCATTATAATATGATTTCCCCTTTTGTGCTTTATGGAATTGTAACAATGCTGATTATATTGTTCTTATGCATTATGCTGCTCGTATTGGCTAGAGTACTGCACCTTAGAGCACGTTGGTTAAAAATAAACATTTAAAACTATACAGTGTCTCTGATTACTCACGTTGTGGACGAGTATGAGTGTGAACGAAAGAGTATTCTTGTTTCCCACTATTACTGAGAGTTTACTAAGTCGCATGTTCTAGGTTGTCTAATCATTGGTAGCTTCGCTGTAGTATTGAGATCGAATGAGACACTATTGCTAGTCGGATTGGGGTTCTGGGCACTGAGGTTGCTTTTTTTGTACACAACAATACACCGAGGTTCTGGTTTCCTGCGCATAGTTCTGTGCATGAGCAGAATCCCTGTGACAATACAGCCTCCCCCGCTGCCCCATGGACCACAACCTCCCCTGGGCTTATTTATGATTGGGGGCTTCTTGGACCCCCAGGCCACGGGGACCACCACCTCCCTGGGGCTTTCCCTTTACACAATGTGGGGGGGCTGAGTGGGCCTCCCTGCACCCCCGGGGGCCGCCACCTCCCTGGGGCTTACATTTTAAATAATGGGTGGGAAAGAAAGAAGACCCCTCCACAGCCTGGGGGACCACCACCTCCCTGGGGGTTTTGTAAAATGTAATGCAGGGAGGCACGAGCAGCCCCCCTTGCAGCTCTTGGTAACACCGCCTCCCGGGGCAAATTTAAAAAAAAGGATGGCCCTGGGGACTGCATCTCCCTAGGGCCGGCTCCTGCTATGCAGGAGGCGGGGAGCCGGAAGGGACTGGGTTGGCCTTGAGGCTCCCTCCACAGTCTGCAACACTACAAAGTGGGTGCCCTAGGTGGAACCAGGGCACCCACACTAGAGGCCGTGGGATGGGGTCCCAGAACCAAAATCAGCCCTCCCTTTAATCTTAAAGTTTTTTTTTAAAAAGGCCAGGCCCTGGGAGATGGGGTCCCGGGGCAGAAATTGGCCCTGGGAGGGGGCCGCGTTGCCCCCTCCCCATTTGAAAAAGGCCTGGTGCCAGGGTATGAGGTCCTCGGGCCCAAATCAACCCAGAGAAGGGAGGCCAGGTGGCCCTCTCTCCTAATAAATGAAAAAAATTAAAACAAATGCCAGCCGGCAGGTCGCCAGAGACCATGCCCCCTTTCTCCACCACTATGCAAATGCGTCTCCTGACACACTGCTGGTTGGGGGATGAAGTCCCCTTGGTGGCAGAGGGGCCTTGGGGGCCAACCAGCCCTCGTCAACCTCCAGTAAGTCCCACACAGCGGAATTGCTGAGAGATCTTTGGAGGCCACACCCCCTATCTCCACTACTCAGCAAACATACCTCCTGGCATACTGTTGGTTGGGGAACAAAGTCCTCTTGGATGCTGAGGGTTATTGGTGTCCCGGAAAACCTCCAGTAAGTCCAACACTGTAGGATTCATGAGTGATGTGAAATGTGAGGTTATAAGCAGTGCATGAGTTATAGTTATAGCTCAGGTAACTATAACTGCTGAATTTCACTGGATTTGGACGAGTGAAATCAAAGCCTAACTATAACATCCCAGTAACGTTTGTTTTTTCAGTGAATATATATATGTGTGTATGTGTGTGTATATATATATATATATATATATATATATATATATATATATATATATATATATATGTATAAATATTATCTTGGGAAAGCCCCTGACATCAGAGACTGACCCTGTGTTTAAAGATTATGGATTGCTTTGGAGCTGGGCACAAATACAAAGCATACAGCTAAGTAGTGCAAATGGGGAGCCTGAGTGTTTGTTTTTTTAAAGACATTTAATCGAACTGCCAGCATATTAAAGGGGTGCCGTAAATGAATATGAATGAGCATTTCTTGCACAAAGCACTTCGATATTTGCCTGGTTCCCTGTCCTGTACATTTTTGACACATGTCGTGATACCTTTAAATATTTAAACACAGAACCGGAGCCCCAAAAACAACCACATGGTTCTAATTAAAGCTCGTGCATGTATATAAAGTGAACCATGGCGCACCCTTCAGTTGACAAAGGCTTGATACTAAAGCTGAAACGCGTCCTGAGTATTGCTGGCTTGCCTAACAAAAACGGATAATTTCTTCCCCCATTTGGAGTGCAGACTTTTCTCTTTATCTTGGAGGATGAAGTGGTGATATATATATATATATATATATATATATATATATATATATATATATATATATATATATATATATATATGTTGTGGGACATTGCAATAAAGCACGAATTATTCAACGATACGCTGTGGTCTGCACCTGATTTTGCTAAAAAATATTGCTTCAGGACTGTGGTTTCTTTATATATATTTATATATATATTATCTACTGGCGGTCGCCAGTAGATAGTTATAGTTAGGACCGTGTTTCCATAGGAAATCTCAAAATTCTATTTTGAATAACTTTGGCGCCGGTTGACGAATCCTCGCGAAATTTTCAAAACTAATGGGGCGCTCCGTTCAGCTCCTACCCTGAAAGTCTCGGGGTGATTCGTCAAGCGGGGGCCGAGAAAAAAGGGGGGTCCCAAAACACGTTTTCCCCATGCATTTTTCCATAGGACCTTTAGACACAGCTACAGCCCGAACGGATGAACAGAATTACTTGAAATTTGGCAGAGAGGTAGCCATAAGGTCAAGGAAGTGCCTTTTGCAGGTCTGGTGTAAATCTGTTCAGTATTTCCTGAGAAAATAGCATTTAAAAGCATATCAATATCTATACGCGTGCAGGGTGCGCGCACCATGCGCGCACCGTGCGAGCACCGTACGAGCACCCTAACGTGCGCGAGCGTAATTCTGATTGGTGGTTACATGTTAGTCAACGTTCAAATCGGTCGAAATCAGGAAGTGTCGGCCGCCATTTTGTTTGTTTTCAGTGCGAGAGTGAAAAAGGAAGGTGGCGAACGTGAAAAGGGGGCAGGGTAGAGAGTTCCTGACCCCCTAGCCTTTGTCAAGGGGTCCCTGAAGGACCCCGAAGGCAGAAAATGTTATTTATTTTTTTTCAAAAGTCGCGGGGGTGCGCGCACCGTGCTCGCACGGTGAAAAAAAACCAACAATTTTTAATACGTAGTTTATTGTAAAATAAATATATAAAAAAAATAATAATACATAAATAAATTAGCATTTAAAAAACCGTACAAATTCACTGAAAAAACCATAGGTTTCACACACGTTATAGTTAGGAATTAGCATTTAAAAAACCTTGCAAATTCACTTAAAAAACCATAGGTTTCACACATGTTATAGTTAGGTGGATATTTCACTCGTAAAAAAACAATGAAATTCCCCCGTTATATTTAGTTCAGATAACTATAACTCGCGCGACCGCCACTCTATCACAAGGATGATGTCATCAGTGATGTCATGAGTGATGCCACTGACCATGTCATGAGTGATGTAATATGTGACGTCATGAGCAGTGGATTGCGGGCGCGCGAGTTATAGTTATCTGAACTAACTATAACGGGGGAATTTCATTGGTTTTTTACGAGTGAAATATCCACCTAAGTATAACATGTGTGAAACCTATGGTTTTTTAAGTGAATATATATATATATCCACAACAACAGATGCCTGCAAATGGAGGGGCCCACAACAGGTAAGTGTATTCTCATTATTTTATTGAAGGTTGCCGTATGTGGAACAAGGCTGCTGACACAGAGATCACCCTTTCAGCCCGACACGTTTCATGCACCTCGGCATTTCATCAGGGGTAGGGCTTCACATGGGGTAAGACATAAAGCACTACGAGTACCGAGAGGCCACGGGAGTGGCCACGCCCACTGAGGCGGGGACTGTTACATCATCTAGGTGCTTTAAAAACTGTTATGCCAGCCCGTAGTTGTGAAGCCCTGCCCCTGATGAAATGCCGAGGTGCATGAAACGCGTCGGGCTGAAAGGGTGTCAGCAGCCTTGTTCCACATACGGCAACCTTCAATTAAATAATGAGAATACACTTACCTGTTGTGGGCCCCGCCTTTTGCAGGCATCTGTTGTTGTGGACATATCTATCTATATATATATATATATATATATATATATATATATATATATATATATATATATATATATATATACCAACTCCAGTCTCCATTCGACACGGACACTGAAACAGGGGCCCGAACTAAATTTCACTCAATCTTCTTTTATTTTCATACAGTGATTACACGTTTCGCCTACCACAGCTGGATTGCTCACACAATAAACGTCATTCTTCCTTCAACCATTTAAAATGCAAGGCTCTCAGTCACATGGTATGCTGCTCCTATAGCCATAGAAGACAGACCTGATATAACCAATATATAGCAGATTTCGCCATATACAGTGTTAAAAGTCTCATTGGTTCAGAACATGATTAAATGTCTCATGCCTAAGAAATGTTCATAAATTGTCTCAGTGATTAACGGTCACTCCTTTTCCACGATGAGTTTCTTCACTCTTGCAGTCAACTCGTTTACAATTTTTCAGGGCTTGTGCTTGAATATTTCCTGCGCTTTCACTCATTTTTTATTAGTACATTCTATGCATTTTTATGTCACTCAAATGCTCTTGAGGAGGTACAAACACCACACGTATATATTTTGGCCTATATGTGCACTTACGCCTTCCTCAACATGTATAT
Organism: Triturus cristatus; assembly: GCF_964204655.1. NCBI lineage: Eukaryota > Metazoa > Chordata > Amphibia > Caudata > Salamandridae > Triturus > Triturus cristatus. Next base: position 455,318,672 of record NC_140595.1, on the reverse strand, counting down.
ACACACCTTTGTGCACATTTCACCCTCACTCACATTTTCAACTTTTGTTGTATTAAGTGGCAGCTTTGTTTTGCATTTATGCAGTTATTTAGTTTGTTTGCATTTTTAGTGTACTGGGGCTAGACGCGCACATTTTATCACTAGCCTTTGCTCACATGCAGCGCTTCACTTTGTGCTTCATGAGAAGCGCCGAGAGCAGGGAGTCACAGACACACACACTGTTGTGCTAGGTCTCGCGTTTCTAGTTGTGAGCAATCAGTAACACTAACATGATTGCTTACGAGGGACATGCTTTCCGTTTTAATGTGTACTTACACGATCGGTTGGCTGCATCTGGGAACGCCATGTGCTCTTGTACCAGCTTCCACGATGCATGTGCGAGATGACTGAGGCAATCACTGGATTCAGCAGTTAGTTGACAGTTTTATAGTCTGTTTACACTGGTGTTACTAACTGTAGTAAAACACGATGTCATGCATGTGCTTTACTGCGTCTTGCCCACAGTCACACGCTGCAAAACTACTCAGTCATTGCAATGAACATAGTAAAAACACTGCCACTCACACATATATATAAATACCACTCATTCACCAGTACAGCGCTATGTGATCAAGGCCGCATGTCTGGCAGCCGAAACGCGGCATTTGGACCCTTGATGCTTGAATAAATCATCATTTAACTCTCAACTTTGCCTTTGGAGTCTGTTTCCTGGTGTTGCGCCTTTCTTTGGATGGTGGTACCCCTGGGATCCTGCTGTGGAATATATATGTGTGTGTATATATATATATATATATATTCACTGAAAAAACCATAGGTTTCAGGGGTGTTATAGTTAGCTGGACATTTCCCTCGTACAAAACCCTAGAAATTCCCCTGTTATAGTTAGTTCAGCTAACTATAACTCGCGCCTCCGCAATGCACTGCTGATGACGTCACATATTACATCACTCATGACATGGTCAGTGACATCACTGATGACATCTAAGGTTTTTTAAATGCCAATTCCTAACTATAACGCCCCTGAAACCTATGTTTTTTTCAGTGAATATATATATATATATATATATATATATATATATAAATATATACATTCCAAAAAGTTGCCTATGCGCAGAGGTCACTCCCAACAGCCTTTAATATCTGGTACCAGAACAATTGCGGTGAGTGAAATACTGAGTACCATGCCTTGCCTGACGCGTTTCAAACATAAATGTTCTTTTTCAAAGGCAGCATGTCTTCAGCAATGTTCTTTCCGTCGATCCTCTAATTTAAATTGTCTCATTTAAATAGCTGCCCATGTGGGCCTCTTTATACTGCATCTCGGGAATTGGAGCCCACATCCTGCCTAAATAGGTCGTAAAATAATGAACTTGCTCATTTTTAACTTTCAAGGTTATTTTCTTTTCCCCTCAGATTTCCGATGATAATAAACTCCGCAGCTGTTCCAAAAATAAACCAACTTGTTGCTCCATTTGCAGCTGCCTTTCTTCTACAGCTACGGACTTGCTGTGTTAAGCAATGGTGCTCCTCCCCGACCGAGCAGATCGGAATAATTCATTCAAAAAAGTTGCCTTTGCACAGAGGTCACTCCCAACAAGTAATGTTTAAATATGTAAATATCTGTATCAGTCTCTCACTTTGTGTATAAGTGGCTGCATGGGTTGGTGAGTAGCTACATGAGTGTCTATATGGGTTATTAGTTGTTTTTTGAGTATCAGTATGAGTGTCTGTATGGTTTGGTGTGGGTATTACTTAGTGCATAGATGCATGAATGAGTGACTCACTGTTTGTATGTGTTGAAGACAGCATGTGTGCAGGACTGTATAGGTGGATGAGTGTGTGTATGGGTGTGTTAGTGAGTGAATGCCGATTTCAATAGTGTTTTTATGAGTAACTGCATATGTTTTAAACTAGTATATGTGAGCATTGGTGCATATAAGTGAGTATATGTGAGAGTGAGAGATTGGAAGAGTTCCAGTACAAATAAGTAGGTGTTTCTATAAGTGATTGTTTAAGAGAGTAAGGTTGTGTAAGTTTCTGTAGACGTAAGTGTGTGTATAACTGTATATGCAAGTAAATGGATCTTTGATACTTTCTTTGCATGTGTGACTATGTGTGTGAGTAACTCTATGGATGAGTGGTGGTGTGTAACAGGATGTATAGGTGTATGAGTACATATGATGAGTGAGTACATGTATGAGTGACAGTATAGGGACTGTTGGTGAATGACTGGATGTATGTGTAGATCTTGGAATTACTAAATAGGTGTGTTGTAAGTGGTATTGGTATGTCCATTGTTTTGAAAATGTTAGTTTCTATTTTTGAGCATGTGTATCAAAGGTTATATTAGGGTGAGAGGAGGTCTGCCACTCTATCACAAGGATGATGTAATCAGTGATGTTATCAGTGATGTCATTTGAGATGTCATCAGTGATGTCATGAGTGATGTCACTGACCATGTCATGAGTGATATAATATGTGACGTCATCAGCAGTGCATTGCGGGCGCGCAAGTTATAGTTAGCTGAACTAACTATAACGGGGGAATTTCAATGGTTTTGTACGAGTGAAATGTCCAACTAACTATAACGCCCCTGAAAACTATGTTTTTTTCAGTGAATTTCTAAGGTTTTTTAAATGCTAATTCCTAACTATAATGTGCCTGAAACCTATGGTTTTTTCAGTAAATTTCAATGGTTTTTTAAATGCTAATTTGTAACTATAACGTGCCTGAAACCTATGTTGTTTTCAGTTAATTTCTAAGGTGTTTTAAATGCTAGTTTCTAACTATGCTTATAGAGGTAGGACATGTGAAGGAAGAAGTAAAAACACACAGAAAGAAGAAAAAGAAATGCAGAAAGAAGCAAACGAAGTCCTCAAAGACGAAGAAAAGTGCAGGAAGAAGGAAGACATGCAGAAAGAACAAACAGAGGAGCAGAAAGAGGCCTTGTTGCAAAATCATCCTGTACCCTCAACTTTTTCAGATGGGTACTGATAGTAACTGACTTTGACTAACCAGTCCTAGAGCCAGTGCTATGCTAAAAGACACTTAGAATACAGTTAAAACACCTACATACACTAGGGAACACTATGCGTTGGGGGACCTCCTCTGTAAGCCCCTAGTATATAATAGGGCAGGGGGATTAAAACTACCTCTTAAAACGCGCCACAGAGCGCGTTTGCACACTGGTGAAGGGAGGGGGCGCTGAGCTGACGTGTGCAAACACGCCCTGTGGCCATTTTTATTTGGTGGATAAAGTCCCCTTGAATCCTGAGTGTCCCTTGGATACAACTAGCCCACCAGGTATTTCCAGTTAGCGCCACAGAGCTGCGTTGCAGAGAGGTGTAAAAATGGGCATGACCTGGACCACCTATCTGCAACGCAACGCAGTGGTGCTTACTGGAAGCACCTGGTGGACTAGTTGGCCCCCATGGGCCCTCAGGATTGAAGGGGAATTATTTCCCCAACTTAAAACGCATCACAGGGCGTGTTTGTACACGTCACATAAGGCCCCGTCCCCTCCCTTCACCACTGTGTAAACACGTCCTGTGGCCAATTTAAGTTGGGAGATTAATTTCATTTTAATCCTGAGGGTCCCTAGGGTCCAACTAGCGCACTAGGTACCACCAGTAAGCGCCATTGCGCAGAGGTGTAAAAAGGGGCACGGCCTGCACCACCTCTCTGCAACGCAATGCAGTGGTGCTTACTGGAATCACCTGATGGGCTAGTTGGCCCCCAGAGTCCAAAAGGATTGAAGGTGGAATTATTTCCCCAACTTAAAGCGTGCCATAGGGCGTGTTTGCACACGTCACCTCAGGCCCCGTCCCCGCCCTTCCCCACTGTGTAAACACGCCCTGTGGCCGTTTTGAGTTGGGAGATTAAGTCCACTTGAATCCTGAAGGTCCCTAGGGACAAATTAGCCCACTAGGTACCTCCAGTAAGCGCCATTGCGCAGAGGTGTAAAAAAGGGGCACGGCCTGCACCACCTCTCTGCAACGCAACGCATTGGCGCTTACGGGAAGCACCTGGTGGGCTAGTTGGCCCCCAGGGTCCCTCAGGATTGAAGGGGAATTATTTCCCCAACTTAAAACGCGCCACAGGGCGTGTTTGCACACGTCGCCTCAGGCCCCGTCCCCTCTCTTCACCACTGTGTAAACGCGCCCTGTGGCTGTTCTATGTTGAGAGATTAAGTCCCCTTGAATCCTAAGGTTCCCTAGGCTCAAACTAGCCCACTAGGTACCTCCAGTAAGCGCCACAGAGCTGCGTTGCAGAGAGGTATAAAAAGGGGCGTGGCCTCTGAACACCTGTCTGCAATGCAGCTCCCTGGCGCATACTGGAGATACCTGTTGGGCTAGTTGGCCCTCTGGGCCCCTCAGTATTGAGGGGGAATTAATTCCCCAACTTACAACTCGCCAGGGGGCGCGTTTGCACAATGGTGAAGGAAGAGGGCGGAGCTTGAGGTGACATGTGTGCAAACACGCCCTGTGGCGCATTTTAAGTTTTGGAATTCATTCCTCTTCAATCCTAAGGGTCCCTGGGGGCCAACTAACCCACCAGGTACCTCCAGTATGCACCAGAGAGCTGCGTTGCAGAGAGGTGTTCAGAGGCCACGCTCCTTTTTACAACACTCTGCAATGCAGCTCCGTGGTGCTTACTGGAGGTACCTGGTGGGCTAGTTGACCCCCAGGGACCCTCAGGATTGAAGAGGTATTAATTCCTCAACTAAAAACGGACCACAGGGCATGTTTGCACACATGTCACCTCAGGCCCCGCCCCCTCCTAGTGGTGCGTTTTAAGTTGGGGGATTAACTCGCCTTGAATCCTGAGGGTCCCTGGTGTGCAACTAGCCCACCAGCTACCTCCAATAAGCGCCACAGAGCTGCGTTACAGAGAGGTGTAAAAAGGGGTATGGCCTCAGAACACCTCTCTACAACGCAGCCCCCTGGTGCATACAGGAGGTTCCTGGTGGGCTAGTTGGCCCCAGGGACCCCCAGTATTCAAGGGGAATTCGTTCCCCATCTGAAAACGCGCCAGAGGGCGCATTTGCAGAGTACTGCAAGGAGGGGGCGTGGCCTCTGGCGCGATGCTGGTCTTTTATTTATTTATTTTTTTAAGAAGGGGGGCTGTGTGGCCCCCCTTCTTTTTCTAATGTATTGGCCCTGGGGACCCCATCCATATATATATATATATATATCTTCGTAATCACCAACACTTTCACCTTACACAGCAAGGCTACTACGGCACCATGAAGCAAGTCAAGTCTGGACAGTTATTCTTTTTCAATATTTATTTCATTTTACCAATTGTGCAGAGATATGGACTTTTTCTGCATTTCGGCTCTATGCCTTCAACTGGACCATAGAGTCCGGCTGTCTAGATCGCCATTTAAAGTGCTAGGTGCTCATTACGATCCCTTGTTTGTTTCTACCCTTTGCGTGTTTCTAGACTGCTAACCCACTGTTCTTACTAAGTGGCTTTGTTTTTCCGCCATTTTCATCTTTCATTTAAATGTGAAGTACATTCATAATTCTTGTACCCAATTCTGGAGCGTAATATGGTCATAACATACAAATACATAATTTGTAATTAAGGTGCTAGTGCTAAACAATGCTGTTAATTATAAAAAGAGTAAAAATTGTAAAAACACTTTATTTCCCATGTTTTCACTTATATATATATAGCTAGACAGATAGACAGACAGACAGATAGATAGATAGATAGATAGATAGATAGATTAGATAGATAGATAGATAGATAGATAGATAGATAGATAGATAGATAGATAGATAGATAGATAGATAGATAGATAGATAGATAGATAGATAGATAGATAGATAGATAGATAGATAGATAGATAGATAGATAGATAGATAGATAGATAGATATTTGAATACTGTTTCTGAACTTTTGCTCCACTGGAATGGTTGGACATATTGCTATTGGCATATTAACCCGTTGTGTGCTCATGACGAGCTCAGCTCGTCATGAGTCACAGTGGAACTGTGCTCATGACGAGCTGAGCTCGTCATAACTGCCTCGGCCCGCCCACGCGTGATTAATTCCCCACCTGTGAGGGAGAATTAATCAGTGGGCGGGGTTGTGACGAGCTGAGCTCGTCACGAGCACAGCGGCGCCGCGGGCCCCCCCCCGCACCGCGGGGGAATTACCCCCGCAGGGAAGGGGTTAAGGATCATTGATATTACCGTATATACATATAATGTAACTATTGGAGTTTTGTCTTAAATAATATAGGGGCTTATGAGATCTATGCAGACACATAAATAAGAAACTTTTGCCACGTAATTTTTGAGTTAATTTCAGTGGTTAATTTCAGTCCTAGAAAACCAAATGTGAATCACAAAACATTTGCTGTGAAATGTGATGTATAAGAAAATGAGCGCTCACAAGCTCCTTTAAATTCACGAAAATATATTTTAAATACTAATGTCCCAGAAAAAGTCTGTGACAATGACTTAAAAACACTATAGGGTTTGCTTAGAGGTGTTCAAAGTCAGAGGACTAGCACTGAGTAAAATATTGTTACAACCCCTTAAATATCCACATTTGCGCGGGTAGGTGCAGTCGTGCCACCAACTTTGCTTTCTGATGTCATAGTTTGGGAGGCTCAAGAGATGAACTCTACAGTTAGTTACCTTAGAACAGTGAAGGCATTTTGTCACCAAAGGGTTTAGAAGAACCCAGTGAGATGCCATTGATGGACTCAATGTATGCAGCCCTGCCATTCCATAAGAGAGATTAGATCTGACTTGGTATACTTATGTGATGTCAGACAGTACAATGGCATATTGGTCTAAGTATTATTTGTTAAATGAAGTGGGAGCCTGGAATAAAATGTAGTTGCAGATTGTTTGTTGCAACATCCAATACCAACTATCCCTAGAAGACATTGGGGCAAGCTTAGGTTAGAGGATCTCCATCTTGCCCTAACTGCTGATCCGCTCGAACTCTCGAGTGATGTTGAATTGGGCTATGATCAGTTCTGTACTTGGATTACCAGGGGGCTGGACCTCTTGATTCCCATTCGGACTAGTAAGATCAGTCCTAAAAAGTCTAACCCCTGGTATGACAGTGCTTTACGTGCACTGAAAGGGAACTGCAGGCGTGCCGAGAGAGAATGGCGGAGATCCTACGACACGGCGAGGAAAGCGCTATACTTGGCCTCTATTAAAATCTACCACCGTGCCATTTGTAGGGCTCGCGCGTCACTCTACTCTCTGGAAATTCGTAATAGCCTTAATCCATCTAAGACTATTTTCAAAGCTCTTAAGGAGCTGTTGTCTAAGCGCTCCATCTCCACAGTCACGGCCTCTATTTCGCACTGTGAAGCCCTAGCTTCTTTTTTTCTGGAAAAAGTCCAGAACATCTATCGTGCCTTTCCAAGCTCAGGGCCCGCTCAGCAGACCGCGGTGACAGTCCCTGCCTGCTCCACGCTGGCATCTATTCCGCAACTTTCATCCGAGGCTTTTGATACTTTGGCTCAGAAGGTCAAATCTGGCTCGCCTCTGGATCCGGTATGTCCTGCCCTGTTTAGGAACCAGTCTTTTGTGGGGTCTCCTACGGTCTGTTCCTTGATTAATACCTCTTTGGCCACGGGCATGGTACTACCCAAATGGAAGTGTGCTGTGGTTACTCCTATTTTGAAGAAGCCTAACTTGGACCCTTCGGGACCGGAGAACTACCGGCCCATTTCCTTGCTTCCATGGCCGGCCAAGCTGATGGAAGCCCATGTCAATCAGGTACTTACTGACCATCTTACTCAAGCCTACATTCTGGACGAGACCCAACATGGGTTCCGAGCTGGGCATAGCACGGAGACCGCCCTTCTCGCCATGGTTGAACACCTCCGGTCGGTGCTAGATCAGGGACAGACGGCGGCGCTAGTATTATTAGACCTGAGCGCCGCCTTCGACACGGTCTCGCACCGTATTCTTCTGCACCGCCTGGAAGAGATTGGCGTTACGGGGCCTGCCCTTCAGTGGTTCCGCTCCTTTCTTTATGTGAGACCGCTGGCTGATGTCGTCAAGCAATGGGGCATGTTTATGGTCTCATATGCTGACGACACTCAGCTAGCGGTTACCATCAGTGGGGATACCGATGTGGATGCCCCCAAGTTCCAGAACGGGCTAAGGGCAGTGGCTAGTTGGATGACAGCTAACTGTCTCCAGCTGAACGCTAAGAAGACCGAGGTTATGATCGTCGGGAAAGGTAGGGACCTCTGGGGCGACAGATGGTGGCCGCCGGAACTTGGTGTAGCTCCAACTCCAGTTATGGAGTTGCGTAACTTGGGAGTTTGGCTGGATTCTAATCTCAGTTTTGTGGGGCACACCAAGAAGACCGCGGCGTGTTGCTTTGGTGTCCTTCGGGGCTTAAGGCCTGTCCTTAAGTTCTTCGATCCCTCTACCAGGCAGATGGTAGTGCAGGCTACTGTTCTTTCTCGCCTGGACTATGCCAGCTCACTCCTGCTAGGGAGCAATCAGGCAGAAATTGTGCGGCTTCAACGCGTGCAAAATGCCGCGGCCAGAGCAATTGTAGGTTTGCCTAGGTTCTGCTCGGCCTCCAGCACTCTCCGAGCACTACATTGGCTACCTATTAAGTCGCGTATTCATTTTAAAGTTTTATGTTTGGTTTTTAAAATCTTGAAAGGTTCTGCTCCCCTGATTCTCTCCAATCTCATTTCCGGCTATGTTCCAACTCGTGTATTAAGATCCTCGGAGCAGGCACTTGCTGTAGTCCCGAGGTTCAGGCTTTGCCGAGCTGGTGGGTGCTCTTTCCGGGTGAAGGCTGTAGCCCTTTGGAATACGCTCCCGTTTCAGCTCCGTACAATTAATGACCTTCTGCTTTTCCGGAAATCCTTAAAAACTTTTCTGTTTTAATTCTGCTGCTTTCCTGTGGACTTATGTTAGATGTGTTGTACCTTGTCACGCGCCGGGACGCCCCTTAGCCGGGGCAGCTGTGTGCGTAATAAATGTTACTAACATAACATAACATAACTGGCAAGAAAGATGTATGTGATCTGTGGGTTTGAGCTGTGATATCTGTTGTAATATAGATTCTCGGCAAAAATGAGTAGTTGGCACCATCTAAAAAAACTGTTAATTTGATGCAGGTCAAGGAGGAATTACTGAGTAGTTGTAAGGTACTGAGTGAGCAAATGAAGAGTTTTAAGCAATTAAAATGTTAAAATTAAAATGAAGCAACGAGTAGTACCTCTGCAGAGCTTAATTCATAAAAACATCACATTGGCATTTGAAGGTCATCTTAGCAGTAGCTTGAAATAAACTCTGAGGTAGATACCCCATGTTACTTTGGAGGAACACTCCTGAGTAACATGGGGAATTGCATGGTCATTGTGTTGGTTCTCCTTCAGGCGAATGCTCATTAAATTCATAAGCATTGAATTGCCCCCTCGTGTGCAGGATCAAGAGTAGTTTTAAAATATATATCTGCATCATTGATTTTCTTGGAAAAACGAGATCCAATGTAAAAAGTCACTGACATAAATAAAAACAGTGATCAAGAAACCTTTCCTCAAAACTCTTTTTTTTTTTTTAAAAGGACATTAAAAAGGAAAGGCAGGCCAATGTAGACAGGCTGCTGGAACCACAGACTGGGAAAAAGCGCACAGCTCTTTTAAGGAATCACAGGGATGTATGTAGGAAAGATCAGACTAAAAGAGGGTAACACTCACAAACATACATTGAGAAACACAAATAAACTATTCTAAGAAAAACAAGAATTCATATTCCAACATCCATTTCGTCTCCATTTCCATTCACCACTAGGGGGTGCCAACCCCACATATGGATTGTGTTCCTATCTGAAGTATGTAGGGTCCAATCACCATGCTTTCCTCAGCAGACAGCTACTTTTCCTCGAAAATCGACCGGCCTTCAGAATCCTTTTATCCTACCATTTGAAACCGTATTTCTGGCCACAATTAATCAAAAGAAAGACATGTGTGCTTTGAGATAAATTATTAAGGTGATTTAGCAAAATTATATTTTAAATTGTATTATGGGTAATTTTCAGATGACAGTAAGACCTAAGTAGGTTTCTGGTTTGGGCATTCTTAAATGCCAAAGAAAGGAATTATTCTGCCACTCATGCTTAAGTGATTTGGGCCACCATGTCATTTTATTCAGAAACGCAGAGGATTCAGAGATATAATTAAGCCCAGCCTCAGCTTCAACTTCCATGAAATTTCAGTCAATTAAAAAATTGTCCTGTGCCACAGGAGACATGCTTTTCATTCCCATTGTAGCCAAAGTCGCTTTTATTGGACGTATCTCAGGTCTGCTGGCATCACATTTGCATTTTACAGATGCACAAGTACATAAAAATATATTTTTCATCTTTGAAGGCGCCAAATACCGCCACCTAAATCAGAACAATTGAAAACACATTGCTCTAGCAGCCAGTGTTCTTAATTACTTTTAGGTCTGACATTCTAACATTTTATGGCATTTCACAGTTATTAATTTGACAAACTGTTCTTTTTTTGCACGCTGCCGCCTACCACCCTCTCTGCAGTGGGCTGAGCAGTGTTTCTGTGAAGTGTAATGTTTTTGTTCTGCTCCGGGGTTGGTAATGGTACTGTTCATTCTGGTAGTGCTCCGTGGCTTTCTCCACTGGCGTCATTTCATCAGAGTCGCAGGGGCTGCAAACATTCCCTGGTTAACTGAGCGAGTCCCAGCTTTTAAAGCTACCAGACACGAAATAGATCGAAATCTTAGCATTTTACTGTACGTGGGCGCAGAATGAAAGACATGTATCCCTTTAAGGAACGTACTGTCTCACTATAGAAACAGACTGGCCACTCTGGCGAGATGGCCTCCCAGGAGAGACAATGCCTAGTTTAACATGTTACTCCATTATCTCACTTCCATGAAAATCTGGTCTGGTGAATGGGAATGTTCAGAAGATTGAGAGGGGAGTTAGGCATGCATGTGTGCTTGCCTCATTCCTTTTCACTCTCTATATATCAACGGCTTTGAGAGGTTATTGGTGGGCGATGGTCAGGATGTGACACAGACGATTGACCGCCCAATCTCAGTTCTGCTGTTGGTGGATGATGCTGTTTTGATGCAAGAACTGCCAACAGGCTTCAGAAACTGCTTGATTCCCTTACTTTTTTATGGACCAATTGGACCCAGGGCTGCAAAGACTTTCTCCCATATTGTTAACGGCGTGCAGATTAGTAAAATAGGTACTCTGAATGAATTTACATAATGTTAGGAAGCAGCAATTTGAAAAGGCCACAGAAACAGTTTTTAGGTCTGTCGTTAGCCAAGACCTTCTGATGTTTACTAAAATTATATGTATAATATACTTCGTAAATGGGACTTTCAGCCCCTTCTGTTCATCCATTAGTCTATGGTGTCATTAACGTTTTGCTCCTGCCCACTACAGCATAAAGCATGGGGCAGAGGGTCAGCCTACTTAAGCCGCTAACTTTACTTTCAGTGACTACATTTTGCTCTCAAGAAGTAGTTACCTCAGGTTCCCTCAGTGCCAGTTTTCTTCTTTTTACTTTGTAATTACTTTAGTGTTGCCTTTATGCAATAAGCCTGATGTGATAGCAGGACACTTTTGATGTAAAGGGCACATTCCAGCTTTATCAGTTCCAGTCTCCAGCCAATGTGGTTGTAAATCCTTTTGGACCGACCTTTAATTATCTGACTGCTTTAATTTCACCAGTCTGAACATAGCCTTTTGAAAAACAACAATAAAAACAGCAACTATTCCCTATCCTTGCAACCCGGTCTGTCTGTTTGCATCCTTCTCCTTAGTGCTTTCTTTCTTTCTTACCTCATTGATTTTGTTCTTTCCTTATTGCTTTCTTTGTTTGCATATTGCTTTCTCTCTTTCCTTCTTTGTGCCTTCTTTTTCCTTTTTCTTCCTTACCTTCTTTGCTTCTCTTGTTCTTACATTTTCTTCCCTTTTTCCTTCCTTCTCTTTCTTTCTTGTTTTTCTTCTTTCTTTCTTATCATTCCTTCTTTCTTGCCTTCTTCCTTTTTCATCATTCTTTTTTGTTTCTTTTTTTCCTTGTTTGTTTCCCTCCTTCCTTCTTTCTTTCCCTTCTTATTTCTTTCATTTTTCTTGCCTTTTCTCTTCTCTTGCACTTTTTTTGCCTTTATCCTGCCTTCTTTCTTTGTTTCTTTGTTTCTTTGTTTCTTCCTTTCTTTCTTTCTTCCTTTCTTTCTTTCTTTCTTTCTTTCTTTCTTTCTTTCTTTCTTTCTTTCTTTCTTTCTTTCTTTCTTTCTTTCTTTCTTTCTTTCTTTCTCTCTCTCTTTCTCTCTTTCTTTCTTTTTCCTAACTTCTTTCTTTCATTTTACCTTCTTGTTCTCTCCTTCTTTCTTGCCTTCTATCTTGTTCCTTCCTTCTTTCTTGTCTTCTTCCTTTTCTTCATTCTTTCTTTCTTGCCTTCCTTCTTGTCATCTTTTTTTCTCTTTCCTTCCTTCTCTTACTTTCTTTCTTTGTCCTTTTTCATTCGTTCTTTTTTCCATTTTGGTTTTTTATTCCCTCCTTCATTTTTCTGATTCTTCCGTTTCTCTTGTTTCCTTCCTTCCTTTCTTCTTTCTTTCTCTTTGTTTGTTTGTTTCTTTCCTCTTTGTAAGAGGCTTTCAGCCAATGCCAGACCAATTGGCTTTTTGGTATGTGTTAGCCAACACCTTTTGAGTTTACTAAAATTGAGTGTATGACAAAGTTACTTTCAGAGTTTTCAGCCAAACTTCATCCATTAGTCTGTGGTTGTGTTATTCACATTTTTCTTCCACCCACTCGAGCATGCATGAAGGGGCAATGTGTCAGTCCACTAACTGTGCTTTTTTGAGACCCAAAAACAATTTTTACCCTTAGGCAATGTTTTTTTTTTTAGACTGATGGAGACCCGGCAACTTCCTGAACAATAAAGTTTTGCAAAAACCATGAACAAACAAAATAAGAATTACCAAAAGGCTGACAGTCAATTGCCAGACCTATTGCCTTTGCCAGTGCTTGTTAGATTTGCATCTAAATTGGGGATGAAACCCCTGAGTGTGATGATCACTGTATACAAAAGCAAATATTTTTCTGTGGCCAATTATGCTGCATGAGTTTAGATAAAACTTAGTTCTTTGATAAGCCTGATCCCATCCACGTCCTTATCAAAGGAAATATGAAATCTTTATTTGTTACATTTTGTGATGATGATCTACAGTTAACACTCACTCTTTGTTATTAACTAAAGAGGGAATGCATCCTCATTACAGTGGTGCATGACTGACAACACGTTTTCATCATACCACTGTTCAGTTTCTGCTTTTTTTTCTCAAATATTGGTGTGTGGACAAGGAATCTTCCTGGTTGTCCACATAATGGTTGCTCCTTTTGGTTTACCATTAATTTTACGTTTTTTGCCAACATTACAAGGCCCCAGTATCACTGTATCCAAGACTGTTGCACAATAAGGTATATTCCAGGCAATATAGAGCTGCTCTCCTTTTTCTACTTGGACTATCATTGGGTCTTTGACCCTGAGGAGTGCTGTTCTGTCCCAGGCGGGACAACTGAGACCGTAACACCAGCTTCAGCATTCTGCCAGGAGGGGCCAAGGCCACCTATACTCTCTGCGGTCACAGCACAACCCTGTCTCCCACATCATGGGACTGTCATCAGACGTTTTAACCTGAGGAATGCTGTTTGGTCCCAGGCGGGACCACCAAGACCACAATCCCAAGCGGCAGCATTGCGCCAGGTGGGTACGGGCCACTGGAACTCTCTGTGCACAAAGCGCGCCCTGTCTCCTGCAGCATTGGACGCACATGGGCCGTGCCCAGGCAAAGCCCAGTCCAAGGGTGGGCTCATCTGCGCCTTTTTGTGGCCGAACGTGGTTGGGCCCCCCTCTCACTTCCTGAAAATAAGGTAAAATCAGCTGTTTACTGGGAAATTAGGAATAGGGGAAACACCACAGGTTTTGTTATGGGTAAGCGAAAGGCAAAATCTCCAACCCCCAAAACGGGTGCCACTATGAACAGCTTCTTAAAGGGGGCAGTAAGCGTCATTAATAGGGAAATTGAGTTAGCAAAAAGGTGGCTATCTCTGTCATCATTCTCAGTTGTAGCAGATGAACCAAATGAGGATGTGGTGCTTATTAACACTATAATGGATGGAACCCAAGACTCTGTGCTCATACTTAGAGAATTAGGTACTACTTCGAGTCTGGCCTCAGGGGGGAGGGGGAAGAAATGAAAACTTCATGCGAAGCTTCAGCTTTAGGGAGAAGTACCAAAAGAAAATTGCAAGGAGGGAAAAGGAAAAGACGGACGGTGTTGTTAAATCAAAAAGACTATGCCATGGTCTTCCCGTGGGGGACAGAAGTATGGGAGAACATAGTGTCAAAGCCAGTACTCAGCCTGGAGGAGAATCACTCACCCTTTTGCTGGAAGGCATTTTAAAGGGTGTGAGTCCCATTCTCATGCGCCTTACTAAAATTAAAGAAGCTTTACGCAACTTGCCCAAGCTATCTGGGGAGGGAAGTCCTGAACTTGTGAGCCTGCAGCTTGCGAAAAAGACGGAAAATCCCACTGAGGTACGCCTTCAACAAATCTAACTCCCCGTTACAAGACCTCCCACGGCATCTCACTCTCACATCCAAACCCAGCACGCTGAAGCACTTTCAGTCCCACCAAGGAAACAATTGTTTAATCTGCATCTGTCCTCAGAGTGTACACACTATTTTAATAGTCTGATTGTGTAATAATTGTGTGTATATTTTATGTGGACCTCGTTGGAGATCCAAATCTTAATAAACATATTGAATTGAATTGTGTACACAAGTGAATATTCTGGAAGGGGTCCCCCGTATAGAGCGTGATGCTCAAAAAGACACCCAGGTCTCATAAATAAAGCAGCACATTGGTGCAAACTAAATGCAGGATGTGAGGCTGATTTGGCCAGAGCAATTATTATGGCCCAAAGGGTAAGATAGGTGGGTCCATCATGAAGTAATTTAAGAGGGGATTGCGGTGGTTTTGAATTTTAAAAATCAGCATCTTGTTTGCTTTCTCCTTTCAAGTTTGGTATATTTACAGTCTCATAAAATAAGTGCTTAACCACTAGGCTTCTTTTATAGCCCACCTTCTATTTAAGATAGTACCACACATTCAAGCAAACATAGCAGAAGCTTTTCCTAAGCCCCCGTTCCTCCTGTTACAATCACTACCGGAAATCCCTTTGAACGATTATGAAGACTCTCAGAAATTCACTGATGGGTGCCACCTCTTAGTTTAGATGGCCACTTACCATCTGGTTCTCCATTACTTTCTGAATCTGTCCCTAGCTATTTTACTAATCTCTAGGGGCTTACAGAACAAAGCCTAATGGTTATCGGTGCCCAGCAGTGATATCCTTGAATTGTAAGTTCTTGTCATGGAACACTGCAGGGATACACCAGAAATTAGATTATGGGAACTGGATGTCCCTCATTCAAGTGTTTGAAATAATTTGTTGCCAAGAGACATGGGCCCTCTACACAATATACGTGGAGGGATTTAAATCCTTGTGTACCCCAGCAGTTCCATCAGTCACCGGAAGGGGTAAGGGGGCTTAGTCCCCCTTGTTTCCACTGCTATAAGAAGTTTGAATGCTAAGGTCTCGTCCTCAAACCCTTGTGAGCAGATTTTAAAATTATCACAGTCAATTTCAATTAATAATATTTTAATTAATTTTGATTGCAACTTCTTTGTGGATCATCCTGTGGGCATCATTGATGAACTAGAATAAACCATAGCAAAATTTCTATATAGTGACAAAAACCATGTCTCACTTATGTGGGCAGGGGTTTAACACTGGTGGGGGGTTCCTCAGGGATCTTCCATGAGCCCGACCCTCTTTAATATATACCTGATCCCACTAGCTCATATAGTACAGTAGTTCGGCCTCTCCATCGTGTCATATGCCGATGACACACAACTAGTGGTCTCAGTCTCTGACGCCATCAACTCAGACCACAGGCAACTAGCCCCTTGCCTGGAAAAAATTGGTTCTTGGACGACTGACTGCAGCCTGAAGCTGAATGGTGATAAAACCGAGCTTATGATCCTGGGCAGCAACTTCAGCTCACGCTCGGAGATCCCCTGGCCAGCAAAATGGGGTGCCCCCCCTCCACCTAACACCTCCATAAAAAACCTAGGGATGTGGCTGGACCAGAACCTAACGATAGAGATCCAAGAAAAAAAACTGGCGAACACCTGTTTTGGGATGCTCCGAATGATTAGGAAATTATTGAGCCTGCTCCCAGAAAAATCAAGGAAGACAGAGGTTCAAGCCTTAGTGGTGTCAAGGCTTGACTACGGTAACTCCTTTTATCTGAGCTCCCCCAAATATGTTACAGACAGATTACAAATAGTACAGAATGCAGCAGCCCGACTGCTCCTGAAGATACCCAAGTATCAGTCAGCAGGGGCTTCCTTTAGGGAGTTACACTGGTTTCCGGTCAAGACCAGGATCAAATTCAAGTCCCTCTGTTTGGCCCACAGAGCTATGCACGGGAAAGGTCCCGCGCTGGTACGAGACCTGTTCTCCCAGCACTCACCATGTCGCCATCTCAGATCAGGATCAAAGTTCCTGATGAACACCTCAAGAATCAAGAGATCCAGATGGGGTGGAAGATCATTTAAACACCTGGTCCCCAAGCTGTGGAACACTATGGACCCAGAGCTAAGAATGATGGAGAACAAAACGACCTTTAAAATGAGACTAAAAACATGGCTGTTCCCCTAAGTATCTGCTGAAACTCTACCTGTCTTGCTTCATACTAGTGCTGGGATGCCTAAGGGTAGCCATGCACTCTTCAAATCCCTAAACCTAAACAGTGCCAATCATGTTTGCGGGGCTACGGATTGGAAAGGAGATAATATCGCCATTTTATTCATACTCTATACGGTGAAGCCTTGAATCATTTAGTGCTCATCCATGATTTGTCTTTCACGTCAGATTTATTCTTTCCGAAACGTATTAACACACCCACTTTTGTTGGTAGAGGTAAAGGCAGTGTGATTGATTTCAATTTGCTTTTGATGGATTCGTTCTGCATTTTGGGGAGTTATGAGGTCCACCCTTTACCGCATAGTGACCACTACCCGATCAGTATTAGCCTTTCTCTTTCCTTGTGGCTTAGAGTCAGGCCAAGGTCTATTCCCACTTTACAATACTCTACAAAAAAAAGAGTTCAAGTGATATGGGAACATATTGACCCTAATAAATTCTTTAGAGACCTGGGGCCGTATTACAATAAGTGCCCGGGGGGGGGGGGCGCAATGGGTGTTTGCACCCATTTGCATGCCCCGGGGCACTTTGGTATTACAGAAGGGGGTGCAGACGCTTGTGCGTTCCCCTTCTATAATACCGATAGCGCTGGCACACTGACAGCGCCAGCGCTACCTTCAGAAGGTGTTCCTTCATTTGCATAGGGGCGTGCCCTATGCAAATGAGGGGATTCCTTTGACTCTGCGCCCGCACAATATTACAGATGCGGGCGCAGAGTCACAGAAGCCCACAGGAGGCCCACTGACAGTGCGCCATTCAAAATGTGGCACACTGTCAGTGCGACTCCTGACAGCAGCCCTCTGCAGGAGGTCCCATGGACCCCCCAGACTTCCTCTTGCAGGCGGTTGCAGTCGCCTGCCCTGTGAAAACACGGAGCAGCTGCTCTGTGTTTTCACATGAATGCGCTGCCCCCATGGCAGTGCGAGTTCGCAGCTGCCCTGGGGGCTGCGCATATATCATAATAGGGCGCATTTTGATTGTTTGCACTTGGCGCACCTTTTAAAAGGTGCGCCGGGTACAAACAATCACAATACATAATGCAGCCCCTGGTCAACAAAAATCGCGAGGACACATTGTGTTGTCTCTCGGATGAGGCTGCTCCAAACACAATTCAAGATAGCTTTATAGTTAACGAGAGAAAAAACGAGAAATTGGAAACATGGGCAGTGGCCAATTATTTTCTTTCGGTAGTTCAATATGGAATCCAGCCCGGCCTCAACACCACTGGCCAAGCACTTAATTTGTTCTTTATATTGGGCAAATATGCCAAAGCCAAGATAGGAGCCATACATATGGCTTTTATTGACCGCTCCTGTGCCTTTGACCTAGTGGACAGAGGGAATTTGTGGGCTTTGATGGAAGCAGTAGGTATTGACCCACCCCTTCTGTACCTTTTAAAGCGTCTACCTTGGGATACATCGCTGAAAGTACGCTATACCCAAACTGGTGTCTGTACTCACCCTATAAGGGTTTCCTGTGGTAAGAAACTCGGTTGAATATTGGCACCTTTTAATTCAAATTTGATATTAATGCCCTAAACTACGTTTTTATCTCTCAAACAACAGATGTCCCAAAGATAGGTTTCTGTCTTGTCCCCCTACTGTTGTACATGGATGACATAGTTCTAATTGCACACACTTTAAATGGACTTCAGGTCCTTTTAGATGATTTGAATGGTTTTTATAAGGGATTAAAATATTCAGATTAATTGTACAAAATTCTTTGTACAGAACTGCGGCCCAAAACATAGTTTGTAAAAAAAATATTTTTATTGGGGGACCCCGATTTTAAAGGTCCCGAATTAACTACCATGGCATACAGTTTGTCGCTAGTTTAAAGTAGGAGAGGGTAATTTCCCAGAAATCCCAGAAGTTGGCAGCCTCTTGTGAAATGATCTTAGATTTACAAAAAAGCTAGGCGATATGCCAGTCAAAGAGATGATTACACTATATAAAAGTAAATGCCTCTCAGTTGGCACCTTCTGTGCAGCGGATTAGAGTTATACCAGTCCAAGTGCGCTTTAGACAGTTGAAAATAAGTTCTTGTGTAGACTCTTGGCAATCCCTAAACCAACGTCCAGCTTTATCGCACACCATGAAATGGGTCTAGCTTATTTAAAGGGTTAGGCCAATAAATCCCTTATTTTATTATGACTAAAAAGTATGGGATATCCCTAAAATGGGTTTCTCTCGTAAGCTGGTCGAGGACTGTCTTGATCTAAGTCACATGTCAGCAATTGGGTGGCTGGCACATGTCAATAATAACCTCTGTGATCTAGGCCTGAGCCATCTTTTCAATGTTCCATGAGACATAGGCCCTCACGAGAAGGAGTTGGTAAAACAGAGGTTCCTTGCCCGTAGGGAGGAAGCAAGAATCATTAAAGGACACAATTTGTCTTCTGCCTCCAATACGCGCCTCTCGCAACCATACCTATTTTGGATAATGCCAAATATAGATTTTACTTTACACGGTTATGATTGTATTAAGGTCATTATTTTGTGACATTCCTGCAAATGGGTACATGTTGTCCACGCAGTGGGGTTTCTACTCAATCCACAGTGCACTTTATGTGTTTTGCACATTGTATCGCACCTAAAGATCTCGTTTTTATGTTCTAGCCTATGCAATAGGAATATTGATACACATCTAGAAGGGTTCTTTTATCTACAAAGGCTAAATTCACCCTCAGCATGTTTCTCCATTATTATTTTATCTACTCTGCTCTAAAATTGAGAAGGAAGTATGCTTTGGGAAGTTGTTTTATGTAATAATTAATCTATGTTTGAAATATATGTATTTTTAATAGTTATATCTTTTTTATATGATATTATGACTGTGATATTTCAAAATGTATGTTTTTTCTTTTATGTGCTTTTATGGTCAAAGTTGACTGAATAACGTTTTCTGGACTGAACTATAGTAACTACACTCTGTTGTTTGCTGCTCAGCCATAGTTAATTTCGCTCAAAAGGCATTTAAAATAAGGAAAACTTAACAAACTAGTATGTTCAATGAGGCTATCATAAGTGTTTTTGAGTGATGTTATTTTAATGATGAACTGTTTTTATATTGTAATATATGTAATTTATATTTATGATAGCTTTTATGATTTTTGTTAAACTGAATAAAGATTTTATTGATTGATCAATCTGCAAAATTTTATATTGTGAGGTCTAGTAATAATCTAACATGTGAGACCTTTATTACTGGCTTCTTGCAACCCTGAAAGTGCATATTATCATTTATGAAATATTTGCAAATTGGAGGCTTCAAAAATGAGGTTCATAGAGTTTAGTGAATTTTGTTTAAAAATAGTTATTAGTTGTTTAATTGAAATTAAATATTACTATCTAGGAAATGTATTTGTACTGTTTTACCGTGTATGTTACCTATTACAAGGCAAATATAAGTATATGTACATTCTAAGGGCCTATCACGATGTGGGTGGAAACAGCTGCAACCTTTCGTAGGAGCCATTCAGACCACATCATAATATGCCGTCGGATTCCTTTGCAACCAACCCATTACGATGGAGTCCATCGGAAAGGAATGTGAACGGTCATTCTGACTGGCTTCCGACAGGCCCATCCGCTAGTCGGAATGCGGCCAGTAATCCCAAGGGTGGCTCTTTCTGCCCTAGGGATTACGATGTCGGGTTTACACAGCCTTTCTGTGCTGTCCTTTCCAACACAGAAAGGCTGTTGGAACTCAACTTTGGGGGGGGTCCCCAGCAGGGGCCCCTTTGGTGCACAGACTCCGGTTGGAGGCCAAGGGGGAACCTGTGGTGCCCGCTTGTTGATCCCTGCACTTTGTTGCAGGCACCTTGAGGTGCCTGCCACAGGGTGCAGGGATGAACTGCACTTCGCATTTTACAATGAGAGCATGCATTGCAGCTGGAGTGCATGCTCCCATTGTAAAGTATAGGAGTGCGACTGAACAGTGTTATGTCGCATCCTAATTGGTTGGTCGGAACCCCCGGCCGGGTGTTGGTCGGTCCCTTGACCGAGACCGCCTGACATTGTAATGAGGCCCTTAGTTCTGAAATCGGTTTTAGTAGTTCGCTATTTTAGTTTCTTTGTAGATGATATTTGTATCAATAAATGGAATTTGCAAACATCCTACATTTGTTAACAGTTTGATTCCCTTTACAGTCTATCTAGCACAACTGTATTTTAAAATAATTTACTCCCTTCCACACAATGTTTGCAACCATTGGGCAACGAAGTATATCAAAATATAATCCAGAAAACCTATTCAATAAATTAATTAATTTAATTGTAATTTTTACTTTTTGATGCTGGCCTGTTTTCCCACTGTACAAATAAAAATGCATTTGCAATCTCTTTATTTGGACATTTCAAATCAGGTGTACTTTGCACAACTAATTATTGAATTTTGTATGTATCTTGAACTTTTGAGATTCAGTATAAAAATAACTCAATTGTCAAATCTCATTTCACTTGCAGTGCAATGCTTTCTTATAGGTGCATACTGTAAACATTTTTCAGTTGAGGAACTAGCCACTGGTGTAGGTGCCTAATATTTGACCTGAGAAGTACCAGGAAATCAGGCCTACCACATTTCAATTCCTGTTCAAGAGCCTCCGTTCTGAGCCAAAGGACCACATTGTCTAGCTGAACCAGTAAAAGAGTCTTTAGTCTGTTTTCACTTTCCCCCATTTTAAGGATTTTTCTGACCTTTGCAACAGGGAAATAGCTTTCTGAGCAGCATCCCTCTGATTAGATTTTGGATTTTGTGTCATTGCTGAAATTTAGTGAAACTAGTAAGTACAACTGTTAACTCCTGTGAGTGCATTACATTAATTCAATACTTTTCAGTGTCCTAGATTAAAATTTTGGTGGATTTTAAAGAATTCACATTCATACTCAGAACCAATGACAGTATCAGTGAGTAGGTTCCATGCTTGGTGTATCAGGAGATTCTTTCAGACAATTTGCTCGTTTTCTATTTTTCTCTTTGCTTTAATGTTTTCTGTATTCTGTTTCACTTTGTCAGTAGAAAAGTTGTGAGATGAACTCCTAGGCTCCAAAAGAAAGGTCAAACATTATTAGTAGTTTATTTGTACTTATTTTGTTTGTTTGATTGAACAAAACCATTAAACATACCAAGCACAGGACACAACAAAAAATCCATACACATCCGTGAAATGTAAAATGTTTTAAAATATGATATATAGAATCATAGGGCCTGTTTTAGATCTTGGCGGATGGGTTACTCTGTCACAACGGTGACATGTATCCAGTCTGGTGAAACATAAATCCCATAGGATACAATGGGATTTATATTTCAGCGGACAGGCTATCCATCAACGTTGTACCAGAGTAACTCGGCCCTTAGATACATTGCAAATCACTTTTTTGCTTTCTTTGCACATTTAGTTAAAATTGTTCAGGATGTAATGTGATTGTCCAGTCCTGTGGCAGTTAATGTTGTGTGTTGCTCTTGTGTTAAGGCTGCGATGAGCTGACTGACTCTAGTCCTAACTGTGGGAGAACAGGAGGCAGTAGCACAGTAGCTTGCGCAATGTCCTTGTGTGGTTTCTTCTGCACAAGAACATTAGTTTGTTGGTGCTTGCCATCTTCCTGTGAAGGTGTGTCCTGTGCTATTTAGCGAGACCTGAGAAGGGTCCGCTATGGGCCTGATGGGTGTTCTGTACTGTGGGACCCAGAAGATCATCCTATCCGCCCACACTAATGAGGAAGAGTGGGCTGAGCCTTGCTTCCAGATGGAGCAGCAACAGTGAGCTGAGGCCAAAGCCCCTGGGTGGAGGAACAGGAGCTGTAGGTGGAACTAACAAGCAGCTAATTGGAGGGAGCAAGAGAAGCAGAAGCTGTCCACACATAGAGTTCATTAGGCCTGTCAGAGTGAGGGGTCCTGTGGAGGTAGTGGCTTGCCCTGGCCATTGAAGAGGGGCTGAGGGCTGCACCCCTCCACAGTTGAGAATGCAGCTGCTTTTATTCTTTTGTGAGTTGTGCTTTTCTGACTACTGCAAACTGACTTTCGGAGTGTGCGGTGCCGAGACCCAGCCCTTGGTGAAGCAACTAACTCTGGGATGCCTTGTGCTGCCCTTGGCAGGTGGGAGTATGCCTGCGTCTCTCCTCCCTTTCCCTCCTGCAACCTATCCAGTCATTCTGGGGAGACACCCTTGGAATCTATGTGGGGCCAGAGGTCTGCTGGATCTGAAAGAGATTTCCTGAGCCTGTGGACATTGACATTAATTAGATTGAGTCATAGAGATGATAATCCCAAGGACAAGTGGGAATGTGAAATGGTCAATGTATTGCTTGGTGAGTGACTGGCAACTGATAAGAGACAGTGATATTCTTTAAATTCTTCTGAAAGTAAACTGAGGATCTCACTTGGCTCCCACATTGTTGCACTCTCGCATCACTGCACTTCTATGATTGTGTGACCTGTTCCAGGAGTTGATTATGGTGCACCTGCTTCTAAACCTGTGGATATACTTGCTTTGCCTCAGAAGCACACTCTGTCTTTTCCTTCTTTTAGTGGTCTATGAGAGAATCCTAGGATTATGGGCCATGAGAGAGGTATGCGTTCAACACAACAAAAAGACCAGAGAAACAGGCTTTTGAGTGCTTTTTTTAAAGAATCTCCTCTTGGATGACAGGAGCCCCCTTCTGCTGTGGTCTCGTATGTAATGACTCAGCCAGCTGATTGGGCAATTAATTAAAGTAAGTGCTTGCCATGGTTTAGGAGTCACAGTCTGCACTGCAACAACATATATATATATGGGAGGTAAAATCTCTGACTAAATACTTGGAGGTGGGCCAGATTCCCCGTAGTCTAAGAATACTTATTGCCCCGAGTTTTGAGAACCCAGACCCGGACATGCTTAAAGAGTGGGTAGCCAGCAACTTGGAGGCATCAGTAAGATTAGTACAAATCTTGATTAAATATGCCGACAAAGACAGACTGAGGATCTTGCAAGAAATTGAATTGCTGGAAGCTGACCTCAACACTAGACCTGAGAATGAGGTGATAGCGAAGTTTAAAGCAGATATGCAAACCCGTCTGAGAAAACATGAGGACACCATCAAACAAATGAAGGTGCACTAGCTCACAAGAGATAGAATTGACTACGAGAGTGGGAACATTTTCACATTAGCCTGAGAAAACAATGGCAGGAGGAAGGGAACAGAACACAACAGGAGAAGAGATTAACAGACACTGAGACCGAGCTAAGTTCTAAAATTGAAACTGATAATGAAGATTCGAGCAAAGGCTAAGGTCAAAGTGGAACTACACCAGCTAGAAAGATAACAATCTCGGATTAATTGAATTTTTTACGTTTGGACCGGCATTTAATGCTCAGACTACGAATACTGGCGGAACAAATAGCAGCGAAAACTCAGGCAGGAAAAACAGAAACACCAAAAGATCGTGGAAACAAAATTATTAGGCACAGGAACCGGCAGAGAGGGGATCAATTGTGAATCTCATCGACTTGACATTAACCAAAGCAGGGGAAAACATCTTACTGTTGGGACTACCATATTGCCCAAGGAATTCAAAAGATTATCCCCAAACAAGAAAAGACACCTTTAAATTCACAAGGAAACTTAAGTTCTTGAAAGTACATACACTAAGTAAACAACCCACCAACACAACTAGGGTAGAGGGGAGCACGTCAAGGGCACCAACGGAGATTGCCACTGTTGCAGACCTTTCATTACTACAAACACTAAGGCAGCTAGAAATTGGAAGTGAGGATTCCGAGGTGGAGGTAACTAGCCAGGACGTTATTCAGGAGCAAAATATTGAATTGGGAGCAGCTGCATCTACACCGTTTCGGCCACATTCGAGAGCAATGCCAGCCACTGCAAAGGACACAATAGACACTTTTCATGAGCTGATCTCTGAAGGCCTGAAAAAGATTTTTAAGCAGACTAATGAAGGCAGAGCAAAGAGAACAGCCAATGAATGGAAATTCCATGGATTAGTTGCCAAATTAAAAAAAAAACGTGGTGGAACGGAACTCTGACAAAGGATGTAGTGTTGTGCTATGGCCTCTTAACATGTTTTTGCATGAAGCCCAGGTCCAGCTAGGACAAAGAGACTGCCACAGGAAATGTAAACAGATGACAGTAACCAAGGCTTATTATGAGTACACACAAGAGCTGGAACAGTGGATGAACGACGGCCTGCTTTCCATTGATGGATATTTGTACGTGAGAAATGACACTCCCAATACACCTGTCTTTTATCTAATTCTGAAGGTGCATAAGAATGCTAGTTGCCCCCGGACGCCCGATTTCTTTCTGCAAAATCTGTGAAAAACTTACCATCCTATATATGGGATAGTGGTGATTTCCTGAAGATGATCTACGACATACCCATTGAACATGACTATGTGCTGATGGTGCTGAACATAACAACTCTCTACATGAGCATTGCACACAGCGATGGCTTGAGAGCCATGAAACATTTCCTATAAGACAGACCAATAGGTCTTTATATTCACACCCAAATGATGACAATCATGGCAAAGAGATGACTGGAACGTAACTTTGTTCTATTTGGGGAAGAGTTGTACCACCAACAGTGTGGGACTGCGATGGGCACATGTTTTACCCCCAGCTATGCATGTTTACATGTAGGCTGGTGGGAGGAACAGGTGCTCCGCAGAGACCATGCGCAGATTTGGGATGAGCACATAGTGATGTGGGCAAGATATATAGATGATCTTTTGTGGTTTGGAGGGGAATGACTTATTCTGCAGAACAGTTTGTGAAGCTCCTAAACAACAATGAATTGAACCTAGAGTTTACATATGACATCAGTAAGACCAGTGTAACATTTCTTTTCATAGAAGTGCATTTCAGGAGGGTAAGCTGGAAACAAGGCTTCACAGAAAAAAGACAGCCGGGAATACAACCCTCAATGCTTCAAGCTTTCAGACTAATCACACCAAACTTAGTATTCCCTATGGCGAAATGCTACACGCAAAGAGAAATTGTAGCACTGATGCCGAATTTAAAAAGTGCCAGGATGAAATAACCCATAGATTTATTGAAAGGGGCTATAACAAACTAGTGATTGAGAAGGCCAGCCAAGCGGCTAACCAAAAGAAGAGAGAGGCGGTTCTATTCTCTCAAGCAATTTCAAGAGCCCTATTGAGATTTTTAACCACTTACTATACACAGGATAAAGAATACAGGGACTTGCTGAACAAAAACTGGCACATAGTGAGGTCAGTCCCAGTCATAGGGAAGACACTACAGAGACACCCCTCATCACTTTTGAAGAGCACCATCATTAAGAGATGCAATAGTAAAGAGTAGTACTGAAATGGACCATGAACAAAGTTGGCTAAGACCACCCAGTGGTTTCAAGAAATGCACTTGCTGCAGGGCTTGCATCATAGGCCAAAATACCACAGCTTACTGTACTCCGTTTGGAGGTAGGGAGGTGATGATTAAGGGAACGTATAACTGCAAGACAGAGTTTGCAGTTTATGTACTAACAAGGGCCTGTAACCTATGATATGTGGGAAGTACCACCTTGCAGGTTCATAAACAAATCCTGCAGCATCTGAGAGCAATAACGAATGGGGATCGGTCTTACCCAGTAGCATGTCACTGAGAGATGGTACATCAGTGAAATCCAACACAAATCAATTATTTAGTAAGTGATGCAGTACCAGGAAACAGGAGGGGTGATCATATGAAAGCACTACATGAGCTGGAAACCAGGTATATAATAAAGATGGATAGTAAGACTCCAAATGCGTTAAACCATGATGAAGAAATGCATTCTTGTCTGTAAACTTTAAATAATGATTATGCCCTTAAGATTAAAATATCTTGAGCTTAACGAGCAACACAAGATTAGTAGCAGGATTGAAAGCTGAGTAAATACTGTTATTTGTTCCTTGCCTACTTTCACCACCGCCCTGTTTATTAGAATTTGGCTACGTGATTCAAGGTGTTGGAAATTGAAGAAACCGGCACTTGCCGAATGGAACAATGCACTAAGCGCTTTTTTGACACTTGAACAGTTATGTAAATTTGTCATAAAACAGTTGATTTGCCATTTAAAAAGGAATGAATTGTTCAGAATGAAATAAGGCACTAGCTCAGTATTTAGCACTTTTCTACACATATTCTCTATCTATGTGAGCTTGTGGACACAGACATACATATATATTCTCTTATGTGCTTGCTAAGGACATTATTGCTATAAGAGCAAGAATTAATTTAATTGATGAGGCACTTGCCTAGGATTATGTAATGCATCATGTTTCTCAATTGCATTTTAATCTTGTAGAAAGATGTTTAGAAAAATTAAGTTGCCACAATTAATTTTTTAGAAATAGGGGGCCAAAGAAAAAACAAAACTCCATGATGGAAGTACAATGAATTTAAATTGTCCCATACACGGGTTTACAAGCGAGTGAGTCTTTCTTTTAAGTTTTCCAGACCACCGTAAGTAAAAAGCAAGCAACATCACATACGTGTCATGTGACAAAGGCCGTTGCAGCGGCCGAAACGCGGTATGGCTGACTGAATTAAAAAGAACTTGAAATCTGCGTTTGAGTCGGCTTCATATGTCTTTATTGATCACAAGTGAGAAGTTGATATATAGTGGCAACAGATGTCAGCCTTATCTCTGCTGTCCTGTGAGGTATCAGATAGGGTTGACATGAGAGAAAAAACTGTTTCTGAACACTGGTCTATCATCAAAAGTGTGCAGGGGGAAATAAAGGACCACCAAGTGACACACGACTATCCATTAGGGCTGAAGACATAGAGGGATGCTTTGCAGAAACAATATCCATTTTGTAGAGGGGCCTGACAGGGGGAAGAACCAGGCGTTGAAATATTTGTTAAATTTCTCAACCTGAACACACTTCAGTCAAAGGGCCTTTCAAACTTCTTCTAGATTGAGAGAGTGCATAAGGTACTGATTCCCAGCCAAGCCTGGTGCTCAACCTAGGGCAATAATGGCCCAACTACTCAACTTCAGGTATAGAGCCATCATACTCCAAGCAGCAAGACTAAATGGGTCGCTGAAGGTTAATGATGCTGGTGTCCTTTTCTGATCTGACTTTACGCAAACCACTCACTCTTAACTTTTGATGGTGTTATGAGAGTAACTGGGAGTAGGCACATTAGATATATTGTTCCCTGCCAGTCAGTGGATTCTGTGCATAGCAAATCATGGCACTTTGTCTCTCTGATTGATGTTCGGACAGCCTGTTTCATTTCCTTTCCTCGTATTAATAAAGACAGTTTGGGAATGACGGACAGATCTACTAATGTTTTAAAATGATGTGTTCTGTATGCCAATCCATATAAGTATTTTTACTTTGTGCTGCCTTTAGGTGTCTAGGATAGTGTCAATGGCGTGATACTGATGTCTTCTAAATAGCTATAGGTTGAAGCCAAAATTATGTGGCAAGTTATTATTTAACAGTTTGGATAACAGGCTTGTCTTAGATTGTGGTTGAGAGCACTTTTGGGCTAACTGCACAGTGGTGCAGGGTGTTGGTTGGTACTCATAAAGGTATGAGTGAAGATACTCAGAATTCAGAGTTCAAAGGAAATGTATATGTATTGAGCATCAGCATTGTGGAGGTGAGACTAAAACTCTGTGATTATTAGTGACATTCAAGACATTACACTTATTTCATGAAATGGGAATGGCATGAGAGCTATAATAAAGGGGAAGGTTGGTGTCAGGAATGTTACAGGGACAAAAGCCAGACACAATATTCTTAAAAGAGATACATCAGAGAGGTAACAGAGGATCTCTGTTGGGTAGGAGATGCAAACAATCCCTCATGCATGAAGCGTTCACATCAGGGTTTTGAAGGGTAGCCACATTAGGTAGATCTATACCTTTTTTCCTGACTTTGGTGTAGTATGACCCTCGTGAATTAATGCTGCTGTGACTACAGTTTGGGATGGGGAACTTGTGGCATTGTTTGACTTTTATCTTTCTCTGAGACTGCAAATTGATACTCTCAAAAGAATTGGCTACATTTTGCTGCAATGATGTGGTGATCATGGGTGGAGATCTAACTATGGAAGAGTGGGTGCATAGACCAATGTTGATCAGTAGGACTTCTACTAGGGATACACGTTTCAGGATATTCCCTTTGGCACTTGGGAAGGTTGACGTATGCAGAGAGGTACAGCCCAATGGTAGACTATACTCATACTGTTTAGGGGCATATAACTCCTTCTCCAAAATTGATTATATTCATATGCCACAACTACACGTATACAGATTTAGTGAAGTACAATTCATTTACCCCTGATGTTTCAGATTATACTCTGCTCAGGGGGGCCTTTTATCCCAGACACTATCATGTTACTATGGGATTGGGCCTGGATGTCTCAGAATGAATGGAGAGGAAATTCATGGACAAACCTGAGGTTGCTACAGAAAAACAAAGCCGACCTGGTCGGAGGTCGTAATATGGGAGACATGTAAGAAGGTCTGTGGAGGTAATGTGATTGCTCTATGGCGGCAGGAGGGGGTGTAATGCCATGTACAGAGACTGAGGGAGAACATCTCGAATTAGAGAAGCTGTA
Organism: Triturus cristatus; assembly: GCF_964204655.1. NCBI lineage: Eukaryota > Metazoa > Chordata > Amphibia > Caudata > Salamandridae > Triturus > Triturus cristatus. Next base: position 455,289,264 of record NC_140595.1, on the reverse strand, counting down.
TTTGGATAGTAAGGATCCTGTGACACGCAAACAGTTACAACTCTAAAAGCATCTAAAGCTATTTCTCAATAGCAGAGAGAAAATACTCCTGGACCTCCTGGTTCCCACCAGAATTTTTTTTTAACTCTTATCTGGGAAACTGGCTCAACCGATGCATCCTTTGTAAAAAAAGAAATAGGATGGAAGATATTTTACTGAGGACGGCAGCTTCTGAAGCCCAAAAACCTGTACAACTCATTCAGAATGATATCACTTTTAAATACAGACCCTGAAGCCCTCATTAAAGTGCTGGCAAACTGCATGTTTGGTGTAACAGGATCCCGGGTTCATTCAGACCAATCAGTTTGCATGCCGAGGAGGAGTACTAGATGAAGCATCAGGAGGTTGTTGCATGGAGTACACTGGATATGCTACTGAAGCCACAGTAGTGCTATAACTAGATGCTGTCAAGGTTTCCAAACCCATCTAATGGCTGCTTGTTTTTACAGTCCTTAAAGAAATGGGTATTGGCCTATATCTTTTGTCATGCCTCAAGATATAATACCCAACACTGATAGCCTGTGTAAGAGTGACTGGGGTCCTTTCTGACCACTTCATTTCAGGGAAAGAGTCATGGTAGAGGGAGCTGGGGTTAGTCAGGGTAAGAGTGAATGGGGCCCTCTCTGTCCCCTTCACTCTAGAGAAGGAGTCATGGGAAAGGGAGCCGGGGTAAGAGTGACTCTAGAGAAGGAGTCATGGTAGAGGAAGCCAGGGTAAAAGTTGATCAAGACCTTTCTGACCCCTTCACTCTAAAGAAGGAGTCATGGGAGAGGGAGCCTGGGGCATTGGGAGTGAGGTCCTTTATGACCCCTTTACTCTAGAGAAAAGCTATGGGAGTGAGAGCCGTGGGTAGAGAGAATGGGGTCCTTTCTGACCCCTTCACTCTAGAAAAAGAGTCATGAGGGAGGAATGCCCCATTTTTGTTTTTTTTTGTTTTATATAGTGCGAACAAGACTCGTGAAATCGGGTATCAGAGTGCTTTACATGAGCATCAGTTTCGTTACAGATGGACATATTAGTTTTTTGTTAGGCACAGGCAGATTAAGTGATTTGCCAGAATCACAGGATGGTGAGTGTTGTTGCCAAGACTCGAACCCGGTTCCCCAGCTTCAAACTCGACCGCTCTAGCCGTAAGGATACAGCCTCACCCCTTTTTCATCCAAGTTATTTGCTTTGTATTTGGAGCTTTGCCCCTGGTGACTTCAGATGGAGACCCAAGTGAGTGGTCATTGTTGAGATTCTTCATGAGAAGTCAGAATATCCCTCTATGCAGATAATACTGTGCTGCACTCCTCTGACCCTCATTCGTCCCTGTGACAGGATACTACATATCTTTGAGATGTTAAGTCTATTATCACGGTTCCATATCCTCAGGGTCGGCTTGTTGCTGAGACTGGTCCACCTCTAGATAGCCCAGAGCCAGAAAAGCCAAATGGCACTGGTCAGCGAGGAGATCAAGTGGGGGAAGGAAAGGAAGGGAACGGCTGGGAGGGAGACCTGAGAAGACAAAGAAAAGTAATCAAAACACTTCCCTTCCGTCACACACTATAAGAGGTTTTTTCCCTTTCTCTATCAGTGAACGTGCATGTGTAAATACATCTAATATACCTGTAAAGAAAACATAACGCAAACATAGCAAGGTTCCTACGGACTTCATTCAATCTTAGGTCCTTGTGAAGAGTGGGTGTGCTGTAACAAGATACAGGAAAGTATCATTATAAAGGTACAATCTTCATCTAGAGAACTAACAAAGCGCCACCTGAAAGCGCCGCTACACCATGATACACGTACCCTTCTAGAACTACTAACCAGCATCACAGGGGACCGAAGGTAGACAGTCTGTACCTCTCACCAGAACCCCCTGTTAAGTGGAGTCAAAAACACAGGACACCCATAACTCAGGTAAACATCATGCATATAGAAACAGCCACAATGAAACAGTCAGGAATGTTAACTTCACCCTTCTAGTTCCTTCACTAGGAGAGTATCCTGTGAGGGCTGGTATGTCTCTGCTGTTTTAGCAGTACGTTTCTGGAAACACACAGTAGCAATGCCCCTTTCAAAGTAAATCGTATTCATTCGGGGAACGTGACATGCCGCCGAAGGAGAGGGGTTAAGCGCGACTGTTTGCAAGTCTTGAGTCTGTAGGCAGAGGAAGAGTGCCTAAAGAATATCCCTGTTACCGCCCTGCTTATCCTGGGCAACGGAACGGAGCACTGCACAGCCCAGAACACACCCTGATTACCAGTGCAAGGCACCCCTACCTCACCGGACCTGGAGCAGAAGGACGTAAAAGTATCTTAGCGGGCCGAACCAGGTGCCGGAACCACGAAGGATAGTGCCGCCTTTCACCCACGTCACCGAACCAGGGGGCAACTCGACGTCTTCCCTCTCGCTCTTCGGGTCTTTAACACAGAATTTCCGACACGGACGGAAGGTCCGTTGTTGGTTTTTGTACATTGTGTGAGCACGCCACGCAGCGTGCTAGAGGATCATGAAGGTTGTAGTCTTTTCCGACACGTTCTTGGGGTCCGTATCGCCTTACGCCGCCTTACGTAGCGCTGCGGTCGGGAAACAGACCTGACTCGCTCACGGCATCATAACCTCTATATTCTCATTTGATATTCAAGTACTGACTAAGTTTAAAGATAAAATACAGCATTGGTGTTTGCTTCCTCTTTTGTTGCTAGACCGTGCAATGCTGATCAAGCTAACACTTAACTGATTTATATACTCCGAAACACACCTTTCCAAGCACCAGGGGACCTATTCCAGAGAATCGATTCCACACTCCACACCCTGCAGTGGGATGGAGGTTCGGCCAGGATAGCTCTGACCATGCTGTATTGGGATGTGTATGATGATGACATTGCATTCTCAGACATGCATAAATACCATTGCTGAAAGCAAGAACTGGTTCTAATTGAGTGGGCTTTCTGACCTCTGCAAGAACTATCTCTTGGAGTGGACAGTCATGCCCTAGGCATCTCTGGCTACTGGTGGTGATGTAAGGGCACTGGAAGGTGAACAAACTACCAGAACACAGAGATTCTATGGTTAGATTATGGCAGAAGGCCATGAGAAAATTGGGAAGGAAAGGTGTACATACTGGCTACACTCTGCAATGAGTGTGTAATGGATTGGAGGTGATGAAATGTATGCCAGTCCTTCACAAGTGGAATAGGATCAGGATAATCACCGTTTGTGATATGTGGGGCTATATGTTTTATTTAAATCCTTCCTATGACTGCTGCAAGACTCTGAACTGGTTGAATCTGAGATTTGGATTTCCAAATACCTGCAATTTAGATATTTAGAAATGTGCATTTACCGGATGGCACTGTTCTACCTGAGGGCTCCCCATTAGAATACAGATTATTTTCTGAGGCTTTGTCAAAAAAGTAATCTCATAGATCTGCAGGTCACTGATTAGGAACACTATGCCTACCTGGATCACCTTAGGTAGGGGCACTAGACTTGGGGAGCAGGATGACTCTTAGGGGTAGGAGGCTTTACAACAACCCCTGTAAGGTAGCCATAAAAAAGGGCAGGGTGGTTTAAACTTGGTAGGGCTAACAGTGATTTATAGGACAAGAGCTGTGAAAGGTTTAGGCATTTCTTTCACACAATTTAGATGTGCCCCAACTTACGTCCATTCTGAGACAAGGCTTGTAATATTTTGGCCATGATCTGCAAAATATTGTTGGAAAATAGTGCAAGCACCACATTGCTGGGCATTTGGAATGCAGTAAACTCCTCAAAATATCTGAAACGTTTTTATTATTTTGACTGATGGCAGATTGTTGGGGTGTCTCCAGGAGATAAGGTGGCGTCTAGGTCCTGACTAAATGTGGTGGACAGTGATAAGTACAATTGGTGGTAAAAAAATACTAAGGCGATGTTGCACCAGAGAAGAAAGTGCTATTTTTCTCCATTATGAAAATATTGGCACTCCCAATCTTACAATTGACAAAATGGAGGAATTATGAGGTCAGATGAAACTTTCAGATAGCCAGATACCAAAAGAAGAGTCATGAGGAGTCCCTTGTAAGCTTGGAAATTGATCCTGTAGAGAATTCTCACTTCTAGAGAAAATTGGTGATAGAAGGACAAGAAAGGTGATAGAGAATTGGTTTTATTTAATATCACCACCAATCTGATGATGGCGTGAACAATCACTTGCATGGGAAGAGCAATTGAAGTCTAAAGTACCTTTAACAACATTACATTTCTTCTGTTTACCTCCTAAAGAAATAAAGCTTCAACCATGGTCCTAACGTTAGTAACTGGAAAGTTTGTTATATTCTCCTCAGGAGAAGCAGTTGGAATTGTGACTGGCTGATATATTTAATATGAGATTGCCTAATAAGCTTAGAGCCAGCAAGGAATGGCATACACAGTGATTGTCTACATGAAAGAGTACACAGGGAAAGAGCTAACCTGAGAAGTAAAACATGCAAATCGGTGTTCCATTGGGTTAAGCTTGAGATAATGTTTTAATTATAGATCCCCCAATGGTATGAGACAGACAATATTCAGACAAAATTCTGAGATGATATTGGATGATACCCCTGCATGTCATCTGTCTAGTGGTGGACCTAGACATCCATTGAGATGAGCAGCACTCTTAGCAACTCCCTCTAAAAGTTCCACATATGGGGTGGTGATGATCAACAGAATGGCTCTTGGCACTCCCACCAAATCATGCCAGGCCCTGTGGCCCCCCCTAGGTGCACACAGCCCTAGGTCATGTTTAGCAGAGGTTGTCCACCTAAGGTGGAGTGGGCCATGGCCTGTGGTGAATCATGGGCTCTTATGAGAAAAGCAAGGCAGGTGGCATGTGTTTTGGTGGCTGTTGAATGCATTAGTAACCACAACAATTTCAGTTGTTTTGCGTGTTTGAGCTACAACCATGACTCAATTTTTCGAGAATATATATTACTGAGTCAGTGATATCAACTCTGTAATTAGGGTTAAGCCTCAGTTTCCTTTTAAAAGGTGTTTTTTGATTTATTTGTAACTTTAGTGCTGTTTGATGGATTAGCAGAAAATTCACTATTTTTATCCAGCTCACTTTTAGCACTTTAAGGTTTGTGTAGATCCATTTGGGGCTGGAGGGGAGTTAGAAAGGGCAAAACGTTTTATGTTTTAACTCTGGGAAAATGTTCCCATACCTACAGCAACACCTGCTGAATTAAATTCCACTAAACTTGGCAAGAAACGAGAACTTTACTTTAATAGCACATTTAACTGTTTGGTGAAACTATTAATCATTCAATTAAAAGTTTGCAGCATGAAAAGAGGTTGGGTGGGCTTCCAAGAGTTAATCAGTCATGACCTACTGTATATCTTGCCTACCAATTTGCAATTTAAGGGCCCGCCTTATCCCAATTCTTTTTAATATGTATGCCACCATTGGCACAGCCAAATGTTACACCAATTGGGGACTACGTTGCTTGTGTATTCCGATGATACCCAACTTATTTTCTGGGTGTCACCATAGTCAAATGTAATGTGTTCGTGATTACCGGCTAGCCCAGCACTAACTAGATGGTGGATGTTGGTAAACTATTTATAACGCTGTCCCAACAGGACTCAATCGTTACCGAGTTCAGCTAAAATTCTTGTAAATTACTTTACCTGACCATCTGTAATGGGCTCTCCCCCAAACCCTGCTAAACCTGTCAAATTTTGCGGCCAGCTTAACCACACCCTGTTTCTTTCAGCTTAAGATGGTATGACAAATGTTTTCTGCTACAGAAAGACCTTAGGGCCCCCATTGTCAATGCCTCGATTCAGTCAAGGATTGACTATGGCAATTGTGTTTTGCTTGCTGCACCTCAGAAACACATCACCAGTTTTCAGCGTTTGCAAAATGCCACAAGCTGCTAACATCGCCGAATACGACTTGGTCTCGCAAGCAAGATAAAAATCTCCATTGGCTTCCGGTGAACAAGAGAATTATGCTTAAAGCCAGACATTTGTCATAGGGCTTTTTATTCGAATTCATCTATGGCTAAAAATGCACACAAAAAACAATTGATGGACAGAATGCAGAATATTGTCATACATTCACCCCAGTACAGAGATCCCATCGTTTTTTTGCTCACCATGCCATTCCAGTTTGGACCCAGCCATATGCAAATCAGTCTTGACCCTGTGCCCAATGGGAACAGTCCAGCCCGAACTGCCAGGCCAGGTCCTCCCTGGACTGGAAACAAGCATTCTAGGACCGGTTTCGGGCTCACAGCCTTCATCAGCCAGGATATCTTGACTCCAGTGGGATGGAGAGCACGGGACCCACGTCTGGGCATACCCGTGACTCTCGGGGTGACAAATGCAAAAAAAAAAAACAATTTATGGACAGAATGGAGAACAATGTCATACATTCACCCCAGTACAGAGATCTGGGCCTAAATCCATCATTTTTTTGCTCACCATGCCATTCCAGTTTGGATCCAGCCATATGCAAATCAGTCTTGACCCTGTGCCCAATGGGAACAGTCCAGCCCGAACTGCCAGGCCAGGTCCTCCCTGGACTGGAATCAAGCATCCTAGACCGGTTTCGGGGTATCAGCCCTCATCAGCCAGGATAGCTTGACTCCACTGGCATGGAGAGCAAGGGACCCACGTCTGGGCATACCCGCCCCACTCGGGGTGACAAATGCAAAAAAACAAAAAAAACAATTGATGGTTTAGACCTTCTATAAGTCTTCGTTTGGAACACCTTTTAAATTACAGATTTCCAAAACACGTACCGCCACTTCTGGTAATAAAATATTTTTGATCCAGGCAGCTAAGTCTTAGAATACGCTTACACTTACCTTCAAAGCAAATCTGCTCTCTCACTTTGTAGAGAGTCTTTGGAAATCTTTCTTTTTGGGCATCAATTAGTCTCATTGTCAGCTTTATTTTACTCCCCACCTGAAATTGTGAGACATCCTCACGTGTTTCAAAACGTATCCAGCTGTTGAAATTATACACGCTGGTAGTGGCGCAGAGAAACCAACGATTTGGTGTATCTGCGCTATATAAATATTTTAATTATAATCATATTCATTTTCTGCAATGTAAATGGTATGACTTACCCGATGTGGCGACTCCTGATGCTATGAATCCTAATGTAGTGACAATCAGCCACTTCTGGAATTCTCCTTGGCTTGTGCCTTGCCCTATTGTCCTGATGAAGGCCAGAAGACCTGTGCTCGGTTGGTGGGCTAGCATTGTTGACTCTATATGCTAGGCTAGATAAGAGAGTCATGACTGCTTCTCATCAGCGGACATTGGACTATTATCATAATAAAGGCCTTTTTCTTGCTGTGTGCAGTTTTGCTCTTAAAGCCTCACAATTTCTCACCTTGAGATAGAAGCACACACATAGGTGGTATTCCATGATACCCTTCACTTGATCTGGCCTCTCATTTTTTGGGATAATCAGCACGTTTCTCACCTCTGCTAGCTTCAGCCGCAGACATGCAGATGTCTGTTTGATGCTTCACAAGACTTAACATTTAGTATGTCACCTATCTTCATCATGAACGCATGGAAGGATGTACTGAAGTATTGTTAAATATGTGTTGTAATATAAACCTTGTCCAATGCCGAGGGTAGATTAGGTAAGATGATTATTAAGTAGTTACAATAAAGAGCTTTAGTAATGAGCTCCACCAGGAGCAGCCTTCCTGCTGCTCAGTCCATATTCCAACTGACCCTCTCAGAGGTCCAACATTCCATGCATCACCAGGCACCAACATTCCAGGCAGCACAGTCATACTGGCTGAGCATGGGCCTCATTTCGCGATGGCAAAGGGACCTCCACCAAAAATTGACTCATTTCCCATCCACCCATCGCTCGCATCTCCTACCTGATTCAGAGTGCACAGATGGCTACTTTCCCAAAGACTGTGGGTTATGCCATTGGGAAAAAACCTATTGTCGAGGCTCCACTGGTGAAAATGCCATCAAAGGGGATGCCACATTCATGGTGGCACATCTGACACTATGCATATCAGTGCTTTACAGTTCAGGTCCCCATGCGAACCATGGTAGTCCCATAGAGGCAAGATGTACCAATGCCCCCTGCAGACTGGTAAAAAACACACAGTGGCCATTTAAAGGTTCGTCTTTGGAGAACACAAAAGTGCTTCCAGGTTAGCTATGCTCCTATAAAATGGCCTGCTGTTAGTATTAAGCTATTTATTCAAAAATGTAAGTTTCTTTTTGGGTATATGTAGGAATATCAATCATCTCTGTTAAATCAACAATTCTTTTTATTTTTTAGGCAGTGATGTAAAGGAGTGCCACGGGCCATGAAGCTGGCATGGAAATTGAACAGCCATATCCCATGTTGAGCAGTAAAAATACATCCATAATTGTGGTGCAGAGAGATCCCCACCACCTGCCTCCCCATGCCATTTCACCATTATTACACCCCTGTTTTGAAGCATCTAATCCCTGATATGGTCTGATACCACTGCACAGGCCTCAGACCTTTTAGGGTTTGCTTCCAGTAACTATTGCTGGAGCGGGCAATTAAAAAAAATATATAATAATAATTTTTGTATACCCTCTTCATATTGCATGTTTATATTAATTTGATTAATTAACTAATAGAAATCTTACTGATTGGTTTGCAGTGAATATTTATTAACCTTACTAATATATGAATTATACATGGGATTTGCATTTGCATGGCCTAATTAATACGTAAACTAAAATATGTACACATACTAATGATAGACAATTAGAATATTGCATGATATATGTTGCTTTTGTGATGTATTGGTGATTTGTGCTTATAAAGTGAGTATAAACCGCATTGAGTGTTGCTTTTTGCTAGATAAATACACACACATATGGGTATTAGCGAGGGAATAACATTTTATTAGTCATTTCTATGTATTAATTATGTTTTTGTGTTTCTTTGCTTAAGTTGACCATTTGGGCCTATCGTAAAATGGCCGCCTTCTGCATTCGACGTGACCTAAGCCGCTCCATGAGGTTCTGGGTTAAGTGCACCTGCGCTAACGCCAGCAACAGTGGCCTCGTCATGACCCTAACCAGACTGTACCCACCAAGGCCGTCCCGGGAAACAAGCCAGTTTTCCAAAGAACAATAAGATGCCTCTTAAAAACCGGAACAAGCAAGACTAATGACCTAAGAGACATTATTTGTGAGAACCCTGTCATACGATCTTGGACTGTCCAATGAGGAGCGCTGAAAACCAATATTTGTTACAATATTTTGTTGATTTCCCAATAAAAAATGGTAGAATAGAGAGGTTGTGTTGGAAGCTTCTGATTTCCTGACGTTATGCTGACGGAGAGGACGGTTACACTGCAGGACAGCTGTTTCCCTGAATCTTTGACGGACTGAATTACTGCCCAATTTCCTGATGAATTGAACTCTTGAATTAAATGGGCATAGAGTGACTGAACGACTGAATTTGACTTAAGAGGACGACATTTAGCCAGAATAGGTAAATATGATGATCAACTGCTTGAATAACCAATGACTTAATCTGCATTAATTAGATGAAGATTGATTTGAATCATTACATAAATGAGTTGGGTTGTTTATTTATGGAAAATGTATTAATGAGTAGTAAAGGGAAATTAGTAAGATAAACTAAACCAGCAACTAGCAGATCCATGGCCAACCTATGAGAGGAATACCAAAGGTGGAATTTAGGGCCAAGTGAGTTAAAGAAGTTTAGGTGAATTATTACTCATTAGGGTCAAGAGGTATTTCCTTTAATGTCAGCGGATGGAACAATCACCTCCCTAGAAATAGATTGATGGTAAGTGAGTGTTTGGTGTTATGGGCCCCACCAGTGAATGTATTGATTGTGTGTGTTTGTGAGATCTTTGGTCTCTGACGGAAGGAGGGATTTTGTATTCCACGCTCCAGCACTATGGGCATCATTACGATGGCGGACGTACTTGAGTCCGCCCGTCATCGATGCAGCTACTGGGACGACCTGCCAGCTGTGCGGCGGTCTCACCACTGTGATTACAATGCTGCCGCCACGTGGCGGTCGCATCATGCATTTTTAAAATTGCTGCGGGTGCTGCTGGCTGCTGCACCTGCCACAATACTAAAAATGTATGTCATACGTTTCCCTGCACTACGTTTGCAGGCACCACACGGTGCCTGCCACCTAGAGCAGGAAAATGTAGGTGAACACCCACCTCCCCCAACACAAGGGGGGTCTGCAATGGGCTTCCAAATGCTATCCCCGCCAGTCTGTGAATGGCGGTTTCACCGCCATACACCGGCTGGCAGGGATACAGCATCATAATATGGCGGATGGTGCCTGCTAGGCACTGTCACCATATTGTAGATGCAGGGTGGGTCCGCCAGGCAATCATAACGACTGCCTGTGGCGGACCCGTGGCAGACAGACTTGCACACCGCCCGCCATAATAATTTGGCGGGCAGAGAAGTGCTTCGCGATGGCGGTGAAACTGCCACCGGCAGGCTGACAGTGGCGGTGAAACCTCCATCGTAATGACCCCCCTATGTCTCTGCATCTTTCTTGCAGCACAACTACAAAGGGGTTGTTTTGGTCTTAGGACATTAGTCTAGCCCTGAAATGGGATTTAAATGAACAACTACTAGTGCATTGTTAAGTTGACTGCAATAAATCCTACCCCTTTATAAATATGCCCAGAGGTGAGACCCCAAAGTAGAACGTATTTTATTCCTACTGTTTAAACTGCAAATTATTTTTCCTAAAAAGTACGTGATTCTTTTAACACACCTAGGGCCTCATGTAGGTAAATAAATTTTACCGGTTCTTAAATACCGAGCCGTACCGAATCGGTAAATTAGAATCGGTAAGTTATATGTAGGTAAAAATTCGGTAACAGTTACCGATTCGGTAACAGTTGGTAAATACGAATCGGAATTCACCGAATCGGTAAATACCGAGGTGATAATTACCGATTCGGAAAATACCGAGGTGGTATCTACCGAATCGGAAAATACCGAGGTGGTATCTACCGAATCGGAAAATACCGAATCGGTACGTACGGATTCGGTAAATAACATCACATGACTTGACGAAACAGCTAATCCTGTGCAACGACAGCCCACCCAACCAGGAACTGCCCACACCCAGGCAGGTGTACACAATTAGCCGAAGTGGCCACACCCAGGCAGGTGTACATAATTAGCCGACCCTGGAGAGGCTCGGAGTGCAGAGGAGAGGCAGGGAGCAGTTGCATGTGCGAGCGGGAAACGAACAGCATGTCCAGCCAGAGCACACAGAAAGACGGAGGGGAAAGGAGGAGGAAGCTCAAATTCAGCCCCAAGGAACTCCAGGTGCTGGTGGAGTGGTGAAGCAGCACCAGAAGCTGTTTGGGAGGCAATCCCTGCAAGTGCCTGAGGCCGAAAAGCGCAACATATGGCTCGCCATCCAGGCGCAGGTCAATGCTGTGGGAGTGACCCACAGGGAAATTGAGGTCCTCAAAAAGCGCTGGTATGACCTGAGGATTGTGACCAAGAGGAAGATGGGCGACATCCAGAAGGAGGCCAGCCAGACCGGAGGTGGAACCAACAGGGCACCTGCCCTCACCGAACTGGAGGAGCTGGTGGCGGCCACACTCGAGCAAGAGAGCGTCGTGGGTCTTGGGGACGCCGACAGCTCTGCCAGAGCCGCAACACACCAAGGTAAGACGAAAGCACAGCAATGTAGCCGCCCCTACCCCTATCCCACATCCCCCATTGTGAAACGAGAATCACACTGCAGTCCACACGTGTCAGTGCAGACAGGCAATGCATTCCGGGAGATGTAGTCAGGGCAACACTAACCATGACATAAATGTCACAGGGCAACAAGGCATGTCACGCACTCGAGGCACAAGGAGACAGAGGACAGATTGGAATGTGAAATGATTTATTGTGACGCTTGCTTCGGGGACACTGAGCCAATGTTGTTTTTCTGTCCACAGATGTGACATCATGCAGTACAGGGCATGCTGCAGGGGAGACGGCACACCGGCCACAAAAATCACCTCTAGCCAGCACGAGTTCAGACCAGGGAGCAGGCCCACTTTCAGCCGCACCACCTACGCAGCCAGCCGCGCCGCACACAGAGCCACCATCACCTCACCGAGAGCCAGCATCACCACCACCAGAGCCAGCATCGCCACTCATGTTCGATTCACCGGCCACATCTCCGCTTGCAGGTGTGAGAATGAGGAGGCGTCCAGCAGCCAGGCTACGAGCCTTAGACACCTCGTCAGACGACAGCATGGGCCCAGAAGACCGCACCGGGCCCCAGGAAGGGAGCCATCCCACTGTGCCCCACACCTCACAGGCAGCACAGACGGGAGCAAGAGGGCGCCGCAGGTCGCGTGTCCAGAGTCCACCAGCACCCACTGACGGCCATGGTGTCTTCTTGGGGCTCGAGGGCCAAATGTTGAAGCAACAGCGCCTGCAATCAAAGGCAGTAATGTCAGTCCAGAGGCACATGCGGGTGATGAGGACAAGCTTAGTCAACATGGACACAAACATTGGCGGCATGGCTGCGGGCATTCGGGACATGTCCCAGTCAATCCAGCAGTTGTGCAGCAAATTAGATGCTGACATCGAAGCACGGCGCCGGGAACGCCAGAGAAGGGACACTACCAGCAGGGCACTCAACCGTCTGGCAACTGCGACTTCCCTACTTTGCCGGCGCTCTGTGACGATGCAGGAGGGCCTAACACAGTGCTGCAGCGACCTGTCACGGGGGATGGTGCAGGTGACAAGTGCACTAGGGGTGCTATTGACTAGTCAGGCGTCGACAACTGCTGCAGGGGATGCTGCGGAGAGCATCGACACCAGCAGCAGCATCACACCCCCCGTCCCCGAAGCACGCAGGAGCAGCAGGCGGCTTGGGGTTGGCTCTAGTGAGGATGCACAGGCCGTGCAATCCACCACTGCAGCGCGTATGCGCAAACATTGATGTGGCCCTGCTTATCCACTTGCCATTGGGTGACGTAACCCTGGACATACTCATTGTATAGATGGCATATTGCCAGATTGGCCTGTTCATGTGTTCATGGCGTGGTGCCACATTAAACTACGTCATGACTTCTCACGACTCGCTGTGTCCCCTCACTTACTCAGAAATAGTTGCATGTGATCTCTGCCCGTCTCTCTCTCCCATCGATTGCAGTTGGCACTCTAGCTGCGCTGCCCTCTGGCTGGCCTGACTCATCCTCGTTGTCCTCAAAATATGTTAGTTCCACATCTGTACCTTTTTTCGTGGCAAGGTTGTGCAGCATTGCACAAGTGGCAATTATCTTGCAGCAGGTGATGGGTTTGTACTGGCGTGCGCCTCCGCTCTTGTGGAGGCAGCGGAACCTGCTCTTCAGCAGTCCAAACGTGCGCTCCACCACATTGCGTGTAGATTTGTGGGCCACGTTGTATCGTCTCTCACTCTGTGTTGCTGGGTGTAGGTAGGGAGTGAGGATGAATGAACGGCATGCATATGCACTGTCGCCTGGATGAGTAAAAGGGAACCATCAGTTACATGCCTCTATACACTCTGATTTGCAGGTTTCAAGGGGCGTCACTGTTACTTACCCAGCAGGTATCCCTCTCCGAATTCTCCGGCTCTCAGTCGTGTGTAGATCCCACTATTCTGGAAGATGTAAGAGTCGTGGGTGCTCCCAGGAAACTTTGCAACAATATCTGTGATGATGTTCCCTGCATCACAGATCACCTGCACATTGATGGAGTGGGTGGACTTCCTGTTCCTGTAGATGTGCTCTGTGTCAGCTGGAGGACAGATTGGGATGTGTGTACCATCAATACAGCCGATGACATGGGGGAACTGTGCCATGTGATAAAAGTCTGTTTTTGTTTTCTGCAGTGCAGCCTGTGTGTTTGGGAAGCTTATGTAGTGGTGCATTCTCTGCATCATGGCATCCAGGAACTTCCTGAAGAAACGTGACAGGCAACTCTGGGATACCCCACCCACCGCAGCTATCACCACCTGATAACTGCCGGATGCCAACAGATGTAGGCTGCAGAGCACCTGCACATGTGGGGGTATGGCGTGCGCCCTTCTTATTGGCTGGTCCAGGAGTGGGTGAAGGTCCCTGATTAAGTCCATGATGGTTTCGGGGTGTAGCCTGTACCTCTCATGTATCTCTGCATCAGTCAGCTGGAATAGTGTGATGCGCTGTCTGTAGATTTGTTCCTCCCGTCGCCACACCCTCAGTCCTGCTGCCTGTAGACGTAGGCGCCTTGCAATGACGTACATGGCGGCCATGTTGTCCACGCAGTTGCATTTTGGGATTGCTTATGTGCATTGTTGATGGTTACCACCTGCTTTCCATCCGTGTTAATTACCGACTCTTATTTACCGATTTTCCTGGATTTCTTAATTACCGACTGCTCCTACATGTCATTTTAAATTTTTACCACTTCATATTTACCACTTCATATTTACCGATTCGTTAATAATGTATTCGGTAAATATGAATCGGTATTTTAGAATTCGGTAACTATGAATCGGTATTTACCGCCTCATATTTACCGAAAAGTGGTTTTTGGACTCCTACATCTCACTTGTCTGAATACCGGTCGGTAACGGCATATTTACCGAAAATCGGCCGTTACCGACCGGTATTTGGCTACCTACATGAGGCCCCTAGTAACGAAAACAAAAAACATATTTCAGGCAACATGAAAGGCTAAATGGCCTATCACGAGGAGCAGTGATCCCTTGAGTCCCTAGTCTCGCGCATGGTGCCGCTGACAATTTAAGGCCGTTGTGGCAGTAGACTAGCTGGCCATCCAGCTGTTAAAATGAAACCTTTCAAACCAGTGGTTCTAAATTGATACACTTATTTTTTCGTTTTGCAGTTTTATATAGCGCAAACTCGACCTGAAGATATCAGAGCGCTTTTCATTAGCACCAGTTTCAGCCATTTTTAGGCACGGCGAGATTAAGTGATTTGCTCAGGATCCTCTAACAAGTCTCGAACCTATTTCCCCAGCGTCAAAGTCGGCCGCTCTAACCGTTAAGCCACATCCTCTCCTGCAAAACCTTCATATTTTGTTCTGTGGTATAGTCTTTGGTAAGATGTGCCACGCTGTTTGTTATGTGCTTCTTTAGCTGATGTTGCCCTTAGTCGGCCTTCTGTTCCCTCAGGAAAGGTATTTGTTTTGCAGTTTGACGATTGAATCATGTTTTTGTCAGATATGAGTTTTTTTTTACAGAAAATCTGAATCACATTTTTTATGGTGCTGTTCACGAGCAAAATATCAAAAGAAGAGTACTTTGCTTACATAGTAAATAATTCTAATAAAATGAATGCATTCGTTTCTTAGAAAATTACCAAACGAAATTTCTATACAACTACTCAAGCACCCAGTTCCATTTTTACCTATACAAAATAGTATTTTAAAATAATTTCTTTTCAAAATTGGATTTTCCTTTTGCAGAATCGGTTTACAAAGTAAAAAACAGGATAGGCAACATTTTGTGGAGATTTCTCTCTGTGCCTCTTGTTATATATCTGAAAGTTTCCTACAAGTATGTCTTTCCATCTTTTGGGAGACGGCGCTTGTAGGAAATTGGGTTATTTGTTGAGAGTGGGGGTGGTAGCCCCACGCAGGCAACAAACACAATCCTTGTCAAGGTGTACTACAACAAGTCACTAAATTAAACAGTGCTTAACCTTCTGGTAGCTTGGCAGAAAAACAGTCGGGCGTAACTTAAAGGGCAATGTGTAAAGTAGTTATGCAGAACAAAAACAATAATACAGTGAAGACACAACACAAGAAAAATCCCAAAACAGTTCAGGGAAATAAAGACACCAAAACAAATTATATCAAATCAGTAGAATCGGAGTTATGAATTTTGACAGATGTTAGTGAAATCTAGTGCCTAGAAGACCAACGTGCCAAATGCAGGTATCTGGTCATGCGTAATTGAGTCAAAGTTAAGGACGAACGTGATAGAAGGAGTTCAGTGGGTCAAGACAGCAAACTTTGTCTGAGGAGGGGTCGTTGACGCCAGGGAGCTACTGAAAGAAGCCTCGGTGAAGCCATCAACAATGGTGAGAATAGCTCTGAGCGCTGAATTTCCAGGCCAAAGAGGTCACTGGCGTTGGTGGGGAATCAGTCGTCCTTGACCCTCGGTGAAGATTCCTACCTTTGGCATTAGACATCTTTTTAGTACTATTATTTATTTATTTATTTGTCTGTACAGTTATTCTTGAACCTGCCTGGTTTTTCGGTGGTTGTTCAAGCTTCTAACGTTCCATGTGATGATGGTCAGTGATCTAGTAGCCTGTGTCATCTAACTGTTTGTGTGTCTTGCAGTTTATCTGGTACTATGAACTCTTAGTCTATGGTGTTGCTTGCCATGGAAATAACTTTTTGCCATATAATACTTCCCTTCCTCCCCCACCCACTTCTGGCGCCCCAATCGCGTCAAAGATCTGATTTCCTACCTCTCTCTCCTCCCCAAACATTTATCCTCCCCCCACCCGCAAACAAACGCTGTGTCCCTTTGTGTTGTGGTACACACATGGGGGGCGTGAGCAGCGCACCGGACCTCTCCACATATGTTGCAGAGAGTGCCACACTTTTTTAACAGCTTGCACTTCCTATCTTCGATTATGTCCATATACTACACATTGTTCTTTCTAACTGTGCTCAGTTGCTCCATAGTTCCAGTGCTGTCACCTGGTATAAGTTTGACGTTTACATGTACACTTTCACTATGGGTCATCTAGATTGTATTCCGTTGATTGTTCATCCCTATCTCCACGTGGAGATTTGCGTCTGTTTCCTGCCCTTTCACGTTCCTGCAAGTATTGGGACAGGCTTTTGTGGTCTCCAAAATTTACTGTGATCCATCCACTGTAATTTTCAACCTCGCTGGGTAAAGCATGGCCTAAGGGATGTTCAAGCCTTGTAGCTTCTGCTTTGCTGGAAAAGACTTCTTATGAGCTTCCTGTACTTGCGCTGTAAAATCAGGGAATAATGAAATATCTGATCCTGCCTATTGAAGTGTTTTTAACTTCCTGAATCTCCTCAGCACTTCATCGTGATCCCTGTAAATGAGGATTTTTGCTATTATCGGCCGAGGTTTTGCTCCTGGTGGAGGGCGAGCGCCTAACGATCTGTGAGCTCTTTCTACTATGAACACGTCTGAGAATATGTCTCTGCCCAGTACATCCAAGAGTAGTTCTACAAATTTCTTCATATTTCCAGTGTTTGTGGTCTCAGCAATACCTAGTGTTCTGAAGTTGCTATGCCGGGAATGCGCTTCTAGTTCCTCCGTCTTGACTTGGAGAGCTGTTATCACCTTTTCTTGCTGTTTCTGTAAGTACTATAGCTTTCCTTGGTAGTCTTCGTTGTCAGATATTCTGCGCTCTACCATGTCCATTCTCTCGCCTTGCCTGTCCATTCTTTCAGACAACCTGTCTACTCTGTATGTCAGGGTGTCCTGTTTGCTGTCTATCGCAGCCAATGTGGATTGCATGGTGGACAGAACTTGGCGTAGTTCATTCCCGACCGCTATGTCTGCAGTTTCTGCCTCCGTGCTAGGTTCCTCTTGATCACCTTTGTGCGTATTAGGGCCTTTTTGTTGCTCAAAGTTCAGTTTGGGTTCCATTTTGTCAGTTTTGCCCATTTTTTGCTTGCCTCAATCAACTGTTGTAATTATAATCTCCTCTCCTCCTTTATGCCCTGTTTGCTTGGACTTCTATGCCCTCGCACCATTTCGTTGCACAGATTGCGACGTGGCCTACCCCCGCTCCACGACCTATGAGCAGTACTTTTTGCACTACGTCAGTTGCAAGCAACCTCTGCCACCTTGATCGGTTGCCTTTTTTGGGGATTTGCCCCGGTGCTGTGTTACGGTGGCCTGTGAGGCTCAGCGCACCCTCCATCTTGTTCTTGACCTTGTAGGCCCGTGGTTAAGTTCTCACTCGCTGCAGCAGTGCTAACACCACACAGTCACTACTTTCACATTTCTCTCCCAATCTGCCATCTTTTTTTATCTGTGACCTCCGTGCTCCGCTTTGGGGGGCCTTAGAGTGTTTTATTTCGGACGCAGCCTTGCATAACGTGCGTGCGCGGTGACTCTGCTGCTCAGTCCGCGGACTCGCCGCCTGCCGGGCTCGCGCTGGTCGCCCGCGTTTCTCTAGACACGCTGGCTGCTTTTACCGGGTGCTCCTGCTGGATTTCCCTTACCTTTTTGGGGCTTTATTCCGCTCTTGCACTATGCGCTTAACTTCTTCTCTGCTGTTAGGCCTGCACCTCAGCATGCGGCTCGTAATCTTCACTCATAGGGCGCAGCTCTACCCAGTTCACAGTTGGTCTCTGGACACTTCCCAGCTGTTTTCCTCCACTCCCGTATCGTTCGCCACCTCGCCCTCCAACAATTTTGTCAGGGATACAGGTCTTGGTAGCGACTTTCTCTCCCTGCAACTGCGAAGCCACTTTGCCCCGCCCGCTGGTTCTGTCTTCACTGCTCCGTACTGGTGTATTTTGTTATTTTGCCACTTCCCCCCCAATTTTCAGGGTAGTTTTAAGACCTTCTTGCTTCCCGTGAGTTGGCGGTGACTGGCAGGACTTTTTAAAATTTATGACACTCGTTAGGAGTGCAGGATTATGTAGGATAATTGTGTGGCTGAAGGAGCTCGCTTAAAGCACGGCCATCTTCAGGCCAGGAAAGCTCCACCCCCGACTTAGACAAC
Source organism: Triturus cristatus (assembly GCF_964204655.1). Classification (NCBI taxonomy): domain Eukaryota; kingdom Metazoa; phylum Chordata; class Amphibia; order Caudata; family Salamandridae; genus Triturus; species Triturus cristatus. The sequence goes on along the minus strand of NC_140595.1, from coordinate 455,270,512 downwards.
TTTTTTGAAGCCAAAAATGTCCATATGGACAAAGCTGCAAGCTGTAGCCAAATCATGCTCCACGAGCCTTGATACTGTAATGGGATGGCAGCTAGGTCCCAGTCTTCTGTCAGTTCTCCAGGAAGTTTTTGTGGAAAAAAATCCAAGTCCCGGCTTTTGGATAAGTATCACCAAAACCCATACCAAGGGTCCAGGACCTGGGGTGCACCACCTGGGGGGTTAGGGCTTACTCCGGCCGAGGCTAGCAACTGGGTTTAAAGATTCAGGAGCTTGTTATTTCCATGTAGCTCACACAGGAGGCCAGTCAACTAGCCTTTGGAGTCACTTCTGGTGTTCATGGGTTCAAGGATATGGCCCAACTCTCCTTCAAGCAGCCATCCAGTCCTTTAAGCAGCAAGACAGTCCTTCAAGCAGCAAGGCAATCCTTTTAGCAGCAGGGCAGTCCTTCTGAACCCTCCACAGCTCCAGCAGTGTACTGATGAGTTGTTCTGAGGGTCCAATACCTCGTACTAACCTTTGTGTGTGGGGATCACCCTGTCTTACTGTTAGAATCCGGGTTCTCGGGTTGGCACAGGTAGGTACTTGTGACAAGCAGGGAACCTTTCCTCTAGTCAGGGTAAGGGGTTACACTACTAAAACAACCCCTGCTCACCCTCTAGGTAGCTTGGCGCGAGCAGACAAGACTATCTCAGAGCGTTATAGGTTAAGCATTTGTGAACACATACAGTAACCAAGTGACAACACTACAAATGGACACCACACAGGTATTTATATTGAAAATAAGGATTCTTTATATAGGATTATCACAAGACCATTAAACGATTAAAAATACACGATACGGTTGCTTAGTTGGTAGAAGATTGCTTAGTTTCTCTTAAGTTCTTAAATGCGACACTTTAAGTCAATGTACCTTAGATGCGACACGCAGGGCAACGAAAGTGTTGCAGCGATGCAGATGCGTTGAAGTTCTTGGTGCAAAAGAAATAAAGACGGGATCTTCTAGATGCATTACGCTTCTCCGATGTTGCGAGAAGGCTCAACTCGATGCGTCAGCTACAGCGGCGTCACCTTTGGCGAGATGCGACGACAGCGGCCTTGGCAGCGGCACTCTTCTCCGACGTTGCGAGACGCTTCCGCTCGATGCGATGCTGCCGCGGCGACACCCTTTCTGCGAGATGCGACGACAGCGGCTCCGACGGCGGCACGCTCCTCTGTGGATGCGAGGCGCTTTTCTGGATGCGGTGCAATGCGACAACTACGATGGCTGCGATGGCGACACGCTTCCTCTTTGATGCGAGACTCTTCTCTCGATGCGGTACAATGCGACAGCTACGATGGGTGCGATGGCGACACGCTTCTTCGGCGTTGCAAGACACTTCCGGAATGATGCGAGACACTTCCGCTCGATGCGATGCTGCAGCGGCGACACTCTCGGCGAGATGCGACGGCAACAGCTCCGACGGCGGCAAGCTTCTCTTCCTTGCGTCGCGCTTCCAGCTCCTTGCGACACGCAGTCCCTCAGAAGGCCCAACAACAGCAGCAGGCACTTCCAAAAGACTCTGGGGAGCTGGGGGTGAAGTCCACTGGTCCTGGGACTTCGTTCAGGGGGCAAGCTCAGTTCAAGCCCTTGGAGGTCTTTTTAAAGCACAAGCTGAAGCAAAGTCTTTAGTAGTCTTTCTCCTCTCCTTCAGCAGCAAGGCAACCACTGCAGGCCAATCCCCCAGGTCAGGGACAGTACTCCTCCTACAGCTTTCCCAGTTCCTTCTCCTCTGGCAGAGGTTCTTCTTGTTTCAGCAGGATCTAATTTCTTGGGAGCAGGGTCCCAATACTTATACCCCTAATTCCTTTGTTCCTCTGGGGTTGAGGGGCCTTTGCCCAGTCCAAACCAGTTCTTGAGCACTCTGTTGACATGACTCTGCCTTTCTATTCAGGGTGCAGGGCAGAGACATCAGCCGTTCCGCAGGAGGTGGAGCCAGCATTGTGGTAGCAGAGCACAACCGTATTCCGAGCCCAGGTGTACTCCTCCCACCCATCCGACTGCCAATCTTCCTATTCAACACCTGGCTACCTAGCCCTGCCCCTCTGGGTTTCCCCAGCCATGTCACTCACACAACCAGACAGGCAGATACACATCATAGCAGAGGTGGGCTAAATTGGTCAGGCAAGCAGATACCAACTTTCTAAAAGTGGTATTTGCAAACACAGAATATTAAAATAAACTTTACTAAAAGATGTATTTTTTATTATTCTGAGTTCAGGCATACTAAACTCGAATTTCTACCATGTTCCCTGGGTCTGTTAGGATCATAGAATACAACAATTCTAACAGCCCATTCTGGCCTATGGAGAACAGGTAGCCTTACAATAGTGAATAACGAAAATGGCTGTAATTCGGTATTAGGACATGCCACACACATCAGCGCTTGTCCTACCTTATGCTTACAATGCACCCTGCCCTTGGGCCTACCATAGGGGTGACTGATATGAAGTTAAGGGAAGGTTTAGGGACTGGGAAGTGTGTGCACTTGCCCAGTCAGTATGACAGTACCAGACTGCACGCAGGTTCTGCAATGGCAGACCTTAGATACATTTTACCAGGCTGCTTCTGTGGGTGGCACAACCAGTGCTGCAAGCCCACCAGCAGCATTTGTATTTACAAGCCCTGGCATTCCTGGTGCACTTTCCTGGGGTCTGACAGTAAACCAAATAAGCCAATCATGGAATCCAACCAACATATACATTTCACATAGGGAGAGCATATGCACTTTAGCACTGAACAGCAGTGGTAAAGTGCCCAGAGTCATAGCATAGCCAACAACAGGTCAGAAAAAGTACAGGTGGAAGGCAAAAAGTCTAGGGACCATCCGGCCAAAAGGGCCAGGTCCAACACTTACCCCCACACCTGGTTCTGGAAAGTTCTTCCCCTGTCAAGGCTCCAAGAAGTGTGGGGTGGCAAGAGGCTAGTATCAGATTCCTTTGTGTGTGCTGAAGGCAAGCCTTTTAAAGTGTAAGTGTTATGTTATGTTAAAAAATTCTTATAAAGCGCACCTTCACCGATTGGTTTCATGGTGCTGCTCCAGGAGGGGCCAAAGCGCTGATGGATTACTCGTATCCTTGTCTAAACTACCAAGTCTTGAGGAGCCTCCTGAATCTCAGGAGGTCGGTAAAGGATCTCATTTCAGAGGGAAGGGAATTCCAGTTTATGGGCCGCCCTGATGCTTCAGTTTGAAGGAGGGTATTTTCAGGCGGTCATATGAGCAGAGCGTAGGTTGCGCAAGGGTAAGTGCCTTTGAATAAGGCTGTTGATGAATTTGGGGCTTCTGCCATTCAAGGATTTAAAAATAAGGCAGCCTACATGGGGCAGGGAAAAGCTCTGTCCCAGCCATCCTGACAGGATTACCCATCCTGCCCACACCCAGTCCCCTTTGTGTCACTGTTTGGAAGAAATACCGAAACCCCAACAACAGAGCCATTAATAGACATGTGTCACAGGACATTGGCAGAAAGCATACATTGTTGAGACAAGGAAATGCACACTTTTTAAAAGCAGCATTGTCAGAATTGTGACTTAAAATCTGATGTTACCATTGAAGAGGATTTTAAATTACAATTAATTTGAGCCTGAACATGATACCTCTACCTGCTCCCAATCTAATGTTAGCACTTATTAAATGTAATAAGATAACCCAGTGTTAGTCAATGGGAGAGATAGGCCTTAAAGTACTGGAAAACGGCGTTTAGAGTCTTCCACTACCAGGACATATGAACTCACATGTTCCACTTTTTAAATATACGGCACCATGCCCTTGAACTTTTAAAGCCAACGTTAGGGGTGCATTATATGTATGAAAAAAGGAAGATTTAGACCTGGCAAACGGTGAATTTAGCCATGTCAAAATAGCAATTCAAAACTATACTACAGGCTGCAATGACAGGCCTGAGACATGTTTTAAAGTGTTACTTTAGTGGGTAGCACAATGAGTGCTGCAGGACTACTAGTAGCATTTATATACAGACCCTGGGTAAATGTACCATATAGTAGAGACTTACAAGTAAATTAAATGCCCTAATCAGGTGTAGGCCAATTTTTACCATATGTTAGGGAGAGAGTACAAGCACTTTAGCACTGGTTAGCAGTGGTAAAGTGCACAGAGTCCTAATACCAAAAAAAATGAATTTAGAAAACAGGAGGTGTTGGTAATAACATTTTTTTTCTAAACCCCTCCGTTGGATTATGGTTACTATTATTAATGTTATTTTCAGTGGCTTTCACATGGTTATGGCCTCAGAGGTATGTTGCTCCCATCACTATATCACACATATTTTTAAACATGAGTGGATATGATGAAACGGCTTAGGCCATGTCATTGTGGCATGTCTTGTTTGGTCAATTTTTTCAAATTGTTTCTATAGGTTTTTAACTAGTTAAAAATATTTGTTATATGTTTTTGTTAATCGTATGTGATTTTGCATTTATGTTTTTAATTATCATTCTTCTCTTTAGTTCTTGTCTATTCCGTATTTGGTTAAAATTTGTGTTTGATATTGATAAATATGAAAAATAAGTATTTTGTATGTTGTATCGTATATGTGTTATACATATATTTGAGTGTATTTTATATTCTTACAGCCCTGACGAAGTTCACAAAGAAAAATAAAGATTTTTGGAACACATATAGGTGCCGATTACGAACCGGTAAAAACCGGGTACGAACCGTCGGTCGGAGCGTTTTCCCCGTCCGACTCGTACCCGGTCGTAAAACTTTACAAACATGGTATTACGATTCGCACGGAAACACCATTTCCGTACGAATCGTAAAAAACACTGACCGTCGAAAATATACATACGAATGTGATCCGGGAATGCTGCGACGTGACGTCGGGACGCTTTCAGGCAGCGTTTCACGACCCAGGAATTACGATTCGAACCGACAGCAGTCCGGATGGCAATATTTTCACGGCACCCAAAAAGTGCCGGAAAAGCGAAGTACGCCGCGAATCGACCAGAATAGGTGGCCCGGTACGCACCGTACCCCTCCCAGCCCCCGTACGTACGCGCCGACCCCCCCCCAGCCCCCGTACGTATGCGCCGACCCCCCCCCAGCCCCCGTACGTATGCGCCGACCCCCCCAGCCCCCGTACGTACGCGCCGACCCCCGCCCAGCCCCGTACGTACGCGCCGACCCCCCCCCAGCCCCCGTACGTACGCGCCGAACCCCCCGTGTACGTTCGAGTCGAACCCCCATGTATGTACACCCGTGTACGTTCGAGTCGAACCCCCCCGTGTACGTTCGAGTCGAACCCCCCCGTGTACGTTCGAGTCGAACCCCCCCGTGTATGTACACCCGTGTACGTTCGAGTCGTACCCCCACCTGTGTATGTACGGTGCGTACCCCCAGCGCTACGCGGGGGGGTTCGACTCGAACGTACACGGGGGGGTTCGACTCGAACGTACACGGGGGGTTCGACTCGAACGTGCACGGGGGGGTTCGACTCGAACGTACACGGGGGGGTTCGACTCGAACGTACACGGGGGGGTTCGACTCGAACGTACACGGGGGGGTTCGACTCGAACGTACACGGGTGTACATACACGGGTGGGGGTACGACTCGAACGTACACGGGTGTACATACACGGGGGGGTTCGACTCGAACGTACACGGGGGGGTTCGACTCGAACGTACACAGGGGGGTTCGGCTCGAACGTACACGGGGGGTGTCTCGAACGTACACGGGGGGGTTCAACTCGAACGTACACCGGGGGGTTCGACTCGAACGTACACGGGGGGGTTCGACTCGAACGTACACGGGGGGTTCGACTCGAACGTACACGGGGGGTTCGACTCGAACGTACACGGGGGTTCGACTCGAACGTACACGGGTGTACATACACGGGGGGTTCGGCGCGTACGTACGGGGGTTGGGGGGGGTCGGCGCATACGTTCTGGGGCTGGGGGGGGTCAGCGCGTATGCGGGGACGTCTCCATGGTTGCTATGGGAGTTCGGTGCGGACGGTGTTTTTTCCATCCGGTTGTTACATCGGACGCACGGGATGGATCGTGATTCCGCGGTCGGACTTCACTTTTCACATTTGTACGGTAAATCGTTCGAGGACGTGTCGGACACATTTTCCGACCCGAGGACGTGTGGGGAATAATTCCCAATGCGATTCGTATGGACTTTTTACCATGCGAATCGTGATTGCCAGTTTGTACGGCACTTGTACGATTCGTACGGTAAAAAGACCGGATACGAGTCGTACGGGGGAATTTTTTACCGGATCGTAATTGGCACCATAATTGATTGGACGGATATATGCATTGCACTCCATGTGCATTTGTCAGAAAACAGGAGGTGTGAAGACAAAAAGTTTGGAGGAATACTACACAGAGGAAGTCAGGCCTAACAGTGCTTTACGGAACAATCCAATTTTACCAATCACAATACCCGCAAAAGAACTATTAGTAAATGATATGTCTCCATTATTAGCAGTCTAGCTGCATCTCTCAAGGGAAATATTAAAGAGCAAACAGTTCCTGTACTTACCGCCCAGACGTCACAACCACCATAAGGGGACCATTAAGCAGGGTTAGACTGGCCTATAGTACAATCCGGCAATGCCCGAAGAGCTGGTCAGACAGCTCAGTATGTGGGACATTTTTTACCTGTTTCTGGGCCTGTTTTATGGTCTCATGTGCTGATGTTTACTGTTGATTTCCCTGATAGTACCACAAACATTGCCTGCAGCAAGCAAAAATCCATACAGTTTTCGATTCCTTGCAAAACACTTATACATTGTGGGCTAGATTTATCAAGGGCTTGCGTAAAACACAAGCCCTTAAGTGAGATTAGTATGCCACGTAGATGTCTCGCATAGCAAATCTGAAGTAACTCAAGGCAGCGCAAGTCATTGCCTTGCATGCCTGGGAAGGCATTCCATGGATGGAGCATGGGTGTTCCCATGCATCCATCCATGGTTTTTGGCGTATTCCCAGATTTAGTAACACTAGTAAACCTGAGAATGCGTCAAAATGGTACACCTTCCCAGGAGAAGCATAAAAAGGAGAAATATGTTTATTTCTCCTTGTTTTTTCCTCTTTCTATGTGTGCTGCATTTTGCATAGAAATGGGAAAAAGCCTCAGATGATTGTTTTTGTGCAGGAAGGTGTCCTTTCTGGTATTTGGACAAAATATAAAGTTTTAAATATCGAGTTGCAGAAATATCAGAAAAAAAAATTGTGATACGAAAATATTGTGATGCAGAAATATCACTGTCAAGAATATAGATTTTTCAGGTAAATAATGTTATTTTCAAGAATATAGTTTTTGTTGATATCATTTTCAATGGAATGGTTGTAAAATAAAATAAAAATTCATTCACTATATATGTGTGAGTTCATATATTAATTTTATATTTCATTATTGTTTGTATAATTGTTTTTAATTTTAAGTGATTGATAGTTTTTAATTTGAGTGTTAATATTAATAATATTAATTATATAAATGTAATAATTATAGTTTTTAAGGTATATATTAGGTGTGGGTTGCTATAGGGTGGGAACTTCAATACTAATTAATATTTAATTAATTATTAATTATGCTCATTGTGTTATATTTCTTTATTTTAGTTATATTTTAAGGGTGGTCTGCTAGGTTTGAGGGGGCATAGTGGGCATAGTGTGGTAAATAAATAATGGACAATTTGTTTTAAATTGCTAATTATAAAAAAAGTGTTAATCTTGTTAATTGTTTTTGTATATGTATAATTGTGTTTGGGTTAATTAATTATGATTATATTAAGAGTTTTCTATCTATTAGATATTAATATGGCTATGTCTCATATATGTTATGTGTTTGAAGTGAAGTACTTTCCCTACTGTTGCACAGACTGGAGTGGGAATAGTAAAGGTTACAACTCTGAAATCCAACGCTCTATCTGCTGTTGCACAGATTGGAGTGGGAATAGTATAATTTACCCCTACATTGATTCACATTGCACATTGCTTTGTGAAAAATGTTTCAAAGTGGCCCCCACTTTTGTGCTGGATTCTTCTCATTTCCTTTTGGAGTCCTTTGTTTAAGTTCCCACATGGCTATGTAATGCACCGTCACTGTTCAATCACTGTGTGATCAAGACAGCGCTGCTGACGAAATGCATTACCTTTTGACCATCAAACCTGCATTGAGTGGCATCTCCTGAGTGTGAGTTGTCCTTGAACTCTATATGTGGTATATATATACATATATGTATTCACTGAAAAAACCATAGGTTTCAGGGGTGTTATAGTTAGCTGGACATTTCCCTCGTACAAAACCCTACAAATTCCCCTGTTATAGTTAGTTCAGCTAACTATAACTCACGCCCCCGCAATGCACTGCTGATGACGTCACATATTACATCACTCATGACATGGTCAGTGACATCACTGATGACATCACTGATGACATCTCAAATGACATCACTGATGACATCACTGATGACATCATCCATTGAGTATGTGTTTCTGAACAGTTTTATTATGTTTAATATATATATATGGAAAGGCCTGTTGAAAAATAAGTGGGTGTACAAGTGTGTGAATGGATGATTTTCTAGGTGCGTAACTGAGTCTATAAGTGAGTCATTAAATGTATCTTACTGCAGACTAGTAACTAAACTGTGTGAATGTCTGTATGTGTCTGTGTGTTGGTGTATAAGTGGCTGCATGGTTTTGTGAATAGCTATATGAGTGTCTATATGGGTTATTGATTGGTTGTCTGAGTATCTGTATGGGTGCCTGAGTGTTTGTGTGGGTAGGGTGTGTGTGACTCTGTGACTAGATGTGTGAGTGGGTGATTCAGTGGGTGCATGTTTTTAAGACTTCGTCTGTGATGGACTGTATGGTTGGGTGAGTGTATGTATGGGTGTGTTAGTGATTGAATGTATATCTCAGTTGTACATGTGTCAGTAACTACATATGTGAAACGCAGTGTATATGTGTGTAAGAGTATATAACTATCTATATGTGAGAGTGTGTGATTTTGGGAGTGGCTGTATGCGCCATAGTGCAAGGATATCTGTGTCATGTGCTGTTTGTTTTTCTGCAGGAAGACACAGAATTTGTTAGTATTTTTATTAGTAAGTGAACTTGAGTGTTTTTAACTTTATAGGTGAGTAAATTTTACTGTGATTTATTATTTTCATGACTGACTAGATGTGTCAGTACCTCAATGGATGATTGGCGGTGTGTGAGTGTCTATATAGGTGTATAAATGCACAGAGTGACTGTAAGTATGAGTGACTGTACAGGTGAGTGAGTGGAGATGTATGTAGACTTAAAAGTCAATGAGTGGGTGAGTAGTTATTGGTATTGGAGTATCTATGGTTGTCAAAATGGCCGTCTGAAATTTTGAGTCGGTGTATCAAAGGTTATATTAGGGTGTGAGAAGATGCACTAATTTTTCACATGGATGACGTCATCAGTGATGTCATCAGTGATGTCATTTGAAATGTCATCAGTGATGTCATCAGTGATGTCACTGACCATGTCATGAGTGATGTAATATGTGACGTCATCAGCAGTGCATTGCAGGGGCGCGAGTTATAGTTAGCTGAACTAACTATAACAGGGGAATTTTTAGGGTTTTGTACGAGGGAAATGTCCAGCTAACTATAACACCCCTGAAACCTATGGTTTTTTCTGTGAATTTCTAAGGTTTTTTAAATACCAATTCGTAACTATAACGCCCCTGAAACCTATATTTTTTCAGTGAATTTCAACGGTTTTTTAAATGCCAATTCCTAAATATAACGTGCATGAAACCTATGGTTTTTTCAGTGAATTTCAAAGGTTTTTTAAATGCTAATTCCTAGCTATATCAGGCCTGAAACCTATGTATTTTTCAGTGAATTTCAAAGGTGTTTTAAAAGCTAACTCCTATCTATAACTTATCTCTGAAGATATCATGTTTCATGATTTTGATTGTATTTCTATATTTTTCAAATTCAGTGTGTCATTTCATTAATTACATTTTTGTTAAAATACTTTTTTATCACCATTTTTAAATGTATTTTTTCAATTAATTCTTTTAAAAATGTAAAAATATTATTTGAACTTAATGGGTTTTTCAAACATATTTTTTTATATTTTTCAAAATATTTTTTTAACTATATGTGCAAAACTTTATTTTATATATTTTTTTCCATGTTTTTGGATCCGCGCACCCTAAGCGCACCGTTCTCGATCCCTACGCGATAGCACCCGCGCATGGTATGCGTCGGGTACGTGGTTAGTGCGCGATGCCAATGCGACTCCCAGCCTCTACACGACACGTTCGATGTACGTAACGCGACGTTTACGCACTTCCGCGATGCGTCATCTGCGTCTATGACGCGGTAGGTCCGTGGATCCCGTGAAGTATTTAACATTTAAAAAAACATATTTATGTATTGCATGTGAATATTAATTGAAGACAAACTCTAAAATAGTCTTAAAACTGATATATTTTGACATCTAATCCTATATTTCTTTTTAATTCAATTTCGCGGATGCACGCTGGGTGCGTGCTGCGTATGCACACGGTGCGCGGATCCCATGTGACCTGCAAAAAAAGAGATTTGATTGGTTCATTACACTTCCTGTTCTAACTACTGAAAGACCCCACCCATTTCAATCATTCCTCTTTGTGCTTCTTTGGAGAACCACCTCTTTGGAGAGAAGAACATTTTTTAGACTAAGTTTACACTTAGCTCTAACTTTTTTCAACCATAAATGGCTTCAGGGCAGCAGGCATCACCTGCATCACCTCAAACCTCTGAGGATGAATTTTTGCCGGAGTTACCACGCAAAGAACTTTTCTCTTCAGTGGTATGGAAATGTTTTACTTTTCCCGAGAGGCAGAATAAAACCAATGCCACCTTGGTCACATGCAAGATTTTCAAAAGAGTCCTATCGAGAGGGGATCCTAACAAGAAATACTCTTGCGGCACGGCAAGTATGATGAAGCACATGAGGACCCTTCATCCAAACAATCTTGCAAAAGAAGAGTGCCGACGGATGAGAAACGCTCCTGCGCCATCCACCTCATCGCAGCCAAGCACATCAAGAGTGCATCCATCAGACCAAACCTTGGACATCCGTCATCAATTTCAATTTTTAAAAAACCAAAAAAATCACAAAATTGTTCAGAAAACCCCCCAAAAAATATAAAAGAAGAAAGAAGAAAAAAAAAAGTTCTTGTAAGAACTAACTTTCCTGCTTTAAAAAAGAGCTAAATTTCTTTGTTAGTGTGTGAAAGTGTAGATGAATGTATGTGTAGTACATAATTGACTGAATGAATGCATTAGTAGAGTATGGTGAATGTATAAGTGCAGAACTATGAGGAAGTGCTGCAGCATCACACAGTAACCTCTTTAACTACAGTGTGCTGTAGTACTTCCGAAGCACAGGGATGCAACATATGTACATAAATATGTTGCAAATCTATGCTTCTGTCTGCACGGCTGCTTAAACTGCAGCCATGTGGTGACACAGGCACCCTTGCACAATAGTGCAAGGATATCTGTGTCATGTGCTGTTTGTTTTTCTACAGGAAGACACACCTTCCTGTACAAAAACACTGAGAAAATGCATTTTTCTCCTTCAATGTATGCTGAACATTTCAGCATGAATTGAAGATATAAAAATGTAGAGAAATTAAAACAATTCTCTTTGTTGTGCTTTCCTACACCAATTGTAGAATGGTGCACCATTCACACACATATCGAGATTTATGATTTCTGATAAATCTAGACATGTGTCTTGTTCTATGAGTATTAAGTGCAATCATGCACAACAACACTTATAGAACACCCTTTCAACACAAAGTGGTCTAAATGATGAGGTTGTATTTACATGGAGTATAAAAAGTGCACAGAGTGCCTTTTCCTCTCTTTGTAAATATAAAAGAGTATCTTCCACAATAACTATGTTACAAAAAGTGACATATTTCCGTTTTTAAATTTCCTTGCGAATGATAAAAGTAAGCACAGAGCTTTGTCTGCAAAGATGTTCAAAGAAGAATGATTGAAATGATTGCGGTCCTTCAACAGCTAAAAATGTGATATATTATGAACCCCTCAAATCTCTTTTTTTGCAGGTCACATGATATCTGATTATGGTCAGATTTCAAAACTACATAAACAGAGTGTTTTTAGAAACGTGTTTGAACTTTGTAGCTTCTTGCACGCCTCTTCATTCTGCATATTGAGACTTAGTTAAACTTACCTTCACAGTAATAGGAATAAAAAATGGTATTCATTTTTTGCTGTTTTTCATTCAAATATAAATTGTTAAACATTGCTTATTTTAAAATTTGGATCTGTGAAAGAAAAAAAAAAACAATTATAACATATAATAATACATTTTTTACAACACAACATAATTTCCACAAAGTAATTTGTTTGCCTTTTTTGCTGTTCTCAGAATATATTGAATTTCACTAGAAATAGTGATTTCAATGGTACTCATCACTTAACAGCGGGCAAAAAAAAAAACAATCAGAAAGATTGTTAAAAAAACCCAACATACTATTCTCAGTAAAATGCCAGAAAATACAAATCATACATATATGAAATGCTTACAAATTACAAAATGTTATAGCTTTAACTTATAAAAACTGTAAATGTTGCCGCATTAAAATAATCACCGAATAAATGACCACCAAAAAGTCCATAATTCAAAAATATACCTTTCCTTAAGGCCAAATGGTATTTTTGCACTTCTTCTTTATGTAAATTGTCCAATGGTAGTCCTATTAAGTTATAATAATAAATTCCTCAGAGAGTGAATTATCTTCCTAAAACTTTGGATTTAAAAATATTAGGTAGGAATTTTGTAATTCCCTAGGCAAACGTTGTTTGAAAACCAACTGGGCATCATTACAAAGTATCCAGCCTTTGTCACATTTTAGATAGGCAGTGTAATGTCCAGATGTGGTGGAAGGACCATCATGGAAAATTATTGCAATTGCTTCAAAAGTCCTTCCTGATATTGATACTTGTGTTGCTACAAACTGCTTTATTAAAGTATCCAATTTTCTTCCATCAGCTGTACAACATTGCATCATTAAAATTATGTATTTTCCATATTTTGTTAAGAATAATGTGGATAACATTTCTAATTTACATTGGCTACACTCCATGTTTTGAATTGCACCTTTCACTAATTTATTGAAAGACACTGATTTACAGTCTGGTAATGTTAAATACAGAAATCTCTCAGTGTCTACATTGGTGCTACATGTATACATGCAATTTTCACAATAATGGTCCCATTTGTAAGAAAGGCCAAAAATATTTTCTATTTCTACACCTTCATTTTCAAAAATTGTAAGCATATAAATTAAAAATTCCTGAGCATCTTGTTGGATATTTTGTGTAAATTGTGTAGAACCAGAACACACATCCAAAAGATTACGAACATCTGAAATGAATTGTATTTTACTTCTATCTGTTGTCAATTTTTCATAAACAGAATGCAACAGAGAACAAAATCTTTTTTCCCGATTCTGCATAATTTGTGCTTGCAAACCTTCCAGATATAAAACAACATTGACCACTACATAAGCATAGCAGTTGACACCAGAACTATTTTCAAACTGATAACCAACAATCTCTTCAACAGTGTTCAATTTCTTTTTACCTGCAATCGCAACATTATCTTGTTCTTTTCCCTTCTTGACATCTTCAGTACAGATATTCTCTAACCTTCTTTTTCGACAAACCACACGCTTTTCAAATACAGGATATTGACCTAAATTTGGAGCATACACCCTTCTTAACCTATTATACTCTTTTACACAGTTTGGATCTGCAGTAACCTTTGTCTCATCAAAATCAATCAAAAACAAACCAGATAATGTTCTAACTCGCGACAAAGCAACATATGCCATACCCTCTTTAAATACAGTAGATCCAATGCACTGTCTACACTTAATCCTTGAGATTTATGAATAGTCACTGCATATGCCAGAGAAAATGGAAATTGTTTCCTACGGACATATAAATCTTTAACAAGCAAAAAACGAACTGAACAACGACCAATTTCTTTAACTTCATCAATCTGATCAAATTTAATTTGTAAAAATTCAATTCCTTCTTTTTTCTGATAATTCACAAAATCCACCACTTTACCCATTGCACCATTAACTAAACCTTTCTCTACATCCAAATTACGCCTTAAAATTACCCGAAAGTTTACACACACATACAGTGTCTTTTCCAACCCAGCAGTTTTAGATATTTTTTTTTCTAAACAATCTAGTTTTGATCTCAACTTACCCATCAAAATAATAGTGATTCCTTCATGTAGTATTTTATCGATGGTTTCCATTTTAAACAATTTCTTCATTTTCCAATTTTAATAATTCATCGTTAAATATTGAACACACACACAGTGTCGGCATTAAGCAAATCACTGACTTATTTTTAGCAATTTCCACATACACTTTTGCAGCAACTGCATTTTCATTTGGAAAGACATTGCAAAGTAATCGACTCTCCAAAGCTTCTTTCCCTTTTTTTGAAAGAATTCCAATTCTTATATCTTGAAGAGTACTTCCATATTCAGCATCATTTACCTGTCGCATATTTGTTGTCAGTTCTTTGTATTCAAAATTACTCCAAATGTTCCCATTAGCAACACTGCCAAGAGACTTTCTGGTATCTTCATGGGCAAGTGTTTTAAATACCGGTTGTCCTTTTACCGGTGTCAGTTGCAGTAGATCTCCAAAAACTATGACGTGTTTTCCTCCAAATAACACGTCATACTCTGTTTTAAGAATTTGCTGCATTCTTAAATGCACAAAGGCAAGCATCAAGTTTGAAACCATGCTCACCTCATCAATAATGAGAAGTTTAATTTTCTTCAGCACTCTTGAAACTTAACAACAAGCTTCTCCAGATAGCTTGTGGTATTCCAATTTGTTCTCATGCTCTACTGGCAGCATTAGTAAACGATGTAAAGTAATTCCTTTAATGTTATGTGCTGCCAACCCAGTTGGAGCAGTGACAACACAAGACAAATGAGATTCAGTTGTTTTTTGCAGATAACTTGTAATTACTTTAATTAAGAAACTCTTTCCTGTTCCAGCTTGACCACTCACATACATTCGGATAGGTTGAAATGATGTACATGAGCACACTCTCTTTTCATGAAGTAATCCATGGTCAATCTGCTCTTTCACTTGCTGATATATTTGTTTCTGTTCAACATTTAGTTGCTCTTCCAAGTTTCCTAACTGTATTGCATCTTCTTGTGCTTGATACATTGCTGTTTCCACCTCATTCATTGCAATCGCTGCTTCATTTTCAACTATTGGTTGTCCTAGTGGATCTTGACTCAGTGCTGCAGAACTTTGACTGTCTTGAGAACTGTCTCTAGCAATCTCAGCTGCAATTGTAACTTCTTGATCAATTTCATCATTCAAAATTTTCACATAATTTGCAAAAGCACTGCATTCTATGCTATCTTTACAAGCATTAAATGAATCTTCATAGCTGGGAAAATCTCCAAGTAATTCCAGTTCAGAACGCCATGGTTTGAACATTTGCAAAAGGGCTAAATAGTAAAATTCCCTTTTGTCAGCAGTGTCGCAACTCAGTTTTCTGTGATTAATTAAATTTCCTTTCCTTTGTTTCACCAGACATCCTTCAGAACCAATCACTCTATATTTTCCATCGTTGATGTTCTCTGTAATATTCCGTTTAAAAGTGTAGTTTTGCAGCACTTCAATGAGACACATGTTCTCAAGATGATGACTTCTCTTTGGATAGTATGTGTCCAACATATTGGTTTTCAAAATATCTGTACTTTCAGGGTCATTTTCTGCTAAATATTCAAATTTCTTGAACAGATTTCAGTACCCGATTTCGCATTCCTGCAAGACCTAGACTCACCCAAATGATTCTTCTACTTTTGGAATATAGACTTGCAGATGATAACCGATCTGAACATTCATATGCTCCAATTTCACGATGCGATAACATCTTCAAACTGAAACTGTATAATTTCTTACTTAGAGTCTTCTCGTGAGAAATCTCTTCCCACATTTCTTTCAATTCAGTCTTTTCTGATTTAGTAATGTAAGACGTTACATATCGAGCAACAGCAATGGAATTGTCCGCAACATACTGAATATCCATGTTAGCGTTCCACATGGATAAAATAACTGGATTGTAGTCATTTATGTATTTTGATTCTTCGCTTCTTTTTATCTTGTAGGTGTTTTTCGGAGACTTTCTTGTGATGGTATGTTGTACAGCTGACATAAAACTGGTCACTCTTCCTTTGGCTAATACAGGACGTGGAAATCCAAAACGACATTTGGTATAGAACTTATCCTTTGACTTGTACTTTTGTCAACAGTATTTTCCACACCTATGGCTTTGAAATCGTAAGACTTGTTGTTTTTCTCTTCTCTGCTATTTGGAACAGCACATGTAGCATAATCTTCAATGAAAGACAAAACTGTTTCATCTGAATCTGTTCCAAATTTGGGGGCGTCCTTGACCCATAACAACATATGTATGTGAGGAGCACCTCTTGCTTGATACTCCTTTCTCCAAAAGAAATCCACAACTTCTCCAAGAGGAGGATTCTTTTTATTGCAGATGAAAGACATCATAGCTTCAAATCTATGATTGAAATATCTGCATATATTGACAGGATCCAAAGAGCACAATTCTCCAGGTGTCTTGTATTCAATATTTTTTATATTGGAATTTGCCTCTCGAAGAAATTCAAGTAAATCATCCCAAGCATACTCAGCACAGCTTAGTGTAACAAACCATGTAGGAGTTTCCAAGTTCCGTAGCATGCATTTCAGTTCTCCATGTCGACAGTACCAATATTCATTAGTCCCACGCTGACATGCCATCAGATTAACCAACTGAGATTCTAAATGATCATCTCTCTGATGCACTTTATCCATAAAATCCTTTGCAGTTACATTTTGAAGATGTATTCCAGTTTTTAAAATGTGATTTACTGCATATGAAAGTCCAGACAAGTCACTTTCAAACAGAAGATGAAACATATAAGGGATACATTGTTGAAATCTTGGATCTTCTGCATATAATCTTGTTGTCTGATATTCAGATGCAGGAATCTGCACAGGACGTTCATCATATCGTCCACCTTTTCCTGTTGGAAACAACTGCGGGAAACAACGAGCTTCCAAGCTCTCTTCCCATACACTCATGGGACTTCCTGTTGCTTTTTTCATTTGAAACAACTCAATTGTATTCCCCATCACCTCTTTGGAATGAAGTGGATGTACACTGTAATGTTCATAGATCTCTTAACATCTGGACATGTCCACTTTTTCAATTTGTCCACTTAATGTTTCACTATCTTCTGCTAAATCTATTTCTTCTTCCCCAACAAACACATTTCTATAGTACTCATTATTTTTTATGAGATACAATGATGCCTTTTGCACTTTTCTAACATCCACTAACTCTTGCCAGATTTTCTTATTCTTAGTAGGAACACCATTAACTAGAATGACTAGTGGCTCATTTTCTGCATGATCTACACCAATAGTTTCAACATTTTTCCTTAAATCTAATGGTAAATACACAACTCTTCCTTTCAATCCTCTTTGCAACTCTGATGGAGGTAATTTACTTGTTTTGGGCTCCATACGAACAATAGTCTGAAACGGGTGAACACATTGTACCAGAATAGACTCATACGTATTTAAATCAATCAGCTCTGGAGGAATAGCAACCCACTCTAGATTATTATGAACAGCTCTAGCAGGCATTTTATTCTCATCTAATTTATTATAACAATATTTGCAAATACGCTGCTCACATCCCAAATCAAAACAATCCTCTACCAACAAATAAGTTGCAAATTCCATCCACTTATCATTATCTTCTATTTCACTTTTTAGATACAGATTGACACCCCTAGTCTGATTTTTATAGTGATTTCGCCGACAACAAATACAAGAAACATTTGGTCTTTCACCTGAAATTACCTTAAACTTTGTGATTTCATCCTCAAATTTTTCTGAAATTACAGGTTCTACATTGTCTTCAACATTTTGTTCTACTAATGTGTCAGTTTCTTCACTCTCTTGCTGAGGCCCAAAGTAACAAAACTCAATATCCTCACAGACCTGCTTCACATCTGAAACTGACAAGCCAGAGAATGACCTTGCAAACCAGTAAGTTTTCTCACTCTGCAAGGGTCTAATCCTTGCAACAGCTTAATCTTTTGTTTTACACTTTTTTTAGTATAGACTCGTAAAAAACTACATATTTTTCAATAGATTCCTGTCGTACACTACAAACACTACTGCAATCCCAAGTGTACACAGGGTTTTTAGCACGTCTCCCTAAAACTTCATCAGCTATCACTTCTTCTGCATTTCTTTCAACCATTTTCTCTTTCTCCATTGGACAACCATCACTAACCTCATAACCTCTACCACTGGTGTCAACTGCATACAATAATTTTTCACTTAGTGAGTAACTCTCTTCATTAAAAAAAGGCTCTGAACTAGAACTGTGTTTCCATTCTCCCAAAAAAACATCACAATTTTTTTTTATTAATAACTCTTTTCCTCCTACTTTTGGCCTTCATTACAAATATTGGTTTATCTAGTGATCGAATTCTGTTTAACAGTAAAATAAACAGTTTCCTTTTTACTTCAAAAGCCTTTTCCACAATGCTTTCAATATGCTTCTTCTTTTTATAAAATAAAGCTCTCTTTTTATATTTCTTCACATCTTTCAGCAAATTATGCACTACTCTCTTGTAAAATATTTTTTTGCGTAATTCCTTATACTGATTTTGTCTTCTTTTACCATACTTTATCTTCTTTGACTGAACATTTGCTTTTCTACTTTTCCTCTTATTTTGATTTTTTTTCTTACTTAAAAAATGTTCTGAAGTTGCAGCATTCTCTACATTCTGTTTGCTCCTACAAACATTTTTAATACATTGCTTCGTGATCTTACCAGAAGTTTTTTTTCCTTTTAGCCACATTATCTTGTTCATTCAATACTTGTGGTTGATTTTTCTTCAAATAATCCTCCTGTCTCTGTTCTTTTCTTTTTCTTTTTTTTTTGGCATAATTTCTTGATTTTAACGTTGAAAAACAGTATCTGCAAAAAAGAATCACAAATAAATGTATATTTATAACTTTCAAATTTACAGTATTCCATTACTTTACAAACACATTTTATATAAAAACAGACTAAGAAACTATAGCCCTGAACCACAAGTGTGACGATGATTAAAACACTACATACATATAGCATACTACTTTGAAGCAGTTCATGCCCTAAAGCCTACCTCACTAAAAGACTACATGCTAAGTGACTGAATGATTACACTACTAAAAGGAGACACACTGGGTGAGTACCAGGTATATGAATACTAACTGGGGAATTGAAGGTGCGAAAGACAACTGTGTAGCTGATTAGAGAACTGAATGCATACTGGATAGGCATTTAAAGCAGTCCATGTGCTAAGGCCCGGCTCACTGCATGACTACTTGGGTACTGACTGAATGATTAGACTACAGCAAGGAGACTGCCTGGATGAATTTATAAGTGGTAGGCTTTTCGCACAGGGAATGGATTAGTACTTGGTACTGAATGGGTCACTAGAAGAGAGCAAAGGGAGTGACAGGATGTTTGCTGGACTATATGGATACTGACTAGGGAATTGAAAGTGTAAAAGACAAGTCTGTAGATGGTTAGAAAACTGCATGCATAGTGCATAGGGGTTTGAAGCAGTCCATGTGCTAAGGCCTGGCTCAGTGCATGAATACTTAGACAGTGACTGAATCATTAGAGTACTATAAAGAGAGTGTCTTAGTGAATTTATAAGTGTTTGCGTTTTGGCACAGTGAATGGATTACTACATGGTGCTGAATGGGTCACTAGAAGACTGCAAAGGGACTGACAGGGTGTTTCCTAGAAGTGTATGGATACTGACTAGGGAATTGAAGGTATGAAAACAACTGTGTAGGTGGTTACAGAACTACATGCATACTGCATAGACATTTGAAGCAGTCTATTTGGTAATGAATGGTTCACAACAATACTTAGAAACTAACTAAATCATCAGACTACTTCTAGGACAGTGCCTGGGTAAAAATTTTACATTTTCAGCTCTGGTTCAGTGAAGACAATACTAAATGGTACTGCACTTTAGTGTCAAATCATGACTCATTTTATCAATGCATAAGCAAACACTGATTTCTAATGCTACTAAAACTTGACAACATGACAGGTTTTATAACAGTTATCTGTCAGCAAATACACGATGTTACCAAACGCTTCTCTCACAGTGGTTCCCAAATGTACACAGACTCATACTGTGATTCTAGACAAGCACCACTATCCCTAGGAGTGTACCAAAACTCATTCACTACACTGGAAGTGGTAAGGCAACTGCACACAATATACATATTTCACGACTACACTTTACTGTCAATACCTAACTCATTTAATGGAAGCATAAGCCATAACTGTCTTCTAATGCTACTAAAACTTGAGAACATGACATGTTTTAAAACAGTTATCTGTCAGCAAATACACGATGTTACCAAACACTTCTCTCACAGTGGTTCCCAAATGTACACAGACTCACAGTGTGATTCTAGACAAGCACCACTATCCCTAGGAGTTTACCAAAACTCATTCACTACAGTGGAAGAGGTAAGGGAACTGCACACAATCTACATATTTCATGACTGCACTTTAGTGTCAATGCCTGACTCATTTAATCAACACATAAGCAAAGACTGGCTTCTAATCCTACTAAAACTTGACAACATGACAGGTTTTAAAACAGTTATCTGTCAGCAAATACACAATGTTACCAAACGCTTCTCTCACAGTGGTTCCAAAATGCAAACAGACTCACAGTGTGATTCTAGACAAGCACCACTATCCCTAGGACTTTACCAAAACTCATTCACTACAGTGGAAGTGGTAAACAAACTGCACACAATCTACATATTTCACGACTGCACTTTAATGTCAATGCCTGACTAATTTAGTCAACACATAAGCAAAGACTGGCTTCTAATGCTACTAAAACTTGACAACATGACATGTTTTAAAATAGTTATCTGTCAGCAAATACACAATGTTACCAAACGCTTCTCTCACAGTGGTTCCCAAATGCACACAGACTCACAGTGTGATTCTAGACAAGCACCACTATCCCTAGGACTTTACCAAAACTCATTCACTACACTGGAAGTGATAAGGGAACTGCACACAATCTACATATTTTACGACTACACTTTACTGTCAATACCTAACTCATTTAATGAAAGCATAAGCAATGACTGGCTTCTAATGCTACTAAAACTTCACAATATGACATGTTTTAAAACAGTTATCTATCAGCAAATACACGATGTTACCAAACGCTTCTCTCACAGTGGTTCCCAAATGTACACAGACTCACAGTGTGATTCTAGACAAGCACCACTATCCCTAGGAGTTCACCAAAAGTCATTCACTACAGTGGAAGAGGTAAGGGAACTGCACACAATCTACATATTTCACGACTGCACTTTAGTGTCAATGCCTGACTCTTTTAATCAATGCATAAACAAAGACTAGCTTCTAATGCTACTAAAACTTGACAACATGACAGATTTTAAAACAGTTATCTGTCAGCAAATACAGGATGTTACCAAACGCTTCTCTCACAGTGGTTTCCAAATGCACACAGACTCACAGTGTGATTCTAGACAAGCAACACTATCCCTAGCAGCTTACCAAAACTCATTCACTACTGTGCAAGGGGTAAGGAGACTACACACAATCTACATATTAAAGTACAGCACATTAGTGTCAAAGCATGACTTATTTTATCAATGCATAAGCAAACACTGACTTCTAATGCTACTAAAACTTGACAACATGACAGGTTTTATAACAGTTATCTGTCAGCAAATACACGGTGTTACCAAACGCTTCTCTCACAGTGGTTCCCAAATGCACACATACTCGCTGTGTGATTCTAGACAAACAACACTATCCCTTGCACTATACCAAAACACATTTCTTCATCTAGAAGTAGTACTACATTTTAGTATAGAAACATAACATAACTCATTTCACAAATTCATAAACAATGATTGGTTTCTAATTCTACCAAAATATAAAAACAGCACAGTTATCTCTCTGCAAACACATGAAAAACACAAATGCTTATCACAGAATGGTTTCTACATGCACACACACTGTCAATAAGATTGTACAGAAAAAAAGTAATCCTTACACTTTAGCAGGAGAAATACATTAGTCTGATTAAAATCAAAATAGTCTACATACATCCCCTCACAATTA
The DNA here is from genome assembly GCF_964204655.1 of Triturus cristatus. Classification (NCBI taxonomy): domain Eukaryota; kingdom Metazoa; phylum Chordata; class Amphibia; order Caudata; family Salamandridae; genus Triturus; species Triturus cristatus. Next base: position 455,248,161 of record NC_140595.1, on the reverse strand, counting down.
AATAACTCACCTTTCAAGATGTTTTGTAGATTAAGAACTATATCAGTCACACACCAGATTTTCTTATACAGAATCTCTGCACTGTGCACCTGTCAGCAGAACCAAAGAATGGCTAGGTATCCCTCTCATTTTCCACACATATACATGTAAACATCAAATCACATTCCTTCCCACATAAATTCAAAAGCAAACACACATTTCTATTGGTTAAATATTTCAACCCTTTCCAAATGACATAAACTTCAACCCTTCCCCCAATCTGCCTTCTGCCCGTTACCATAGAAACAGGTCATGGAACACTGTACTGAGCACACAGGTCACAAGTTCAGCACACACAATGTTGCTAATCAAAACAGCAAGTGTGCTTGACTTCTCAACATATCAGCTTATCATATATAATGTTCCTTACAATCAGTTTTTGTTAACCAATAAGAATCTTGCATTTAAAAAACAGAAATATGCACCCTACCTTTCAGTGTAGAAGGTTGTCAAACAACCAATGCTTTCTTGTCTTTTTTCAAAATTGCATCTTAGCCACCATTTTAGAAACATCTTACTTTTCCAAACTGCCATTTCATTTTGAGAGACCATCTGAGTGCATCCAGACCTCCTTACAAGATGCTTACAGTGTGGATTGTGGGTCACAGCTACATTTTCTGGAGCCAAAGGTATGCAGAAAACAAAGGCATTCACAAAGACCTAGGTTTGCCAAATGTAGACATTAAATGGATTGGACAGAGAGGGTTAAAGTGGCACCAATTGATGCCATTGGTGAAATCCTTCATGCAAATCCAACACCCCGACCTCATAAAAGTGCACTGTGGTGGCAATGACCTAGGCACTTTGACTGGGGTAGGTCTGGAAATGCTTATGAAGGACACCTTTGCACAACTGATTTCACTTTTCCCTAAAACTGCCTTTGTGTACTCTAACATATGCCAAAGGCAGAAATGGAACTGGTCCGAGCATTTTTGTCCACAGATTGAGAAAGCTAGGAAACATGTGAATAAATCTGTTTCTGCTTTTCTCCGAGGCTACAGAATGGGGTCCATTTACAATAACGATCTGCGCTTTCATATGCAAGAGATGTATAGGAGAGATGGAGTACACTTAAGGGTGGGCGTAGAAATGCGCATGCGCGGGCGTCCGCGCATGCGCATTTGTCAGGAAAATTGAAAAACAGGAAGAGGGAACCCCGGGAGACGCCGCGCGTCAGGTAAGTGCCTAATTTGCTTTATTAAAAATTTATTTTACCTTTTAAAAGTATGGCGGGCGGGAGGCGGGTGGTGGGCTGCAGGCAGCTACGCTTCGCCCACGTAGTGTACGTAGGCGCTGCCTGCTTCGCCTACTTCGAAATCTGCGAAGCAGGCAGCGCTACGCACACTACGTGGGCGAAGCGTAGTGTCGCGCCCAGGGTTACACTTTACTGATGAAGGAAACAGAGTCTTCCTCAACAACTTTAGACTCTGTATAGGTACTTACTTATAAGTACCAAAAACTCTCAATGAACACAACGGCTCTTTTTAGAGCCACTCATGAACAAAACACTTAAGCTTAATCTTTATTTCCCAACAATTTAATTTTTTTCCCCTTGGATCCGCGAACCCACCGTGAGAGGATCCGTGCATCCAACGCGATAGGATGCGCGCACCATGCGCGCATTTCGCCGTTTAAAAAACAAAAAAGTGGGGCCCCAGGGGGTCCTGCTGGGACCCCCTAAGCACCTCTAGAGGGTCAGAGTATTTCCACTCTGCCCCCTTTATATGTTTTACACACTTATTCCCCTTGCATCTTCAGCCTCGCTTCTACCGAGGCAGAAAATGACCACCAACAGTTCATGGTTTTGAATGTAGAGAGACACTCGACAGCCAATTAGCATTCAGCGCGCAATCGGGAGGGTGTGCGCTCGGTTCGGGGAGGGTGCGCTTACGGTGCGGGTAGGGTCCGCGGATCCTCCCCGGCCATAGATATCACTAACTTTCTCAGGAACTACTGAACAGATTCACACCATATATGCAAAGGCATGAGTCCGAACTGAGGACTACCTCTTTGCCAAATTTGGTGTCATTCCATTCAGCGGTTCGGGCTGTAGCTGCGACAACAGATCCTATGGGAAATTGCATGGGGAAAACGCGTTTTGGGACCCCAATTTTTTCTCGGCCCCCGCTTAACGGCTCACCGCAAAACTTTCAGGGTAGGAGCGGAGCGGAGCTGGCCAAAAGTTTGAAAATTTTCGCGAAGATTCATCAACGGGCGCCAAAGATATTCCCAATAGAATGTTGCGGATTTCCTATGGAAAATAGGTCCTAACTATAACTATCTACTGGCGACCGCCAGTAGATAATATATATATATATACATATATAAGTATTTCCACAAAAAAAACATAGGTTTCAGGGACGTTATAGTTACCTGGACATTTCACTCATACAAAACCATAGAAATTCCACTGTTATAGTTAGTTCAGCTAACTATAACTCACGCACCCGCAATGCACTGATCATGACGTCACATATTACATCATTCATGACATGGTCAGTGACATCACTGATGACATCTCAAATGACATCACTGATGACATCACTGATAACATCATCCCATGACTGTGTGTTTTTATAATTTTTAAATATGTGTTATATATATTCCTAGGTGTATTGAAGAATGAGTGGGTGTATACGTCTCTGGATTAATGATTTAGTAGGTGGGTCACGAATCAGCATGAAACTTTCAGGATAGGAGCGGACCGGAGATGGCCAAAAGTTTGGAAAATTTCACGAAGATTCGTCAACCGGCGCCAGACTTATTGGGAATAGAATGTTGCGGATTTCCTATGGAAAATAGGTCCTAACTATAACTACCTACTGGCGACCGCCAGTAGGTAATATAAATATATATATATATCTATTCACTGGAAAAACCATAGGCTTCAGGGTCGTTATAGTTAGCTGGACATTTCACTCGTACAAAACCAGAGAAATTCCACCGTTATAGTTACTTCAGCTAGTTAAAACTTGCGTACCCGCTCATGACGTCACATATTACATAATTCGTGACATGGTCAGTGACATCACTGATGACATCACATATGACATCACTGATGACATCATCCCGTGACTGTGTATTTCTGTAATTTTTAAATATGTTTTATATATATTCCTAGGTGTATTGAAGAATGAGTGGGTGTATAAGTGTCTGGATGGACGATTTAGTAGGTGGGTGACTGACTGTATAAGTGAGTGATTAAATGTGTCTTACTGAATGCATGGGTTAGTGACTAAACTGTGTGAATGTCTGTATCAGTCTGTCTATTGTTGTGCAAGCAGCTACATGGGTTGGTCAGTAGCTATATGAGTGTCAATATAGGCTATTGATTGGTTGCCTGGGAGACTGAGTGTGTGTGTGGGTGGGTGGGAGGTGTGTGACTCTGTGCATAGATGTGTGAGTGGTTGATTCACTGGGTGTATGGGTTCAACAGTGCATGAGGAAACACCTGTATGGGTGCGTGAGTGTGTATCCGTGTGTTGGTGAGTGAATGAATATCTCAGTGGTACATGTCCAAGTAACTACATATGTAAAAGGCAGTGTATGCGAGAGTTGAAGTATATAAAAGACTCTACACAATAGTTGGTGATTTTGAGACTGGCTGTATAGATGAGTGTGTACTTGGATCACTGATTATATAATAGAGTAAGTATGCGTTAGTATCTATATAAAGAAGTGAGGTGCTGTGTGTATAATTGTATAGGTGAGCAAATGGGAAGGTGATAGATTCTCTGCATGACTAAGTAGGTGTGTTAGTAACTGCATGGATGAGTGGCGGTGATTGTCTGTATAGGTGTATGAGTGCATATGATAGTGTTGTATTTATGAGTGACTGCATGTATTAGTGATTGTATGGATGAATGAGTAGATGTGTGTGTAGACCTACAAATCAGTGAGTGCGTATGCAGTAACTGGTATTGGTGTGGTAACGATTTTGAAAATGGTTGTCTGTATTTTGGAGTGGGTGTATTAAAGGTTATATTAGAGTGTGAGGAGATGCATCAGTTTTTCACGTGGATGATGTCATCAGTGATGTCATTTGAGATGTCATCAGTGAGGTCATCAGTGATGTCACTGACCATGTCATGAATGATGTAAATGTGACACCATGAGCAGTGCATTGCGGGTCCGTGAGTTATAGTTAGCTGAACTAACTATAACGGTGGAATTTCTATGGTTTTGTATGAGTGAAATGTCCAGGCAACTATAACGTCCCTGAAACCTATGGTTTCTTTGTGAATTTCAAAGGTTTTTTAAATGCTCATTTCTAACTACAACATCTGCAAAATGTATGTTTGTTTCTGTGATTTTCTAAGGTTTTATAAATGCTCATTTTTAACTACAATGTCCCTGATACCTATATTGTTTTTAAGTAAATTTTAAAAAGACGTGCATACTTTTTGTAGTGAAAAACTAACTGTAACAGTAGTCTGTTATAAGTTATAATTTAACAATGTTTGAAATGTAATTAGCAGTAATTAATAAAAAAGTATGGAAAAAGTGTGACGCAGCAGCTATAATACCTGACTTTGAACATCAGTGTTCACAGTTCGATTCCCGGCTCCAGCGGCACGTTAGCCCATCACTATGTCACTGTGGGCAACACCTTGCTTAATCTTTCCGATGACCCCGAGCACCGGCACACCTTTCCAGGGGTAGCTGTACGCTTTACAAATGCTCGCATTTTTTTTATTTAAAACCATAGCGATGAGAAATATTAGCACTTTTTTTCCCACTATTTTGAAAGATATTTTTTTTATGTCTTCTATTTAGAATTATGGCAATTAATAGATGTATTTAGCCATGAGAATGGAAATGACACTGTTTGCCGGGTATCAGTTTTTAAGCTCTCCAACGTATCTACATATTAAGGACCTTATACGTCTTAGGATCGAAATCAAAACCTTTACCGCTTCACATTTTGTAACTTTTTCCAACACGTGCATAAATTAAACAGTTAAAACATGAGTACGTGTCAACTGTAAAATGTGACATCTAAATGGCCGGAGCTGCATCTTCCTTCCATAGAATACTCAATACCCAAAAACAATATAAACCACACCCGTTGTTCGATTAGGTTTTGCGAGTTATTTACACATGACCATTCTGTGATGCAGGTTTCCTTTTCTAGCACTGGATTCTTCTTTTGCGACAACAAAACATATTACGGAGTTGTAAGTTGTTTGATTATGGCATAGTAGATATTTAAAATACGTAGCTATTTGTGAATATTCAAAGATTTGTATTTAGAAAAAAGTGTTATTGGTTCTTTTTGCCATTTTTATGTAACGTCAGCAGGTGGTATTGAGAAACACCCAGAATAGAGGAAACACTGTGCCTTTTCGAATACTTTGAGGTTATATACTGTGACTATGTACATTGTAATAATTAGAGTATAGCGAACTTCTGAGGTGTTGGTGACCCGTCGACGCGAACACTAAAGATTCATATCTAACGTCAGCAACTTCTGATTCTTACTCTGTTTCCCCCCTGGGGTCATATAGTGTGAGTATGTATATTGTAATATTCACATTCATACTGACCTAAGTGGAGTTCATGACCCGTCGACGCGAAGATGAAACATTTTGAAGTTCCAGAGAAAAGAAGCTTTGAAAATATTCCCCACAATATTTCATTATTCATCTTGTTTACTGTTTATCACCTTATTTTCCTTTTCCTTTGGTCTGGCATCAGTGACACTGTGTATTGTAGTACACTGTCATATTTTCAGACAACAAGAGTTGGAGATTTGTCAGCCCCAGGAGTAAATCATCTGAAATGCAGCTTACTGTTCTTTATAACTTACTTGATCAGATATTTTTACAGTGAGAATATTTTTCGAAATTGCAGTTTAAAAAAAGATTGTTTGCATGGATACTTTCTTACTGAATACCTTTAATAAACCCTACATTTCTTAATTGATATTTTGGTATTTCTCTCTTTCTCTGTTGTACTTCTTATTCTCGTTCTCCCTATTGAATATATAGGAATAGTAGTGTATATATTACTACTATCCTATGTGTTTTTAAAGGAGTACGCGATGTGTCACCGAAGCAGTGAGCGACCTCTAAGCACTACGAGAAAACTTTTCCGAGTTCCACAGAATATAAATTGTAAAAGTTTTTTTTTTTTTTTGTGATCCTTACTGTTCTTCTTCTGTGGAATACTATAAACTCACCCTGCACACTTCAATACTGTGAGTTTATAGTTTTTCAAAGGGGTTGGAGATCTATCTCTGCGATAGATTTACAATACATACTACAGTTATTTCCCTTGATCACTTAGTACCACACACTTTGTAACACGGCTAATGTTTCATGAAATAGTAGTTGCTAAATAACAATTGTATACATAGTGCCTCATGTAATGTTTTGAAGACGCATACATTTCTATGTAATATCACGTCATTTGTGTTTAACTGTTTTTTTACTGATTATTGTTGTTCTGACCTGAGATGATGTAGTGTGGGAGTGTTTGCTGTAGCACTTCTTTTCTACTTTACCTAACAGTAACTGATGCCCTTTTATATTAACAAGAATATGGGGCAACACTTTTACAAACTATAGGTGACAAGAAATGGGAGGGTGTGGCCACACTTAAGGGATATTTTATGAATTGCTTTTTTATTTGTCACCCCTTTGATATATACAGCTTCAGTTTCCGAAGAAAGTATATTTGTAATTTCTTAATAAAAACAGTTTCAAACCTAGAATGAAATTTTAGCTGTGCAACCACAGCTCCCCGTCAGAAAAGTAAACACCACATTATAAGTAAATAGTGCTCCTGGGAAGTATACCACCTGCAAACTCAATAATAAGAAGACCGCAACACACTCTGTTATTTTGCCGCCGTGATTTGTACACCCCATGCCAATTATATAAATGGCCCATAAAATGTATCGAGTTAATTGCATTCCTACCCTCCCCGCTACTACTTTGTTTCCCCGTACTCCATTGAAGTGCGTCACAAAATGGTTCACAACAGTGAACCGTTCCCAGCCAATTATGAGCAAACTAGTCCTCGGAACACTGTAGCCAATAAAATGTCCATGGTGTTCCGCAGAGGGGGAGGGAATGGCTGCCAACACTTCTACTTTTAATGCTTCACAGCCTATGAACATTAAGCTTGGGAAGTGGCTCCTGGGAACACGTTTCCCAATCAGATGTCTCTGATGCTCCGCAGAGGAGTAGGAAATGCCTGGCAACAGTTCTACTTTCAATGGTTTACAACCAAAGAACATTAAGCTTGGGAAGGTCTTGCTTGGAACACGTCAGCCAATCAGATGTCCCTGCTACTCCGCGGACGGGGAGGAAATGGCTGGCAACACTTCTACTTTCAATGGTTCACAGCCAATGAACATTGAGCTCGTTGTTTGAACACCTCAGCCAATTAAACGTTAATTTTGTTCCAGACACAGGAACAGAACACGCCCTCTCACATAACATTAAATTTTGTCTAAGAAAGTGACTCTGTCCATGATAAAAGTGAACACTGCATTATAACTAAACATTGCTGTACATTATATTAAAGGAAAGCTGCAATACGGCGCATTGCTATTTTCCCGATATAATTTACACAGCCTACAGAACATTGCCGCAATACCGCACATTCACACTACCTGTGATATTTCTCAAAAACTACTGAACGGATGTACACCATTTCAACAAAAGCGCGCTTTCTGAATCATAACCTTTCTCCCTGCCAAATTTGGCGTAATTCCGTTCAGCAGTTTGACCTGTAGCCTTCTTCAAAGTTTCCAATGGAAAATGCATTGACAAAACTCATTTTGGGACTCCCCTTTTTTCTCAGCCACCCCTTGACCAATTACCCCCAAACTTTTAACATATGAGCTGATTGAAAAAAAGAAACGTTTTGGAAATTTTCGTAAAGATTCGTCAAATGACGCCAAAGTTATAAGCACATGGAGGGCTCCAGGAGACGGACCGCGCAACCCCCCTCCCAACATGAGTGGAGTCCCTTGGCTGTGGGGACCCCAGCGGGCCCCAACAGCCCCAGTGAACCCCTCTATTATTTTTTAAGAAATGCCCCCGGGACCTAGCCCACCGGGGGCCTCATTAAAATAAAACACGGGAACCCGCAACTCCAGAGCGAATTGAGCCAATTTGGTTTTTTTTTAATGTTTTTTTTGGCCCTGCGGTCCTTCTGGGACCCCCTGAGCAGGCCTAGGGGGTCAGGGTGTTTCTTACCTGCCCCCTTCACTTGTTTTCTACCTTTGCCTCTCTGTTTTCTAGTGACTCGCTTCTACCGAGCCACAAGATGGCTGCCAACACTTCCTGGTTTGGAGTGTTGGCAGCCAATCACAGTGAAGCTTGTGCACGGGACTTAGGCTCCACCCAGATATCGAAAATTTTATTTTTCTAATTTCTCAGCAACTACTGAACGGATTTACACCATTTAAAAAAAGGTCGCTTTCTGACCCACGCACTACCTTTGTGCCAAATTTCAGCAGTTCTGGCTGTAGCTCGTCGCAAAATTTCCTACGTACATTAACATGGGGAGAACGCGTTTTGGGACCCCTTTTTTCTCAGCCCCTGCTTGACGAATCACCCCCAAACTTTCAAGATAGGAGCTAACCTAAAAAGTACAACTTTTTGGAAAATTTCATAAAGATTCGTCAAACGACGCCAACGTTATTAGCAAATCAAAAAATGCTTTCCCTATGGAAACTAGGTTGTAACTATAACTACCTAATGGCGACCGCCAGTAGGTAATGTATGCATATATTTGTATATATGTGTGTATATAAATATATATATATATATATATATATATATATATATATATATATATATATATATATCTTCCCCAAACAAGTCTCAGATAACGTGCGCTCTCAGGAAAAATCAGGTCCAAACATCGATAGATTGCAAGTTGTTTAATTCGCACAACGTGTTTCAACTGCCTCCGCAGTCTTGATCACGTGTAAACGTGTACCACAAGTGATTGGTTTATAAAAGAAATCATGGTAACAATAGAAGACGGCTGTGTTATGGAATCAAATGGCATGATAATTGGTGGCCTTATTGGAATGTAGTTGAGACATACAAATAACGTCTCCATATGGAAAGTGCTGCACATACATAGATATTTACAAGCATGGGTTAATACAATACAACAATTCTTGTTATCAAAGTGATAATGTATGCTCTAAATAGCTTACGGCCAGATCGAGCTATGTGTCAAATCGATGAAAACATAACACTGCTGTCAGGTGAGGGCTGTCAGGAGTCAAGTTAGCAACCCCCAGAGCGCACTCGGTAAGTCGTGTGTATCAGATAAAACGCACATTACGGCTGTCCTAGTGACCCATAATAGACATCTACCAGTGAAAAGTAGCTGCACTCACACCTTAAAGCCATGTATATAGGTCCTATGTTGTATTGAGACCATTAGGAATCTTACTATCAAACTCTAAGATGTATTGAGTTTCCAATTTTCTAAGGTTGGCCTCTCTGTTACCGCCGCGTCTTAGGGGCGGTATGGAGTCCACAACAAAATATTTTAGATCTTGTATTTGATTGGTGGGCAACTGGATAACTCGGATCAAAATTAGTGATAGCTCTTATGTGTTGGAGAACTCTCTTATGGACTGGCAGTTTCGTGCTGCCGATGTATTTAAGTCCACAGTAGCGCTCCAATACAAAAACCGCATATTCGGATTTGCAAGTCAAGAACTTGGAAATCATGGTGGGGGAAGTCCTGAATGGGGTGATGTAAGAGTTTTTATTGATGCCTAACTTCCAAGCTTCCAAGCTTTGCAAGTCAAGCATTTTCTAAAACCTTTTTGTCCTGACAGCCAATTCTTATTGGAGGTAATCTCTGGACTACTTTTTACTAGGTAATCACTAGTGGAGATTGCCCTTCTATACGTAACAATAGGGTTTCTGGGAAATAATTGTCCCATTGCAGGATTGTTACGTATTATTTGCCAGTTTTTCTTTACAATTCGGCATATATCCTCTCTCTTTCTGCTATATGTCAGAATGAGTCTCGGATTGCTGGACTCAGAAATGGACTTTGAATCTGTTTTTTTATTTGCTTTGGACAAAAGGTCTTCCCTGCATAGGTGGTTCATTTTTCTGATCGTTGCATCTATAGTCAAAGCTGAATAGCCCCTGGCTAGGAAACGTTCTTTGCATTGTTTCTGTGCCAATATCAGATCATCCTCCCTACTACATAATCTACACATCTGAAGCATTTCCCCTTAGGGGATACTGTTTATTGTATATTTTGGATGAAAACTGGATGCATGTAGTAGGGTATTTCCTGCCGTGGGCTTGCGGAAAAGTCGTGTTTCCAGGCGGTTATTGGCAACCAATGCCTCCACATCTAAGAAGTAGACAGACTGTTCACTGATATTATGTGTGAGATGTAAATTTATGTCATTGTTGTTCAAATTAGTGATGAATGCTTCAGCACTATCTCTATCACCTTGCCATATCAAAAACAAGTCATCTATATATCTGACCCATTTGATTACATGATATGATAATATGTCACCATATAATGCATTAACAATCACCTTCTCCCACCATCCCATATGGAGGCAAGCATAACTGGGAGAAAACCTTGCCCCCATTGCCACCCCTCTCACTTGTTGGTAAATTTGGGTCTGGAAGAGGAAGTACTTGTTATTCAAACAAAATTCAGTTAGACTGATCAACAGCTTATTGTGATTGTGGAACTGTATGGGTCACCTATCCAGGAAATGCTTCAGAGCTCTCATCCCATCCTTATGGTGTACGCTAGTATATAGATTGGATACATCTATAGTTATTAAAAGATAATCTTTACACCATTGACACTCTTGTAATTTCTTTAAAAAATCTGCAGTGTCCTGAATAAAAGACGGAAGAGCTCTCACAAAGTCCTGTAGGAATGAGTCAACGTATATCGATACATTTTCTAACAAACTTTGTGTGGCAGAAATTATTGGTCTTCCCGGTGGCTTGTTGATGTTCCTGTGAATTTTCGGGATGAAATAAATCACAGGTGTGACCGGATAGTCCTTTTTGAGGAATTTATACTTGTCTTGGTTTAAAAGACCTGCACTTTTCCATGCCAAATGTCGTTTGAACAGTTCATTTTGTGCTGCCACAGTTGGTATTTTGTTGCTGATTTTGTAGCACGTCCTATCGTTAAGTTGCATGAGTGCTTCTTCCAAGTATAATTTCCTAGGCCAAAGCACCACGTTCCCCCCTTTGTCTGAATTTCTTATGACAGGGGAGTCATTTGATTGTAATTTTTTAATAAGCTGGTGATATTGGTGTTGGTGCGCTTTTTGATGTTTGGTTGTCGCCTGTGTTTTGTAATTCAATTTCTTTAATTCCGTCAAAATACTCTTGTTGAATGTGTCGATAGAGTCCCTTGGTTGAATTGGGACAAAAGTTGACTTTGGTTTAAAAATTGTATTGATTGTGGCATTTATTTGTATCGATTGGTGCACCAAAATTTGATCTGTGGATTGTGAATCAAGTGATAGTGTGGCATCATTTTGTAAGGCCTGCATATCGCATAATAGATTTACATCAGATACAGTTAGAGGATACGAAGTATCTTGCATTGTTGGACTCGAAATAGGCGGGTCTATTTTTGCTGGTCTCCAACTATGGAATTTTTTTAATTTGAGTTTCCTTATATACTTATAGACGTCCACCCTAGGTTGGGTATAATCAAAGTTCGACTTTAGACAGTACGATAAACCAAGTGATAAGAGTTGTTTCTCTGCCTCACTCAAGATAACTTCTGAGAGGTTGATAATGGTATTTGCTTTGTATTCAGTTTGATCTACTTCTGCCGCCAATTCCTTCTTGTCGGTGATCCAGCGCGAGACTGAGAAATGGGGAACAACATATACCGATATCGTCCCTGCGTCGCAGACCCGTCGTCACGCACACTCATTCATACACGCATTCATTGGTGGGGCCCATAACACCAACATACACACGTCACCATTCAAGAGTCTACACACACAGGAGGGATGAGTAATTCAAGCGCTGGACATGTGGGGGAACACCTTATAACCTATAGGGAGAGAAAAAGTTATTTCTACAAAATATACATTAACATCCGTCGCCTATAGATCTCTACTCTTAAACATCAAGGCACTCCACCCACTTGGTCGGCGGACCAAATAGTTGGATTGGTTGATGGTGATTTAGAACAGCTAAAACACATTTTAAGAAGCAAAATCCTTATTTCTCTTAATGAAAAACCACAAACTCATATTTTCTTGTTAATCAATATTTATCTAAAACGTCATAATTATTTACATTAGCATTTTGTCTCGTCAAAGTTCAGAATCTCTAGATCAATTTAAGTAAATCGCAGAACATCATATTTACCTAATCTGGCTATTTGGGATCCTCTAATTCATTGGCTCTGCATAACTGAGTTTGTCGTAAATTGTCCGAATAAAGCAGGCCAAGGCTCAAAGTCCAAAGTCCTCTGCTCAACAAGCTACAATCCCAAAGTTATCAAAGGACCAGAAATCGTGCAAGCATCTATCATAGCCTGTAGGGTTTTGAAAGGTTGCAGTCATCAAATGATCGGGCAGCATCTGGATCATCAAGGAAAATGCGTCGCTGTCTTCTTGCGTTAGAGTCTTTTTTTTCACTATCCCACTATCCTTTTATAATAAAAACCAAGTTAACATGATACATTTTTAGGCCAAGAACAGTGGTGATTAGCTGGTTGGGATCGTCTGATTCTTATTCCCAGATTCTCAGTACAGTTCAAGGGGTGAGGTCAGTAGTCCACTAAAGTGTCGGCTTGTTCCGGTTTACTGTAAGGTTGACTGTTCCCCTATCTTGGCGAACCACCAAATTCTTATACTTGACCGGTAACATGATGAGTAAAGGTCGCTAAGAAGTTCACAATATTGTCCGTAAATGCGCAGTAAACTCCGCGCCTCACGAGACAGTGGCCACTTCTGCATACAGGGTCAGCGGCCATTTTGGATTAGGCCCAGATTTCAACTTAAGCAAAACAAACACAAAAGAATAATTAATACATAGAAGTAATGATTCTAATGTTATCCCCTTACTAATCCCTTTATGTGTTTGTATTTATCTAGCATATAGCAACATTTAAAGCCATTATATTCACCTTTTTCGATCCTCCACGAAGATGCAGACCTCACAAAGCAATATATCACGCAATATACTATTATCACATATACTATTGTTAATATGCGTACAGATTTTAGTTACATAATTTATTTAGCCATGCAAATAGCAGTTTCCCACGTATAATTTTGTATTTTAATAATGTTGATTAGTATACATGCAGCACTCGTTTAATAATATTATGATTAATAGATTATTTAATTAGTATTTTCATGCAGAATAGAGGAGGTATACAAAATTTTGCACTACCTGCTCCATCATCGTTTTTTTGTTGCTAGTTGGCTGGAGACGTGATGTTCCATTGGCGCTTTGCTCTGCGTCTCTCATGACGTTTGACATTCCTCCTTTGCCTCCTCTGATGTTTGTAATTCTGGGGCGTAAGGTTAAACGCCGTTCTTCTTGTAAAAAAACAATTTCATCTCCGATCGTGTGTTTTGGTTTCTGGAAAGCGGAGCTGTCAGCTGCGCCTGCTGTTTGCTCTCCTTCAGACTCACTTTCCACGGTCAAGCTTGAATCCGACATTGATGATGTTGTTGGAATCTCATTATCGATACCCCCTCTGTTATCATGGTCCAGAGTAAATCGTACTGATTTAGGGATGGATTTCACTGCGTCATATTTACACGCAAAGGTAAAAATCTGTCCTTTTTCGTAGTCCACTTTATCTCGCTGAAACTTAAATGTTTTGCGTTTTTTAATTATATGCTCTTCTTTCTTTAAACGTGCCAGCATTTCTTCTCTCAGTTTGGAACGATTGGTGCCATTTTCTAATAGGGCAATTTGTTCATTGATGTTGTCAATTTTGTGTTGTAATTCTGTTCTATCAATGTCCGCATATTTAATTAGAATGCACATCAAGTTTTTAGATGCCTCCAAATTGCTTTCTGCCCACTCCCGTATCATGTTGGGGTTCGGATTTTCATAGCTCGGGGCGAGCATGATTCAGAGCCCTCGTGGGATTCTTCCAATTTCTAAATACTTTGACAGCGACTGGTGCTCCCACCATTTAGCTTGCTCGGTTTTGCTGAGTTTTTCCAGTTGTTTGTAAAGATCTTTAACATTGAGGGCTGTCTTTGTGTGCCTGTATCAGTCGTTTGTACATATGTTTGGGAATTAGGGCACTCGGTAAACATTTCATCCGCCGCCTCCTCCCTGGATCGTAACATGTTGGCAGACATTTAAATAGCACTTCAAGATTTGCGCAAGCTCCGCAATTCGTCGCTAGATAGATGGATATATATAGATATATATATGGTTTTTATAATAGTAAATAAAATAATGTTAAAGATATTTTTTATATTAGTATTATATTATATAGATATATATATAAACATACACACGTATATAGGTATTTACCTATATATATTTATATATATGGTATTAAATGTTACTAACATTTATTTAATTTATGTTATATATTAAAATATTCAATATGTTCTATTTTAAACAACATTACAGCATTTTTTTATTTGCTTATAACTTTGGCGTCCTTTAACGAATCCTTATGATATTATGAAATTATGAAATTTTCCAAAAAGTTGCACTTAATAGGTCGGCTCCTACATTGAAAGTTTGGGGGTGATTCGTCAAGCGGGGGCTGAGAAAAAAGGGGGTCCCAAAACGCGTTTTCCCATGTTAATTTCCATAGGAAATTTTGCGACAAGTTGCAGCCCGAACTGCTGAACGGAATTACCCCAAATTTGGCAGAAAGATAGAGTTTGGTTCAGAAAGTGACCTTTTTTTAAATGGTGTAAATCCGTTCAGTAGTTTTTGAGAAATTCAAAAAATAAGAGTCAAAAAATCAACTTCCCATAGGAAACTTTGTGCAAGGCTACAGCCGAAACTACTGAACGGAATTACCGCAAATTTTGCAAAAAGGTAGCACTTGGATCAGAAAGCGACCTTTTTTTTAAATGGTGTAAATCCATTCAAAAGTTGCTGAGAAATTAGAAAAATAAAAGTTTTGATATCTGGGCAGAGCCTAAGTCCCATGCACGAGCTTCACTGTGATTGGCTGTCAGCACTCCAAACCAGGAAGTGTTGGCAGCCATCTTGTGGCTCGGTAGAAGCGAGTCACCAGAAAACAGAGAAACAAAGGTATAAAACAAGAGAAGGGGGCAGGGAAGAAACACCCTGACCCCCTAGGCCTGCTCAAGGGGTCCCAGAAGTACCAAATAACAACCGCATATGACTAGTGGGGGATTAAGTCCCCTTGAATCCTGAGGGTCGCTGGGGGCCAACTAGCCCACCAGGTACCTCCAGTAAGCACCAGGGAGCTGAGTTGCAGAGAGGTGGTCCAAGGCCATGCCCCCTTTTTACACCACTCTGCAATGCAGCTCTGTGGCACTTATTGGAGGTAGCTGGTGGGCTAGTTGGCCCCCAGGGACCCTCAGGACTCAAGGGGATTTAATCCACCAATTAACAATGCAGCAGGGGGTGCGTTTGCACAGTGGTGCAGGGAGGGGGCGTGGCCTGATGTGACAAGTGTGCAAACGCACCCTGTGTTGCGTTTTAAGTTGGAGGATTAAGTCCCCTTGAATCCTGAGGGTCCCTGGGGGCCAACTAGCCCACCAGGTACCTCCAGTATGCTCCAGGGAACTGCGTTGCAGAAAGATGTTCCGAGACCATGCCCCTTTTCACACCTCTCTACAAAGCAGCTTTGTGGCGCTTACTGGAGATACCTGGTGGGCTAGTTGGCCCCCAGGGACCATCAGGACTCAAGGGGAATTAATCTCCCAACTTAAAACGTGCAAGGAGGCGTGTTTGCACAGTGGTGAATGGAAGGGGCGGGGCCTGACATAGCAAGTGTGCAAACGCACCCCCTGGCACATTGTAAATTGGGGGATTAAGTCCCCTTCAATTCTGAGGGTCCCTGGGGGCGAACTAGCCCACCAGGTACCTCCAGTATGCACCAGGGAGCTGCTGCAGAGAGGTGTTGAGAGGCCACGCCCCTTTTTTACACCTCTCGGCAACGCAGCTCTGTGGTGCTTACAGGAGGTAGCTGGTGGGCTAGTTGGCCCCCAGGGACCCTCAGGGTCCCCTTGAATCCTGAGGGTCCCTGGGGGCCATCAGTGAAGTAATCAGTGATGTCATTGACCATGTCATGAATTATATATTATGTGACATCATCAGCAGTGCATTGCAGGGGCGCGAGTTATAGTTAGTTGAACTAAGTATAACGGGGGAATTTCTATGGCTTTGTACGAGTGAAATGTCCAACTAACTATAACGTCTCTTAAACCTACGTTTTTTTCTGTGAATTTCTAAGGTTTTTTAAATGCTAATTTGTAACTATAACATGCCTGAAACCAATGTTTTTTTCAGTGAATTTCAATGGTTTTTTAAATGCTAATTTCTAACTATACCGTGCCGGAAACCTATGGTTTTTTCAGTGAATATATATTAAAAAGCAATATTTATTGGGTTGTGGCTTCACTGACGAACGTGACGGGCTCTCGCCCATCCGCCCCTTCATTTCTTCTCCCTTTTCAGGATCCTGAAAGGTGTCCCGAGGCAAGATCCTGGCCCTGGAGGGGCAGAGGAGACGCCGCAGCTAAAACTGCACCATGGGAGAGCTTCTTGAAGGCGCATCCGATATTGGGAGTCGCGTAGTCGAGGTCTGGGGGCAAAGTGACGAGCGGATGCCTAGAGTGAAAGGCAGTCCCCCGGGTGAGTTTGGAGCTGGATCTCGATCCCTGGGAGCCAGATAGTGCCAGCGGCCCCCCATGCTTGAACATGCACAGAGAGGGGACCGGGTCCAGATGTCAGCACTGCTCCCAACGGCCACATGAGATTTTGCTTGGTGTGCAGTATGAATTCCCTGGGAACCGGTGGTGCAATCGCTGCCTTGGACTTGGAGAGTTGCACCCACTGAGTTTAAGGAGGCCTCACGTACCCAGGGTAGAAGCCTTCACAGTGGTGCTGGGCTGACATGGTGGCTGCCATGACCAGAGAATACGTGGCAGCAAGGAGGTCTGAGGTTAGTGCAGGGCTCCCCCAACAGGGTCAACACATAGTGTACTACTGAGTAGACTCAAAAAGCGGCAGGAGAGTGTACGCTGCCTCTCTACGATACCCTTCCACCTGGGACAGCACTTGAACTGTGTGAAGGGGCACATTGGCCACGAAGTGAGACTGGGATCCTTACCTTTTGTGAATTTAGACAGTGAGGGCTTTGTGGAGGAAGTGGCAATTGGTTCTGGCGATGACTTGTGAGCTTGGACTGGGGTGCAACGCAACGGAGGGGTCTCTCACCACTGGGGGGCAGTAGCATAGTGCAGCCAGAGTGCTGATGAGCGATGCTGTTTTCAACTACAGTTGCGGCTGGATGCGCTGTGGTTGTGAAGGGGAGACTCGTGGCCTAAAAGAGGCACGACATTGTTGAGATTGACTGCTGCACTTGGATAATCAGCTTGCTGGGGCAGTGGCCCCTTCGCTTCCCCACTTGGTGTTTTATTTGTTGGAAGGCTTTGTGGAACGCTCTGGAATAAGAAGACAATGGACCAAATCAAGCCAAAGGAAGGTGGCACAATTATGGAGACCCAAGGGGTGCCCAGGACAGAGGGGCCACCCCTGGGTCTAACGTAACCTGCCGTTCCCATTAGACAGAATACTGGTGGCTATTGTGGACTCCAAGCAAATGCTCCAGTACCAGTGGAGAGGTGGCAATGGAGTAGGGCCTTCTAAGGGGGAACCACCAAAAACTGGCAAACAAGGTCAAGGCTGCAGGGGTAATTTGGGTGCTTTCCAACCAGCACAAACCTTTATGTACCAACATGTGTCTGACCTGACTGAGTGAGTGAAGGTGGTGGTGCACAGAGCCAAGGATGCTGAAAGGTGCAATTGGCGCAATAATGTGAGGATTGTGGGGTTGCCCGAAGGGGTGAAGGGCAGAAACATGGTCACATTCCTAGAGTGCTGGATGAAAACAGAAGTGGCGCCCACTGAACTTTCTCCTTTCTTCACCCTTGAACAGGCGCTCAAGGTCCTGGCCAGACCCCCGACTCCGGGGTGTCAACCAAGGCTGGTGGTGCCCAGGCTTCTGCATTATAGTGATGGTGATACACTACTCCAGAAAGCACACATGGTTGGCCCTTTTTGTATAGAGAATGCAGCAGTGACCATGTTCTCGGATGTTACTGCCGTGGTCCAGGCTAGGAGAGCATCCTTTCTGGAAGTGAAAGGGGGCTGCGAGAAGCAGGGGTGCAATACTCCCTTTCACTCCCGGCAAAGCTGCAGGTCATGCTAGATGGAACCCAACACATATTCCTGAACCCGTCAGATGCCTGGGACTGGTTTGAATGATACCAGGCTGAGGGTCTGACTGCAATGCCAAGGAACTGCTGTGACTCCATGTGCCCTGAGCCCGTACAAAAGCCAACGAGGGTGCAGATAAATGAGGCCAGGGCAGCAGCATTACAAGCAGCCTCCGGGATAACCAGCAGGGACCACACAGACTCTGAGGATGGTGCACATTTGGATGACCACTCTGAGGAGTCTGCCTTTGATGCCAAAACCAGCAGTAAACAGAGCATGCCACAGATGACCCCACCGACAGTGGAAGAACTGCCCCAATTTCAGACTCTTGTGGGTGAGAGAGTTCCACCATGGATAGATGTGTGGATGGTAAGACATTGCTGCTCTGTCCTTGGTGGGTGTCCACCAGCAATTTATGATGGCTGAACTGGGTACACTGCTCAATAGAATGTGATGGAGGCCGGCTGGTCTTGGGCTCACCCACCTTGGTGTTTGGGACCCACAGCAGACCCTCACCTGATGCCAATGGTGGGTTGACATTCTCTGGCTAATGCAGTTGTATATTCTATCTCCATGCATGCATGATTGATGTGCCCCTTCCCATTGTCAATGAACTCATAGATAGCGGTAGTACGTTGCATGGTTTGCCATGCCCACGTTTAGGCAGCTAGCCATTGATGGGCTGCTCTGGGTTTGGGGATTTGGGATCAGTTTGTTTGTTAATTGGAGTCTGGGTCTTGTACATCCCAGTGACTGGAATTTGTCCACATGGGTGAAGGGGGGCTGAGATGGGGCAGCTGAGGTACTGGGCATACACTCTTATAATGGCAACATCACATGAAGGTTTTATGGTGCCTATGTGGAACATAAAGGGCATGGGTTTAGCGGTCAGCAGTCAAGTGTCACAAGGTCCACATGTTCTTGAAAAGCAGGGCTGTTCACATTGTTCCTTTTGCAGGAAACACACCTTACTAAAATTGAGGCACATCAGCTCCAATGGCACTGGTGAGGCAGGTATATGCTATGGAACATTCTGCGTTTGTTAGGGGTTCACTGGTCTGGATCAGAGCGGGGGGTCCCATTTGAGTCGTTGCATGTTAAAACTAAAAGGGATTACAGGGACGTCCTAGTAGGTGGGAGCCTAGGTGGTAAACAATTAACAATAGGCTTCATATATGCCCAGAATCAGGACCGGCTGGCCTGCTTCACTGTCCTTACAATTGAGCACACTCACAGCAGGAAACAAGATTCTGGGGGTATTTTAACTGTGTGGTGGACACAGACTTAAACCTTTCCACTCCGCCTTTACCAAGGGCCCCTGCTTACAGACTAGTAAGGGGGCTCAGGGACTTGATAGGAAGCTGGGGGGGGTCGAAGAAATATAGTGGGTACAACATGACCAAGCTAGGGAGTATTCTTCTAGGAAAGATTCATTTTCACCAGTCGACTATGTCCATTCGTCCAACACATGGAGTATCTTTTCCACACTATATCGCAACTTTGACCAGGGTACGGCGTCGGACTGTCTTGTGGAATGGGAGGCCTTCATTGGAGTTGTGAAGGGATATTGCGTGGGTGCTTCGGTGAGTATCAGGAGAGACTTTGAACAGGATTTGAATAAACTAGAAGGCACTATTAAGCAGCTAGCCAATTCGATTGGCCTTGATCAGGAATTGGGAGCATGGCTGGTGGATGCCAGTGAGAAATACAGTGTCCTTTTAGAGAAGCTCCAGTGTCATGGTTACAAGGAATGTATTCCCCAGACCCATGAGAGCGAGGGTAAGGCAGGACGGCTCCTGGCGTGGTTCGGGAGGCCGAAAAGTGAGGGATCCCTGATTATTCAGGTAAGTCTGCCAGACAGAGGCCTGGTGTACTCCCAGTTGGAGATAAATACAATCTTCTGAGACTATTATATGACACTCTACAGGAAGCAGGCTGAGGATCAGTGGAGGCAACAGGAATCTTCTTGATACCCCTGCAATTGCACATACTTACTGAGGAGACAGCAGAAGTCATAGGGGATTCAATCACAACACAGGAGAATAAATATGCCATACGTTACGTGGCATGGGGAAGACGCTGGTAACAGATGGTCTACCAGCAGAGTTTTGCTCTACCTTTGCCGGGGTGCTGCTGCCAAGACTAGCTGCCGTTTACAGCTCAGAAGAAGGGAGATCTACCGGTCTCCACTAGGGATGTGATGGTGGCCCCCCTCCCTAAGACGCAAGCCCCCGGGGTACTTGCCACTGCATATATGCTGTTGTCCATGCTGAACATGGACTTTAGGATCTTAATTAAGATCCTAGTGATGCAACTGCTCCATCACATGCAAACATTGGTGCTCCCAGACCAGTGCGGATGTATACCGCAACGCAATACCTCACTGAATCTACATCGTTTGTATGTGCTACCAGGTAAGGGGCAGATGGAGCTTGTATCGATCATCCTGGAAATGACATTAACTGGTCATAGCTGGAGAACGCCATGCTTAAACTGGGTTGGGAACTGCCTGCGTGCTATGGGTGCACCTGCTATACACTAACCCTACTGCCAGGGTGCGGACGTGCTGTTGTGTTTCAGGATCCAAAAGGGTTTACCAGCGCTCCAGACAGGGATCCCCATTATTTTCACTCCTGTTTGCACGGCATTGCACCCTTGGCAGAATTATGGAGGAAGAGAGGCTGGGGTAGGACATCATGCTGGATGGAACCGAACACATTATTTCCCTGTATGTGGATGACTTGCTAGCATAAATGTCACAAATGTGGAGACTAAAGTCCCATACATGTTGCAGTTGCTGCAGAAGTTTTGTAGGGTCTCAGGACTGTGAGTAAATATTCCAAAATCCTGCATCTTTACTCTGAGACTGGGACTGGCAAGGTCTCTTTCAGTAGGACCGGACATCCGTGGGCCCACCACACCTTCTGTTATCTGGGTATGCAGATTTACTAAAAGCTTGAGTACACCCTAGAAGGCAAACTTGGTCCCTTGCTGTGCTCCATACTTGGGTGTGTGGTCTTTTGGCAGACATTGAAGCTTCCCCTTATGGCACGGATAACCAAGATGATCATGCTACCCTGGGCGATTTATTACTTCACTAATCTTCCTACATGGATTCAGGCTGTGTGGTTCAGACAGTTGGATTCGCTCCTCCGGGACCTTATATGAGAATGGCGATGCAATCAGGTGTTTTGGGATATTCTTAAGGGGCCCATTTAAGTGGGTGGCCTCGGGGTACCAGATTTTGAAAACTATTATTTAGCTGCCCAGCTGCAATGGCTCACCAAGTCACTGGATGGATCGAATATGCCAGAATTGGGACGACTTGGGGCCGAGCCTAACCATAATGCACTGCTGGTGGGACTCCTGTGCCGGGTGCCAGGGGGAGTGAAAGACAGCCTGTTATTATCCAAGGATTTCCGCTTTTAGTGGCGATGTGTTTTTCACATGAAAGACTGCACACTGTATGCCCCAAACCTCCTGCTGGTGGGCCTGCCTGTTGGTGAAAGCCCAACCTTTGGTCTGTGGCCCAGATGGAAAGCTGGACGGAGACAGGACTGATTACAGTGGATGACTGTTATGAGACCTCCACATCGAAACCACCGGCAACTCTGATTAAGGCCAATGGTTTGCCCCAGGGAAGTTCCTCCGTTATGAAGTACTTGGTAGGACATTTTCAGCTCTCTGGGACAAGGGAATGGAAAAGCAACAGCCACATGCAGTACGCCACCTGTTGTTATCTATGGGGAACAAAAGACATTTCGGGAAGTGGTTTTACGGTGCCCATAGTGGGATGTGTAGGAACCCATTGCATGCCTTATGGACAAAGTAGGAAGGGGAACTGGGTCGGGACATATCGGAATGTGACTGAGTGAGAATGCTAAAGTACCCACAGAAGATCTCCTGTAACATGCACCTCAATATATCCAATTTTATTATCTTCATCAAACATACCTTACACCTAGTAAACTTACAGCCAGATGGCTGATTGCCATGGCGTGGAAGTCGGTAGTAGGCACTGTGGGACCTCGATGAGAGTCCTCAGTTAAAGAATAAGAAATGGCAGAGGAGTTAGCACAGTGAAGGGAGGAAGCTAGGGAGAACGAGGAGACACCCCATAGCACTTCTATGGATGGAGGTGCGGGAAGCCTTCAAGAATCTCCTCCAACACACCAGATTCAGGGAAGGGAGGTGAATCACCAGGTCCGTAAGCTTCTTGTAGATGGTGTACACTACCTAGTCAGAGAAAGGTCATATGGCCGAAATCTGCCTCCTCCGTGGTGCATCTGGTATAGTGCCTGGCTTCGTCTCTCATAAATGGCTGCAAGTTACTAGGTGTAAGGTATGTTTGATGAAGGTAATTGAATTGGATATACTTGAGGCGCATGTTATAGGAGACCCTCTGTTGATACTCTAGCATTCTTGCCCAGGGACGTAAGGTGCAAAAACAACAGTTAATGGACAGAATGCAGAACAATGTCATACATTCAACCCAGTACAGAGATCTGGGCCTAAATCCATCGTTTATTTGCTCACCATGCCATTCCAGTTTCAACCCACCCATATGCAAATCAGTCTTAACCCTGTGCCTCATGGGAACAGTCCAGCCCGAACTGCCAAGCCAGGTCCTCCCTGGACTGGAAACAAGCATCCTAGGACCAATTTTGGGGTTTCACCCCTCTTCAGCCAGGATAGCTTGATTCCAGTGGCATGGAGAGCACGGGATTCACGACTGAGCATACCCGTCCCACTGGGGGGGGCAAATGTGGAGAAGTGTGGCTCAATGATTAGAGCGGCAGACCCTGATGCAGAGGTCTAGCCCGGGACCAGGGTTCAATTCCCCGCCTTGGCTGGTCTTGGGCTCAAAATTCCACGGACCTGATAATTCTCGCCTCGGTGCCATTCCAATCATGGAGTCCCACTCTGCAACTCTGGGCAATAGCTTGCTTAATCTCCACAACGGCCCCCACAATGCTAAGGATGCCTGGCCTCCACCTTGGGGGTGCCCAGGAGTGGACGCCTCACAGGGAAAGCCAGGATGGGTTCCACAGCGGTATTCGTACAAGCGCCTTGAGACCCTTGCGGGTGAGTAGTGCGCTATACAAGTATCAATTTACATTTACAATTTACAATGCAAAAACAACAGTTGATGGAAAGAATGCAGAACAATGTCATACATTCACCCCAGTACAGAGATCTGGGCCTAAATCCATCGTTTTTTTGCTCACCATGCCATTCCAGTTTGAACCCAGCCATATGCAAATCAGTCTTGACCCTGTGCCTCATAGGAACAGTCCAGCCTGATCTGCCAAGCCAGGTCCTCCCTGGACTGGAAACAAGCATCCTAGGACCGGTTTCGGGGTTTCACCCCTCTTCAGCCAGGGTAGCTTGATTCCAGTGGCATGGAGAGCACGGGACTCATGTCTGAGCATACCCGTCCCACTCGGGGTGACAAATGCAAAAACAACAGGAAGGTGGACCGGGCTATTCACCCTGAGCCCCTGAACCTGATGTGTTGGAGCAGGGCCCAGTCCCTCCGTCTGGATTCTCGAAGCCATCCAGCACCTGCATCCATAGAGGCACCATGGAGCATCTCCTCACACCCCCTAGCTTCCTCCCTTCACAGTGCTAATTCCTCTGGCCTCTCCCACATGGTAGGTAGACTGTGGACTACATCATGAGTTGGCCAATGCTGGTGATGTTTATCCCTGCTTTTTAATAATTGTAGTCTTGCATAATTATTTTGTGTTAATATAGCCCTCAAAAGAAATAGGTTTTCATCAACTGTATGTGAAATATATATGTACAAGGTTTATGAATTTGTTTTATGATTATAGACATTTCTATGTCCTTTTTTAATTGCGCTGTCTATTGTATTTTAATAAAAATAAAATGTTTTAATATTTACTTTACAATTAGTATGGTATCATTCAGTAGTGTACATGTTCTAACACATGGGCTTTAGTTTGTGCTGGGAGTAGAGAGATCCAGCTTTACTAAAAACTTTCCACCAAGGGAATTTTATTTCTACCTATATTTTGGGTGAGCAATGTTATAGCTGCATTAGTTATTCATTTGTTTG
Organism: Triturus cristatus; assembly: GCF_964204655.1. NCBI lineage: Eukaryota > Metazoa > Chordata > Amphibia > Caudata > Salamandridae > Triturus > Triturus cristatus. The sequence continues at coordinate 455,223,633 of NC_140595.1, read as the reverse complement.
TAAAGTAAAATGCAATTTATAAAAAATGCTGTATGTGATTTGGAGTTTTTATTGCATTGTGAATAAATGTGATTTTGTTGTTAAATATTTTGATTTTTCTTTAAATAATTGTTGTCATAATATTTTTATCAGTCTGTTTCTATGTTATTTCATGTATATTTATGTAGTAGACTGATAAATGAAGACATCATTTATAAAATGTATTAACAAATATTTATGTGTTTTTGATAGGTGTTTTCTATTGAGTTCTATTGTTACTGAGATGTTTAGTTTGGTTTGAGTATTGTTTTAGATATCATTTTGACGATGTGTAGTTCTTTTGTTTTTTACAAAGAGCTGCACTTTGAATTGTAGCATTTCGTACATCTCTGGTCTGTTTTGATATTTTTGGTTTGATTTGGCTGACTGACTGTTCTAATCTTAGTTGTTGATAGAATTGTTCTTTTTGAAGGATTTCTAATGAATTGTATAGGATAGGGTGACTTTAGTCTAACGTGGCTTGGAAGCCATTGTGCCATTCTTCCACTGCGTGGTTGGTTTTGAATTGTTGGGTTATTGCAAAGTCGTATGTGTTCCACCATGAGATTTCTTCATGGTAGTCCAGAGTGTACTTAGATTTGTTCATGTCTTTGAAAGTATAGAGATTATATTATTAGCTACTTCTGTGACTGGTACATATGCTATCGCTATTCATTTTTTACTTTCAAAAGCAAAAGAATCTGTTGCTTATTTTAAACGTAATACAGATTTTTGTAAGTGTCTCCAAATGCTTTGATTACAATACAAATAGGAACCTTGTATGGCTGTGTGTTGGTAGATCTGAAGAAAAGTTTGTATCATTGCTTGCCCTAAATCTAATATTCCTTCTTGAGGATAGTATCTGTTAGTTTTGAATTTTAACTTTGTTTACTAGCTCATAATATGTTGCACTTCGTTTGTTAGGCAGTAGCAAATAAATTACTGGAATGTTATCATTCTGGTATTCTCCATGAATGGTGTATATTTGTGGAAATGGTGGAGGGCACGGTTTGAAGGTACCATCCATCATCCACGTTGTAAATTGAGGTAGTATGATTAAATTGCTTTTTGTTGCATATATGATTATTTTCCTGCCATTATTTCTATTGTCATAAAGGAGAAAGGGTACTTCATTTTGTGCTATAGATAGGTGTTCTGTAATGTTTATGTTTTGGTATCCCTTAGGAGCAGCAGGGGTATGGACTGTGACTTTTCTTGTGCATGTTATTAATCTTTTTAAATTTGGGATTGCTGATATTTGGCATGTAATGTGCTCATTAACTTTAGGAAGGACATTTTTTAAAATACTGTCCGTGGCTTCCTGAGAATTAGTGTTCGCTTTTCTGAGATATACCATAGCAAGCTGAGTACTAGTGTTTGCTTTTCTGAGATATAGGAAAATGTACCTTACTTCTGTCTTGGTTACATTTGGGGTGTGGTTGTGTTCTATAACATTCATTATAATGTCATTTTTAGTTGTGGCCCACCTATAACAAGCATTAGCATAATTTTTTGTACATTTCCAGTTGACATTTTCACTGTTTTCTTATTTTATGCATATCCAATGTGAGATAACCATTGTCTGACTTTCTGTGAGATGAGATATGTGGCATTTTGTGCTATTTTATCTCAAAATGGTAGAAGTATTTTTGTTCATTATTTTGTGTTAAACATTTTATTTCAATAATCTCTGACATTGTAAAATGTATTTATATTTATTACATTACATACTTACATATTTGCTGTCATTTTAATTTGAAGTTTCATTTTTTTTCCAGGGTCTGTTTAATTCAGTCGAGACGTGGGTCAGTTGAGGTGGCTTTTTCCTATTAGTTAAAATTGTTTGTTTAGTTTTAAGTTAAAAATACCATTACATTAGTTTGGTGATTTGTTTGGGGTTGGTTTTAATTTTAAGTTTTAAGGGTTGGGTTTTGGGATACTTTTTGTGACTTTTACTTACTTGTAATTTGTGTTTGTTGAGTTAGATATCCATGAAACTGCCACTGTTGATCTGGAGAATGGCTTTTTCTTTTGGAATGTTGATGTGGAAGATGGAGTTTGAAGAGATAAGTTAAATGGTTTGTATTTATTTCTTTTAAATTACGGTGGTAGTGATATTTGTAAGTTACAACTCAGTTTTTCAGTCATTTAACTTACGGTCAGTGATAGTTGGTTATTTCTGCGAAGCGTTAATACTGGTTTTCTTCCAGTTCTACTGTTTTTGGTGCAAAATGTTGCTGCTTTTTAGCTCTTTTTACAGTGGTGTGTTAATTAGCTTTATTGAATAATTTGTCTTTATTTTTTGTTGTTGTTCCATTAGTGCAAATTTTATATTTGTGTATTTTCAGGTTGTTCTCTATTTGGTGAAGGCTAATTAAGGTTTCTCTTTAATGATTAGTATATCTATAGTCATTCCTATTTTTAAATGGTATTATATTTAGAGTGAGGTTTGTATTTATAATTCTTAGTTTTTTTGGTTATTCTATTTGGCATAATATTTGTAATCATTTTAGTGTTTTGCAAATATTTGTTAGGTAGGGTTCAAGTTAATGTGGTTGTTTTATAAATAGTTATATATTTTTAAGAATATTAATATTAATAAAATGTATACTCATGCTATTTTTTGTTTTTGGATTTTACCTTGTGTGGGTTATTAAAATCATTTTTGCAGCATTACACTATTTGTATTTATTTTTAGGCCATATTCTTGTAAACAACGTTTTTTAAATATTTTATTTCTTTTGTACATATTCAATGAGTTAACAATTTTTTTATCAATATTTATGATATCACTCATTTTAGACATTTGTGAGAGGGATATTTTGTTATAAATGCTTGTGTATTTCTTGGTTATGTATGGAGGGACAATATTTTGGTAATCAATATTTTTCCCCTATATTGTTGAGAACTGAAATTGTTGAGAATTTATATTATTTTGGTTGATATTATATCATATAAATGACACCTGATTAAGCACAATTCAGAGCTTTATGATTTCCTGATTGATAAGGATATCAACATAGCCTTCCTTACCAAAACGTAGTTAAAAACTCACTCCTACCCTGATATTGTACTTGCTCTACAAACTTCTTATAAAATCAGCTGATGAAAATATGCGGATAACAAAGGCAGGGCGTGGTTGAGATTTCTAAAGATGTTATGCAGGTTCAGCTTCTGGAAATAGCCACTATTAATGGAGCAGAGCCATTATTGGCTGAACTCTGCTTGATGGTGGATCTCAATTTAAAACCCCACTAGTCTACCACTTCCCATACACTGAACCCACAGTTTGTTCCAGCTCTTCTTCACCTTCTGACTACACTTTTGGTGACTAATAAGCACATGATTATACTAGGAGATTTTAAGTTACATAGTATAGTGACAGCCAACTTAATAAAGAAATGGGCTTCCTGATAGAAGGCTGAAGTTATTTAAAACTATTACAGTATGTTAAGGGGCCCACACATTTAGAAAGGTCACACCACATATCTAGTCTTTGCCACTGGCCATCTCATTTACCAATGCTATGTTCTCTCTATGGCATCGACAGATCACTCTGCCATTTCTATATTACTAGTTTTAATATATCTGGCAAGTAACCAATGCCTACACCATTGCAGTTCAGTATGGCAGAGTGTGGTCCAAACTGCTCTTTTCAAAAGTCAACAAAACTGTACGGGACATGCTACCTCAGGCTGATCTCAGTCAGCAAGCAAACATAAACTCTCTCCCGTCTGAATTTGACAACTGGATTCTCATTGCACTAAATAAGACCCGTCTTGCAAGACCCATCAAATCTCATCACTCGCAACCTTTAAAGCTCTTCCTAAGAGTCAAAAAGCAACAATGTAATGATATTGGCGTGTCAGGTATTTGCCTGAAATCACAAACCATATCTGATTGCCCTCGGAGAGCATAAAGGTGCCTTTCAGGTAGCCAGAGTCGGCCGTTATGGTAACCGCATTTAGCATGCTGTCAACAAACCCAAATAAATCTTTAACATTATTAAGGGTTTAGTTTCCCTGGGTGCTGTCAGTTGCACTGCTCTCCTTTTCAATATTTGTGTGACGATCAATCAGATTGTTTCTTTTATAAAATAAGGAACTTAATACAATCCTTCATGTCTTTTTGGTACCTTCTGAGATGGTCACATCAGACATTAATGTGTGTCTCCTCTCTGCCTTCCTCACAATTGGTCCATGAAAATGTATGTTCAATTACATCTGGGTCACCACTTGACCCTGGCACTTTCAAAAGCGTGAGACATTAACCTTCTCACATAAAATATTGCAAACTGATCTAATTGAATAGTCCCTTTTTCTAATGCAGTTCCATACTCATGTAAATGAGCACTTGTTCTTCCATTACTTAGGAAGCCCAGTATGGATTTGAAAGTTCTTGAGAACTTAAGACCGATTTCTCGTCTCCCAGCGGCAAGTGACATCCTATTATTAGATGTAAATATGAAACTATCAGCATATCTGGAATCTTTTAACTACTTTAACACACATCAACACGGGCTTTTGTCTGGGTTTCAGCACCAAATCTGTTTTGGTGTCTGTGCTTAATGAAATTTGGTTTTGCCCTGACTCAAAAAAACACCCTTATGGGCTTATTGGCTGCCTCCAACATGGTCTCCTACCTGATTCTACTCCACTGCTTTTCAGAAGCTGAGGAGGGAGGCCATGCATTTGATTGTCTCCACACTTTCCTCCCCAATCGATTCAGGCAGTTACCATACCTCCCTGTCAACCAGAATCAAAGGTTTGCAATGTGGAACTAGCAAAGGCTCTTCACTAAGTCCCACTCTATCCAAACTCCATGTCACTACCTTGACCAAAATTAGCAGAGGTTTTGGCTTTAGTTATTTTGCCTAATCTGATGATACTCAGTTTATCATTGAACTTGGGGGAGAGACGGTTTGTCTGCAAACCAGATTTAGATTTTGTATGCCAACGATAGCAGGATGCATGGCTCAAAACTCCCTACCATTGAACTTATTTAAAACCAAATTTCTAGTGTTTGGTGACTCATCCATTTGAAACTGATGGCCTGGCAAACTTAGACCCACATCCTCTACTAATACTACAGAAAAAAATCGAGTGAGTCGTTCTTCAAACCCGTCCATCATTTCAGGAGCATATCTCTAAACCTGTCGCTTACTATATCTTCTTTTTGAAAATTGTAAAGAAAGCCCTACCTCTCACTCCTATAGACTACTACCAGGCCATAATCCAGGCATTTATTCTGTCCTGACTGGAATATTGTAATTTGGTCTTCCTAGATCTCCTGAACAAACAACTCTGTAGGCACCAAATAAATCAAAACTCTGCAGCTCACCTTTTTTGGGGTTTTATGAGACATGAACCCATTTCTCAACACTTCCAAAAATTATATTGCTCACGGTGGACAAGAGGTGGATTTTTAAAGCACTCTGCTTCTGTTATAGGGCATTTTTGAGGAGGGGCCCAATTGTCTAAGAGTTATGGGCCTCAAAAATACTCTGGTTATATTATTAACTGGGATAAATCATTGATCTACGTTCTGAGTGGGGAACCTCCGATCCTTCCCATGGGTTGCAACACTAAAATAGTTGCTGACGGTTTCTGATATCTCGGTATATATATCACAAGAGATGCAGGGGTCTTCCACCAACAAAATCTTTTACCTCCTTTACATCACCTCCGAGCCAACGTACAGCATTGGAAAACACTACCTCTTACGCTACTAGGTAGAGCTGCCCTTTATAAAATGATGGCACTTCCCCACTTTCTTTACACCCTACAGAACATGCCATATATAGTCCCACCTCAGTACTTTCAGTCAGTTGACTCCAAGATATGCGCTCTACTTTGGAACAACGGCACGCCCCGGATCGCTCTCGCCATGCTTACAAAAAGTTGGCATGGTGGGGGTATTGCTCTGCCAGCCATTAGATTATACAACTGGGCCTCACAGTTAGTGGTTTTCAATCATTGGACACACTGACCTATTACAGATCCAGTATATAGAATGGACAGGCACAATATGTTTGCAGGTAATTACTTGTCGGCACTTTATGGTGGAACAAAATACGCACCTAAACACACCCCGACTTCCACTATGGTTTCCATCTGGCATTCCGCAACCGCTGCTTTGGGCTGGAAAGGTAAAATCACATGGAGTACTCCGTTGCTAGAGTCCTGTAAATTAGGTATGCTCTCAAGGCAGCCGGGGTTTGATAAATGAGACTTGATTGGCCTCTCTAAGGTTGGAGACCGGTGGGTGGGGGGCAGGGTTGTCCCATTTGACGAGCTACAGACACAGTATCAATTGCAAGGGAGGGAAACCTTTAGATACCTTCAGGTGAGAAGTACATTATACAAAGCAATTCCCAGGGGTTCTGACCTACCTGTCTCCTCCCCTTTGGAAGATAGACTGTTGGATGATTACCTTCAGGAAAAAGCCTTCTCATTGACCTATCGTAAAATCCTCAATAACTTACCCGAGACACATGACAAAATACGTACAATATGGGTGGACGATGTTTGGGACTTGACAGATGAGGATTGGAGGGAGGCCCTAGCCTCACCCCCGGAGGTGGCTATCCGTTTTCGCTTCAAACTTGTACAGCTAAAAATACTCCATAGAGCCTACTATACTAGTTCAGCACTTGTTAAGATGGGACTTCTTGACTCCCCGGTCTGTCCCCGTGGCTGTGGTTTCACTGGCACCTTTTTACACCAATGGTGGGAATGTCCTGTCCTGCAGAAATATTGGGGTAGGATTGTGCCCACTATGTCTAAGATATGCCATACAACTATTGAGGCTTCACCCCGACTTTGTCTTCTAAACATCTGGGAACCCACTGATTTATCACAAACCAAACAAATATGGGTCCCATTGTGCTGCATGGTGGCAAAACGCAATATCGCCAGAACATCGAAGGGAGGAGTTGAATGTTGATACACTGATTGGGAGTCTGATATGCACTGGTGAATGCAAGCAGAGAGGGTGGTTTATGAGAGTAGAGTTTGCCCTGGTAAATGATCGAAAATATGGGGCCCCTGGAATGGGAGCAGAGGCTTGCTATGCGCCCCATTTAGCGCTGCTCCCCCATTCGTTGTTGACAATGAGACACTGTAAGATTTTAATAGATAATAGAGATCATGGAACACCTAATTGTGCTACTGACCCACTGTGTTGATTTGTATTTAAATGTAATTTTAAATTGCAAGTTTTGTGCATCATGAAAACTGCTCTTTACTGCACCCGTTTTGTTTGTATGTTTTTTTTTTGATAAACAAGTTTTTGTTGTTTTTAGCAGTACAACAAAAAGAACGTCTGGCCCTCCAAGTCCCCACCACGCATCACATTTCCACCCTCTCCCAAAACCCTCCCCCCCCCCCAACCCACTCCGCTAAGGTATATTGCCTAGCCATTTCCCCCACACCTTCCGGTATTTCTTGGGACATCCGCGTGCCAGATAGAGAGTCCGCTCCTGCGCCGCACACCAGTCCACCCCGGCGCCCCATTTAGCTACAGTCGGCGGCTGTGGCTGCTTCCATGCCGCCGCAATGTCTCGTTTAGCCACCATCAAGGCCGTCATGAGGAACAGGTGTTCTGAGCGCGTGCCATCCAATCCATCCGTGATGCCCAATAGGGAATGTCTAGGTTCATGTGGCACCTCCCACCCCAGGACCTCCGTAAGCTCGGACTCAATGCCCCTCCAGAACCCCTCCAGCTCCGGGCAGGACCACACCACATGAAGAAAATCCGCCGGCTCGGAGCCACAGCGGGGGCAAGCCGCATCCCCGGAGAGGCCCGCGCCGTGTAGGCGGGCCGGCGTGAGATAAGCAGTGTGCAAGTAATACATTTGGACAAGCCGTAGCCGAGCTGAGGCCGTCACCAGGCGGGGGGCCATAAGGGCGTCCCGCCAGTCGGCCTCATCCAGGGGACCCACCCAGCCCTCCCAGCGCTCCTTAAGGCCCTCAAGGGACGTAGGGGTGCAGTTGACGAGGGAGCGCTAAATCCTAGAAACGCCCCCCCTCCCCAAGTTGCCCAGCATAACGTGAGCCTCCGGGGGGCTGTGGTCCGGCAGCCGGATGTCCAGCGGGGTGTGGGTGCGTATAGCATGGCGCAGCTGGAGGTATCTAAAGAATTGGGAGGAGTGGAGGGAGAAGCGCGCCTGCAGCTCTGAAAAGGAACACATTCGCCCGCCCCGCCAGACGTCCCCCAGCTGGGAAATGCCAATTGAGTCCCACGATCGAAACCCTTCCAGCGCCGCGACCTCACGCAGCCATGTCCCGTGCCACAGGGGCGTGACCCGGGTCAGCCTCCCCGTCCAGCGGGTATGACGGAGCGCCGCTCGCCAGGACAAGAATACGGCCCTGGTGATATCCGGGCAAGAGGAGGGGACGGACGCGCCATACAGACGATCCTGGATACCGGAGAAGCCCAACTCACCGAGTTCCACCCTATAGGCTGGGTCAGACCAACCCCCCCCAAACCAGTCATGTACGACCAGCAGGCGAGTGGCAAGATAATAAAGGTAGAGGTCAGACATGCCCAGGCCCCCATCAAAAGTGGGTATGCGGCACGTCGATAATGCCAGCCGGTGCCTCCCGCTGCCCCAGAGGAATCTCGTCACCATTGCGTCCAACTCGCGGAACCAAGGGCGCGGAAAGGAAAGGGGGGTGTTTTGCAGCACATAGAGAAACCGGGGAAGAATCATCATTTTATAGAGGGCCACTCTCCCTAGCGGATTGAGAGGCAACTGGTGCCAACGCACCAAGTCCGCCTTGGCTTTCTTCACCAGGGGGGTGACATTGAGTGCCCAGCTCAGCTCCGGGAGGAGGGAGACCCAGATACCCAGGTACTGGAACGATAGCCGGCGGAGAGGGATGGTCTCCTGCCAGTCAAAACACTCCCTGGATGGGTGCAGCGGGACCAGCACCGATTTCCGCGAGTTGAGGGATAGACCAGACGCCCGGCCGAAACGGCTCAGGATGGAGAGGGCACGGGGTCCGGAGTGCGCCGGGTCACTCAGATACAGCAGGACGTCGTCTGCGTAGAGTGCGATTTTGTCGGCCTCCAGGCCAGGCCACTCCCAGCCCCGAAGGACGGGATCAGATCTAATCAGGGCGGCTAGGGGTTCCATCACAAGGGCAAAAAGAAGGGGCGACAGTCGGCAGCCCTGCCGCGTCCCCGGCCGATCCGAAATGGCCTCGATAGCACTCCATTGACCAAGACCCTGGCCCGGGGATGGGCATATAGGACTCGCACCATCCCCACGAACCGGGGGCCAAAACCCATGCAGGTCAGGACCTCAAATAGGTAGGTCCATCCCACTGAGTCAAATGCCTTCTCGAAATCAGCGAGGAGGAGAGCGAGGTACGGGGACAGCCGATGGCGGTGGGCCAGGGCCACATGGAGACGGCGGAGACAGTGGCGGGTGCCCCGAGCGGGCATGAAGCCACATTGGTCCGGGTGGACCAAGGTCGACAGCAAGGGCCTAAGCCGTTGAGCCAGGATCGCAGCATAGAGCTTCACGTCCGTGTTAATAAGCGAAATGGGACGGTAGGCCGCCCTGTCGGTGGACGGTGGCGTGGATTTAGGCAAGACCACGATCGTGGCCATATCCGCCTCCGGGGGAAAGGAGCCCTTCTCAATCGCCTCCGCATAGTGAGCGCACAACCGCGGGACAAGGGCGTCTTTGTATGCGGCGTAGAATTCCTGGGGGAACCCGTCGGGTCCCGGCGTCTTCCCCGCGGACGTACGACCAATGGCATCTCCAATCTCCTCAAGAGAGATGGGGACCTCGAGGCTTTCCCACTCGGCCGGCCGAAGCCGAGCGAGGTGTGCGCCCCCAGACGTGAGTAAAGCGGCCAAGGAAAGAGTCGGTGCACGGGCCCGATAGAGCTGAGAATAAAATTGGGCAAAAGCCGCTGCCATCTCCTCAGAGGAGGACCGGAGCACCCCCGTGGAATCCGTGACCGCCGGGATGATACACGACGCCCTGGGGTAGGTCGCCAGACGATGTAGCAGCGCACCGTTCTTGTCACCCCAGCCATACACCCTTGCCACCGAGGACTGCCAAAGGAGCCTGGCCGCATCCAGGGACCGCTGGCTAATTTCCTGGCGAAGGAGCCGCAGCCGCCGGGCCGCCGCCGGGTCATCGTTTGCAGCGAGAGACTGTTCCAGTCTAAGCGCCTGGGCCTCGCAGGCAGTGAGCTGCTGCAGCCGCGACTGGCGGTGCCACACCACTTGCGCCTTAGCCGCCCCTCTAATGGTCGCCTTGCAGGCCTCCCACAGAGTACTTGCCGATGAGACCGAGCCCTCATTGGCGGAGTAGTATTGAACGAGTTCGGTACCCACCGCCTTGCGCAGCGCCTTGTCCTGGAGGGACCAGGCGCTAAACCGCCACACCGGACGAGCCGTATGCGGCGGAGGACCCAGGCCCAGGAGGACCGGCGAGTGATCCGAAATCCCCCTGGGCAGAATGCGGACGTCCTGGACGCCCCCGCAGTCGGTGGGGGGGACAAAGATCATGTCGAGGCGGGCGTGGGAATGGTGAGCGGCTGACGTGTGCGTGTACTGACGCATCTGAGGATGCCAGAGCCTCCAGGCGTCGCAGAGGCCCTGAGCCTCGGCCCAGCCCGCCAGCTGCCGCGTGCAAGCTGCGCGAGAGTCCGAGATCGGTCCCGAGGAGTCCAGCTGAGGGGCCATGACGGCATTAAAGTCCCCCCCAAGCACTACAGTGCCCCCCGGGAGCAACGCCAGCAGAGAGGCCGCGTGGGACAAAGCCTGCGCCAGTCCCGAGGGCGGTGCATAGAGCGAGAGGAAGCTAAGCGGCCTACCATCGAGCGTGCCGCAGATAGCAATCCCGGTGCCCCGAGGGTCGTGGGCCACCCGTGTAAGGACAAAGGGGAAGGAACGGCGCAGCAGGATCGCCACCCCGCGGGAGCCGCGAGCAAACCCTGAATGCCACACCCGATCGTAACCATAGCGCGCCAAGAAGGGGCATTTTTCCCCGATAAGGTGGGTCTCCTGAAGAAGGAGCACGTCGGCCCCTATGCGGTGGGCATATTTGAGGACCGCGGTACGCTTGAGCCTATCCAACAGGCCGTTCACGTTCCAAGACATGATGCGCATCCGCGCCCCGGGGGCTAGGTCAGCCATGGAAGCCACGAGCGGGATACGCCGCGGAATCGAGCACCCGGGCGGCGTCAGGAGGACCCGAGGCCGCGCCAACGCGCAGGGAGTGAAGGAGGGTCGCCCAGGCAGCACGGGGAGAGCAGAGGACATACGAAAGGGAGCCAGGGAGGCCAGGCGGGGAGCGGGAGCGAGTGGAGCGCATATGAATGTCAGTGCGAAGCTCTGGACCAGCGCGCGCAGGGAACTGTTGTGTGACATGAGCAAGAGGAACCAGACCCAAACTAGAGGAAACACCCGCCCCAAGAGGAGCAACCAGCAAAACAAAACCCCAACAAACCCAAACCCCCCCCCCCAATTTCCCACCCTATACTTCGAGAACTGAAGCATCTGTCGCCCTAACTGTAACAGCAATTACAAGGCCCCAAGCGACGTGCTCGGGTGTCAAGAGCGTGGTGGACCCCTCCAGATGTGCGGATGCAAGAGTCCGGTCCTAGATCCCTACAGATGAGCGGGAAGCCGCTGAGTCCAGGTCCGTAGTGGAGGTCCCAACAGCGGGACCAGGCCGTCCGGCCCCCCGCCGAAACAGAGGACAGAGAAGAGTCAGATCGCTGGGCTGCGGGAGAGATCAGAAAGGTCCACTGACATGGGAAGGGGGGTCAGGGACGGGTCCAACAGATGGGCCGACTGGCGCCCGGGGCCCCCAGCCGCCCTGGAGGACGTCCCGGAGGAGGCGGAGGAGTCCCGCAGTCCTCTCCCCGATGCACTTGTGGAGCGAGGCCCAGCCGCCAGCCCCCCCCGGGGCCGCCGAGACCGCGTGCGCCTCCTGCGGCCCGGGCGCCGGGGCCCGGCCGCATCCCGATCCGAAGGCCGCCGAGCCGGTGACTCCCGCTCGGCCTGGCGCAGCGGTCGTTCTTCGGTGAGCCAAGTCCAGGCCGCCCGGGGGGTGTCAAAAAACAGGGTCTTACTCTGGAAGACAACACGGAGGCGTGCCGGGAATTGAAGCTGGTAGCTGAGGCCCAGGGAGCGCATCTTGTGCTTCACTTCCACGTACGAACGGCGTTGCTCCTGGACCTCCCGGGTGTAGTCTGGGAATACCATGATGTTGTGGTTGTTGAAGGTCAAGGGAGCCTGCGCCCGCGCCTCCTTCAGAATAGCTTCTCTGTCCCTAAAGTTGAGGATCCGCAAGATGAAGGGGCGCGGGGGGGCCCCCACCGGAGGCTTAGCGGCCAACGACCGATGCGCCCGCTCGACGACAAACCAGGCGGACAAGCTGGCCGACGGCATCCAAGATTTGAACCATTTCTCCAGGAAGTCATCGGAGCAGCCAGATTCCCCCCCCGCCGGAAATCCCACCAGGCGAAGGTTGTTGCGGCGGGCCCGATTTTCGGCATCCTCCGCCCGCCGATGCAGCTCTTTAGAATGAGTCGTGAGCTCCCGAACCTGGTCTTGGAGCTGCCGAATGTCGTCCTCCGCCGTCGAGATCCGGGACTCCATCTCGGTGATGCGAGTCGTGGCATTGCGCAGGTCTTGCCGCAGTAGTGCGACGTCCACTTTCACCTCCCCGACCATCCCCTCAAGGGACGTACGAGAGGCGGTGATGGCCTGCAATATGGTGGCAAGGTCCGTGCCAGGAGTCGGTGCCACCTCCCCGCCCGTGCCCGGGGGGTCGGAGGTCGTGAATCGGTCGATCTTGGTCTGGTGGGGCGCGGCCGCTGATTTGGTGCCCCTGTCCTTGCCCATGGCTACCCTCGTGGAGCGCGCACCGGTGGCTAGGCGCTGCAGATCGAATCGCCAACCAGCCTCACCCAGCGTCCAAGCGACCGGGCCACACAGGGAACGCAAAGGAGAAGAGGTGTCGTCGTCCCCTCACAAGGGCCACCGAGGGCTCCGCAGGCCGGCGTGGCCCCCTCACACAGGCGCCGTCCGCGCCGTCCCCGCTCCGGGTCCAGCACCCACAACGGGCCCACGGGCTCGCCCGACAGCGCTCCCGGCCCGGGGCCCCAACAAGACCCCCCCAGGCGGGGGAGGGGAAGCAGGGCGCCCCAAGCCCAACAGCAGCAGGGTCCAACCAGCGGTGGCGGGGGGGGGAAGGTCCAATGACCGGCAGCCGGAGGGGGGCCCTCCCGCGGTGGAAGCCGGCACCCGCGGCGAGAGCACGTCCGCGTCCCCAGCGAGGCCTCCGCTCAATCGCCTCCAGCGCCAGCCATCAGTGAATGCAGGGGAAGGAGCCAGGAGCCAGGGCCGGCAAGGCCCACCGGGGCCGGCCGCACAGGCCCGCAGCGCTCACCTCCGGTCAGCTCCAGTAGAGGCCTCAGCCGGATCCAGGCCCTCCCGGCCACGCAGGAGCCCAGCAGCGCCCCACGGATCAGTGGAGACTCCACGTCATGCCAGCAGCAGCGTCGGACTATTCCGGGGCCCTCCCTGGATCCCGCGATGTGCAGCCGGCCGCCGTCAGCCTCGCGGCCCGAGTCACGCGGTGGCGCCGCGGCCTCGCGCAGGATCCAACGCCGGGGGCAGCACCAGTCAGCCGGGTCTCCCTCTCGGCCTCGCAGCAACGGGCGGCAGAACTCGAGCACGGGAGCAGGCAGGCAGCCCAAAGTGGGACCGAGTGTAGATCCCCGGTCCCGCTGCAGGTAGGGACCCTCAGATCGCCGCTAGGACGGCAGGAAGTGGATGATTGCCGGATGCGAGGGGTCAAGCACCGGGAGCCTCACCGCGAGGCAGCCATCTTCGTGTGCGCCACCTAGCGCTCCCTGTTTGTATGGTTTAATGTTGATATGCTTTCAATATAAAAGATTTCACAAAAAAAAGAGTTATGGGCCTGATTATGCCTTTGGCAGTGCTGCGCTGGCTTTGCGCCAGCACAGCACCACCAAAGCTGTGCATAGTTTGCCTGCCAGATTACAAGTTCCACTCATGTCTGGTGGGCTTTTCTTTTGCCGTCCCCACAGCGGTGGCCTGAAAATGGGCATCGCAATGGGAACACAAAAGCAGTTACAGCACGGCATGGCCTGTGAAGTCCATGCAGTGCTGGAACTTGGGGTGCATGCAAACAGGGGGCCACATGTTGTGCGCCCCTGAATGCATCCCCATGGTGGCTGGGGTATGGGGGCCCTGTACAGACCCCATTGTTTCCCCACTGCCAGCCTTTTCATGGCAGGCTCACGCGGAGGTCCCACCTTGCATATTGTATACCCCTGTCTACTGCGCCACTGCCAGGGTTTCCATTACAAAAAATGGGGTGACCCAATAGTCAAGGACCTGGGTATAACTTTGATGCAAAAGACAATGGTCCTTGACCTATTATTAACAAACAAGGCAATAGGCCCTTACTCAGTTATATCATTCACTTAGTTAAGAGCTAAATAAGGATACCAGCATAGTGAGATGCCACACGGACGGCCGAATAGAACGGTTTTAAGCTTGGTATTATCCCCAGCTCTTAGAGACACGCACACGTTTCCCTACGGTTCCTGTGCTCTACCTTAAGATACCGAATTAACGGGTATTTTTCAAATCTGTGCATCACGAAGGGAAACAGGAACTCAGCACCTGACCCCCATGCTTTATATTAAAGGAATCCTGCTCCCTGATTCATAACGGGCACACGATTAAGTCTAGCACTCATCCAGGTTGCCCCTCCTGTCCTGATGAAGACCCGCACGGCCAAGGCTTAAACTACCCTTAAGGCCACCTAGACGGGTCGAAACGTCGACGCCCCCAGTTTAATTGCCTGGGACACGCAATTCCCTCACGTGCTACACTATGAATTGGTTTCTAGTCTTATTTCTAAATGCATAATTGAGTCTGCATACTTTGTAACGTGACCAGGCTTCATTGGATGGTGATTGACAACCGGTCTCCATGTGAATTCATTTAAATTCTTCATGTCACTACGTTCTGTACCTTTTCTTTCACTCACTCACCCTTCAGCACCCTTGCTACATACACGTTCCCTCTGGAGCAACCTTGATATACTATAAAGGTCAATTGTTAAAAATGTGTAAAATAAATGTATGGTGATTTTGAATTTGGATGTTGCTTTCTTGTGTTGAAATATTGTATTTAATATTGTGAGCTACCCAATTTATCCTTATTTAGCTCTTAACTAAGTGAATGATACAACTGAGTAAGGGCCTATTGCCCTGGTTTGTTAATAATAGGTCTAGGACCATTGTCTTTTGTATCACTGCCAGGGTTTGGCATTTCCCTGGCGCAGCCGGCACAGTGGTGGCGGTCCGAATGGCCACCTCATAATGCGGCGGCCGCAGGACCGCCACTGCTGCACCACCATGAGAGACTCATAATTTGGCCAATTGCTTCACAGATATATTTCTTCTTGCACGCTTAGGCCAGCTTTTGCCAACTTGCTTTGTGTTACACATGTGAAAAAATTTGGACTTGGTTGCAAGTCATTTTGTTTCCTATTGACTTCTCTATGGAGCCATTTCTCATTTTTTCTCTGCTCTATTCTGTCATATTCGATGTCCAGTAAATAGTTGAAAGCATTCCTTTTAATTTCTCACTTGTAGCTTCTGTGCTAAATAGCTTCTTGCTAGCACAGCTCTAGGACACCCTGGTGGATAGAAGCACGCTATACAAAATAATCAATCACTCATTATATTTTTTTCAGGGAGGTTATACAGATGAAAAACTTCACTGAGAAAAAACAATTTTACCCTCCGGGGTTGTAGAAAAGGATGAAATGAGCCAACTTTGAAAAACATAGTGCAACATAGTGCAACATAGTGCATAACATAGTGTTAGTGTACGTCTGGGATCTTGGATATTGACAATACCCTCTATGAATATTTGAGACAACAGCTATGATGGCTTTGGCAGAGGTTGAAGCAGTCCATATGATTGGTAGACTCGAAGTGTATGCACACACACACACACACTCACCACATCATTTCACATATTCCTTGATGAACTGTTTCCTAGACTGTGGAATCAAGTCATGGAAGTATCATCAGTGACACATATTTCTTCCAGTGTGATCTTCTTCTTAAGGTCAGAATCACTTTTTGGATGAAAGGTTTGGTCCATAAAACATTCTGAGGCTCCATAGGACAAAAGAGCCACAATTGCCACTAGAACAGTGAGTGTGGAGATTTTCACGTGTCTATAATAAGGGGCCTCAGATATTGCAGCATTCTTTGAAAGTGTGGCACTCGGTCTGGACGTGCCTTATTAAGATCAAGTTGTAGAGGTGCCAAGTTGGATAGAACATTCTCTCAGGAAATGGCCAGATTCTCTGCAGTAAGTACAAAGGAATTTCCTAAGCGTTCTCTCTGGTCCTTACTTCGTTCCAAGGATAACCATCTTCATGGATTCATCTGAATTAACAGAGGCAGAAGACTTTTTGTCAGAAAACACACTTTAGCCCACCCATTGCTTCTCAATCCATCTGTTATGTGAGATTGATTATTGCATTAGAGATTAAGGGTCACTTGCATACTGGATGCAATGGAGTCCCTCAAGTAATCATGTAAGCATTGGTTAAAAGTGGCCACAACTACATCATCAGTCTATGTCCTCACCATGGACACCTTGGGCCGTATCATACATACCGCGCAATTTCCTTGTTTGAACTGAGTGCACCTTTTAAAAACTGCACCCAGCACAAACAAGGAAAATGAAGCACAATAAGATGAATGCGCTTCCCCTAAGGAACCCTCGAACTTGCTCAGCCCTAGGGGCAGCGCATTCATGTGAAAAACAGAGAGGCTGCTTTGAAGCTGCTCCATGTTTCTCTGTGCAGGCAGCAACCTGCCTGCATTTTTAGGGGGGATTAAAGATCCCCTTGCAGGCCGGTGTAGTGGGTGACTGCACCTGCCTGCAAGGGGATGCCTGGGGTTCCATGGGACCCTCTTTGCCCCCTCCAGTGGACTGCCATCAGGGGGGCACTGACAGTGCACCACCTTTTAGCTGGCACACTGTCAGTGCACCTCCTGACAGCTTCTTTGCCTCTGAGTATGCATCTATAATATGGTGCGGGTGCAGAGGCAAAGGGATTCCCTCATATACATGGGACATGCCCCCATGCAAATGAGGAAATGCCCTCTGAAGATAGCACTGGCACTTTATGTGTGCCAGCGCTATCTGTATTACAGAAGGGGATGCACAAGCATCAGTAACCCCTTCTGCAATACCAAAATGCCCCGGGGGCGCGTTAAGCGGGTGCAAATGCCTGTTGCGCCCCGGGCACTTCTGTAATATGGCCCCTGATCACTGATACTAGATTACACAATCCTTGTCTAAAAAGTTAGCAATCCAATTTGAATGTCTTGTCTGGTTTGCTTTGTGACAAAAATGGTCTGAACCTGCAACTGAAATATGGTGTGGTGTAGTAACCAGGGACTATTACCTACAATTAGTAGCATAGCCTATGATAATGTGTTTTGACTCGGGTAGGACAATATAAACTTGATCTTGGATCAAAGAAAACCTTTGATCTGGACAGGAAATTCAAATTACATTGCTCGAAAAAAGATTTGGAACAAAAAAACAGAGGCCTTTCCCTTCTCACCGGGATGGTATAACACAATACTTCCTGTAGTTCCCTCGGTGACAGAGGTTGCTCCCACAGTCCTTCTGGAAGGTTAAGAAGTAATTAAGTTTAGGCTCATTCTTCTGGTAGTGAGTTCAAGAGAAGACTCATATCTGATTAATTCGGTCGCACTATAAGACTCATTCTTGTCAAGATTTCTCCATATCATACTGAATCACTTTTGTGGCTTATGCCACACCATCAAGAAATTCACATACGAGTCTATAAATAGCCATAAAGTATGGACCTGACCAATTGTCAGGTTCGGAGAAACAGTATGGAAGTGGCTCTGTACTATGAAGAATGTATGATGTTACAACGCATACATTTACAATGCATGCCTTTACAACGCAGTTTTTACATAGCAACATACTTTACAATGCATTCTTTTACATCGCATGCCATTACATCGCATTTTCAGAAACTACCTTTACAATGCATTCCATTACATCGCATTATACCTTTAGAACACATACCATTACAATGCATACCAAGACATCGTATTTAAGATAAGTGTTGGATAGTAAAGGGGTAATAATTACTATTCTAACTCCAGTGAGTGCAACAGTAGAGTAAGTGTTGGATAGTGTAGGGGTAACAATTACTATTATAACTCCAGTGAGTGCAACAGTAGGGTAAGTGTTGGATAGTGTGGGGGTAACAATTACTGTTCTACCTCCAGTGAGTGCAACAGTAGGGTAAGTGTTGGATAGTGTAAGGGTACAATGCGTTGTAATGGTATGCATTTTAATGACTTGCGATGTAATGCCTACGTTGTAGTGACATGCGTTGTAATGACATGCGTTGTAGTGACATGCTATGTAATGGCTGCATTGTAATGACATGCGATGTAAAGGATGTTGTGTTGTAATGACTGCTATGTAAAGGTAGTGCGATGTAATGACTGCTTTGTAAAGGTTGTTTCCCACTATGAATGTTAATTCCATTTTGTTTCCTGCAGGGCAAATCACATAGACTATTGAGGTCAGGTCTATGCTATACCCCCACGGGTAAAAGAAGTAATAGTGAAAGAGAAAAAGGCAGGTTTCTGGCAGGTAACATCTCTTGAATTTCAGGACTACTGGTCTAATACCAGCAGGGGTGGAGATCAAAGATGGGGTCTAGATGGAAAAGGAGGACAGATAAGTATAGAAATTCTAGTTGTTCTTAATGAGGCAATGATTATCAATTAATTTTCAGACGCTTACCATTACAGACTATCACAGTGCTGTACCTAGTCCCTCCAGTCAGCTGGAAAGTGCCAGAGAGCCGAAGAAAAATAAGATGGAATGAGCGAGAGAACTCTGAAATGACAGGACCACGGTGAATGCAACATTAGAACAGGTGAAGACCCAGTGGTTCGCAGGTACAGCAGCCAAAAGAGTCAGAGCTGGAAGGAAATGGAAGAGAGACATGGATCATTAGCTCCTGAGATTGCCATACAGGAAAGAAATAACAAAATTGTGGAGACATACATTTAAATGCAAGCTTCACAGAGAGAAAAAGAACCCAAACCATCCTTGTTGCCAGGCAGTGATACTCTAGGGGAGGATTATTTTGATCATTTCTCTTGTTCTGTTGTCCCGGAAGCCTTCCTAAGTCTAACCACTATTCCTGTCCCACCCCTTAAGTGGCTGAACACTCCTCTCATTGGTCCATCCGATGCCGGACACTGGTACACCAACCTCCTCTTCTCCATTGAACTTATGATGGTCTCATGTTCTGAGAATGGGTATTCCCCAACTGAGCAACCCCTTTCCTTTTTCCTGGAAAATGTAGCTGTCTGCAAAGAGTAGCGTTCTTGGGATTC
The DNA here is from genome assembly GCF_964204655.1 of Triturus cristatus. NCBI lineage: Eukaryota > Metazoa > Chordata > Amphibia > Caudata > Salamandridae > Triturus > Triturus cristatus. The sequence continues at coordinate 455,204,116 of NC_140595.1, read as the reverse complement.
CTGACACAGGCACGTTCATCAGTAGTAGAGACAAGAGTGAGATGCATCCTCTCCCTCCTCTATAGTCACAGCTTTAACAACTGTGGTCATGGCCGTGGGGCGGCATTTGAGGACCCGTCCAGCCCACATAAATCTTTGCCCACCCACCCCCAAATGACCCAGGAAGCTGGCACTGCATGAATCGAAATGATTCACATTTGAGAGCACACAATGTAATTAAAAAAGAAACCATAGGCACTGGAAGTAGAGGTGCAAAACTCCCAAAATAAGCATGCTGGATCGCTGAATAACTTTTAATTTTGTTCTTATCTTGGCACATTTTCTGTGCATTCAAAGACAGAGGTCAAATGTCAGGCTATGTCTGCTGACAGATTACTGTTCATATTTTAATAAGGTGATGTTGCAAAGTGAGAGAATTTTGCAAAGTGAACTATGCAAAAATCTTGCTGAAGTAAAGAGAGTGCAAAAATGAAAGGCTGTAGGATGTCTATTTTTTATTTCAATATATATCAGCATTTATGAAAGCATAAGTGAAGCATCTTTTGTTTTGTTATTATGAAGTGTGATTTTTATAGGATCAAAAGGAATCTTGGTGATGCACAAATGATAAATATTGTATTGTATTGCACCATTTGTATAGCGCTTACTACCTTTAAGTGGGGCACTGAAGCTCCTATCTACATGGGCAGCAAGGTACGCCATATAGAGTGTGTAGTTGGAAGGGTGTTGTCTTTTTTTTGTGATCCCATGTGGGAAGCTTTTCCATGTTGTGCGTGATTACCACCGAGGTGCAGTTATTATGTTAAAGGATGCAGCGCGTAGCAGTGTAGTGAATAATGAGGTGTGAGAGACAAAGACTTGCATTACATGGTTTTTCAGTGCACTGGCAGCTTTAAACAGCTCTGCAGGTCCCTTTATGGTATTTCTCATGCTTATAGTCTGTCTAGCTGGTTACTGTGCTGGATTGTCTGATCAGAAACTTTCTTTATTGTGGTGGGCCTAAGCTGGCATATTTGAAGGTAGAGAGAAGTGGAGAGATCTTCTGGGATGGGCATTGTTTCTATCATCCCATATCTGGGTGTCTTCTGAGATGTAAAGAAGTGGGCATAGAGTATAAATATTTGGAATCTGCAGTGGTGGTCTACTTTAAACCATCAGTGTGTGACAGATCTCTTCAGTTATTTAATGCCTGTTAATTTGGTGGCAACTGGTTTATTGACTGCACAGTACTGGTGATGGAAAAACCTTGTAGCAGATGCGTCTTATGTGAATGTAAGAGGTGTAAGTGATAGATGGCTGCTGACTGTTGAGTGCTATGATACTAGTATAAGTATGGGCCAGAAATGTTATATATGAAATTACATAACTATATAATACCCAGGCGAACAATACTTACCTGCCTATCAAAAGAAGTTGCTGGTTAGGTTTGCCCAATCTGTGAACTGTAAGCTGAAGATTGAGTCTGTGAGTGGGACTGTCTTTCTGGGTTATATTGTTGGGAGGTGGTGTAATGTAGCTGTCTTGGAAGTAGCCATGTTTTCAACTGACTTCTGAAGTGCATATGCTCTTGGTTGCTTCAAATGCTGGCTGGTAGTGAGTTTCCGACGTTGGCGTCTTGTACTGAGCAAGCAGAGACTCCTACAGATTCCTTATGGGAAGGTGGTATGGTGATACGTGGTGTGAAACTGAAGTGCAGTGGCCTGTTTTGTTTGCATTACTAGAGTTTAACTTGTAGGTGTAGGGGTCCTTTTCCTAAAGAGGCTAAGCAGACAATGCAAAGTGCCTTGAACATTTCTCTTCCAGTTATATGCAGCCAGTGGAGTGATTACAAAACTGGAGGCATAGGTTCTCTTGGGTGAAGGGCGGAGAAGCAGTCTTGTAGCTGCATTTTGGGTGAGTTGTATTTTGAGTATGATGAATTTGGTGCACCAAGGTAAAGGCTGTTGACACAGTCAAGCTGAGAGATTATGAGTGTGAGAGAATAGCTTATCATTTCTGTTGGTATTCAAGGTGTGACAAAATGCAACATACGGGCCGATTACAATGCGGTCGGAAATGGCTCAGACTGTTGGTCGGAACCATTCCAACAACATCGTAATCTACCGGTCGAATTCCTTTCCAACCAACCCATTACAATGGAGTTGGTCAGAAAGGAATGTGACCAGTCATTACCACTGGCTTCCGACGGGCTCAGGGAGCCCGTCCACCAGTCGGAATGCTTTCAGTAATCCCAAGGGCGGCTCTTTCCGCCCGAGGGATTACGTTGTCGGATTCCTACAGCCTTTCTGTACCGGCTTTTCTGACACAGAAAGGCTGTTGGAATTCTACTTTAGGGGCCCACAGCAGCACCCCCATGGGTTTTACAATGGGAGCATGTATTCCGGCTGGAAGACATGCTCCCATTGTAAAGTATAGGCATGCGACCGAACAGTGTTTGGTCGTATCCTAATTAGTTGGTCAGGTAGGCCGACCGGGTGTCGGTCGGTCCCTTGACCGAGATGATGTTGGGTGGCGGAAACTCTGCCCAACATCGTAATAGGGCCTATAGTGTTTTCACTGTGTAGAAGGCACTCTCCGTGACATTTAAAGATGTGGTATCAGGTAATGCTATAAATCCATGGTTACCCCAGGGTTTCCCACTTCTCTTGATATTGTTAGAAGAGCCTCATGTTCCTTAGGCCATATGGAGGTAGGCTGGTATTTTTGTCATTGCTCGCAGGTCACAAACTCTGTTGTTGTAGTATTGAGTTTTGGATGGTTATTCATCATCCATGCATTTAGGCAGTCATCAAGTTATAAACTGTTGAGGCCTTCTGGGCAATCCATTTTTAAAATGATTGTGGTATCATTTGCATTGTTGTGACAGGTAAGGTTGAATAATCTAATCAGGTTTGTCATGGGGCTAGGTAGATATCGGAATAATAGAGGGGATGCGATAGACCCCTGTAGGACGCCATAGTGTGGTGTGTGAGGAGCTGATGTGAAAGGTGGTACCAACATTAGTTTGCTGTGTCTAAGTATTTAATGTTCATTATCTGAGCTCCCTTTTCACCTTCCACATATGGTATGTCAAACAGGAATTTGCTGTGTGAAAAGAGAGCACAACTGTTCAGGACATTAGGTCATGTTGTTTTTAAGCCAGCAACTTCCATGACCTTTCCTATTCATGATAAGCAAATAGTCATCGCTACCTAATACTACTGACCATTCTGAAACAATGTCCAATCAGGAAATCTCTAGATTCCAATAAGGTTAGTGCTATGATTAACATATTGGACTGGAGCAGAGTTGTCAAAAGTCAGGTAGGGCTTATATTTGACTGACATTTCTCTAGCCTATAGTCTTCCTAGGGGCACTGACCTATTGTAAAATATAGCCTGATGAGATAATCTATCTGCTTTACATATCTTTTTGTTTTACAGAAGCCAGATCGTTTGTCAGGTTAACATGCCTGCTGCAGAGGACTGCAAATTCCTTAACTAGCATTAAGTAGTGTGAATCTGAAATGATCCAATTGAGCCTGCCATGTCAAAAAGGGTTGCTATAAGCACTATCTGTCTTCCAAAAATGGTTTAATATCTAGATAACCCTGTTAGGGTTTTTGCTGGGAGAAGTGTGGGAATTCTGAGTCATAGGAATTTTATGGATTCTCACAGATCCTGGCATTTTCCTTCACAGAAACACCTGGGATTTAGCCAACGTTTGGTTTTTGCAGCACATTCTTGGTAAGAAAATGCATTGGGAACCATGAAAGAGACACCTACCCTAGATGTGTTGTTTTCAGAAACAACTGGACCTAGAAGGTTCCCTGTGTGTCGGCCAGCCCTGAACTGAATACTGCAGCTACCTACATTGTCAGGATGGGCCAAAGTGCAAAATCTTGATGCTTCCTTGTTACGTGTGGGGGTTTTCCTTTCATGGGTGATAGCCCAGCCACCCAAGTGGGGAGCTATTTTTATTGGGGAGAAGAGTAGGAATTCTTTTTGATAGGATAGGACATTTGTGGATCCCTGTAGATTCATGAGTACGGCCTGCTTTCACTTTTGTTTTGCTGTATCAGCAGTACAGTGTGCTACATAATACAGCAAAACAAAAAAATCAAACTAATTTCCCTCGTGTTCCAACTTTGATTTTGGAAAAGGAAAAGTTCTGGTGTTTTTACCATTAAAAAAATATTTTCCAGTACTGTGGATGACCCCTCAAAGTTCACCACACTGTGAAGGAATTAAGGTGGACATCAATGTGTTATTCTCTGCCCTAAAGCTTTAAAACCAATCAGATCCATGCAACCTGATGCCCTGTCCAACAAGAATGGACAACAAACTGCAGGGATATGAGGGCCATATTACATAAACTTCTTCATTGCTTTGTTGTAGGGGACGTCTCCAGTTCCAGAAGGCCTCCCCGAATGGTAGGCTTCCAGGACTGGAGAACAGAGAAAAGCACAGTGGCCAAAGAAAAATGGCAACTGCTGCTCATGGCCATGTACCACCAAGGGAAAGTTTCAGTTTCCATACATGGTCTATGAAGAAGAGGGCTAAGGAGGGAATAAAAAATACTATACTGAGAAGTACAAAGAAGATAGAGAAGAATTTCTAGAAATGGAGAGAAAGAAAGGAAAGTAAATAGAAAAAGTAAGAGAGAGTTGGAGAGACAGGAAGGGGAAGATTAACAGATGCAGCAGCAAACAGAATGGCGTAGAGGGGGAAAGGCTGACAGAGACAGAGGAGGCACAGATTAGGAGATGAAGAGAGAAGAGAGAGAGAGCAAAATAGAGCCTCAAGGAGCGCAATGAGAGCTAGCTACAGAGAGAAGAGGTGATTGGAAATTTTAAGTGCAATTTATAGCTTATCAAGTTTTTGCCAATGTAGCTGGAGAAATGTGATTTCAATGCACAAATTCACACACATTTTCTGAAAAGGATCTTAGTGTAAGATCAAAAAATCCCCTTCTAACTTACTCAGAAGTCCAAGTTCTATTATTGAGGTGATTCAGCTTTCTAGTGTAGATTGAAATATGGCAATCTCTTAACCGTTTTGTAACATGACACCTGCATTTTATGTAGTAATACTAGACAACCCCTCTGGAAGCGGGACAATTGAAACCGGCCAGAAGTTTGCAGGAACTTTCTCATCCACAGTGGGCTTCCGTAGTGATGGAAGAACAAGTGCTCATTTCCACATGGAACTGTATCAGAAAAAAGGGGCTCCTTAAGCTAGACCTGTTAGTAACATGGTATGCGAAAAGGGCAATGTCTCAAGCCTTTGAAAGTCCGAGGGTCAAGTGATGACCCGAATGTAATCGAAAATAACCTGTCATGGACAAAGTTCTCTTTGATGGGGAGAAAGGGGACAGACGTTATTGTCTGATGTGACCATCTCAGAAGGTGCTGGACAAATCTTGAACGACTATGATAAGTTTCTTACAGCAGTACAATGGCAACATTGAGATTAGATAAAAGTGTAGCAACAGTACCATGGGCCCTGGTGCAAGAAAGGAAAATGGTCCCTTTGGCTATGGTTGACTTAGTAAAATGCAGCAATTATCTGGTTTCAAGAAGCACATGGGGGACTGGTGCCTCCACAGCTGCTGTGCAAATGGTACCTACATCCCTGGGTGTAGAACAATATTTCATTTTCTCTGAGCAATGAAGGCAATGCTACATCTATCAGTCTGCATAAGTATGAATTTGTACACAAAAGTGTTATAGTACACAAAGTATTGCATCTGCAATGGGAATGGAAGTTTGAAATAATGGTGGCTACAGCACTGCGCTTGTTTCGGTGTTCCCTTCTGTCCGAGATAGCACAGTGAATCCTATTCAGTATTTGCGTGGGAAAATAATTATTTGCACTCCTGAAACAATGACATATCCAAGGCTGTTCACAGCGTTAGTAACGAATACAGAGAAACACAAACACTGGAAGAAGCTGTGAGCAGCAGCAACAAGTCACAAGAACAAAATGACAGAAGGTTAGTTTCTGCAACTGCTGAAGATGATGTGAAAGCACAAAAATGAAGAGACATACTAGCCCAGGTCTCAAAGACTTTCTCTACAATCCAACCGTCCATCAGTGCTACAACAGGCGCATTAACCTGGGAAGCTATCACTTCAGAAGCACGCATGAGATGTGGGTTCTTTAAACAGCTCTGTCCAAGACCTATGGTAAACTTTATGTCATTATGTTATTAGCATTCCATCAAGTAATATTACATGAACAAGCACTGTGATGTGCCACAGGAGATGCAGTAACTCCAGACAATAGCCTCACCTAGGTTCCCTTTCAGACAATACCACTGCATAAAATGGCATGGACTTAGCTGGCCTCACAGATACGAGTAGCTATGTTCCAGCATGGAATTTCATGGAGATAACTCTGTGGGTTGCATGTCAGCTGCTTTCTACTTTTTGAATTCGCTGCTCAGATAGACAGGTGTCATGCCAGTCCACGGAAAGTGTAGTGTGCAACTAAGGCGGTTCCTGCCTTAGGGTGTTGGGGCATTGACCCACAGGTATTTTGCCCTTTCTATTACTTGGGAATATACACTACACACACACTGTAGCTTACAAGAATTGAAATCAGCATGGCTCGTGACGTAAGTCGTGACTCGAGTCAGCCTTACAGCCAAGGGCGCGGTGCTGGCTCCAAAGGGGCTGGGCCTCGATTTGACAGACACACATGGCCACGGGTAGAAGCTAGCGCACGGTATCCAGGCCACACAGTGGCATAACGGGTTGGCCGGCTGCCTATTTCCGGGCTGCCTGACATGCGCACTAGAGGCTTCTCTGTGCTGCACATTAGTGAGCAGGGGTTGCTCAATGCCACAGACCCTCAGCCTCCTAATGAGCGGTGAGTTTGCCCACTCATGCCAATACTGGCACTGCTCTCATGCTGTGTCACAACAAGGGAGCAGCATTTGGATTTGCTCAGCGACACGGTTGCTGGGCCTAGTCTAGGCCTCTGGTGCAGAATTTGTTGAGTTTGTGCACATGGCTCCACGAAGGTGGGAGGCTCTGCCCATGGAGCATGCCCAATCACTGTTATGGCTTACTGTCAAGCCATGCAGTAATTGGCCATTTCTACTGTTGCTGGGCTGCTCGGCCACCCTATCTCTCTCCCCCCTCTCAGCGCGCCAGAGCTAGACGGAGTCAGACCACACCTGTGATCTAACCTTAACTCATGCTGCTGTGGCACTGGTGAGACGAGACTTTGTGTGATGAACGACAAGGCTCCAAGTACTCCGGAGTAGAGTGGACACTCAATGGACCAGCCAGTGCCACTTCGTACCCTGAGCTAAAGTGCGTGGCACAAAATATAAATGATTGTATAATCATAAATTATATATATATTGTGTTACGTATATATAGGGGCAGCGAAGGCAACTTGGCGAGTGCTTAGTGGTGGTGGTGGTAGGGGGAGAAAGATGACAGAGACTAGGGGAGGTTTTTGGGCTCGTTAACTTTTGTTTGGTGATTGTGTGAGTCCTTGTGAATTTAGTTTTACTCCCCCCAAGATTGGACGCGTTGAGATCGGCATCAGTTGTCTTCTTTTTGTCTCTGCTAAAATAGTGCGATAAGGATTCTTATGTTTGTTTCATTCTGGGAATAACTGAAGGCAGCGATAATGTAATCCCAGGCTGCATGGCGGCCTTGCATCTTGCTTTCAAAAGGAAATAAAATGTTATGTTTTGACTATTTCACATCACTTGAGACCTAATTAAATTACCTGTGAACATAATACTCTCGCAGAGCACTAAAAATAACTGCATATACTCAATAGCCTGAGAAAATGCAGTTATTGGAGTGCGGTTCTGTTTCAGGGTGGAATGAGGTGGCAGGGTAGGGGCAGGCCGCATGTCACAGACTGGCACAGTCTGCACATCTTCTGTCCGTCTCTTTACCATGGGACCGGACACACAGGCAAAGGATAGCCTTCGTAGACATCTTTCTTTCTATGGGATTAATGTTGATTGTCCCCTGACATATTCACATGTCCAGTGTCCACTTTGCTCTTGTGTCATGTACTTGACAGGCAGTGGTTGGTACCGCTTTGCGGTCCAGATGTTTGTAGACTTCATATGCAGTGCCTTTTCATTGGTGATTTAAAATGCGAGCATACCTGGACAATCTCGCACAGGAATGCCAGAATAAACAAATTTAAGTCTTTAAAGAGTCAGATTTGAGGAAGTGATTGGCTTCATGTTTGCCTTGTTCTCATTATCCCGCCTTGCAGTAAATCAACCCCGGTTGGCCAGCCTGTGTAACCATCAGTCAGCACTGCTAGACAGACACTGATATGACCCGCATCTGAGAACAGGTCTGAGCAAAAGTTGGACCAGAGTGAGGAGAGAAACAGAATGAATGCTACATCAACTCTGAAAATGAATAAATTACATGAGGTACTCAGCATTGTTATCTCGAAGTCTGTTATGAAGTTCTTTGGTTATACTGAATAAGCAGCAACCTACCTCATTATCATATGAAATCTCTTTATTGATGTCATAACCACACTTTCACAGTTGCTTTATTAACCTTCTTGCCTTCTCAAATTTGCTTGAAAATGCACCATTTCCCCACTCTTTTTTCAAAATGTTCTTGGGGGAAGGGCCCACCCCGAACTCCGGTTTTGCTGGCCGGGCTCGCTCGCTCGCTATGCTAGCTCACTACATCGCACTCAGCCACAACTTTTACGTCTCACCACTTTCAAATATCACCAGCTGCCACTGTTTAATGGTGGCCTGTGTTGTTGGAGCATTGAAATCATTGAAAGACAAATTACTTTGTGGTGGGCATTTTCTGAGCAGTAAGGAGACGCCAGTGTAAAGTTTAATGGCAGGCACACTGAAAATGAAAAATCATTTTAACAAGGTTTGCTTTAAGTATAGCAGCGTCTTACAATTGTTTTTGCAGTTGATGCAGACGTTACCTAAAACATAACCTATATTAATTGAAGGATGAAAGACTGAGACACACTGTCCAAATTCTAACCTGTAACCTGCAAAGTACATGGAGGAAGTAATTACGGGCCAGATGTACGACCCTATTTTGCATGTGCAAACAGATTTGCGACCTGTTTGCGCATGCAAAATCTAATAGGGCCATGTACAATTCATATTTAGCGAGTCGCAATTTTGTTTTGACTCGCTAAATAGGAATTGCGAGTCGCTATTAGGAAGGGGCGTTCCACGGGCGTCTCTTCCTAATAGCGAGGCAGAGGCCTATGTAAGAATGTTTTGCGACCGCAATTGCGGTCTCAAAACAATCGCAATTTACCGCCCTCGTCAAGAGGGTGATACAGCACTCGTAAATGTGAAGAGGTCCCCAGGGGACCCCTTCCTCTCTGTGAATGCAGGGGAAAATATTTTTTAGGGTCAGGTAGTGGTCCCAGGGACCACTACCTGTCCTTAAAAAATGAAATGAAAACGTTTAATTTTTCTTTTTTAAATGCATCCCGTTTTCCTTTAAGAAAAACGGGATGCATTGAAAAAAAAACCTGCTTTATTTAAAAGCAGTCCCAGACATGAAGGTCTGCTGAGCCCAGCAGGCCATCATACCCGGGAGAGCCAGCCATTGCTAATGGGGTCGCAAATCGTGAGTGCCTCATTAATATGCATGAGGCATGCAATTTTTGACCCCATTAGGAATCGCTAACAGTGTCTCAGACACTGCGGGACATCTCATTTCGGGACTCGCATTTTGCGACTCGCAATTGAGCACAATTTGGAAGAAGCTAAATGACATGGTCGTACATCTGGCCCCGGGACACTAAAAGATCGAGTCAGTAGCGATATGGAGAAGACAAAAATCTTATGCTTCGGGAGGAATAAAACAAAGTTTTTGTGGAACCTTGGTATAGAACGTCTCGAGAGAGTAATGGAGTATAGATATCTAGGAATGTGGTTCACGAGTAATTTGAAAATGGAATACTCATCTGGAAGCGCTAAAAATGAGGGCAGCGGCCTCTGTGAAGGGCCTAAAAAGATTTAACAGTGTATATGGAGATATGTCGGATAGGCCGGTTATAAAGGCCTATCTAGCTATGGTCCAGCCACAATTCCTGTATGGGATAGAAGTACTTTACTTAAGTGAAAATTCAGCTGCGATAAAGAAGAGGGAAATATTCTAAAAAGCTTGTTCTCGCTGCCAAAATCATCTATGGCAGAAGCAGCAAGATTAGAGCTGGGAATGACCTCTTGGGCCATAACAGCCTGTATGGCACTAATACGCTTCTGGCAGCGCTTAGGGGCAGAGGAGTCTCATAAAATCTCCCAGTGGTGTAAAGCCGAAATTGCCACGAGTGAGTTGTCCTGGGCAAAAGAGGCAAAAACCGTAGTAAGGGAAGCGTACAGAGTATTAGGTTTAAGGCTTGACCCGCAGCTAGGATATCCCCGATTAGATAAAAAAGAACTCAGGTCATTGGGTTTCGACACGTCTCGTATACATGACCGGGAGTATCTTTCGCGAAAAAACTTCAGTATCCCATTTGACCTTGGCTTGGGAAAAGGATAAACATTATCCTTATATAGATAGGTTACCAAGTCACTATTTACGACGTGAGGTGTTAAAAGTGCCAATGGGGATAAACCCCTGTTACATGAATAATGGGGTGAAAAATCTCATGATAGATCCTAACGGGAAATGCACTTGCACTTTGGGTACCCCCTGTGATACTGTACATATTTTATTTGATTGTATGAAATTTTTAGATATACGAAAGGAGATTCTACGCCCAATATTTACAAAATACAGAATAATGAGTAGGACGCAAGCTGTTGAACTTTTAATGGGAATGAGGAATTTAGACATAGCTTGCGCCATGGGGAAATATATGTGTAAGGTCAAAGTGATTCTTAAGGGCACAGAGTAACTTTTGTATGCGTACTGTAACGTCGTTAAGAGATGGTGCAACTAAAAGATAACAGTACGGTATTTGATTTATCGGAAATATTGGATGCAAATGTATAAACGTATGAATTACCCGGTTTTATTAATTTTAGAATATTTTGTAATTTTTTTGAAAAAAGGATATGGATCAATTTATGTGTGTTGAGTATGTGTCATATTTTATATGTATATGTATTTTAATAGAGGGAATAGATGTAATGTATATACTTTTATGGTTGTAACAAACTAAATAAAGTTAAACTGACTGACTGAGTCAGTAGCAGCTGACTAAATCAGAAGTAACTGATTGACATTAACAGGCTCACTCAGAACAGTTATATCAATACCTCGCAAAAGGCCTCTAGGCACTAAGCTGTTTTTCTGAGTTTCAGCTTGCAATCAGTGTGAAAAAAAGAGAAACAACACCCTTTTTAAAACTCAGATGGATACAATATAGTGGACATGTGTATGGAAGATGTATAAGAACTACACAATTTATTTCAGTGAAGTGGAGCTGGTTTGCCCTTGGGATGCATCTAACTTACTGCAGCCTTCACGCACTGTTGAGTCAGGAATTTAGTGTGGTCTCAAGGTGCAACACAGACCAGGAACAGCAACAAAGCAAAAATACATAAATAAATAATCAAACAAAGGGCCAGACACAGTGAAAAAGCACCAAAATACAGAAAAACAAATGCTCAGTACAAAAGCACGTACACACATTGGGGAAAGGGCACAGCGATGCTGAAATAAGCTGAAAGTATGCCTGCAACTGATTGCAAAAGCTTTCCGCAACACCACTGCCTACTCTTAAAAAAACTTCAGAATTGATTTTTTTCTCATTAAACACATCCTGTTTTCCTTTATAGAAAATGTGCTGGATTTAAAAAAAAAAAACAAATCGCTTTATTAAATAGCAATCACAGGCATGGTGGTCTTCTGGCCTCAGCAGGCCACCATCTCTGTGATTCCTAATGGGTTGGAAACTGCAACCTATCTTATTAATAATTATGAGGTAGCTCGATTTGTGATCCAAAAGAAATCCCTAAATGAAACTAAATGAGTTTCATACATTAGGAGTACCAATTTCCTAATTGCGATTCGGAGCGCATCACAATTAGGAAATTGGTATTCCTAATGTTTGTACGCCTGGCCCTTAGTGTTTTCTTTCTTTTGTGAGGAATAAAGGAAGAATAAAAAAGTAATTGTCTTTTTAGACCAGCTGAGTATGGCGCTATGCTGAAACGGATGTGTGGTTGCTTAGACAAGGGACAACGAAAGCCCCAAAAACAGATCTTATGACATTTTACATTTTTAAATTACAGTTAAAAATACAGTGTCCATTTCTGTAACATGCGCCAGAAGCCGAATTGTCTCTAAGCATTTCAGCAATTATAAGTAAGGATGAAAGGTTGAGACGGCCCCCATCAGGTTGAACCGGGCACCTTCTGCTCTGAAAGAGCACACAACGGACGGAACCAGCGCACTAGCAGACTGGACTGTAGAAGCAATAGATCGTGAGGGAAAGAAGGGGGTGAACAATGCTTCTGCTTCCTTGTGCGTTATCGTGATTACTGTGACCAACTTGCCTGGAGCTTTCCTGGAAACAGCTCAAGTCAGTGTCATTGCAGCCTTCTTTACAAAAATGATTCAGCAGCAAGGGTGGTCAGTGAACCCTGCCTGCTTTTCTCCAGCTTACCGTTTTGCAAAGTGCACTGGACGGGGTAACGGAGGACCGGGACGTCACCCCTGTTTGTCCAGGTTCATAAGCTCTGAAGGGGACCCAGGCTGGAGCTCCCTGAGCACATCCTCCATAGACCATTTCCTGATACCCAGCTTGGATTCTGGGAACCCGGGCCTTAGTGTACCTGCCCCTTCCGAGGGCAAGCAGTATAGTTTTTCAGACTGCAACCAGATGGACTTCCTTTGAGTCCAGGCATTTGGTCGCTCTAAACCCCAGACATCTGGACATGCGCAATGAGCTCAAATGGCATGTCCAGATGTCTGAGGCTGCCCTGGAGGTCCTGATGAGGGCTCATTTGAGTCTTGAACCCCATACAAGGCTTCATGAGGTCGGTGCATTTTCTCCGATGGCCCCCTGCGTAACCTTGCTTCAGATGAATAGGACCAGGATCCCTGGGACCCCCTTGTTGTCCGATAATTCTCAACTGGGTGCTGCCTGAAGGGTCTGAGTCTGCCAGCACTGTCCAATATGCCTTTACTCTAAGCCTTGCTTCCCGGAGATCAGAGAAGGATGCAAAGCTGACATCCAAGTGCAGGAAGGCCTGCTCGATGGTGAGGAGGGTGGATTAGCCAGCATAGTACTGTGATTATGATGGCTGGGCTGACTTTGAAGTCCTGATGGCAAATCATTTGACTAGGGCTCCAGGAGATCAGATGTGTTCTGTTCAATGGCCTCCTTCCACTCTGTGTTCATGGATTATAAAAAGGCAGATAGCCTCCCTCCATATTATTAGAGACAAGGTATGAGGGAACCCTTTTTCTTCTGGTCTTTTTCTCCCGGTGCTGCGAGGGCCTGGGCTGGCCCAACCTGGGATCCCAGGGGCCAGAGTCTTGGGCGGTCTTTTAGCTCTGTTCCATGGGCCTTTTCTCTGAGCTCTACTTCCCGTAAGTCAGGCAGGAATGTAAAGACAGCACTGTACTCAGAAACTCCAACCAAGCCCTGAGTCAGAGGTCCACTTGGCCATGGGGGGGAAGCCTCTGGCCCTGGACTCCATTCTCCAGCCCGCTGTGTAGCAAAGTGCCCTTGATGACGCCCCAAAAGCCCAGGGAGGTCTCTCTTGCTTGTCTGGGTTCAGAAGCTGTCTCCGGGCCCTGGGTTAGGGCAGTGTGAGGGGCCCTGGCCCCAATAGCCCCTTGCCTGATTCCCAGCTTGGACTCCAGGGACCTGGGCCCCAGAGCCCCTGTCCTCTCCAAGGGTGAGCGGACTCCCTTTAAAAAATAAGACACAGCATAACCAGTTGACCGTCCTTTTGGTTTAAGCATTTGGTTGCACGTCATGCAATCCTATAGGGTGCCCAGATGCCCAGGTTGCCATGGAGGTCCAGATAAAGACTTATTTGGCTCTGTGATCCCAGCCAGGGCTCCAGGAGGTCAAGTGAGTTTTCTCCAGCTGCCCTCTTTGTCACTCCTTGTGCACAGATTGCAGGAAAGGGGTGTTACCTTGCTCTACATTAGTAGGGACAGTGTCCTTGGGGCCCATAGTGGCCTAGTGGTTCTCACCCAGGTGCTGCCTGGGTCTGCAGCTGCCTTCCAACCCATTCAAAGGGCCTTTCCTTCGAGCTTTGGCTCTCAGAGAGCAGGCAGATCTGCAAAGCTGACATCCCGTCAAGAGTGGCCTGCTTGGGGTGGTTTCGCAATCACTCTACTGTAGTCGTTCTAGCGAGGCTGATCTGAAAGTCCTCATGAAGGCTCATTTGACTCATTAATCAATTATGGTTCCTTTGATTGCGCCATCTGTAACGTAGATAACTGTGGCAATTTTAGAGCTAATACATGCCGAAGAGTGCTGACCTCCCAGGATGTGTGCATTTATCAAATTTAGACCAATCTGGGTTCACCTCGCTGCTTTGGTGACTCTAGATAACCTTGTCCTGTGACAAATGCAATACATATGGATGTCTGCTCTATCAACTTTCGATGGTACTTTCTGTGCCAACCATATTGACAATGGGCAGATGGTGACAAAAAATAAGAGTACTGGACTTTTTTGAGGCCCTGTCATTTGAATTATTCCACTATAAATTCTTTAAAAAGGATCCATGGGAGGACAAGTCTGCTGCCAGCAGCCAAAGTAATTTCAGCTCCAATAGTATATATTGAAGTTGCTGCAGTTAAAAAGCTCATAGTTGGATCTTGGGATTGAGCTGGTGGTCTGCCATGTGGTGAGCTAATGCCTGTCTCAGCCCCTGCCTCTTTTGTCTTCCTTGATGCTCTAGACTGAGTGTGCTGGGGATCCAAAGCGTTTACTTTTAAAAAATTAGAGTGTTCAAAACAGGCCGGCCACTTGAATACTTCAGCTAAGAAAAATGAAATAGGACTCTGGTTCTATTCTGATGGTTTTTGGAACTGGGGCCATGATTAGGAGGGACAGCTGGGAGCCTTCGTGCTGTGCCAATTGAGGTGAAATTCTTGGACAGGCACAAGATGAACCAAAGCAAAAGCATTTGCCAAGAATGTTTTCATTAATTAAAAATGAAAGTCGGTGGTTCAAAGGCTATCACAAACCTTTATAGTTCTGACCATAAACAATGCTGACTAGTAAACCAGCTACCTTTATTCCATTGACCTGCAGAGCAGCTTCTGGGAAACCAAAGCTGTGGGTTCCGGCGGGAGAATGGTTGAAATACTGAAACTTGAAGGAAGTGAAGGAAAGGTACCACCAGAAGTGCAGCTTAATTTACAATCAACACAGGAAACCTCACCCAGCCAGGACATGAAAAGGCTTCAGTGGCGTAGCTAGGGGGGATGGACTGCACCAGGTGGAACAAGTTTTGGGGGTGGCAGCTGTTCCCCCGCTCTTACCTGCGGGTGTAAGTATCAGCAGCATCCCCCTCCCCCCCACCCTTACCTGCGGCCCTCGCAGCCTCATGAATAGCCAGCAATTCCCCCCCGCTCTTTGATCAGGCTGCCGTGGGCGGCATACGCAGGGGCTGCCAAGGGAGGCCTAAGGCCTAGCTATGCCACTGAAAGGATTGACAGATTGATAGTTATTTCTTGTTTATGTGGGTGATAGTGTATGGCTGTTCTTAGTTGGAGGAGGAATTTGTCTGGTTAATTCAATAACAAATGAGACTCCTCCATGGTAACTAGTTAGGTGACCCTCAGTGGTTGGATTTGAACATTTTAGCGGGACAGGATGTGTGCAACCACAATAGATCAAGCAATAACAGGTCTGTGATGCTCCTACTTGTCCGGAGCTGCAAGGGTGCTACACTGGGTGGATCAGCAGGTGTCTACCCTTTGCTGACAGGTGCAGGTAACCTACTAAACCCTGTTTGTGATACTGACTGCAATTATTTCTCATTAATGAGAAATTCCCAGTGAGTGAGGATCATAAGCTTGTGTTGATTAAATCGATGTCCTTCGCACACACTGCCCCTTGCTACTACTGAGTAGATGGTTTAGTGAGGTCCTTGTATCGGGCCTGCCGGGTTGGCGATTGCCCTGGTGGAGCACCAAGATGACGATAAAACTTGACTATCTAGAGTAAGTAAAAATCATAACAAGGTTTCAGTAGGTGAACCTGTGGAGAGCTCATTAACGGTGGAGCAGCCCCAGTGACTGATAATGACAGCCTGAACCCTTAGGCATCTCCCAGATGAAACCCAAGGCACAGGGCCTGACCCTCTCCTTGTGCTGACTGAGCAGTATGTGGTTGCTGGGCACTTAGGTGTGGACTGGGCAATGGGCAGGCTTCTCTACCTGGGAGGACCCAAATTACATGTGGGGCATGGGTAGGTTATGCCCTGGACCCTCTTGGAGGGGCATGATACAAGAGATAGCTGTCCCAAGAGGAAACCCATACTCACCCAGCATGTACCTGGGGTAACCAAACTGTAGTGCCACCCAGGGCTGGGACCCCCTGAAGCACATGCCACCTGGGTCATTTTTAAGCCTGATACCAGCCTGCCCAGGTTTCGAGTCACTGTGGAGTGGTCTGTCGTGGGTGGCAGGGTATCCTGGATGAGAAGGAGCTGGGATCATGAGGGAACCCTTGCTCCTTTTGGTGATGATGTGGTGCCCCCTTGAAGCCAGTGTGAATTGCTCCAAGGAGTGGGAATAGATAATTTCCCCAGCCACTAGAATTCCACGCCTGTCCCAGAAGCAGGTGAGTTGCTTTGACGGTATGGGGGACCCTGGCTATTTTCACCTTGGTGCCTCCTACCAGGGCAAGGGGGACCCGAGCCTACTGTCCTGGCTCGGGCTGCTGCCTAAGCTGGGGTTTCTAGATGTGCAGGGATTGAGCCCTGGCTCCCACTGGCCTGTGTGTGTGGCAGATGACTGGTGTACAGGTGGGACAACCCTTCCTTGTTACCAGGTACCTGGTAGACTGGTGCAGTGTTGCCAGACTGGGGTTTAAAGAGTAGTGTGACCCTGTCTGGGAGGGCTGCCAGTGGACTTTACTGCTTCTGCTGCCATGGGAGCCTCTTGCTTGCCTGATGTGGTGGTGGGGTAGGGTTCATAGTCCATGAGCCTGGAAACACTTCTTTTAATCATGGGGCTGACTTCCAGAGAAGAAGCATGATGGGCCGCTGGGCTGTCTAACTGCGCAGGCAGTGGATGACCGGTGCTGACTTACTTCTGCTTGTCCTGCACCTGCAAGTGGACAAACATTACAAAAGTTGTCTATGTCTCTTGGAGGTAGATTACTTGGCTCATGCGTTGATAAAGAATGCAACTAGCAGCAAGAACTAGTGTGAATTGCAGGAGACATTGCTCATCAACATTTAGAACACATCATGGGGTACGCCATCTAAGGGTCACTTGAATGCTAGTCGCCCTAGGCTGTACCAGGACGCGGTTGATGCTGTCGCAGGGGGCTCTGCTCCCTTCATCCTCCCAAGGTCAGACCCCTGATTGTCCATGCAGGCACCACCACAATCCTCCTGCAAAGGTACACTGCTGGTGTGACTAGTCTTTCCTGCCTTGAAGGGTTGAGTATCCGGTATGGCCCAGGACTGAAAAACCTGGCCTGCCTGGATGTGTACTGTGTGTAGCCACAGCTGCCCACATGCACCATCTTGGGTGTCCACTTCTGTGGCTGCAATTGGGAAAGTCACCTGCCTGCTTGTGGATGCTGGTTTCCATGCAGGCCCACATGGGCTTTGGTCTCCAATCTGGAAAAAGGTGGGCTGCTGTGATGCTCCTGTGCAAAAGAGGATGTCTCTCTTCTTGTGCTCATGAAATTGGTCTGGCTCCCATGCTTCAACATCCGACTACCCTTCAGATCAGACGTGGTGACCCACTGAATTTAAGCATACTACTAAGTGGAGGAAAAGTAACTAACCAGGATTCCCTCAGTAACAGTGTGTGAAGAGCCCAGTGCCGAATCCCCATATGGCAGCAGGTGTGGAAAATGTCATCCCCATTGTCCGTATACTTTTTATTCACTAACAGTGAGGTATGAAAATCCATTATTAATTTAGAAAATTAAATTCTTTCAGAAATTGACTCTCAGTTAAACAGAAGACGTTTCTTAAATTTAATATGTTCTAAGCAAAACATCAGACTTTAAAATCACTCCGGACACTTTCAAACATATCTGTAAAACTCATCGATATGGGTATGGGTGTTGTGTTACTAAGTAAAGATGAGTAAAATAATTAAATTTACAGACAGCCCCAAAACAATGCATGCAAGAAAACAGGATTCTTTACTGATGACCCATACTTTTTGACCACATTTGGACTACAAGATGCTGGTTTTCGATTCTGACATTGTACTGGAGCCTGCTAACCAGGCCTCAGTGTTGGTGATCTTTACCCAAAACTGCAGTGTGTGAATTAGTACCCCAATTGGCAACAACTTTACCCCCTTATAAGTCCCTAGTATATGGCACCAGGGGTACACAGGGCAGAGGTGGTAAAGGGGTCCCCAAGGCTACAGCACAGTTTTGTGCCAACATAGGTGACCCAAGCAAAGTACTGATAGCAGGCCTGCAATCCCAGACTGCAGGAGCAGTGTAAACTGCTCGAGCTCGACTATGCCCTCACCATATGTGGCACAGTCAAATGCACTGCCTCTAATATATTACTCCCCCTTTTTTACTCAAATCATGCCTAGGGACCCCTGTTGTTTATAAGTTCTAATATATGTGAGGCACTGCTAAGGTAGGCCTCCTCAGCCCAGGAGGCAGGGTGCAGTATATTAAATGTGAGAACATATACAAGCACGCCTTTATGTCCTTATAGTGACATTCCCCATTGGAAACTACTAGAAGTGTTAGCGGTTCATAGGACAACATCGGTTGCCAACCGGGCACTTTCGAGATTGCCAGCTCCATTATGGTACCACTAAAATATGTTGTGTTTGGTGTCAAACTACGTGCCTTCTCACCCCAGACACATTTCTTATGCCCTGGGTGAAGTGGCATGCACCCAGGTGGCACCTTAGAGATTTCCCATCTGGTTGTGCCAGCTTCTCTGTGCTCTGGTTGACAAGCCCGCGCCTGCTGCCATCAAAACAAAATTCTGACCTCCTGCCATGCAGGGAGGTCACTCCCAAGAGACAGGTACAAAGGCCTAAGCTGGAAGGATCCCACCCCTACTCCCCATCACGCATGCTAGTAAAGTGGCACATCAGATCAGTGAGCTTCAAAGGCTGCATCACCTCTGAAATGCATAAGGACTGACTCCGAGTAGAAGGAACAGCCCTCCCCTTGCCCTAGGCTCATTTACACCTGGGGCAAGGTGGGGAAATTAGGTATGGAGGAGGTGTACACCTCCAGATAGGCTTGCCATACCTCCAGGGTGACCTAAAAGAGAATTCTGGCATGTTTAGAAAGGCAGAAGTAGTGGGTTCTGGGTAGAAAAGGTGATTTACACCCCCAGATGTGATCACCTTAGGGACGGATGAGCTCCATGGACTAGCTGCCCATTGGCCGCTAGCTGCCACATCCCTAACTCCCTTAAATCTAGGATTTAAGGGACCCCCTGACACCACAACCTCTGTTCTGAACACCTTGCTTCAAGGAAGGACACAGAAGGGACCCGTGTCATTGACAACAGAAACTTGCACAAACAAGGAGAAGGATACTCTGAACCTGTGGCAACACTTCTTCAAACTGTATGAACAAGACTCGCCCTCGATTAAAACTTGGCACTCCTTCGCAGAGGGACCATTGTAGAAGCCACAAGCAAAGTCAGACTCCTTTGGACTAGTGGGACTATTCCCCTACAAAGTGCAGGTAAAACGACCCTCCTAAACCAAAGAATCGCTGGCTATGGAGCCCTCCGAGGGGTATCCCAAATCCAGATAGACTAGTGCATTGTGTGAACAGTAGTCCAGCCTTACCCAAAGTTTCGAGCTGCTCCTGCACTTCCATGGACCCCCAGACATCGAAAAAGCTCAAAGCTGAGCTTACCGCTGCCATGGCTTTTTGGCTACCTGTCCGATCACCGACCTCCTAACTCGAGGCTGCATTAGGAGAGCATTCCACAATACCTGTGATTGATGCCAGGAACAACCCTGCTCTTGTGCTTATGCAACATCTTTTCAGCACCACCATGTAAAGCAGTAAAACCAGCTCCCCTGTGGCTCTGGTTCAGCACCAGGGACAGCCAGGTCAATGTTGCACCCGGGCTCCAATGGCCAGTTATAATTTAACTGATTGACGTTGCCTGGTCCTGGGACCCACATCACCTTTAACCTGTGAGGGTATAGCTGAACTCGACCTGCAAGTGACCGATTGTCACTGGTGGTTTTTGCCATTGACCGCAATGTTACATTTTCAATATATTATTTTGCACTGATTTTATATTGCTTCAAAAATTCATTCCTGAAATTTATACTGTACCTAAAATTCATAAAAGTGAGTCCAATCCCCCAGGCTGCCCAATCATATCTAGTTGTGAGTCAGATTTCCAACCTTTAGCTGAATATATGTTTTTTTTCTTCAAAAAATCCTTTGTGTCTCTCAGTAAATCATATGTTCACAACTGCACCTCTGCTATTACTAATGTTGAGGGTGTTTCTTTTGACACCAATGTTGATTTACTTGTCACTATGGACGCAGAGAAGACTGTTATTACTGTTGGTTATATCATTTATGTGCTATTTGCTATAACAGAACCTCTCATCTCCTGTGAATTTGCATACTGTTTAATTCAAATTGTATGCCATTATATGTACGCCTGCATCAACATATATGTACAATGGATTAAGCATGTTAGGTGTGAATGTTTCTCCTGCCAATGTATGTTTGACTCTAATTACTCTTAATAAATGAATGTCTAAACTTACCACCTTTGATGTATTTTTGCTATGTGTACATAATTAGACTTTCAAGTGGCTATTGCGTTGCCCTTTTTCTTAAACAAATATTCTATTTTGACAGCGACTTTATAATCATTCCACGGCATGAGGCTAGTCTCAGTCATCCATGTAAACGCACCTGCTGAGTGCTCACTGACATAGTTAGAAGCATGCTATCCTTCCTTAGTTATAAACTAACCTTTGTCAATTTTAAAGTGTATTTTTTGTTTCTCCCTGTTCCCAACGTAACGCGTGTTTTTGAATGTAAACTACATTCGTTTGTTTGAAACAACTTAGCATTCTGAACTTGAATGTAGATTCCCTGTATGTGGGAGGAAAGTTCTGCAGTCGGTTGTTCACCTCAGTCCCGGCAGCATAGTTATTGATTCAGTGAAATATAAAGGTGCCGATTAGGATCCTGGAAAAAATTTCCCCAACCGAATTGAATCTGGACTTTTTTCCATACAAATGGTAAAAGCGCCGTACAAACTGCCAATTACGATTCGTATGGGAAAAAGTCCATACAAATCGCATTGGGAAAATTCCCCCACACGTCCTCGGGTCGGGAAAAGTCTCCGACACGTCCCCGGACATTTTTACGTACAAATGGGAAAACTGAAGTCCAAATGCGCAAGTACGATCCGTCCCATCCGTCCGATTGTACAACTGTATGGAAACCCGTCCGGAGCGAACTCCCATAGCAACCATGGAGATGTCCAAACAAGTGCCCGGTACGCGCCGTACCCCCCCCGCCCCCGTATGTTCGCGCCGTACCCCCAGCCCCCCGTATGTACGGAGCGTACCCCCCAGCCCCCCGTATGTACGGAGCGTACCCCTGTACCCCCCAGCCCCCCGTATGTACGGAGCGTACCCCCCAGCCCCCCATATGTACGGAGCGTACCCCCACCCCCGTATGTACGGTGCGGATCCCCAGCGCGTAGGGGGGCTGGGGGGTACGGGGGTATGCTCCGTACATACGGGGGGCTGGGGGGTATGCTCCATACATACGGGGGGCTGGGGGGTACGGGGGTACGCTCCGTACATACGGGGGGCTGGGGGGTACGGGGGTACGCTCCGTACATACGGGGGGCTGGGGGGTATGGGGGTATGCTCCGAACATACGGGGGGCGGGGGGGGGGTACGGCACGTACCGGGCCCCCTAATCAGCTCGCATCGCTGCGTACTTAGCTTTTTAGGTGCCGTAAAAATTTTCCCATCCGGACTGCAGTCGGTGCAAATCGTAATTGCAGGTACGTAAAAACATGCCTAACTCCGTCCGGACGTCACGTCCGCGGTGTCCCGGATCACATTTGTATGTATTTTTCTGTCGGTTGGTCTTTTTTCCGATTCGTATGGAAATGGTGTTTCCGTACGAATCGTAATTGCATGTTTGTAAAGTTTTACAACCCGGTACGAGTCGGACGGAGAAAAAGCTCCGACCCACGTTTTGTACCGGGTTTTTCCAGGATCGTAATCGGCCCCAAAGTGTGGCGCCAGGCCTGCCACAGGCAGTAGATTCCAATCTATATAGGCACGGCTGTATACAACATGGCTTCATTTTTTACTATTGTATTACTGTTTTATCTTCTGCTTATATCCAATAAACTTTTCTTAAACTCAAAAAAAATATATAGGCACGGTATGAATATACTTTGCTGCATTAACAGCAGAAGGTGAGATTGTGTTATAGTTTCCTATTGTAGGGCAGATTTGATTACTATCACTGAGCAGAAACAATTCCTACAATATTCATCAGGAAATATCACTAAATCCAGAGGGGCCAAGGATTCCGAATTGATTGCAAACTTGAAGATCAAATGTGGTTTCCTGGTTCAGTCTCATCTTTGAGATGTCTGTTAACTCTGTCAGTTCCAAAGCAATCCGAAAAACTCGGGGGTAACTGGAGCAGTGTAATCAATACTCTCTATATCTGCACACCACGATTGTTTTTTACTTACTGTATTAATTGAAATAAGCTTTAATTTCAATTAGTTTGTTGTGTGCCTACTTTCGTGTTAACAAGGGGATTGCGCACCGCAATGTCACTTTTTTTGACATTCTGGTGGCGCAATGCTCTGCACCATATTTACAAAGTGGTGTTAAGCCACTTTGCATGGCTTAACGCCGCTTTGTAAATATGGTACCCTTTGAAATAGGTATCTGCCTGAAAGGGGCGTGCAATTGGTGTAGCTGTGGTCGTTCCACGGCAACACCCATCGTTTTTTGACACTGCCCCAGGTTTACAAGGATGTGTAAATCTGAGGCAGATCCCACAAATAATGCCAATGCTATGAAAAAGCAGGTGTTAGACTGGTGCAACGAGGAGAAATATTTTAATTTCTCCTTGTTTTTGCTCTTTCTATGTGAGCTGCAGCAGCACACATAGAAAGAGTAAAACACCATAAAGGTGTCCCTTCCTGCACAAAAACAATCATTAAATAATGGCGATTTGCTACTTCTATGTGTCATCCCTGTAATGCAGGCATTCTTGCACTATGGCGCAAGGGTGTCTGTGTTGGCGCTATGCAGCTATTTTTTAGCACAAGGGTAAACACAGGAGTACCACATTCTTGCATCCCTGCATTTTTTAAATAATGCAGCGTGGTGCTGCAAAATCTAGCGCAGCACTGCTCCAAAATGTTCATAACAAGACCAGATGCACATAAGTGATTATTTCCTGGCTGTGAGAATGTGGATTATTAGCTGGAGAGTATGTGAGTCCTCATCAAGTATTAATGTCACAATTCCGTACCAGGTCAAGTTATGTCTTAATAACCAAACTCAACTCTTGGAAGCACAGAGCAGACAGGCTTAACTTAGGAGAAAAGTGTAAAGCATTTATCACTACCAAAACAGTTAAAAAGTAGAAAATAAAACACAATTATAATCTCACTCCAATTTTTAAAAACTGAGTTAAATGTAATAAACAAATAGACACCAAAATGGAAAAAATCGACAAGGAGAACCAGAGATATGAATAAAAAAATTATGGATTCAGTTATAGTGCTGAACAACAGAAAGCGGCAACTGCAGGTCATGCTAGACAGGGTCGAAGTCAAAAGTTAAGGTCAACAGCGATGGAGCATGGGAGCAACTGTAGCAGGACTTTGTGTGTGTTTTACTGTAACCTGTCCCACAGTGCCCCTCTCTGCCTAAAACCAGCATGGTAGTACCTTTCTCCTCATACCCACTCAGAGATGTGGCTATGACAATGAGCAAGCCATCCGTTGTGGCCACCCAAAACTGGTTCTTGGGGCAGCCCTTCTCCCACTGGGATTGGTGCATGGTGGCCAGCATAATAATGAAGAGAGCAGGCCCAAGTGTGAGTCACATCTGCTTGTGGCAGGGTAGTCATCTTTTGAATTGTAATTTAGTTCCCGGGTAAAGCCCAGACGGCCTTCCTGTCAGGGACAAAAAGTATCTCTACACACCCAAACCCTTTGTTAAATGGTATAAGAGCAATACACATCTTACAACATGAAAGCCGTTAACGGTCGGTGACACTGAACACTGGCAGAAAAGCACATTTGGTTTAAGCAGGAAAATGGTCAAGTCAAATTTCTAAATTCGAATTTGACTATCTGATTAGATTTTAAATTACTATTAGATCAGTGTCTAGCTATTCCCAAGCTGAAGTTATACATTATAAGGTGTTATAATGTAACCCAGCGCTTTTTTATGGGAGAGCCATCCTTGCCACACTGAAAAACGACTTTAGAGATTTTTCACTTAAAAGACATGTACAACTTTAGTACACATGCCCTACTTTTAAATACCATGCACCCTGCCCTATGGGCATGTAGGGCCTACTTTGGTTAGACTTATAAGTATTAAAAATGAAGGATTAGGCCTTGAAAAAGGTTTGTTTTGCCAGCCCGAATTAACAGTTCTAAACCTGCACACCTAGGCTGTTATGGCAGGCCTAGACTCATTTTTTTACATGGTCACTTTCCAAGTGGAACAATAAGTGCAGCAGACTACTAGTGACATTTAACTTATGAGCATGGGACTTGTATGTAAGTTAATTATGCCAATTAGGAATGAGCCAACTCTACGTGGTTTGGGAGTCAGACCACATACACTGGGAGCCAGTGTTCACAGTCCATGTACCAACAATAAAATCCAGGAAAAAGTGCGAGGGTTTGACCATGGAAAAAGGGCATTTTCTTACACTGGCACAAAGGGTTGTGGTGCGATTTACTTTCTAAGGCAAGTCATTATTTGCATTGGAAAGTTGCCTACAGTAACCCAAAGTAGCGCTATGCACTACTTTACATCATGAGCGTGTACCATGGGTGGTACATTGATGTTTCCATTCAATGTAAATTTGACACAGATCCCTATCTACAAACATTGCTAAATGGATTTGTGCTTAAAAATAACATCTCCTCGAGCCAGGCATAACAGTGGAGTCTCCACTTTTTCCAACTTTGCGTGTGTGCTTCACTGACAAAAAAGAGGGTTTACAATGTGGGAAAAGTATTAACACAGTGTTTGTACTGGAAGAGTATCCTTTCAGTAGAAAACATATGCTTGACAGAACCCATTGTGCGTTGGCGGATGGCAGCCTCAATTGCGCCAGCACTGGGGAAAAGAAAAACAGAGTTATATCTTAGCATATATGGTGCTAATTTTCTCTCACTCTTCAACACAACAGAGAGCAACATCTTTTGTTACTGACCTGTTTTGCTTCAAAACGTAGCAAATCTGCCATTAAGTGTGGGTCAGAGTGACTTTTCATGCAAAAGATATTTTTGTAACAGAACACAAAATTGACAGCTCCGTTTTGTTCATTTCAGTCTTATTACTTTCCTTAGCTCACATGCAATAACAGGCACATGGCAGAACATTTTCGAGAAAAACAACTAAACTTTCAAAGTGAAAAATATTCTTCACACAAGTTACAATACCAAAGGACAGTGGAGGAGGGGTGTTAATATTAACTTAACGTTTAAATAAACACTTTCAGTTTTTGCAGCTCTTGTAAATCAGAACTCTGTAGATCTCCCAAAAAGAGAGTAAACTAACAGGATATAATGCCTGTGCTACTGAGACATTAATCACACTTACCCTAGGATGAGGAAAGGCTTTGTTCTATATAAGAAAGAAACATTGGAAAATTCAATAGGTGATGATCTTGAGCCATAACAAAACATGGCACAGTCACATGATACGCAGGATGAGTCAGGTTGTACAAAGGCGCAAATAGTATGTGTACATTTGTGCTTGCGTTAAAGCCAAACCTGAGGCTTTGCTAGTGCTTGTTGTCAATGTGCTTGAGGTCTATAGATTTGATCATTTCTATCTGTAGTTTAGCAAGGGAAGGGTGTGTTAAGGATGGGGTTTTGAAAGGAATTGAGAAGTGGTCTGAACAATCCAATTTGAAAGGTTTAGAGGTTTGTATGTGGTGTTCCATTATGAAAATCAGTTCTAGGGTATAACCTTTTTTTGTAGGTAGGGATGATGCAATATCATTAGAGGGAATTTGAGGATACATGTGGGGTGTCCTGTTTTTTTCCTGGTGGTTTTTGAAATTTCATAGGAAAATCTCATCACAAGAAGAGGTCAGGTGACTGGTGCTACAATCAATGACACCATAAGCACAACTATATTTGAAGCTAAATGTGCAGTTTAAGATGTTGAGCCTCAATGGGTTAAGAGCCGTGCTTGCAATCTCCGCTGTGAGGCGGAGTATTGTATTTTTTATTAAAAATGTGTACACTACCAGAGTTCTGGTGGTTGGGTACATCCTTCCCACTGGTACACCTGCCTTTCACACATGAATATTCTCATGTGAGAGCACTGTGACTTCAGGAAGGCATCGCCCTTACTTTTGAAGAGCAAAAACAGGATTGTAAGAGTACTGTTGTGTCAAACACTGAACTACAACTATAACCAACACTTGCATCCCTTGAATGCATAATCCATTTAGGTGAAATATGAGAATACTGATGCCTTTCCAGCACTTAAAACTAAAACCTATGAAAAATGATGTCTTTGTCTGGTAAATCCCATAAGTTCAGACCTGGATCTTGTAACACTAAATTCATGTGTAAGCAATGATAGGTTCCACACCTTTCCTAGAGTTACCTCTAATACTGGGACTGTACCACATCCTCTGGCTTTAGTTGGAAGTGACAACTGTTAGATTTGGGGGTCTCTAGTTGGCACAGGTAGGTACTTGTGACAAATAGGGACCCTTACGTCTAGCCAGGGTAAAGGGGTACACTCCTAAAATAACCCCTGCTCACCCCCTTGGTAGCTTGGCATGAGCAGACAGGCTTATCAAAGAGGCAGTGTGTAAAGCATTTGTGAACACATACAGTAGTCAAGTGACAACACTACAGCTGGACAACACACAAGTTTTATATTAAAAATAAGTATTCTTTATATAGATTTAACACAAGACCATAAACAACAAAAATCCCCAATACTGTTACTTTAAAATGGTAAAATTTAGCTTAGTTCTCTTAAGATGGTAAATGCAACACTCAGAGTTCAATGTACGTTAAGATGCGACACGCAGGGCAACGAAAGTGTTGCAAGGACGGTGATGTGTTGAAAATCCGATGCAAATAAACAAAGATGACGCTTTCTTCTTGATGCGACCCGTTTCCCGGTGATGCAACGGAGCCTGATGCGATGTCGATCCTCTTCTCCGGTGAGGCGAGATGTTTCCTTACGATGCGAGCCGTGACAGGCCCTGCGACACGCTTCCCAGTGATGCGGCGGCGTCTGCGGCGATGTCGGTCCTCTCCCCTGGCGATGCGACTTGCTTCCACAACGATGCGAGCCGCGACAGGCCCTGCAACACTCTTCCCGGTGATGCGGCGGCGTCTGCGGCAACGTCGATCCTCTTCTCTGGCGATGAGCCGCGACAGGCCCTGCAACACGCTTCTCGGAGATGCGGCGGCATCTGATGCGACGTCGATCCTCGTCTCCTGCGATGAGCCGCGACAGGCCCTGTGACACGCTACCCAGTGATGCGTGCCCTAGTCCAAACCTGTTCTGGTCAGTCCTGAAGTACTTTGTTTACATGACTCCTTCTTTCCTTTCAGAGTGCAGGGCAGAGACATCAGACGCACGACAGGAGGTGGAGCCAGCATTGTGGAGGGAGGCCAAGCCCTAGTCAGGTCCCAGGTGCAACTCATCCCACCCATATAGATGCAGATCTCTCTATTCAGCCCTGTGCTGACTCACCCTGTCTCCTGGAATCCCCCAGCCCCTGTCACTCAAACTCCAGACAAGGAATACACAGCCTAGCAGAGGCAGGTTTGGATGGTCAGACAAGAAAATACCTACTTTCTAAAAGTGGTATTTCCAAACACAGAATATTAAAACCAACTTCACTAAAAGATGTATTTTAATCATTCTGAGTTCTGGCATACTAAATTCGAATTTCTACCATGTTCCCTGAGTCAGTTAGGATTATAGGATGTGATTTTCAAACTGCCCATTCTGGCCTATGGAGAACAGGTAGCCTTGCAATAGTGATAGCGTAGGGGTAAAAATTACTATTCCCACTCGAAAGAGCGCAACAGTAGGGAAAGCGCTGGATAGCGTAGGAGTAAAAATTACTATTCCCACTTCACTGAGTGCAACAGTAGGGAAAGCGCTGGATAGCATAGGAGTAAAAATTACTATTCCCACTCCACTGAGTGCAATATTAGGGAAAGTGTTGGATAGCGTAGGGGTAAAAATTACTATTCCCACTCCAGAGAGTGCAACAGTAAGGAAAGTGTTGGATAGCGTAGGGGGAAAAATTACTATTCCCACTCCGAAGAGTGCAACAGTAGTGAAAGCGTTGGATAGCGTAGGGGTAAAAAATACCATTCCCACTCCAGTGATTGCAACAGTAGGGAAAACGTTGGATAGTGTAGGGGTTAAAATTACTATTCCCACTCCACTGAGTGCAACAGCAGGGAAAGCGTTGGATAGCGTAGGGGTAAAAATTACTATTCCCACTCCAGAGAGTGCAACAGTAGGAAATGTGTTGGATAGCGTAGGGGTAAAAATTACTATTCCCACTCCAAAGAGTGCAACAGTAGGAAAAATGTTGGATAGCGTAGGGGTAAAAATTACTATTCCCACTCCAGTGAGTGCAACAGTAGGGAAAGTGTTGGGTAGCGTAGGGCTAAAAATTACTATTCCAACTCCAAAGAGTGCAACTTTAGGGAAATTGTTGGATAGCATAGGGGTAAAAATTATTATTCCCACTCCAAAGAGTGCAACAGTAGGGAAAGCGTTGGATAGCGTAGGGGTAAAAATTACTATTCCCACTCCAAAGAGTGCAACAGTAGGGAAAGTGTTGGATAGCGTAGGGGTAAAAATGACTATTCCCACTCCAAAGAGTTTAACTGTAGGCAAAGCGTTGGATATAGTAGGGGTAAAAATTATTATTCCCACTCCAGTCAGTGCAACAATAGGGAAAGTGTTGTATAGCGTAGGGGTTAAAAACAACATACTTATAAAAGAAATATATTTTGTAATTAAATAATGATTTATTAATAAATTAACAATAAATACATTAAAAATACTAATAAATTATAATTAATAATCACTTTAATAATATTAAATTACTTCCTACCCTATTTCCCAATAAACACACAACACACTCCACATAAACTTTCACACAATTAATGTAATTTTCAATTAATCAATTAATAAAAAGTAATTACCAATTAATAATAATTAACAATAAATTAATTATCAATGCCACTAATTAATAATTAATACAAATGAATAACCAATTAATAATTAGCTAACATTAAATTAATTATTAATACCCCCATTTCTTTTACCTAATTACAATTAAATTACTTCCCACCCTATTCCTCTATAAACCCACAACCCACTCCAATAATAAATTAATACATTTAATATAATTATCAATTAATCAATTAATAAAAAATTATTACCAATTAATAATGAATTACCAACAAATTAATTATCAATACCAAGAAATTTAAATTTATAATGACTTAATAAATTTAATTACTTCCCACCCTATTCCCCTTTAAACCCACAACCCAGTACGGTACTAAAACGCATAATTTACTTTTATAAACATTTTTATACATATATTTTTTTTAAAAACAGTACAATACTTAACAAAAAAAATAGAACACATACATATAAAATACATACTAAAATACATAACACTAATATAAACATCGATATTATTAACATCAATATTTTTGCTATCGATATTACTAATTTCGTTATTAACAACATCAATATTTCTTACTTTCAGTTCGATATTCTGGTAGTCGATATTCTTGATGTGGATATTCTGTCCCTATAATATTTAAAACTCAATATTAATGTAGGTCGATATTAAAAACGCAATATTATGTCTGTGCACCATCCCAGAACCCTATAATATCCAAAATACCCCTTAATGCTACCCTTCCCTGGACCCTAAAACCCCAACAATCCCATAATACTACCTTTTCCTGATCCCTAAAAACCCTTACTACCTTTTAACTCTACTCGTCCTTGAACCCTAAAAACCCTGAACTACCCCTTACTGCTACCATTCCCGGAACCCTAAAAGCCCTAAGTACGGCCTAATACTACTAATCTCTGAGCCCTTCCAACGCCATACTACCTCTTAATGCTACCCTACCCTGAATCCTAAAAACCCCTTGCTAGTCACCGCCCCATTCCCCACCTTGCTGTACATGCTCCTCTCTACTTTAGCCGGAAGATGCCCCTTTGCCCCGTCCCCAGTACACTCAACTTTGCCTTATAAAGTGTGACTTTTTTGAATTTTATTGTACCCACAACTTTTTTCATTCTATTTTTCCAGGAAATAACATTTTCAACACACCTTGTTTACCCTTGATATTTTTATTGCAAACCAAAAATAGAAGGATAATTTTGGCTGTCCTCTTGAGAGTTGTGATTTAAGGCAGTATTAGCAGCTTTCCTCAAACTTTAGAATACCACTGTGATTGCAGTAAGGATTTAAATTAAATTCATGTATACTTGGAAACCTTTGGCAACAATGGGTCTTCGTCAATGCTGATGCGGCTCCTTGTGTTCATTCCTAGCAGGTTCTATTTTTCAGAATGTACAAAACCAAGTCTTAGGCGACAATGTGCTCTGATGGATGCATGAATACTACAAAAGGAATGCTGACGCCTGCGATTGTTACACAGGTTATGTGTTACATTCTCCATCTTTGCTGTGAATGTCTTTCGATTCAAGGTTGCGTTTACTCAGAATCAGCCCACTTTTTTTGTTCCCGCCATACACCATGCTGTCAATGCTTTCAATGATGAAAACAATCAGTGACAATGACTATTCTAGTGACTGTACAAACATGACAGTGACATAAAGCCTGATGAGAGGAGGGGGCTCGTTCTTAATATTTGGCTGTAAAATTCCACATTATATGTACCTTCCCGGTCCTTAACTCGTTGGACTACACAGGTTAAATCAGTGCTTGATTTGTAAAAGAGTAAGCGCCTGTGCTCAACCTTTAACTCAGAAGTCCCAGGCAGGTGCCATCGAAGGGCATGAGACTGAATACCAAGGCTGAGTAGTCCTGATTCCACCTTGTTCACCACCAGACACTTCTTGCCTCTTTATCTCACTGTTGTGCCCTTATTTTCATAGCTGCTTTCTCCCTTCCTCACTGTTTCCCCCGTCTTTCTATCCCTCCTTCTTGCTACTTTTTGTGTTTTTTCTCTCTCCTGCTCTGGATCAAAGCCTGTTGGGGAAAAATAATTGCTGGTCTCCAAAAACGAGTGCCAGTGAGGCCCAACTGCAATCACTGGCTCAAATTAAGCACTGGTTTAAATTATCATTCATATATTCTTCTTCTTCATGCCTGTCTATCGACCTCACATTTTAAACACATCTAAACAAAGAAAACAGTATTTTAAGGTTGTCACTTCAATAACAAACATCTCAAGAATGAAATTTTCATCGAAGACAGATTATCTTCTCAGAAAACACTGGAGAGCTAATGACCTCCAGCTTCCTTTAATTAGACATACAACAGACCCCTGCAGCCCTGCTGGAAAAAAAGGAAAGAGGTGCATGCGAATAATTAATTACTCTGCAGTTTGTACATGTGAATGCAGAAAAAGGGACATCTTAATTAAAAAACACTCTATTCGAACCAGCACGCTGGAATGCAACTCAAGGCCTTGCAATGAAAATGATTAAACACAGAGATTGAAAAGAAAATTAACAGCGAGCCACTTTTTCTGACTTAAGTAATGGATTGATCATAGATAATTCAAACAACCATCTTTAGATCCATAGTCTCAAATGTCCTAATAGCAATAAGGAGCCATTTGGATGTTTAATGTTATACTTCCCATGAGAAAGTCTCAAAGATCAGGTAACAGTTTAAGTAGTGTCCAGGTTGTGAGGCAAAGAGGCATTGCATGAATCAAATTTGAGAGCTGTGGCCAATGCAGTTGTGGCAAGGGCCACATCTCTCAAATTTCATTAAAGCATTGCATCAGTGCACGTGTGTCTTAATTAAGTCTAGGGAGCGGGATCCATTACAGATTTTCAGTAATAGCCACTGATCACAACTAAAGTAGATAAATACATTGGGTGTTGTAGCGTCTTCCTAGCCTGGGTCCCTCCTAATACACATGCCACACACGGAGCTTAGTATTACACGTCTTTATGCTACTGCATGTTACTGCAAACCCAACATTCTAAAACAAGCTTTTATGGCATTGCACTCTCACGCCTACATCACAGCTCCACGGAGTCCGTTGGGAGACAAATGGGTTCAGTCATAAAATATTGCAAGACACTACATCTCCCCCTCTGGTAAATAAAGAATATTTTTTTATTTATAAAGCTCTCTCTCTCTCTCTCTCTCTCTCTCTCTCTATATATATATATATATATATATTCACTGAAAAAACCATAGGTTTCACACATGTTATAGTTAGCGGAAATTTTACTGATAAAAAACCAATGAAATTCCCCCGTTATAGTTAGTGCAGGCAACTATAACTCACGCGACCGCAATCCTCTGCTGATGCTAATACTGTATTTAGACACTTATTTGCCCATGTCTTCTTCCATACATTTTTAGCTATACATATATTACAAATATTTTTTTTTCATAAAGACACATATGTCATCAGCAGAAGATTGCGGTCGCGTGAGTTATAGTTGCCTGCACTAACTATAACGGGGGAATTTCATTGGTTTTTTATCAGTAAAATTTCCGCTAACTATAACATGTGTGAAACCTATGGTTTTTTCAGTGAATTTGCAAGGTTTTTTAAATGCTAATTCCTAACTATAACGTGTGTGAAACCTATGGTTTTTTCAGTGAATTTGTACGGTTTTTTAAATGCTAAGTTACTTTACGCCATTCGTGGCGTGCGCGCCCACTTAACGCAGTTCGTTCCGTGCGCGCATGGTGCGCTTCGCGCACCGTGCGCGCACAGTGAGCACTTTACGCAGTTAGTGCCGTGCACGCACGGTGGGCACGCGGTGCGATGACAAAGCAAGAAAGCACGTCAACAAATCTGTTTCTGCTTTCCTCCGTGACTATGGTATGGGTGCCATTTACCACAACAACTTGCGTTATGACATGCAAGACATTTATAGAGGAGATGGTGTGCACTTCAATGATGAAGGGAACAGAGTCTTCCTCTTGAACCTTAGACTCTGCATCGGTACTTACTTGTAGGTACCACTAAAAAATCATTTCATAAACACAACGGCTCTTTTTAGAGCCCCCTAATATCTAAACACTTAAATCTGATTTTCATTTTTTTTTTTTTTTTTCTTCTACCGTACGCTTACCGTAAGCTTACCGTACGCGTACCCCGTGATTTTTTTTAAAATCAATAAATGTTTTCTTTGTACTTTACAGTCCTTCTTTGACCCCCTCACAAATGTAAGGGGGTCTGTAACTCTCCTCATTGCCCCCTTTTCTTGTTTTCACTCTTTTTTTTCTGAGTGAAATACACAAATGGGCGGCCGCCGCTTCCTCGTTTCGGCCGATTCGAATGTTTACTAAGATCTAAGAGCCAATCAGAATCGCGCTCGCGCACGCCACCGTACGCTTACGGTAAGCGTACGGTAAGCGTACCGTAAGCGGGCTCAGATATATATATTGATTTAAAGGCTATTTTCTCAGAATCTACTGAACAGATTTACACCAAACCTACAAAAGGCACTTCCTTGACCTAGGGACTACCTCTCTGCCAAATTTCGAGTAATTCTGTTCAGCCGTTCGGGCTGTAGCTCGTTCTAAAGGTCCTATGGAAAAATGCATGGGGAAAACGCGTTTTGGGACCCCCCTTTTATCTCAGCCCCCGCTTGACGGATCCCCCCGAGACTTTCAGGGTAGGAGCGGAGCGTAGCGCCCCACCTATTTTGAGAAATTCGCGAGGATTCATCGACCGGCGCCAAAGTTATTCAAAATAGAATGTTGAGGTTTTCCTATGGAAAAGGGGTCCTAACTATAACTACCTACTGGCGACCGCCAGTAGGTAATATATATATATATATATATATATATATGTATGTATATATATATATATATATATATATATATATATATATATATATATATATATATATATATATATATATATATATATATATATATATATATATATATATATATATATATATATATATATATATATATATATATATATATATATATATATATATGAACAAACACCAGAATTCCCACTATTGTCACCTCCAATTCAAAAAGGCAAAAAATCGGGACACGGACTCCAAGGTAGGTGCGTGGTTTTCTTCTTTTATTTTTTAGGCAAATAGACGTTTCGGCATGGCAGCATGACGCGTTTCGCCCAACAAGTGGGCTTGATCACATATATAAAGTTTCACAAGTTACCCACAAGACAGGGAGCACTCACTGATCGGCGTATTCATAAAAGCCAGGGAGAGTCAGGCGCATCCAGCGTCTGCAGTGACCTGACGCGTTTCGAGTATTCCACCCTTAATCATAGGTTTCTCTGCTACACAAAACTGCCAACAAAATGGTTTCCAGCGATCTCCCTTTATTTTTCCAGCAATCAAACTCAGGTGAGTAAACCTCAAACTGCATTATGGGACTAGTTGTCCATAAAATAACTCCCAAGTGGGCTGAAGGCAGTTTTGTGTAGCAGAGAAACCTATGATTAAGGGTGGAATACTCGAAACGCGTCAGGTCACTGCAGACGCTGGATGCGCCTGACTCTCCCTGGCTTTTATGAATACGCCGATCAGTGAGTGCTCCCTGCCTTGTGGGTAACTTGTGAAACTTTATTTGATACGGCCGACCCGGCCGAGGGATGCACCGCCACGAAGCAGGCGGCTCTGCTGCTGGAGTCATTTCAGCGGAGCGGAACATACAGGCGTATGCTTTATTTGGGAGATGTTCGTTTGGCACAACCATGATGGATTTTATTTATGTACGCATAAACTGCCTTCAGCCCACTTGGGAGTTATTTTATGGACAACCAGTCCCATAATGCAGTTTGAGGTTTACTCACCTGAGTTTGATTGCTGGAAAAATAAAGGGAGATTGCTGGAAACCATTTTGTTGGCAGTTTTGTGTAGCAGAGAAACCTATGATTAAGGGTGGAATACTCGAAACGCGTCAGGTCACTGCAGACGCTGGATGCGCCTGACTCTCCCTGGCTTTTATGAATACGCCGATCAGTGAGTGCTCCCTGCCTTGTGGGTAACTTGTGAAACTTTATATATATATATATAATTGACATATTTCAGCAACAAAGTAAGAAAAAGAAAGTATTATCATCAACAAGGAAAATTTATGCAGTTGATCTCCAAACTTCAGAAGGCGGACCTAGTCATCCGTAATTCAGATAAAGGAGGGAACATAGTCCTTTGGCCGACAGTTGAATATCTTAAAGAGGCCTACAGGCAGTTGGACGATGTGGCATGCTATAGTAAGAGCTCGCCACTTAAATACAAAAATGCACAAGAGACATTGTTTAAGGACCTATTGGCATGGAAAAGCCGGGGTCTTTTAAGTTGGGAAGAATTCAAGTTCATTAAAAAAGAACATCCATTAATACCATACATTTACTTCATCCCAAAAGTGCATAAAAGTTTGACGGAGCCTCCGGGACGACCGATTATTGCTGCCTGTGATGGCCCTCTTGAGAACTTATCACGATATATTGATTACTTTTTACAAGATCATATGAAAAAGTTAAAATCATATATTCAGGACACAGGAGACTTTCTCAAAAAAATAAATAACTTGAAATGGAAAGAAAGTTACCTGCTAGTCACATTAGACGTAAGTTCCCTCTACACTTGTATCAAACACAAGGATGGACTAAGAGCAGTGGAATTTTACTTGAGCACAAGACAAATGGAATATGCGGACCACTCCAGAATGTTATTGAATATGCTATCTTTTTGCCTAGAAAATAATTTCTTTTTGTTTAATGGGCAATTTTATCAACAAATACGAGGAGTAGCAATGGGGGCCAGCTTCTCCCCCAGCTATGCCTGTTTGTTTATGGGCTGGTGGGAGGAGCTGGTGGTCAGACAGCAATACAGTAATGTCTTTGCTCAAAATGTGATTTTATGGTTCCGCTTCATAGATGATCTTTTTATTATTTGGCAAGGTACTAAGGATAGTGTAATTAACTTTGTCAAAGATATCAACTGCAATGATCTTAATCTTTCCTTTACCTCTAACATCAGTGATGACTCAGTGACATTTTTAGATGTACAGGTTTTAATATCCAACAATATTTTAACTACTACCCTTTTTAGAAAACCTACGGCTGGCAATACACTTCTTCATGCCTCCAGCTCACACCCACCCCATTTAATAAATAGTATACCGTATGGGGAGATGCTCCGCATCCGTCGTATTTGCAGTAACCCTGAGGACGCGGAACACAAATTAAGGGAAAGTATGACTAGGTTTTTAGCAAGAGGGTACAGTTATGAGGTATTGGAAGCAGCCAAGAAAAAGGCCCAATCAAAACCCAGGGAAGAGCTTTTAGAATACAGAAAAAATGAGGTTTCTGATCCTGATAAAGAACCTGTGCGTCTTATTTTAACATATTCTAGACAAGAAAAAGAATTGAGGAATATCATGAGAAAGAGCTGGCATCTAGTTCGTGAAGATCCGGTGATTGGCTGCCTTATGCCCCCAAATCCTCCAATCAGCTTCCGTAAGTCCAGAAGCATGGGGAATATGTTAACGGACAATAGCCAAGAAAGTTTTAAAAAACAGACATGGCTACCTGTAAGAAAAGGTTTTTTTAAATGCTCATCCTGCAAGGCCTGCCAGTTTGGTACAAATACAAAAACATATTGCACTGCTTTCTCAGAAATTCCAAGGGAAATCAAGCAACACCTGACGTGCAAACTAGACTTCTGTGTCTATGTGTTACAATGTGACTGTCCCTTAAAATACATAGGCAGTACCAAACTGGCGGTCCATAAACGAATCTTGCAGCATATCAGAGCTATTGTCAATAAGGACCAAAATTACCCAGTAGCCAGACACTTTGAAAAAATGCATGAAAGTAACCCCAAAAGTCACAGGTACTTTGCAATTGAATCTGTTCCCCAGAAACGAAGGGGAGGGAATAGAGA
Source organism: Triturus cristatus (assembly GCF_964204655.1). Lineage (NCBI taxonomy): Eukaryota > Metazoa > Chordata > Amphibia > Caudata > Salamandridae > Triturus > Triturus cristatus. Next base: position 455,166,636 of record NC_140595.1, on the reverse strand, counting down.
AGCCACCCTACGTCGCCTGGAAACACAATATATATTAGAATTCGATTCCAAATGGCCGGGGGGGCTTAATGCAACAGAAGACCTCTATACCTTTTTATAAGGTTGAACAGTGCATCTGGCAATAAAAACACTGGGTGGTTGTCTCTCCCTGGGATTGCTATGTATTTTACTTTGAAGGTTCTTGGGCTTGTTCTGTATGAGAAAAAACATTATATATATTTTTAATGATTGATTTTAAAGGCAGGGTAGGTTTTATTAACCTTGTGTCTTTTTTATTGGTCATTTTAAATATGTCACATAGCCATCTTTCAGTGTACTATCTTACGATTGCATTTCTTTAAATAATTAATGACAAATTATTTACTGCACTTTATTTGTCTATGTCCCCTACCTCAACTCGCATAATTTGCACCAACAAGCATTAGTCACTTTAGGTCTATCTAATATGGTTGCACTTTATTTGTTTATGTCTCCTACCTCAACTTGCAAAATTTGCACTAACAAGCATCAGTCACTTTATGTCCATTTGATATAGTTGCATTTTATGCACTTTATTTGATTAACTTTATGTTAATTGCAGTGATGGACTATTGTGGAAATGTATATAGATCAAATATTTTGTGATTTGTTTTTTTTAACTGCTAACACGGTTAAGTAAGCACTAATTTGTAGTAATCATGTGTCAGGAGAAAAATTCTTTATTGTCATTTAATTACCAAATATAGGGGAAATATTTTGAAAAAAACTGAACTCTAGAAATAGTGGCATTTAGGCCTCCGAATTCTCAAGTATATCCTCTTTGTATTTGTTTACGCATTAGCAACATATGACTATGTTAAAAATGACGAAATTTACAGTAACTTTTCCATGTTTACTACTAAATTAGCACTAGCACTTTAAATTGTGGGCTTGTCAATGCGTATGGTCAGGTGACCAAGGCTGCTTGGACGGCCGAAACGCGTCCTGAACATCGACATCAAAATTGGGAAATAAATAAAGCATACTGTTTGGTATAACAGTGGTCTGTGCCCGTAATTTTCCTCCAGGAAAAGACAAATTGCGAGTTGCTTCATATATATATATATATATATATATATATATATATATATATATATATATACATATATATATATATCCTTAAACACATACTGTCATCGGGGGCCTCCAACCCTGCAGGGCGAGCCTGGCTAAATTGGAAGACAGCACTTTCCAACAATTTAAGTCCAAAGGAAAAGGCGCCAAGCCCGGTTCTGGACAAACACAACTTTATTTCATTTGGCGCAGGCACGAACAGAATGGGATGAACCTGACGCGTTTCAGCAGATTGCTTTTTTCAAAGGTTTAGTCATATATATATATATATATATATATATATATTTTTTTTTATATATATATATATTTATATATATATATATATATATATATATATATATATTCACTTAAAAAACCATAGGTTTCACACATGTTATAGTTAGCTGGACATTTCACTCGTAAAAAACCATTGAAATTCCCCCGTTATAGTTAGTTCAGATAACTATAACTCGCACGCCCGCAATCCACTGCTCATGACATCACATATTACATCACTCATGACATGGTCAGTGGCATCACTCATGACATCACTGATGACATCATCCTTGTGATAGAGTGGCGGTCGCGCGCGTTATAGTTATCTGAACTAACTATAACGGGGGAATTTCCATGGTTTTTTACGAGTGAAATGTCCAGCTAACTATAACATGTGTGAAACCTATGGTTTTTTAAGTGAATTTGCAAGGTTTTTTAAATGCTAATTCCCAACTATAACGTGTGTGAAACCTTTGGTTTTTTAAGTGAATTTGTAAGGTTTTTTAAATGCTAAGTTATGTATGTTTTATTATATATATATTTTTTTTAAGGTTTTCACTGTGCGCGCATGGTGCGCGCACCATGCACGCACCCCGCGATTTTTTGAAAAAAAAATAAAATGTTTTTTTCACCCTTCGGGGTCCTTCAGGGACCCCCTGACAAAGACTAGGGGGTCAGGAACTCTCTACCCTGCCCCCTTTGTACGTTCTCCACCTTTCTTTTTCACTGTCACACACAAAACACACAAAATGGTGGCCGACACTTCCTGATTTCGACCGATTCGAACGTTGACTGACATGTAACCACCAATCAGAATTACCCTCGCGCACGTTACGGTGATATTTATGTACTTTTAACTGCAATTTTCTCAGGAACTACTGAACAGATTGACTCCATATATGCAAAAGGCACATCCCTGACCTGAGGACTACCTCTTTGCCAAATTTCAAGTAATTCTGTTCAGCCGTTCGGGCTGTACCTTCGACTAAAGGTCCTATGGGAAAATGCATGGGGAAAATGCGTTTTGGGACCCCCCTTTTTTCTCAGCCCCCGCTTGACGAATCACCCCGAAACTTTCAGGGTAGGAGCTGAGCGGAGCGCCCCATTAGTTTTGAAAATTTCGCAGGATTCGTCAACCGGCGCCAAAGTTATTCAAAATAGAATTTTCAGATTTCCTATGGAAACTCGATCCTAACTATAACTATCTACTGGCGATCGCCAGTAGATAATATATATATTTCAACCACTCCAATTGCTGCTGTCGCGGTTCACCATCCAACAGTGTCGGTGCCTGCTGCGGGGGCAGCCGCCGTAATATATAATAATCCAAACTTCTTCTCCAGAACTCCAAACAAGAAAAGCAAGCAGCACACCAGGGATTACTGCACAATTATTTTAATGTGCACAAAGACGATGCATTTCGGCTTTAGCCTTTTTCGAGTGAATGGATACTGCAATCTCCCTTAGAAATACATCTTGTAGTTCATGGAAAGTGGAAACATACTTCATAATTTTTGCACATATACACACATCACTGTAATTCATTGAAAAACATCATACATTGCCATCTTTGAGTTCATATCGTTAAAACCATGATTGATTATATACAAATGTACAATAGCCGATAATTGCATGGTTCTCTCCCGGTCACCACACCTTGGATGTGGCAGTATCTTACTATTCTTACATGCCTTGCACTTATTGCACGTCACAAATCCTTTGACAGATTTTAACCAGTAACCTGCTTGTCCCTCTTGCTGATAATTGTGGACTAGTTGGTCCTTCAATGACCTCGACCTTCTGTATGTTATTTTGGGAGCCTGCCCGATATGTTTGCCTAAAATAGGGCCAGCTTTAAATAAACTCCAATGAGCTTTCATTATTTTTTTTTAATCTTTGAGAGCCCCCATTGTAGGTGGTAATCATTCTGGGAACATTGTTATTCTTCTTACCATCTTTGAGATTTGATTTAAAGAGAAGGTTGTTTTGTGTTTTTCCTACAATCTTTGTTTTAGCTGTATCTAGTATTTTATTGCTATATCCTCTCTGTTTAAAGCATTTCACCATCACTTCCTGTTCTTGTAGATATCTCTCATGGGTGCTACAATTTCGACGAGCTCGTAAGAGCTCCCCATGCGGTATGCTCCGTATTAGCGTTGTAGGGTGATTATTGGCCGCATGCAGAATGGTGTTGCCTGCGCTTTCTTTTCTGAATAGGCGGGTGGTTATTTTATTGTCAACCACTTGCACTGCCACATCCAGGAATTCACAATAATCTCTGTTTATGTTTGTGCATAGCTCAGATTTAAGTTATTCATTCCTAGTTTCTGAATAAATTCTTCTGTCAGTTCTATTGATCCATCCCAAATCAGGAACAGGTCATCAATGTACCTGATCCAGATTGGGATGTGTTCTGTGTATCGGTCATTTGAGTTTGCCCCCACAACTTGTTCTTCCCAACAGCTCAAAAATAAATTAGCCAGGCTTGGGGCTAAGCAAGTGCCCATTGCTATACCAGATATCTGGTGACAGAGAGTCTCCTCAAATAGAAAAATATTTTGCTCAAGACAATAGGTCATTATTTCTTCTAACATCTTATTGTGATCTTTAAATGAGATGTGTCTGCTTCGTAAGTATTGCATGCACGCTTCCACTCCCTGTTTTTGGTCAATGCATGTATACAGAGAGCATACATCCAATGATATTAGAAGATATATTGGTTCCCATTGGATGTCATGTATGCGTTTCAAAAAATCAGAGCCGTCTCTGCAATAGGAACTCAAATTGACAACAAAAGGGGCTAGAAATAGGTCTAAGAAAATGGACGTATTCTCCAACAGTCCCCCATTGGACGAGACTATTGGTCTCCCTGGTGGATTTTGGGGGTCCTTATGAATGTTTGGTAAGATGTACACACATGGGACACGGGGATTGTCATTCTTTAAAAAACTGTATTTGTTGTGATCTAGCAAACCCATGCTGTACCATCCTCTCAAGAGACCATTATATTCCTTGATTCCTGCTCTGTATTCTTACCAACCAATTTCTTCATAACATGCATGATGATTTAGTTGTTTAAGTACTTCTGTTCTGTACTGGGCTACGTCCATAATCACAATGTTGCCACCCTTATCAGATGGCTTGATTACTATGGAGGGAACATCCTGTAGATTCTTTAGGGCCATTCTCTGAACCCTCGTCAGATCCCATTTGCCTCTGGTGGCGCATTTTCTTAAATGCTTCAACTCCTCAATTATAGCTGATCCATAAGCCTTGATATTGTCATGTGGAACATTGGGATTATAGCTTGATTTGGGTTTCAGATCGCTATGACTGGCATGTCCTGTTGTAATATCCATTTCTCCCAAAACAATGTTACTGTTTTCTTGTCTGTTACTGTCCGTTTCCAACGCTCACATATCCAATAGTAGTTCAATGTCCCTTACGTGGAGAATAGCGAAATCTGTTGCATCCCTCCTATGCTCAGTCGTTTACTAGAGGACATTTTGTAAAATTTCATGAGTTTCAGTTTCCTTATAAATAGGAAAAGGTTGATCCTTGTGTCTGTATTGGTGATATCCTAAGAGGGACAGAAAGATAATCCCAATTTCAATGATGTTACTTCTTCTTGAGTTAGTAATCTGAAGGAAAAATTAATGATGGAATTATCACTTGGATTATTTAGTGAATACCTTTTTGTAGATCTTGTGCGTCCTCCTTTTCTATGGTTAATCTACGTCTTTTTTTGTTTCTTTTCCTCTTTTTCGACCTCTCCTATTGTTGATGGTTTGTCTGGAGGACTCTGTTCCTTCTTTTGTTTGAGTATCTGAAACTCGTGGAGGAATGTCAATGGACGCACCCCTAAAGGGACAGGTGTATTGCGTCCTTCTGTTTCTGAACTTAAATCAGAGCTCAACCCAGTAGATAAAGCTTCTTCCTGTCGATGTCGTAGGGAAAATTGTAAGTCCTTACGTGCCCAATCAAATCTTTTGACATAGGTCAGAATATGCCCTTCCGCGTAATCTCTCTTGTCCCTTAGGAACTTACGCTGCTTCTTCACTTTAATGGTATCCTCGTATTCCTTTAGTTTCACTTGTAAATTCTTCATGAATTCTATCACTATTTTGTCATTTTTAAATACCTCCAATTCTGCTCAGACGTGAGTCCCGTGCTCTCCATGCCACTGGAATCAAGCTATCCTCGCTGAAGAGAGGTGAAACCCCGAAACCAGTCCTAGGATGCTTGGTTCCAGTCCAGGGAGGACCTGACTTGGCCGTTTGGGCTGGACTGTTCCCATGAGGCACAGGGTCAAGACTGATTTGCATATGGCTGGGTTCAAACTGGAATGGCATGGTGAGCAAAAAACCGATGGATTTAGGCCCAGATCTCTGTACTTGGGTGAATGTATGACATTGTTCTGCATTCTGTCCTTCAACTATTGTTTTTGCATTTGTCACCCCGAGTGGGACGGGTATGCTCAGACGTGAGTCCCTTGCTCTCCATGCCACTGGAATCAAGCTATCCTGGCTGAAGAGGGGTGAAAGCCCGAAACCGGTCCTAGGATGCTTGGTTCCAGTCCAGGGAGGACCTGGCTTGGCAGTTCGGGCTGGACTGTTCCCATGAGGCACAGGGTCAAGACTGATTTGCATATTGCTGGGTTGAAACTGGAATGGCATGGTGAGCAAAAAAACGATGGATTTAGGCCCAGATCTCTGTACTGGGGTGAATGTATGACATTGTTCTGCATTCTGTCCATCAACTGTTGCTTTTGCATTTGTCACCCCGAGTGGGATGGGTATGCTCAGACGTGAGTCCCGTGCTTTCCATGCCACTGGAAACAAGCTATCCTGGCTGAAGAGGGGTGAAATCCCGAAACCGGTACTAGGATGCTTGATTCCAGTCCATGGAGGACTGGCTTGGCAGTTCGGGCTGGACTGTTCACATGAGGCACAGGGTCAAGACTGATTTGCATATGTCTGGGTTCAAACTGGAATGGCATGATGAGCAAAAAAACGATGAATTTAGGCCCAGATCTCTGTGCTGGGGTGAATGTATGACATTGTTCTGCATTCTGTCCATCAACTGTTGTTTTTGCATTTGTCACCCCGAGTGGGACGGGTATGCGCAGACGTGAGTCCCGTGCTCTCCATGCCACTGGAATCAAGTTATCCTGGCTGAAGAGGGGTGAAACCCCGAAACCAGTCCTAGGATGCTTGGATCCAGTCCAGGGAGGACCTGGCTTGGCAGTCTGGGCTGGACTGTTCCCATGAGGCACAGGGTCAAGACTGATTTGCATATTGCTGGGTTCAAACTTGAATGGCATGGTAAGCAAAAAAACGATGAATTTAGGCCCAGATCTCTGTACTGGGGTGAATGTATGACATTGTTCTGCATTCTGTCCATCAACAGTTGCTTTTGCATTTGTCAACCCGAGTGGGACGGGTATGCTCAGACCTGTGTCCTGTGCTTTCCATGCCACTGGAATCAAGCGATCCTGGCTGAAGAGGGGTGAAACCCCGAAACTGGTCCTAGGATACTTGTTTCCATTCCAGGGAGGACCTGGCTTTGCACTTCGGGCTGGACTGTTCCCATGAGGCACAGGGTCAAGACTGATTTGCATATGACTGGGTTCAAACTGGAATGGCATGGTGAGCCAAATAACGATGGATTTAGACCCAGATCTCTGTACTGGGGTGAAAGTATGACATAGGTCTGCATTCTGTCCATCAACTGTTATTTTTGCATTTGTCACCCCGAGTGGGACGGGTATGCCCAGACGTGGGTCTCGTGCTCTCCATGCCACTGGAATCAAGCTATCCTGGATGAAGAGGGGTGAAACCCCGAAACCGGTCCTAGGATACTTGTTTCCAGTCCAGAGAGGACCTGGCTTGGCAGTTCGGGCTGGACTGTTCCCATGAGGCACAGGGTCAAGACTGATTTGCATATGGCTGGGTTCAAACTGGAATGGCATGGTGAGCAAAATATCGATGGATTTAGGCCCAGATATCTGTACTGGGGTGAATGTGTGACATTGTTTTGCATTCTGTCCATCAATTGTTGTTTTGGAATTTGTCACCACGAGTTTGGCAGGTATGCCCAGACGTGGGTCCCGTACTCTCCATGCCACTGGAATCAAGCTATCCTGGCTGAAGAGGGGTGAAACCCCGGAACCAGTCATAGGATGACTGTTTCCAGTCCAGGGAGGACCTGGCTTGACAGTTCGGGCTGGCCTGTTCCCATGAGGCACAGGGTCAAGACTGATTTGCATATGGCTGGGTTCAAACTGGAATGGCATGGTGAGCACAATAACAATGGATTTAGGCCCAGATATTTGTACGGGGGTGAATGTATGACATTGTTCTGCATTCTGTCCATTAACTGTTATTTTTGCATTTGTCACCCCGAGTGGGACGGGTATGCCCAGATGTGGGTCCTGTGCTCTCCATGCCACTGAAATCAAGCGATCCTGGCTGAAGAGGGGTGAAACCCTGAAATGGGTCCTAGGATACTTGTTTCCAGTCCAGGGCGGACCTGGCTTGGCAGTTCGGGCTGGACTGTTTCCATGAGGCACTGGGTCAAGACTGATTTGCATATGGCTGGGTTCAAACTGGAATGTCATGGTGAGCAAAATAACGATGGATTTAGGCCCAGATCTCCGTACTGGGGTGAATGTATGACATTGTTCTGCATTCTGTCCATCAACTGTTGTTTTTGCATTTGTCACCCCGAGTGGGACGGGTATACCCAGACGTGGGTCCCATGCTCTCCATACCACTGGAATCAAGCTATTCTGGCTGAAGAGGGGTGAAACCCCGAACCCGGTCCTAGGACACTTGTTTCCAGTCCAGGGAGGAGCTGGCTTGGCAGTTCGTGCTGGACTGTTCCCATGAGGCATAGGGTCAAGACTGATTTGCATATGGCTGGGTTCAAATTGAAATGGCATGGTGAGCAAAATAACGATGGATTTAGGCCCAGATATCTGTACTGGGGTAAATGTACGACATTGTTCTGTATTCTGTCCATCAACTGTTGCTTTTGAATTTGTCACCACGAGTGGGACGGGTATGACCAGACGTGGGTCCCGTTCTGGCTGAAGAGGGGTGAAGCCCCAAAACCGGTCCTAGGATACATGTTTCCAGTCCAGGGAGGACCTGGCTTGGCAGTTCGGGCTGGACTGTTCCCATGAGGCACAGGGTCAAGACTGATTTGCATATGGCTGGGTTCAAACTGGAATGGCATGGTGAGCAAAACAACTATGGATTTAGGCCCAGATCCCTGTAATGGGATGAATGTATGACATTGTTCTGCATTCTGTCCATCAACTGTTGTTTTTGCATTTATCACCACGAGTGGGACGGGTATGCCCAGACGTGGGTCCTGTGCGCTCCATGCCACTGGAATCAAGCTATCCTGGCTGAAGAGAGCTGAAACCCCAAGATCGGTCCTAGGATACTTATTTCCAGTCCAGGGCGGACCTGGCTTGGCAGTTCGGGCTGGATTGTTCCAATGAGGCACAAGGTCAAGACTGATTTGGATATGGCTGGGTTCAAACTGGAATGGCATGGTGAGGAAAATAACGATGGATTTAGGCCCAGATCTCTGTACAGGTGGGGTGGATGACATTGTTCTGCACTCTGTTCATCAACTGTTGTTTTTGCATTTGTCACCCTAAATGGGACGGGTATGCCCAGACGTGGGTCTCGTGCTCTCCATGCCACTGGAATCAAGCTATCCTGGCTGAAGAGGGGTGAAACCCCGAAACCGGTCCTAGGATACTTGTTTCCAGTTGAAGGAGGACCTGGCTTGGCAGTTCGGGCTGGACTGTTCCCATGAGACACAGGGTCAAGTCTGATTTGCATATGGCTGGGTTCAAACTGGAATGGCATGGTGAGCAAAATATCGATGGATTTAGGCCCAGATATCTGTACTGGGGTGAATGTATGACATTGTTTTGCATTCTGTCCATCAACTGTTGTTTTTGAATTTATCACCACGAGTGGGACGGGTATGCCCAGACGTGGGTCCCGTGCTCTCCATGCCACTGGAATCAAGCTATCCTGGCTGAAGAGGGGTGAAACCCCGAAACCAGTCCTAGGATGCTTGGATCCAGTCCAGGGAGGACCTGGCTTGGCAGTCTGGGCTGGACTGTTCCCATGAGGCACAGGGTCAAGACTGATTTGCATATTGCTGGGTTCAAACTTGAATGGCATGGTAAGCAAAAAAACGATGAATTTAGGCCCAGATCTCTGTACTGGGGTGAATGTATGACATTGTTCTGCATTCTGTCCATCAACAGTTGCTTTTGCATTTGTCAACCCGAGTGGGACGGGTATGCTCAGACCTGTGTCCTGTGCTTTCCATGCCACTGGAATCAAGCGATCCTGGCTGAAGAGGGGTGAAACCCCGAAACTGGTCCTAGGATACTTGTTTCCATTCCAGGGAGGACCTGGCTTTGCACTTCGGGCTGGACTGTTCCCATGAGGCACAGGGTCAAGACTGATTTGCATATGACTGGGTTCAAACTGGAATGGCATGGTGAGCCAAATAACGATGGATTTAGACCCAGATCTCTGTACTGGGGTGAAAGTATGACATAGGTCTGCATTCTGTCCATCAACTGTTATTTTTGCATTTGTCACCCCGAGTGGGACGGGTATGCCCAGACGTGGGTCTCGTGCTCTCCATGCCACTGGAATCAAGCTATCCTGGATGAAGAGGGGTGAAACCCCGAAACCGGTCCTAGGATACTTGTTTCCAGTCCAGAGAGGACCTGGCTTGGCAGTTCGGGCTGGACTGTTCCCATGAGGCACAGGGTCAAGACTGATTTGCATATGGCTGGGTTCAAACTGGAATGGCATGGTGAGCAAAATATCGATGGATTTAGGCCCAGATATCTGTACTGGGGTGAATGTGTGACATTGTTTTGCATTCTGTCCATCAATTGTTGTTTTGGAATTTGTCACCACGAGTTTGGCAGGTATGCCCAGACGTGGGTCCCGTACTCTCCATGCCACTGGAATCAAGCTATCCTGGCTGAAGAGGGGTGAAACCCCGGAACCAGTCATAGGATGCCTGTTTCCAGTCCAGGGAGGACCTGGCTTGACAGTTCGGGCTGGCCTGTTCCCATGAGGCACAGGGTCAAGACTGATTTGCATATGGCTGGGTTCAAACTGGAATGGCATGGTGAGCACAATAACAATGGATTTAGGCCCAGATATTTGTACGGGGGTGAATGTATGACATTGTTCTGCATTCTGTCCATTAACTGTTATTTTTGCATTTGTCACCCCGAGTGGGACGGGTATGCCCAGATGTGGGTCCTGTGCTCTCCATGCCACTGAAATCAAGCGATCCTGGCTGAAGAGGGGTGAAACCCTGAAATGGGTCCTAGGATACTTGTTTCCAGTCCAGGGCGGACCTGGCTTGGCAGTTCGGGCTGGACTGTTTCCATGAGGCACTGGGTCAAGACTGATTTGCATATGGCTGGGTTCAAACTGGAATGTCATGGTGAGCAAAATAACGATGGATTTAGGCCCAGATCTCCGTACTGGGGTGAATGTATGACATTGTTCTGCATTCTGTCCATCAACTGTTGTTTTTGCATTTGTCACCCCGAGTGGGACGGGTATACCCAGACGTGGGTCCCATGCTCTCCATACCACTGGAATCAAGCTATTCTGGCTGAAGAGGGGTGAAACCCCGAACCCGGTCCTAGGACACTTGTTTCCAGTCCAGGGAGGAGCTGGCTTGGCAGTTCGGGCTGGACTGTTCCCATGAGGCATAGGGTCAAGACTGATTTGCATATGGCTGGGTTCAAATTGAAATGGCATGGTGAGCAAAATAACGATGGATTTAGGCCCAGATATCTGTACTGGGGTAAATGTACGACATTGTTCTGTATTCTGTCCATCAACTGTTGCTTTTGAATTTGTCACCACGAGTGGGACGGGTATGACCAGACGTGGGTCCCGTGCTCTCCATGCCACTGGAATCAAGCTATTCTGGCTGAAGAGGGGTGAAGCCCCAAAACCGGTCCTAGGATACATGTTTCCAGTCCAGGGAGGACCTGGCTTGGCAGTTCGGGCTGGACTGTTCCCATGAGGCACAGGGTCAAGACTGATTTGCATATGGCTGGGTTCAAACTGGAATGGCATGGTGAGCAAAACAACTATGGATTTAGGCCCAGATCCCTGTAATGGGATGAATGTATGACATTGTTCTGCATTCTGTCCATCAACTGTTGTTTTTGCATTTATCACCACGAGTGGGACGGGTATGCCCAGACGTGGGTCCCGTGCGCTCCATGCCACTGGAATCAAGCTATCCTGGCTGAAGAGAGCTGAAACCCCAAGATCGGTCCTAGGATACTTATTTCCAGTCCAGGGCGGACCTGGCTTGGCAGTTCGGGCTGGATTGTTCCAATGAGGCACAAGGTCAAGACTGATTTGGATATGGCTGGGTTCAAACTGGAATGGCATGGTGAGGAAAATAACGATGGATTTAGGCCCAGATCTCTGTACAGGTGGGGTGGATGACATTGTTCTGCACTCTGTTCATCAACTGTTGTTTTTGCATTTGTCACCCTAAATGGGACGGGTATGCCCAGACGTGGGTCTCGTGCTCTCCATGCCACTGGAATCAAGCTATCCTGGCTGAAGAGGGGTGAAACCCCGAAACCGGTCCTAGGATACTTGTTTCCAGTTGAGGGAGGACCTGGCTTGGCAGTTCGGGCTGGACTGTTCCCATGAGGCACAGGGTCAAGTCTGATTTGCATATGGCTGGGTTCAAACTGGAATGGCATGGTGAGCAAAATATCGATGGATTTAGGCCCAGATATCTGTACTGGGGTGAATGTATGACATTGTTTTGCATTCTGTCCATCAACTGTTGTTTTTGAATTTATCACCACGAGTGGGACGGGTATGCCCAGACGTGGGTCCCGTGCTCTCCATGCCACTGGAATCAAGCTATCCTGGCTGAAGAGGGGTGAAACCCCGGAACCAGTCCTAGGATGCCTGTTTCCAGTCCAGGGGGACCTGGCTTGGCGGTTCGGGGTGGCCTGTTCCCATGAGGCACAGGGTCAAGACTGATTTGCATATGGCTGGGTTCAAACTAGAATGGCATGGTGAGCAAAATAATGTTGGATTTAGGCCCAGATCTCTGTACTGGGGTGAATGTATGACATTGTTCTGCATTCTGCCCATCAACTGTTATTTTTGCATTTGTCACCCTGAGTGGGACGGGTATGCCCCCGAACATCAAAGTTGCAGGACTTTCGCCTGTGGTCAAGCAAAGTGCTGAACTCAAAACAGTTTGCAAACTGAGCTACGGTGTACTGCTTTCTTTAGCCTACACATAAAATGCTCAAAAAGTCAGTTGGCCTGTGACCGCAAAGGTGTAGTCTTTTGATGCTTTATGTTCAGATGCACCAGAAAATCTTTGAATTCTCAGCTGCCTTCAAGTCTCTCAATGACTCACTCATAAGTTGTGGATGAGGGGACTAGCCATCAATTGGGAAAAATCAGTGCTCATACCCCTGAAAACTGCCAGCTATGGAGTTTCCCTTATTGTTTTCCTCAGATCCTATAAAATACTTGGGTGTATGGGTCCATCGGGATCCGGAAGTCGTCATACAAGAAAATTACGGGTGTGCATGTGCCAAACTTGATCAGCAGATTGAAAGATGGACTCCATTGCATCTGTCCCTAGCCGACCGTATTTCACTAATAAAAATGGTTATCCTACCGAGATTTCTGTACCTCTTCTCTAATAGTCTGATAAAATTGACACAACATTTTTTAAAAACTATGCGAACTGCTCTACTCAAGCTAGTATAGGGAGGCAAACAGGCATGCATCGGCTGGGCAACCCTTACATTGGACTATGACAAAGGCAGGTTCAGCGAGCCAGATTTGTACACATATTATCTCAGTGTCCAAGCGCAGTATGCGTAATATTGGTTTCATCTGCATGCATACACTCCACACATTGCAGTAGAAGATGGCGATGCCCATCCAACCCCCCTGTCAGGTATTATCACACATACTGGGCAGGGCACCCCAAAAACGGAGATTAACACAATTAATACCCGAATCGCAGCGTGGCACTCCATACGCCAACTTGCTTCTAAACTTCCTATGTATGCCCCAGCGCTGCCCTTTGCACACCATGCTGCCTTATCGGTGACACAAGAAGACGGTCCTGTCAGATCATTAAAGGAGGTAGGATTAGTCACCATGCACGATCTTTATCCAAATGACAAATTTCTCACAGCTGAAGATCTTCAATATATTGCTAATCCCACACCACTATTTCAATTCACTATTCACAGACTCCGCCATGCAGTTAAATCACATTACTCAATGTACCCGGAGGAGCCACCCGCCCTACAATCGCAACAGTTAGTACTAACCACTCCTATGTGCAAGAAGCTAGTCATCAAATTGTACAAAGTGATAAGGGCTAAAACGACAAGCGCCCCAGATAAAAGCCTTGCACATTGGAATAATAAATTGCCTTCCCCCCCTAACACCCTCACAGTGGGAACATATTTGTAAGCTTACCAGTCAACTCACTCCAAATGGCAACTTACGAATTATACATTTTAAATTTCTACATCAGATCTATCACACACCCCTCAAACTACTTAAATATGGTGTACGTGACTCTAGCAGATGCAAACGCTATAACCAACAAGATGTAGACTTCTGGCATCTAGCATGGTAATGTGGGTTGGTGGCTAGATTCTGGGAGCAAGTGGTACAGCATAGATCTACGATGTCTGGGATTGAATTGCACTGCACGCCCTTGATATCTTTATTGTGCTATGTTCCGCATGTGAAAGGAACACTAGGTAGATTCATATGCATTGCGCTCTTAATGGCGAAACGGCGAGTAGCTGTGACCTGGGAGAGTGTGCTTGCACCGAGGGTTGAACATTGGCTCAAAGATATGGTATACTGCAAAGAAAAACTGGAGCTGTATGCAGAAGAATTACCAACATTCTCCAAACCCAAGGACATCTGGGAGCCACTACGTCAAGTTTTTCAACAACAAGCCTCGCGCAGCTCTCCGGAAGCAGCAATTTGATTATATATGTAACCTCCAAACCCAAGGACATCTGGGAGCCACTACGTCAAGTTTTTCAACAACAAGCCTCGCGCAGCTCTCTGGAAGCAGCAATTTGATTATATATGTAACCTGGAAATCTCTTTGTAATGCCAACTGTGGTCACTAATTATTTATATGTAATTAATAGGCCTGTGTACTAAACAATCACATTTTGTTTTTGCAGTTTTGTTAATGTGTTACCTTGCATGGTAGCAGGGTGGATCATCTTTGCTCTGAAAATGCAATAAAAGGAGTTTAAAATAAATGAATAAAAATAAAAAACAATTGAAGCATGGCATCTGCTCATATATTGTAAACATCCAAATAGAGTGATGAAGGTTATGCTTTTCTTGCTTTTCAGGATAGGGAGGCACCCTATGCTAAGTGGCTAATAAGTTAATGATGAAAAACCAGTGACTGCCCTTCATTTTTTACAAGATCTTATTTATTTTTTTGGTAAGGCAAACTTGTTCACTAAGTTATTTTTTTGTAGGTCTCATAAGTTGATGCACAGCCTCATCTTGCCTTTTGCTTGTGGGTCCAACACTAGGGGTGACACCCATCCTGATGACTCCACTGGCCCTATTATGCCAGTGTCCAGTAATTCTTTTTAACCTTTTTATTCATCTTTAAAATTCACCAGAACAATCCTCACTCTCTGAATAATCAGATTGGCCAGTTCCTTCAAAATGATCCCATGTGAAAACCCATCAAATTATCCTATATTTTCAAAAATGACCCTTGAAAACTCCCTCATTATTCTTCCCGTATTCTCACTTGTCCCTACAACCAAAACCTCTTTCAGACAGTTGGTATCCAATAATATATTGAGCGCCCTATTATCCAACCACTGAATTACTGATGGCCCTGCAAGAGCCATGTATAGTTTTCCTTTTGTCCTTCTATTCTTAAATTCAAAAGTTAGCTGTCTGTACCTATCATTTCTATGTCTCCCACCCGTAAAACTCTCTGGATTGATGCCAGGTGGTATTAAAACCTAACCAAGTTTTCCCACAAATATTTCTTCTCTTTCCCTTTTTAGATTGCTCTCTTAAAAATAGCATATGGTAAGGATGAATCAGCTATGATGTTTATTTAGATTCTTCACTTAGGTTTTTTTCTTCATCACACCATCAATACTTTTAATATCTTCTCCCAGATTCAAAATTGATTCTACTCCATTCACTTTTTTTCAGAGTTACTCAATGCACTAAATTGTTCTTTTGTAATCCATTTGGCTTAGTACCCCTCCTTTTTCTTATGAAATGGCCAATTAATTCAGATCCTGAAACATTTTGATTAACTGTTGGACAAGTTTGCTCTAGGCCAGATAGCCTGTACTTCCACATCTATAGCAGTTGTTATGTGTAACACCGTCATATATTGTGCCCTTCATATGTCTTAACCTCACCTTCATATATATATATTTTCCTTAATTTGGATTTGTTCGAATCATCCACTTTTGTTTCTCTTTAACTTACTGTCAATTTGTGTTCCCTTCATATTCTCCAGCTCTGCTTTGGCACATCTACTAGTAAGCTCAGATTTACCTACAATGGTAATCACAATCTCCATTCACCCATAACCTATCCTGGATATTAGGATTAGTTGTCTGCATGGTGGGCTGATCTCTCAAAAACTCACCATGAAGGTTTCCAAATCAACAAGCTATCGGATAATGATTTAGAGCAGATCTAGGCTCTCACTCTTCTCTTGCCTCTTTTGAAGCCTGCTGTGGTTGCATAGTAAATATCAAGGTCCTGGAAAGAGATCTGGAAAAAATCTGAATGGCAGTTCTGGGCTTCTTCTCAGTTATTGTAGACCTGCAGTGCAACATATATTTTATCTCTTTACCGAGTCTAATATTCCCCTTAGAATGCAGAGTTGTAATTGATCAAGGTCCCCCCTCAATTCTTCTCATTTCCTAACTGCTTCACTTGGGGAATAGAGGAATGATATGGTGGTGCCAAACATTTTAACGGTGCTGCACACATAATAAGTGTATGCATTAGGGCAGCATTTCCCAAATAGTGGGTCGCGACCCACTGGTTGTTCGTGAGCCGATGTTTTGCAAAAGCTGAAGCAATAAATAAAGATGCCCTCAAATTCTGTATTTACCTTCTCATATTTAAGGCGCTTCGAAGACAGAGGTCATATATCAGGCTATGTCTTCTGACAAATTGCTGCATTCTATTTTTAATATGGGGATTGGTGTTTACAAACTCCTTTCACTTTGCAGTTAGATAAATAAAAGCAAAGTATATTATGTGCCAATCATGCTGGAGTACAAGGACAGTGAAAGGAAAGGTTGTAGGACAGAGCTTCCCACACATTTTAGAGCCATGGCCCAATTTTCAGAACAACAAACTTTCGCAATCCACCTAGCTTAAATGGACATGAGGGGGCAATTTCTTTTATGTAACTAAAACATCATGTGGTATGGCACTGCCATTTAGAGACAGCAAATTTTCAATTGAAATTGCCACTACATTGCACAGATATACTATTTAAAATGATATCACACACAAATGATAATGTGTGGAAATCTGGTATTTAGCATTTGTGCATTACCAATTAAAGTGTCTTGATTTGTTTTGATCCAATTAAAATATTTTTTTTTCCATCACAAAAAAAAAGAAATGTTGTGGATGAGATATCCTCTGTTAAAGGAAATCTAGAGTACTCATTTACAATTACCATTAGAGGATGTCCATCATCAGTGGATCACAGATATCAATGCTATTCTCTCCCATGCCTGCTTATGGAGTTCTGACATGACAGAAGTATGCTAAGTAATGTTTGTAGAGAGGCAGTTACATAGGTGACAGGCCTGGAGTTACTTTTCAATCCTCTCATCTGAATATGAAAACCAAACTCTATCTCTGAGAGCTCTCTTGGTGACAATAATACCACAATGTCCTCTGTGAGCCACTTCAATTATTTTCTGTCTTAAACTCTCCAGAATTAGGATTCTTTCCCGTCACAGTATAACTCCTTCCTGAGTTATAGATAGTTCATCTTGAATGTTTTTATACTTTTGCTATTCACCATCACTGGGGAGAGGTCGAGAGTGGTTAATGTAGGCTTAGTCGTCTTAGATGGAGTACCTTGACCTTGTATAAGCACTCTGGAAAAGTAGCCAGCAGTGTTTTGATCATTCCCTGGATGATGTACAAGGGACTAATCATACTCTTGTAATCAGGGTCCCCACTGTTCAATGCGAGGAGGCATCTTGGTGTTTGGATTGCCAAAAATAGTCAATAAAGCTTGATGATCAGCTACCAGCATAAAAAGCTTTCCATACAGGAATACATGGAAATGTTCACAAGCCCATACCATGGCCAAACTTTCTCTCTTGCGTTGAAAGTAACCACATTCTGTTTGGGACAAATTGCCAGTGGAAGCTCCTCTTCTAAGGCAGAGGAGTGTCGCCCCACTACCAGGAGCAGCAAACAAAGGAAAAAATAAAATGATAGTAACTGAATGTTATTATCATTTAAATTTTTCCTCCTGCTGTGGCAGTGTGCGAGGGGGCATGCCGGGGTTACAGGGGAGAAGTGGTAGAACACTCCTGTGTGCAGTGACTGTTTGGTTGGCGCTCTTGGGCTGCCCAAAACAGTCATGCGCACCCCCTTGTTCTCCATGTAGGCTGCATTACAGACTGCATGGAGAACATGCGCACCACTCCAGCCCCTGGCTGAACTCTGTCTCATGGCATTCAGACCAATCACAATGCTGCATTGCAGTGTTGTGATTGAGTTAAGGGTGGGAGCCTGGCTGCCTGATTCCTGATCCAACCTGGAGTCAGACACAGGCGCGCAGGAGAGAAGACGCGGGACCCTGCGGTGGCAGCAAGTTAAAAAAAAACATTTTAAGCTGCCAGCGTCTCCTCCCCTTTCCCCCGCACCCACCCCTGACCCCATGAGCTGTGCCGGCCACCCCTGCAAATTGCTATTGGCATATGCCACAATATTCCTTCGAGCATTGGGTTGTCCACTGTGCTGTGCCAGGATAGTGCCTAACCCGACAGGGCTAGCATCAGCAACAACCTCTGCATGAAGTTTTGGATTGAAATAGGCCATTTCAGTAGCAGTTTCAATGGCTCGTTTGATTACTACAAACTTTCCTCACATTCTTGTGACCACTTCAATGAAACCTTTTTCTTTCTTAACTCTTGAAAGGGAGAACTTATCGAGGCAATGTCTTGTATGTATCTCGAACAGTAGTTGGCCATACCAAGAAATGAGCGTATTATAGAAACATCTTATGTGGGATCACCATTTGACAGCGCTTCTACTTTAGCAGGATCAGATGTCATACCCCCATCAGACAAGAACTGGCCAAAGAATTTTAACTTTCTTTTGTGGAAATCGCACTTGTCTACATTGAAAGGCAGGTCTGCATCTGTCAGTAAGCGACATACTTGGGTGAGCTTTATCATGCTCCTCCTGTGTAGCTCCAAAAAACAATATTATTGCTATAGTTGAATGCGTTCACAACCGGCTGTATGGCATGTCAAATGAGGTATTGTAAAATCTCTGCAGCCGATGACACACCAAAATGGAGTCTTTTATATCAAAACAGACTGAGGTGTAGGAAAGGTTGTAATATACCTGCAATCTTCTTTGAGTTCCAATTCATGATAACCTTTATTTAAATCAAGGCGAGAGAAAACCTTTGCACCATTTAATTGTGTTATCATGTCAGCAATGTGTGCACCTGGATGTCATTCTCGTTCAACTAGTACTCCTCTAGTACTGTTTCACTTACTCATAAATGCAATTCACACAGGTACAGGCGTAGATTTATGCCTGTCTTGTCTCTCGTGTGGAGTTCTTAGACATGAGTGCAGAGAACAATGGACAAATAGGTCTGTGTTACTGGTGTAACTGCGGGATTGGCAAGCACAAATGCCTGGAAAATGGAGATTATACTTTACAAAGTGGAAGAATGAAAGGGGAAATTAATGAGGTGCACATGGAAGAAAATTCAAGTGCAAAATAGTACCTACAAATTGGTAAGGGGTTTACCCATTGCCAAACTGCACCAAAATTGCTCCAGGTCAATGGTGGAAAGTAGTCAGCTGACCTGGTGGACTACAGCCCGCCACATTTATAGTTTTCTACCTTACAGATGAAGATCTCTGTGCCTTCAGAAAATCCACTGCCACTTGCAGCTGCCTTCTTCCATGGGATAATTTTTCCCAGCGCATATGGGGTCATTAATCACCTTTCCTATTCAGGACGGCCAGGTTTTCATAGTGGTCTCAAAAAGAAAAAAAAAGCACAAAATGGATGATGGGGCTAAAAAGCTTCCTCATCCATTAAGAATAATTTTTGAATTTTGGACCTTAAACTCTCCTTAGATATGGGTTTGAGGATAGTCTGAAGAATGACAGGCCAGACATATCCAACCTTTAAACCCCTCGAAGCTCACCCAGAACATTTTTGCAACGGATTTAAGGCTGTTACACTCAGCTGGGAACTGCTGATTTCAGGAGCTGTGCTGAGAACTTTCCAGAGTTGAGCTGCATCCAGGAAAAGAAGCAGTGCTCAATGTGCTTTTAGGCACCACTTTGCTGGATGCCATGCTCAGCACATTATTACGCTTTTGTGCTGCCTAGACAACACTAATGCCATCATGCTCATAGTGACCTGAAGAGTAAAGAGATGTTCTACATAACATAATCTGCCCTTTCCAAGATAGTGGTTTATCCATTCAATGCTATACAACGTTCTGAAACCAAGATGGAGGAGTTTTTTGGTGTTTGAATCATATATTGAAGAGGCATTTCCAAGTGATGATTATTTCGCCATGCATTAGTTCCCTTATTCTTTATTGCATTCTTCCCCATATTACTACTATTTTAGTCCTAAGTTTTATTCAGGCATTTGGAAATTCTACTGGACCTACTTCAGGACACTGTTGCTTTACTTTTACCTTACATGTTAGAGGGAGTCTGGTGCCTTGCTAATAACTTCAGTATTATTTGTAATCTTTATTCAGGATCTACAAGAATGCCAAGAAGGATTTTTAACCTTTGCGGCTATTTCCACCTACCTGGCACCTTTCAGACATGTTATTCAGTGCAGGGTGGGCACCTAGTGGCTACTAGGCAGATTTGCCCTTTCATCAAGCAATCTAGATTGGGACTTAAAAGATCTTAGCAGCATTCTGACCATGACAATACAAATTAAGAAAATACACATATTTAAGTAACGTTCTACATTCATGCCAAGTTTGATGTAATTCTGTTTAGCTATATAATTTTCTGTGGTGGCAGACAAAAACAATTCAGCCGATTTGGGTTTGACATGGGAAGTGTCATGCAGATCCATCTTGATGGGAGGGAGAGTGGGTCAAAAAAGTGACTTATTCCCTTTTGACTCCCATAGGAATCTGTGCTAGAAGCTACTAAAAAAGCTGAACAGAATTGCCGCACACTTGGAATGAAACTAGAACCAGCGCCTTTGCTTGGTTTGGTGAAAAATCCATTCAGAAATGTGTTTACCAAAAATGTGTTGGTTGGAGTTTGAAGGGTTAAAAGCCAGAGATAACTGGACTGCAAAATACATCAAACTCAGGTTCAAGGATATTTCATAGAACCCAATTTAACAGTTTGTGGACCAAGCCCCATGCCCCATAATGGAGGTTGCAACAGAGCCGTTGGGTCCATGGACCAAACTTTGGAACCTTAGACCTAAAATGGAGAATGGTATTAAAAATCTCCTCCAATGGAAGGGGTCTTTTATTTTTTAATTAGGTCCACGGACAATCCGTGAACCCAGGATTGGGAACTTTGCATATCCTAACAGTCCATATGTTTCTAACTTTTAACCCTTTTAGGTCCACCCAAAACATTTTAATAATGCTTATTTCTTTAATAGTACTGAACAGATTTCACCACACCATGTAAAAGTACACATCTGCTCAAAATTTGACACTGATATAACATGTGCAGCTAAGGTGTGGAATGTCAATTTTTGTACAGGTCTCTACAGTCGGAAAAAGTAAGGGGTAAAAATGTGTTTTCCTAATTAGCTCTCATTGAAAGTTTGCTCAAAGCTACAGCAAAAGCTTCTAGAAGAAGTTATTCCAATCTTGGCATGATAGTAAAACTTTACTTAGAAAGTTTAATTTCCTGGAAATTAGCATTCCAAAAGTTTTTTTTGTGGGTCTCAAACTTGACTGAACTGTCCATCAAGATAGAGATTTCTGGACCATTAGTCCTAAGATGGCTGCCAACCAGGGGTTGTGGGCTCAAAATTCAATTGGACGAGGAGCTTTTTCCCCATTTTAGACATGTGTACCAAAAGCTCCCTGGTTGGCTGGTTACAACTAGAAGAAAAATATTGTGGCCACCATTACAAGGATGATTACAAAAGAAATGAAGGAGCCATAAGGGGCCTGGGGAGCATCCCATGACCCTCTTGTGAGGTGAGGTGCACCCCCTGAAGAGAATCTCTTTAAAAATTGCAAATTTATTTTGAAATTTTGTACCCCCGAGGTCGGATTAATGGTTGTCAGTGCGCCCCCAAGATCAGTAAACCCACATCAAGTATCCTATATCCGTATTGGACCGTCTACAGCATTCACAGACCAGTACTGGGTCCATGAATTCCCTTAGTATCGGATAGACATACTTCAGGGGATTTGCAGTAAAGGTAAATGTGTGCGAGGGTACACTAACCACTAGACAAGGCTCAGAGCTGTTTGATTTTTTGTGTGAAAAAAATAGGGTCTGACCACAGGCCAGGTCCTTCAACCATTCCCCTCTGTGCTTGGCCGAAGACCATGTGCATTGGATTTGCATGCCCACGAAGCATAGGATGCCGGATATGGCCACATCAACAACTGCAGTGCATGGTCAAAGTACTTGTGGCTCTAAGGATGGCCACCTACAGCAGGCTAAGCACAGGGCCTGGCCAATGGCATACAGTGGAAGGGTGGGCGCAGTGCAATTATCCCCAGCTGTGCAAGGCCAAATGCTGTATGAATTGTGGTTTGGCTGCCCACAGGGAGTTGGGTGTATGGCCAGGCATTGCCCAGCCATGTGACTAACCCCACATTGTGCACTGGCGAATCCTGAGTGCAATGGCTGTTGCAACTTATGACCAGTTTAGAGACGTTCCTGGCTAGTGGCGAGGCCTGTATTCAATGCCTGCATGCACAGGGGTGTTGGCCTACTGTGGTGGGTTAGGGAAATGTTGCACCCCAAAAATCCACTTATTATCATTAGCTTTTGTTATAAAAACATATCCGATGGTTTAAAAACCTCTGAAATTCACTTAAAAAACACAGTTAATGTACAATGATGGTTACGAATTAAAACTTTGCCCTAACATGGAAATGTATCTATCTCAAGGTGCCCTGACACCCTTGACAACTATGCAGTCACAGGGATTTTGACTAAGCATTTTGTAAATATCTCAGTGGACAAGAGAAGAGGTGGTGTTTCTCTTATGAGAGATGTTTCTCTGTAATTCCCTTGCCTCTTTGCTAGATTTTATCAAAATGACACTCCCTTCTTGATTTGTAACTTTTTAAAACTTATTTTCATAGAAACAGAGCATGCAAAGCATGTTTTTAGGGCATGTAACACAAATTTCAGCAAATGCTGCCCTCAGAATTATATAGCAATAAGATTTACTCAATAGATTGCAACATCCTTACATTCAAATTTAGTCATCAATACTGAGGAATGCCAGGATGTGTGCAACTAGAGCGTGGTATTAGATCAGGGCAAATTATGGTAAACAAAGAAATAAAGGTAACAATGTTTTACTTGTTTGAGAAATGAGAAGCATGAATTTAATCTCTGTAAAGAACCCAACTGACAAGAGATAAATAGTTTAGTATGTTGTGTATGTAGGATGTAGGTGCATTTTGCAAGAGAGAACGGAAACCTTGGCATATGGGAAAGTAAGACAGATGTTACTATGTTGGGTCATTTGAGGGGATGTGAAGCAGAGTTGATTCCGAGGTCCAACCAAGGGGCAGTGAAAATTATGCTACGGAGTTGAGATATGGCATTGGCTGGAAATCTGTAGGTAAGAAATCTGTGACAGTTGTGGAAGTCACTGCTGAAGTTGCATCTGTCCCTGATCACGGGGGTAAAGTATTGCCTCTGGCAGTGAAGGTGCCTGGGGGTTGGGTTTGTGGTTTGACACCACCCTAATAAATAAATGGCCGGTAATTGGGCATGGGGGCCATGCGTCGGGTCTGCTAGCTCTGTGTCGGTTTTTTCTCATTTTGAGCCAAGAGTGAAAGACAAAACAGTGACCTTCTATCTAAACGAGAGATAGAAAGTGACATAGATTACCTCGAATCAATCCTGAAAAATGTCGTTTTTGGAAGTGAGTTGTGAAAGGATATACATCATCCAGTCAAAGGATGGTAAAGAACCTATGCTCCAGGGAAAGACAAATGCAAGAAGTGGAAGGAAATCCACTGAATATTAAGAAAGCAAATGCGATTGGCAAGAAAGTCAACTAATGAGGTGTGGGCTTATCAAAAGCCCACTGTCACTATTGGTATTGTACAATATAGGTCTTTGACAACAAACAGCTAAGAGCTGTCTTTATGTAAGACCTAAAAATGGTACACTAACCATCACAAATCAGCAAGATTTTGGAGATGACCTTTAAACTGTAGCTGTATCATATTTTTGCAGCAGCAGCTCAAGGATAAAAACATGATGATTTTATATGACGTCAGGTTACAATTCTGGTAAAACTGAAATGAACTAGAATAAGATGGAAAGGCTTTCCAGGTTACATGGTCCAGTGTAGCATAGTTATAAGGCAAATGCCATACTGCATACAGTGATTTCATAGGGGGTTAATTTTGTGCTCACTTTGTGTTAGTGGATGGAGGTGGTGGGCACCATCATTTATTTTTGAGGACCAGGACTTAGTTTTCATTGTAGGAAATTAGGTGACTGGTTGAGGTGGGTGAGGACCTACTCAAGAAGCAACCACAATTCTTGTCAGGGTGAAATACAAGCAAACCCCAAATTAACCTGTGCCTAACCCTCTGGTAGCGTGGCACAAAAACAGGCTTAACTTAGAGGCAAGGGGTAAAATATATATGCAGCACTTAGACAGCAATAAAGTGAAACCTCAACACAAGAACAATTCCACACCAATTTAGAAAAATAGAGTAACATTTAATGAACTATTTGACACCAAAACAACAGGAATCCAATCAGTAGAACCAGTGATATGCAATTTAAAGATTTAGGTAAAAGTAGTGCTTAAAAGCAAAAAACGCCAACTATAGTTATCTGGTCACGATGGACCAGAACATAGTCACATGTTCAGGCCAAATGCGATGAAGCGTGGGACAGATACAGGGACCAATTTAGACTCGCTGAACAAAGAACCTTAAATCCTTGTTGTGGGGCTTTGGGAGGTCCCGCGTTGATGTGTTGCACAGCATTGATTCCGAGGACTTGCGGGGATTCGATGGGAGATCCAGCATTGAGGATGCATTGTGCAGCAGTAGTTCTGAAGAGCTGCAGGGCTGTGGCACCATTTGGAGGTAGAATTCATAGCAGGCAGAGTCCAGGATTCAAGGAGGTTGAAGCCTTTTCTGTCCCCAAGGATCTGGTCAGGAGGCCAGTCAACTGGACTTTGCAGTCACTCTGGTGGTCCAGGGTTCAAGATGCAAATCCATTCCTCACTCAGGTAACAGGGCAGCAAAGAAGCAGTCCTTCTTGTAGCATAGCAGCACAACAGTCCATTTTCTGAGTCTTCTACAAGTCCAGATGTGTACTGAAGAGTTGGGTCTGAGGATCCACCGTTTAAAGCTTCTAGAGTCCTCCCCCTACAGAGGTGTCTGGAATTTTCTGCCTCCCCGCCCTGCTCCCCGGCTTGTTTGGGAGCACAAAAGACTCATGTGAAACCCTTTGTGATTGTGCTGAGGCAGAGTCTTTGTGATGTGCAACTGTGATAGGTGACAGCTCCACCCCCTATCTAGTCAGAGATGGCTCATAACGCCAAGACCTATTCCCCCTCTGTGTCACTGTCTGGGAGCAATACACAAAAAACAATTGCCAGCTACACCTAGTCATGTGACCCAGGATACAGGCTGTGGTCACCAAATGGTTGGAACAAGAAAATGCCAACTTTCTAAAAGTTACATTTTCGGAATTGGGACTTAAAATCCAAATTTAGCATTAAAGAGGGTTTTACCATTCTTTAGAGACCAAACTTGATATTCCTACATGCTTCCAATTGAAAGTTATCACTTATTAAATGTAATCAGGTACCCCAATGTTATTCTTTGGGAGATGCATGCCTCGCAGTAGGGAACAAGTAATGTAAGAATCTTTCACTACCAAGACATGTAAAAGTCAAAAGTGCATGTCCACCTTTTTAAATACAATACAGCATGCCTTATGGGCTGTTTAAGGCCTACCCTAGGGGTGACATAATTGTATTAAAAAGGAAGGTTTCGGCCTGGCAAAGGTTTATTTTGCCAGACCTAATAGTAGTTTAAAGGCACACATAGACTGCAATGGAAGTTCTGAGACATGTTTAAAAGTGCTATTTAATTGAGTGGCACAATCAGTGCTGCAGGCCCACTAGTAGCATTTAATTTACTAGCCATGCGTAGTACCACTTTATTAGGGACTTGCAAGTAAATGAATTGTGCCAATTCTACCATATTTATAGGAGAGAGCACAAGCACTTTAGCACTGGGTCGCAGTGGTAAAAGTGTGTACAGTCCAAGAAGTCAACAAAAATGGGTCCAGAAAACAGGATGATGAAGGTAAAAAGTTTGGGGATGACCGAGCAGAGAGGGCCAAGCACAACATTCATCATCACCCTCTAACAACAAGAGAGAAAAAAAGCCTAAAAGGTAGAAAGAAGGTTGAGAAATATAGGAAAATGGTGACAAACGGAGACAGCAGGGATAATAAAGAAGAGCCTGCAATAATGAGATAAAGTCAAAGGAAGCAGAGGGTGGTAGAACAAAGAGGTATGAGGTTGAATACAGATTAGGCAGCGCTAGTATTTCTTAACCCCGACATTTCACAGCCCTAGCCTTGGTTCTCAAATAAATATTTGGACCTCTTATTGTATTTAACTAGTTAATCACTAGGTTCAAAGGCTTTTTCAAATGTGCAGGGGCTTCTCAAGAATATAAATCATGTAATTTGAATTTCCTGCTTAAAAAGTTGAAATATTTGGAACTGTTTCATGTGTTACCTGGTTGATGAACAATGGGTGTCCTCTACACAAATGCAATCCCGAAGAAGCCAGTTATCACTCTTGGAAATCTTGTAGAAGGCTGACCCCGGGATAAAGTAAATTAGTTTGCAACAGAGAGAGATCGCAGCAATTACCTTCAGATGGGAAACTGTCGGAGCTCAATTTACAGATAGAAATGAGAGCTACCGACCTTTTAAAGGAAAAACAAAAGTAGCACTGCGTCCAGAATACTCTCTGCATTCTTGAACACCACAGGGAATTATATTCTGAAATAAAAAGATACGTTATTCTCTTTGTCTTAAGACGAATGAAACAAAAAATGGCCCCCCAAATAACAGTGGGCATTACCATTAATTACAGTATAGAGTATAGAAACTAAGACCTTGCTGTAACTGAATAATTGGTGAAATGAGCAGCAGAGATGTAACGAGACTTACTCAAGATCACACTCAGTGGAGGAAGAGAAGATGAACGTGGACTGCTCCCATAGACATAATTCAGGACACTACAGAGGGCTTGGTATGTCTGGAGCTAGCCAAGACCTTTAGATTTTACTAAAATATGTATAAAATACTAACTTAGATTAGCTTTCAGCTAGCCCTCGTCATCCACTGGGCTGTTATTGTGTAATACAACTGATTTTTTCTCATCCAGTATGGCATACAGGCTCTTGTAATAGGTTAACGTCACTGTGAGTGACGTCATTCTGCCCTTTCAGAAAGAGCACATTTACACACAAACTGTTTCACTTAAGTGTCAAGGACTACTAAGGCAATGTGTGATTTTTGAAACCCAAAAATATCTTTGCTTTTAGCTGATTTCTTTTTATTTAGACAGACTAGGACAGGGCATCTTCCTCAACAATACCATTTGCAAGACCATGACAAAGCAAAACAAACATTGACTAAGCCAAAAGAATGGCGGGCAACGCCAGATCTGTTGGCTTTGCCAATACTTCTTAATATGTATTGTCAGCATTTCACTGTATGGTGGCTAACATTTAAGACTCTAAATTATGTTGATATATTAACCCACAGGCTATCATTGAGACGTTTAGTTTGTAAAAAAGTACTTTACCGTAACAAAAATATCTGTAATTGAATGAATGAGTGACATTTTTCAAACCACACACACTTGTAAGTCATCTCTCAGCACAGTAAGAGTCAGTCGGATTACACAGCTGGTAGGTTGCCGAAACACAAAGGGCTCAAGGGCTCTTAGCGGCATTGTAGCTTTCAGTTTTCCCACTTGCTTAGAGATGCAGCTCCTAAGTGTTATAGTGCTGAGAGAGTTCTAAGCTTTTTCTATATTGTAATCTACATCAATGTAGGTGGTGGTTAACAGTACAATGCTTGGAATGCATAGGGCTGATCCCAAAGAAAGCTTTTTGTGCTGCTGCTACTATCTACTTTACCGTATATACTACTGCTACAACCACTATTGTTACGCTACTACAATGAGTACTAATACAACAACTACGACTACTGGTACTATGATTGCTTCTGCTACTACTACTGCTACAACTGCTGTTACTATTACTGCTACTACCAGTATGATTACACCTACTGCTACTTCTACTGTCCATGCAACTGCTGCTACTAATATTACTGCTACTACTGTTACTATTACTACTACTAGCATCCATTACTTAGATAGGTATTTACGCGCTGGCCTTCCTGCAATGTGTAGTTTTTTTTAGGAAAGCAAAGCAATATGCTTTCTTTGAAACCTGGCAATGAAGTAGCCAACTAGGGATCAGTTGAAAACTAGACTCCAGGGGCCTGGGCTGAGAGGACAAGAAATTCTGCACAGCAAACATGACAGAAACTCATGGGGTGGCAGGCAGCATGCTGCAGCAAGTGACAAACTGTGATCAGGGCTTTGAAGAACTCTCTTTGATCCATAGCCAGTGCAGATAATATTGAAAATAGGGAGTACAAATGGGCATGTGTACTTTTTTGGGAAGGAAACACTCTTTACAAGGTTGCATCCACTATGTTGTGATCGAAAGATCGATCTACAAAATATTGCATCGCCTACCTCGCCTACCACTACATCACCAAAATAAGAGTATACTGTATTCACTCTTTATAACGCCACACCCACTTATATTTACTTACCTTGCTATGTAATGTTAGAGAAATTAGAGCTCAAAGAATGTTCTTACAAGTCGATATTTTGATGATAGTGTTTTGGTTGAACGCCTTTATGATACAATGTAATCGGATTCAGTGCTGAGATTTGTTTAATGGGCTGGTGAGACCTCCCTTTTGTTCAGTGAGCTCATTGTAACCCCATTGCACAGCTCATCATTCTAGATAGAAACAGACAAGAAAGAGCTAATTGATCGTTTTAGATATGGCTACAGTAGATGTAACTGCTCCATCAGTTCTCCAAAAGAGTACAATAAGGAGTACAGGAAGACAGAGAGACCCTTGGGTCACTGGCTTCTTTGTTGCTTCCACTAAGCCTGGACTGGTGGCTTAGTGGTCTAATTCATCCACTGCAGGGGCCTGTTTTCGACCTCATGGTCACAGGTTCAAATCCTGGTGGGTCCACTCAGCCTTTCATCCATCTGAGGTTGATAAAATGAGTATCATTGAGTTAGGTGACAATAAACATCTTCTATTCAGCACCATGACACCCATGGGTGATAAGTGTGCTTTACAAATACATGTGTTATGTTTGTAATGATTTGTTATTGCCCTGAGAGGCTGTCCTTTAAGGCCATGGCATTTTGTGGATGGCTAGTGTTTTGTACTGGTTGCCAACAGCCAAGTAATTTGTACATGATGTAGACCAAGGGGAGCACTCAAGAAGAAGGCAACACTGAACAGATCTTCTCCCTTCCTGGGTCTCCCTCCCAGTAATTGCATGTCAAATTAAACTGCACATGTTTAGCACCAGTGTCTGCCTTTAAAGTAAGGGGCACTGTGCAGGTACATGTGAAAACATGACCACTTATGTGCGCACTGGTGCAAGCTGCACATGAAAGACTACAGTCGTGAGCAGCCTGATAGCTGTACACAGGTAATCTACCTGAGGAATTTTTAAACTGCAAATTTGACCTGGCAAAAGCCGCTTTTGACAGGCCTAAACTTTATTTTTTAAATATTAATGAGTCACCCATTTGGAGACCTTATTGCCCACAAAGGCAGGGTGCATGATATTTAAAAATAGGCCATGTAGAAAAAAATGTGGAACATGTCTTACAGTGACATAAACTGAAAAACGATTTTCAATGTAGTAAGGCTGGCTGCTGCTGTAGGGAATCATTAGGCTACAGTGTTACATTTATTAAATAATAAATCCGAATTGGTAGCAGCTAGCCAAATCCATCCTCCTCTCATTTAACCTGTAATTTAAAATGCTCTTTATTGGGAAGGTCAGATTTTAAATTATTATTTTAGAAATGCCACTTTTACAAAGTTAGCATTTTCCTGCCTAAATGTTTTTGGGGGCTTTCTGAGAGTTTCCAGCTGCCTTGGCTGGTGATGGCTCTCTCATAGTAAATG
Source organism: Triturus cristatus (assembly GCF_964204655.1). Lineage (NCBI taxonomy): Eukaryota > Metazoa > Chordata > Amphibia > Caudata > Salamandridae > Triturus > Triturus cristatus. The sequence goes on along the minus strand of NC_140595.1, from coordinate 455,136,446 downwards.
TGTATTGTAGGCAAACAGTGAACAATAAGGGCCTAGGTGTATATAGAGTAAGTCTTGCTGACAGGACGGCTGGGCTGCCCTGATTACACTTCAAAGGAACCAGACAATCGACTCTTGTTTCAATAGTCAGGTTGGACCCAAAGACAGGAAAAAGGGATGAACTAACTAGAACCAGTTTTAGGGTTAGACAAAGGGGTGTCCCCCACCCACAGGCTGGTACTGGGCATAAATGTGCCATCTCCAGAACATGAAAGAGAACAAGACCCTGGACCTGGACTGCGACAACGGCAGCAAGAAGGACAAGCTTCCTAATGGACTAAGGACTCTTTCTGCAGCTGACCCCAGAACTAGTGGATGTCTCGGGGTCAGTGATGCTGGCTCATTAACCCCCCTGAGGACCATATGGGGGAATTCCTGACTACTGGCCCAAGCAGAAAGAGGGGAGCATCAGGAGTCTGGCACAGGAGAATGCTGGTGTAGGAAGCCAGTGAAACAAGGTTGCTGCGCCCCTTTGGAGGCCAGGAAGCCTGCTGAAAAAGCTCCCGGTGGCTAGAACTCATCTCTGCAGTAAAATGAGCCCAAGATCATTGAAATTGGCCCAATGGGACCAGCCATATCCCAATTTAAAGACCTTGACTTTTGACCTCCCTGTAAACAAAGGAAAGAGTTAGTTGAGCTCTGCAATTCTTTTTTTAAATAACCCCAAGGGGGTCAGTTCAGGGGTCAGTGCAGAAGTCATTAATTTCACACCCTGGTGTAGGAGCTGTCCATGGGACCCCCTCCCCCAAATGCTATATGCCCCCTGGGCTCCTATCTCCCAGGGGCTAACACAAAGAAAACAAGATGTATTTTTGTATTTGTAATTGAATTTATAGGGCGCGCAGCTACCCTCACGGGGTCTCCCGGCGCCAATAGAGTTAATGATTACGCATTGCAGTTGTTAGTGAGAGAAGAGCCAGGTTTTAAGGTCTTTGCGAAATTTTAACAGAGATGGTTCAAGTTTCAGCGTAGCTGGGAGAGAGTTCCACAACCTGGGGGCAACGCAAGAGAAAGAGCATCCGCCCATTCTCATCAGTTTGAAGCGCGGAATCAGAACGTTGCCATGAGCAGATGACCTGAGGGGGCGAGATGGAGAGTATTGTTGGACAAGGGCTTTAAGGTAACCTGGGGCCGACCCTTGCTTGATTTTATGCAGAAAGCAAAGGGCCTTAAATTTGACACGGTTAACGATACGGAGCCAGTGAAGGTCTCTAAGAAAAGGGGAAATAGGAGATCTCCACAGGACCTTACAGAGGAGGCGAGCGGCTGAATTCTGTACGAGCTGAAGTCTCCTCTGAAGCTCTAGGGTAACTCCTAGGTAAAGCACATTGCCGTAGTCCAGGCGAGAGGTGATTAAAGCCTGGACCACCGAGCGTCTAGTCCATACTGGGAGCATCCATAAAATTTTTCGGAGCCACCCCAGGATGGAGAAGCAAGTGGCTGCCACCTTAACCACTTGATGTCGCATGGAAAGCGAATCATCCAGTACAAACCCAAGATTGCGAACCTGGGTCACTGGAAGGGGTGGTGGACCCATTTCTGACGGCCAGTGTGCAGGGCTCAAGAGATGCTTTTGCTTGCCCAGAAGGAGCACCTCCGTCTTATCTCCGTTCAATTTCAGGAGGTTCGCCTGCATCCACTCTGCCACTCGGCTAAGTCCTAGTTTAAGAGCAGATGGAGCGTTTGTTGTGGCCGAAGAGAGGGAAAAAAGAATCTGAGTGTCCTCGGCGTATGAGTAGAGGGAGAGGCCAGAGTCTTCCACGATGGTAGCTAGGGGTCTCACATAGATATTAAAGAGCATAGGGCTCAGTGAAGACCCCTGCGGGATACCATACGCAGATGAGTGAACAGAGGAAGAAGAGCCGGAAGAAACAACCTGAAAGGTGCAGTGATTTAAGAAAGAGGCCAGCCAAGCAAGAGCAGGGCCAGTCACTCCAGCCGTTCTCAGGGCTCTCAGAAGAATAGGGTGTGAGACCGTGTCGAATACGGCGCTTAAATCTAAAAGAATAAGCGCCGCGGTCTCACCATGATCAAGACGGGTGCGTAGGTTCTCGGTAACCCCCAGGAGGGTTGTTTCAGTGGAGAAGTGAGAGCGGAATCCCGATTGGGACGGATGTAAAAAGCCTATAGTCTCCACATGAGATGTAAGATGTATGTTAATATGCCTCTCCAGGATTTTTGAGAACATAGGCAGGAAGGAGATGGGCCGGAAATTGGCGAGCGTCTTAGGGTCTGCACCAGGTTTTTTTTAAAGTGGCACTACCAAAGCTCTTTTCCATTCCTCCGGGACTATGGATTCTAGCAATGAGGAGTTCAAGAGCTCTTGAATGATTAGTAGAGCATCAGGGGAAAGCTGGTGAAGGATGTTCATAGGAATTGGGTCCGGGGGGAGCCTGAATTGACCTTTGTTATACAGGCGAGCAGCGAGTTGGAATCTAGCAGGGGCCATTCAGAGATCTGTATTTCCTGAGATTGCATGCTCAGTGAGTCCAGAGTAGAAGGGTCAGAAGGGTGTATGGGGGAAGCTCGAGATAGAGCATTGTAGATGGTTTCGACTTTCGATATAAAAAAGTCAACAATTTCATTGCATTCCACTTCCCCTAGTGCAGGTGGATTGGGGACGGTGTTTGAGCCAGCTAGCTTCTTGACCATAGAGAAAAGGGCTTTTGGACGGTTAATAGCCTTTTCGAAAGACTCAGAGACGAACAGGCTTGATGGTATTGCCTGAGTGCTGAACGATAAATTAATTTGTCATTCAGGGCGTAGGTTTTCCGCCAAGATCTCTCCAGATGTTTGCATTCGGATTTAGATACTTTCAGATCGTCCGTGAACCGTGGGCGGGGGCGAGATGCGGGGTTGGTAATCTCGGGCGCGACGGCAGATGGTGATTAATATTAGAAGTTAACGAGTAGGACACTTCCTGAGCCAAGGAGGTGCACCTGAGGTTGATGTCGGGGCAGGTGTCCATAAGAGAGGCGTTAAACGCCGAGATGTTCAGCTTAGACCAGGATCTATGGATATTCCTAATGCCAGGAAGAGACATGCACTTTATAGTGTCAGCAGGCAGAGTGAAATGTATGGCAAAATGATCGGACCAATCTAGGGGAAGAGCAGGAGAGGTACAGTCAAACAGAATGTTAGAAATGACAGGATCAAGTAAATGGCCTGCCTGATGGGTTGGGCCTCGGTTGCGCTGTATTAGGTTAATAGCCTCGCAATCGGATAAAAACGTTCTGCTTAGTCTGTTCTGCGAATCCTCTAGACGGAGATTTAGGTCTCCCAGGATGGTGAAATTCGCTGCCTTCATAGCATGAGTAGTTACGTACTCAGCAAATGAGGTTAGCCACTGTGTAGGCTTGTCAGGGGGGCGGTAGATTAAAATGCCCGATAGCGTCAGTCGGGGGAAACTGCTATCTTAAACAGTGCGGCTTCACAGTTCGGGAAAGGAACAGCATCCAGAGAGCAGGAGTAGATGTCTTTAAAAATAATCGCAATCCCTCCACCTTTCCCCGTGGCTCTATCTTGCTTAACTATTACATATCCAGGTGGCAGGGCACTTGCCACGTCTGGGCCGGAGCTCGCATGGAGCCAGGTTTCCGTTAGGAACAGGGCATCTGGCTGGGTCGAAGTCAGTAAGTCAAAGATGTGGTCTCGGTTTTTAGGCAGAGATCGACAATTAATACTCCAGAACTTATAGGGAGGGATTGAAGGCACTGAAGGTGCAATATAACAGGAGTAAGCAAAGTTGCAGTATGGGCATTTTGACGACGTTTTGAGCGAGCAATCAAGTGGTATGCAAGAGGGAGGGGTATTGTTAAGGCAGTGAAGCTCCTCAGAGGAGTAAGTAATTGAACTGAAAAATAGCGGCTCCGATTGGGCAGAGTGTTGGGCCTCAGGGCGCGGACAGGCGCAGACGGGCTTGCCTTTGGCACGCCTTCAGCGCGCCGCTGGCGCACCCGCTGCGCCCGCCCGCTGCGCGGTCGGGAAGTAGCGTGTATTATATAGGGATAGGAGAGGGCGGGACTCATCCCAGCACAGGTGCGGTGAACGACTCAACACCCAGCGGCGGCAAGCCCTGCCTCCAACGCGTCAGATTCTAGTGGTATGCGCGAAGAGCGGCCAATAGATGCGGCGGGGCAGGGTGAGTACGAAACTTGTGGTTTAAAACACAGAATACAACTTTACAAATTTACAGTGCGCAAAAAACAAATCATCCAAGTTAAAATTAGTGGCTGTCAGTCCTCCGGCTTCCGCCTCAGAGGTATCGTAATCATAAATCCCTGTGGGCCTGACACAAGAACAAGTGGCCCTGTGACCACATCCCCAGAGCTGGCAGCACCTGGGTGGGAGAAGAAGAAAGTATTAGGTGCACCCGCCATGCAAGAGCCTAGATCTGCAGCAGTGGCTCCTGTTTGAGGCTGGAGCTGAAGAGATGACTAGGGCAGCTGGGAGTGGGCTCCCCATGCTGCCTCTTCCTGTCTGACCCTGCACCTGGGTGGCTTGTAGGCACAGGCACCCACAATTTTAACACAAAAAAACCACACAGCTCAAGGCTGCATAGCAAAGAAGAGCAATGGAAGACTGGCTGTTAAAATATTCACTGCTTCTCTGGCTAGAGTGCCCCTTAATAGGGAAACAGTCGGAGGAGAATGGGTAGTTTTCTGTTGTGTGCCTCAGGGCGTGGGGGAGGTAGGGGGTTTGTAGGTTAGGGCAGGGGTCAGGGAGGTCACAGTAGTGGAGACCTTAGCCACGCATACCCCTTTACAATTTATGCCTTTATCACAACGTTGTGTGGGAAAGGAATGCGTGGTTAAGACATATTCGTGGTTCGGGCTGAGTGGTAGAGGCACGCGTGATTTAGCCATGCATGGCTTTGTCATACAACCCCCATAGTGCCCTGCAATGGCCTGTTTTCACCTTTTCCTTTTCTTGTGGTGTCCCAAGGAGGGGCAGCGGGCACCACCAAGGTACACTGAGAGCTTTGTGGGAGCTGTAGGGAGAGCACCAGCTCCCCCATGAGCAATTTCTAAAAGTAACCCTATGTCTCTCAGGTAAGAGGATGCATGACCCTGGGAGATATTTTCCATGTTTCTAAGCATTTGTAAGGCTGAAACTTTTGTTCTACAGCCTGGGAATGTAGGGATCTTTAGTGGTTGTTCTAAGGCTGCACTCTATGTGGTTTTAAATAATATAAGAAAGACTCAGTCTCATACACATTATGTTGATTTTACATGCTTATCTGGCAGTTTATTGTTGACAGTGCTTTTTGATAAACATTTTAATACTTTATTCACAATGGTGATTGCATTTAAACATGTTTACGGATTTCAAAAATATAATAGTCAGTCAGTTAGGTCTTTATTTTGATTATCAAATCATTAAAGACATCGTACATCAGTTAAAAATCTATAAATTTATAATATAAACCATTCAATACTATCATACATGTTTTTTTTGTAAAAACTGTAGCAAACCGAATCACAAAAGTCAAACACTTCACATAAAGGAATAAAACAGGATACAGTTGATTTACATTAATCCACTGAAATAACTCATGGGAAATTTTTCGCAGTTTAACACACAACAACACCTGCTCTGTAAGGGGAGATGAAATTTGTGTGCATAGACAGGAAATAAAAACAACCAAAAACTTCATGGGTACTAAAATTGTTAATAAAAATTGTCGCAGCTAAAGTGTCCTAGTCGTTTTTGCTCGAATGGCCCACATCCATCCCAGAAATTTAGCGACAGCAATCGCTTTGGGCTCACATGTGTCAGACTTTAAGATCCTTAGTGCCTCTGTGCCCGGCCTTGTACCGAGATTTATACAGACTGGTTTAAGCCATCTGTTTCTGGGGGGCTTGTAGGTGGGGCAAACAAACAGAACATGTGCTAGTTTCCTTCTGAGTTAGGCATACAACACATTTATCATCGTTCAGGGGATGCCATTTGCAAGTAAAGGATTTGATAGGGAGAGAACCCACTCTAAACTGATGGTACAGTTTCCTATCGATGGGTACTGTAATAAAATCCCAATAGCGTTCGTACAAGTACTCATGTTTATTCTCCAGAAAATCCCTCGTCAGGGTAGGCCTCGTTAAGGATACAAATCGCTTCTTCGTAATCATGTACCAGTATGCTATCTTGAACTCTTTGTTTGAGGCAAAGGGGTTACCTGCGGGATTCTCCCATAAACTACACATCCCCATATCACTCAAGGTTTCTTTTTTCCATCTTAACCAGGAGATCTTGCAAGAGCTTTCAGCGCGCCTGGTTTCAAGAAGAGCTTGGGCGTACAGAGACAGTTCGGGGGTGACCCAAAGCCTTCTCCAGTATGCCACCGGTCTGAATTGGGCTATTTCATCGATTTTTTTACAGCCCAGATCTAGATATAGAGGCGTTAGTGGAGTTGATTGTGGGAGGCATGATAGGGCTCTCACAAATTTGTTTTGGGCTGCAATCAGGGGTGCTAAATCTTGAAAGCCCCATAGCTCCGCCCCATATAAAACCGAGGTATTAATTTTAGTATTATAAATCTTTATGACAGGAGCCACTGGCTTTGTTTGGGAAAGTATCTGTTCCTTCATAAGGACTCCTGTCAATTGATCATGTTTGAGAGCCAGCATATCGATCTGGGGTTTCCAGTTTAGTTTCCTTCCCAAGGTAATTCCCAGATATGTAAAAACGTCGGTCTGCTCAAGTTGCACACTGTTCATAAAAACACTCCCTTTGATGGCCTTGCGGTTATGGAGAACCATAAACTTAGTCTTATCCACATTTACCACAAGGTCGTGATCGCGGCTGAACTCTTCGAACCTGGTGAGGGCGGTCTGCAACCCTTTCTGGATTTCAGATATTATCAGAGTATCGTCCGCGAACATTAGCAGGGGTATCTTCATGCATGCTAAGGTGGGGGCATCTGTGGGGTGGTCACAAAAGTACCGCATGACTCTGTTGATAAAAAGGGAGAACAGGGTTGGTGCGAGAACGCACCCCTGGCAGACCCCCTTAGAAATCCGAAACTTGTTCGTGACTTCCCCATTTATGCTCCAGCGGACCTAGGCAAAATTGGAATTGTGTAACGAAATTAAAATTGCCAGTATTTGAAGAGGCATCCCCATATCCATGAAAGCTTTCCACATTTTAATGCAGGACACCAGATCAAAAGCCGATTTTAGATCGATAAAGGCTGCGAATAAAGTACCTCCTCCCAAAATAACCACCCTCCAGTATATGATCATGAATCTAAAAACCTGATCGATAGTGCCAGTGTGTGGCCGGAACCCTGCCTGCAATGGTGACAAAATATCTGTTTCATCCATCCATGTCATAGTACCAGCCTGGCAATGATACAATGATACAATCGATAAGGCTTATTGGCCTATAATTGCCAGGTTTAGATCGATCCCCCTTTTTGAAGATCGGGATGATCTCTGCTCCAGACCATGTTTCCGGGAGGGGAGCGCCACTGGCTATAGCATTAGCAAGTAGCTGGATATAGGTCACCCAATTATCACCGTCATGCATAAACAGGTCCGCAGGTATACAATCTAGGCCGGGTGCCCTACCTTTTGGAATTAGTTTGAAGGCATTTTGAAACTCTTGCCTAGAAAAGTGCATGATGGTGGTGGGGTTGGGCAAATTAAATTGATCTATGCTATCATTACTGGCAGCAAACTGGGCCTCAAAATGAGAGGTCCACATCTCGGGAGCTACATGGTTGACAGGGACTGGGTTCAAAGTGCCACTACTCCATTTGACGAGATTCCAAAAGTTGGCCATGTTTTTATCCTTACTGGCTCTAAGCAGGTCTTGCCAATGGTTTTCATCCCACTCTCCTTTGGCTCGCGATAGGGTCTCCTTATACCCAGCCCTTGCCTTTTTTATGTCATCCATGTGTTTTATTCTGATGGCTCTTGATGTTATGTTATGTTATGTTAAAATGCGTTTATATAGCGCTCGGCTACTCTAAAAGAGCGTCCCGGCGCTTTCCACATACAGCTACAGTGTATAACAACATAACAATAAGAGCAGAGGCGCAAAAGAAAAGAAAAAGAGAGTCCGCTTAAACAGAAAGATTAAAAAGCCAAGTCTTCAAATTCTTCCTGAATTGAAGCAGGTTGGAGGTACTGCGCAGTGCCAGTGGGAGCGAGTTCCACAGCTGGGTGGCCTTGTAGCTAAAAGAGCGCCCCCCGATCCGTGCCTTCCTCACGCGTGGAACCACAACCGTGAAGAGGGATTCCGAGCGCAGCGAGCGGGCAGGACGATAAAAGGCCAATCTCTTCTGGAGATAGCCAGCACCTGAGCCGAACAAAGCTTTATGTACCAGTGTCAGGGATTTGAACATAATCCGCTTTCGGATCGGGAGCCAGTGCAGCGTCTGCAGAAGACCAGAAGCCCGTGCGCGTCTATGTAAGCCAAAAATTGCGCGCGCCGCAGAGTTCTGTGTCACCTGCAGACGCTGGACCAGATAGTCAGTGTTGGAAAACCACACCCCCACTCTGAAAGGGTGGTGGTGGTCTTCCGGACACACTGTGGTAGCTTGGCTCGAGTGGTCAGGAATCAGGCTCCGTGCTAAGCATACGACATACCCATACAATAACCATGCGTGCATCCGTTCCAAAAACGACTCTACACCGTAAAAATTATGAAAATATCTTTCTTTATCTTCTTTTTCTCTTAGTTGCTGATTGGATAAAATAAATAACAATCACAATATACAAACTTTTTAGATAGTGCAGGTCAAATAAATACTGGCTTAATGATTCAATAAATAGGGGTGATCATAAATACTGAAGGCATAAATAAAAGTGAAATACATACAGGCAATTAAATATTCTGAGGCAACAAATACTGTAAACCAATAAATATTGTACATCAATAAATACTGTGGACCAATAAATACAGTGAAGCAATAAATAGGTTAAATACAATAAATACAGTGCCCCTAATAAATACTTAAAAGCTGACAGTGACACTCATAGAATCAGATCACTTTTGAATTCCTAAGGGCTGATTTGGCCCAGGCACAGCTTGTGGGGATGTGGAAGGCTTGGGGGTGTCTACTCCCTGACTTGGACAAGGCTGAGGCCTAAACTGAGGTAGATCAAGGGGGGAATACCAGAGACCTGGCTCTCTCCCTCCACACACCTTCTCTAGATTAGTCCCAGCTCACCCCTGGCACAGTCAGGTTGGTTCCAGCACCTCCCTAGCCCCTTAGAGCAGTCTCTCAGGTCTCCACAGGGCCTTAGGCGCCCTCTACTCCACTTACTGCCCTTTTTCTGATGCTCCGACGCCGCTGGAGTCGTGTCGACGCCGTGAGGCGGTTCCGGTTCGATGTCGGCGGCCTCGGCACAATGTCAGTTCTTGACGACGCCGGTAGGCGGTTCCGGTTTCGATGTCGGCGGCCTCGGTTCGATCTCGACCTCCGATTCGATGGCGTCGGGCAGTCTTTACTCGATGTCGACTTCGGGCGGCCCCGGTCCGATGGCGACCTCAACTTCGATGACGTCGGCCGGCCTTGACTCGATGTCGACTTCCGGCGGCTCCGGAGTGCGATCCTCACTCCCGACCTCCGGTGCTCCTCTCCTTAGGTTTCCGGCGACTCCGGAGTGCGACCTCCACTCCCGACCTCCGGCACGATTCTCACAGGTTCCGGCGACTCCGGAGTGCGATCCTCACTCCCGACCTCCGGCACACCTCACCTCGGTCTCCGACGACTCCGGAGGGCGGACTTCACTCCTCCGATGACGCCGCTCACTCGACCTCGGGTGACTTCCTCCTCGACCTCTGGTACTCCTCACGACCTCTGACGGCGCCCTCTCTCGACCTCTGGCGGCTCCGGGTACGAAGTCTGCTTTTCCAGTCAGCGCCGCTTCTCCACCTCGGGCTCCAGGTCTCAGGCTACTCGACGTCGGACTCCAGGGAAACCAGTTTCCAGGTCAGGATCTTGCTGTTCTCTGTTTCTAAGGCCTGTTCCTGCTGTCCAGGTCCTTAGGATGGTTTTTCTGGCTTCTTCCCACACAGGGCTCCAGGCTGGGCTCAGTCAGTAGGGACTAGTATCAAGGGTGGGTTTATGGACCCCACTCCAGGCACAAGTTTCCACCCCTGCTGCCTCACTCCTTCCTCCTTCAGGTTTCTGCTGCTCACTCTTCACCAGTCAGGTGCCAACTGCCAGCTCCAACTGCCAACTCTCTGTCTTAGCTTCCCAACATTCTAAACCGCCTCCAACTGTCACAGGGTTCTGGAATTTTTCTGGAAGGTGCTAGCAGGTTCCAGTGGATGCTGGTGATGTCACAGGTGGCCACCATTTTGTGCTTCAGGCCCTCAGACAGAAGTTTCAGGGGTAGCTAAAATGGCTCCCTGAATCTGCAGCAACACGAAAAAGTCTGGTGGTTCCCAAAAAGGAAAAATTCAAACAGGGTTTGAGGCAAAAGTGGGACAAAATAAATAATGATGAGGAGGGACCACCCAAAGGGCTGACAGGTCTAACACGCGTCCCCCCCAGCTGAAAGTGGGGAGAGCTACCCAACCCCTTGGGAGTTCTCATCACTAAGGCGGAAATACCTTGAGAGACCGTCTGCATTGGAGTGGTCCACTCCAGGCCGATGTTCCACCTGAAAGTCCATTCCCTGTAGGGAAATAGACCACCTCAACAACTTGGGATTCTCCCCCTTCATCTGCATCAGCCAACGAAGGGGTCTGTGGTCGGTCTGAACCAGGAAGTGCGAGCCAAACAGGTATGGCCGCAACTTCTTCAGAGCCCATACCACTGCAAAGGCTTCACGCTCTATTGCACTCCACTTCTGTTCCCTGGGAAGTAGTCTCCGGGATAGGAAGACCACGGGTTGATCCAGACCCTCTTCGTTGAGTTGCGATAACACTGCCCCAATGCCATGTTCTGATGCATCTGTCTGGACAATGAACTCCTTGGAAAAGTCTGGGGCCCTTAAGACCGGGGCCTCGCACATGGCTTTCTTCAATCTCTCAAAGGCTTGCTGACAAGCCTCCGTCCAGACTACCCGTCGAGGTTGTTTCTTGGACGTGAGCTCCGTGAGGGGGGCTACGATGGTACCGTACCCCTTCACGAAGCGGCGGTAGTATCCCGTGAGGCCCAAAAATGCTCGGACCTCAGTCTGTGTCTTGGGGGGTTCCCAGGCCATGATGGCCTCGATCTTGGCCTGGAGGGGTTGCACCGCTCCCCTACCCACCAAGTGTCCAAGGTACACTACCGACCCCTGCCCGATCTGGCACTTGCTGGCCTTGATCGTCAATCCAGCTTGTCTCAGGGCCTGGAGAACAGCCTGCAGGTGACGCAAGTGATCCTCCCAGCTGTTACTGAAGACGGCTATGTCATCCAGATAAGCAGCAGAGAAACTCTCCATTCCGGTGAGGATCTGGTTTACCAGGCGCTGAAACGTGGCAGGTGCGTTCTTGAGCCCAAAGGGCATCACACAGAACTGGTAGTGGCCATTGGGCGTGGAGAAGGCTGACCTTTCCCTTGCTCCATCAGTCAAAGAGATCTGCCAGTACCCTGAAGTAAGGTCAAAGGTACTTAGATATTGGGCAGCTCCCAGCCGGTCAATCAATTCATCCGCCCTAGGGATCGGATGAGCATCAGTTTTGGTCACTGAATTCAGTCCCCGATAGTCCACACAGAACCTCAGTTCTGGTTGGGCACCCGGTGGTGCAGCTTTTGGTACTAACACCACCGGACTGGACCAGGGGCTGCTAGAAGGTTCGATCACTCCTAGCTCCAGCATCTTAGTGACTTCACCATGAATGCTGGCCTTCACCTTGTCTGACATCCGGTAGATCTTGGACTTCACAGGTGGGCTGTCTCCTGTGTCCACGTCATGCACGCACAGGTGAGTCCTACCTGGGACAAGGGAGAACAACGAAGAGTACTGCCCCAGGACCTGGCGACAGTCCTCCTGCTGTTCAGGAGTTAGAGATGGGGAGAGAATCACTCCCTCCACCGACCCATCCTTCTCTTGAGACGCAAACAGATCAGGGAGAGGCTCGCTTTCCACGTCCTCTCCTCCGTCAGTCACCATCATCAAGATGACTTCGGGCCTCTCGTGGTGGGGTTTGAGGCGGTTGGCATGCAGCACCCGCAGGGGCTGACGAGGGGTCTTCAGGTCCACCAAGTAGGTAGCCTTACCCTTCTTCTCCAACACCTCAAAGGGTCCTGACCAGCGATCCTGGAGGGCACTAAGCTCTCCCGGTTCGATCACCCACACCTTCTGGCCAGGCTCCAACTCCACCGGGTGAGCGTTGTGGTCATACCACGCCTTCATCACTGCTTGGCTGGCTTCCAAGTTGTCAGAAGCTTGCTTCCACAACTTAGCCATTTGGCTCCGGAAGGCCAGCATGTAGCTCACCACATCCTGGGGAAGCTTTCTGGGAGTTCTTTCCCATCCGTCTCTCACCAGGTTGAGAGGTCCACGTACAGGGTGCCCATACAGAAGCTCGAAGGGGCTGAAGCCCACTCCCTTCTGTGGCACTTCCCTGTAGGAAAAAAGTACACAGGGTAGGAGGACGTCCCATTTCCTCCGCAGGCTTTCAGGCAGACTTCTGATCATGCCCTTCAAGGTTTTGTTAAACCTCTCCACCAGACCATTGGTCTGGGGGTGGTAAGGAGTGGTGAACCGGTATGTCACTCCACACTCCTTCCACATCGCCCGCATATACGCTGACATGAAGTTGGTCCCCCTGTCGGACACAACTTCCTTGGGAAAACCCACTCGGGTAAAGATTCCCATCAGGGCCCTAGCCACAACAGGTGCTGTTATGGTCCTCAGAGGTATTGCCTCTGGGTACCGTGTGGCATGATCCACCAGAACCAGGATAAACCTGTGACCAGCTGTAGTCGGCGGATCTAATGGACCCACAATGTCAATGCCCACCCTTTCAAAGGGGGTGCTAACGACAGGAAGTGGTTCCAGGGGAGCTTTCAGCTTCACCCCTGTTTTCCCACTGGCTTGGCAAGACACACATGTCCGGCAGTAGGTATCGGACGACACTTTCATCTGGTGCCAATAAAAGTGTGGGACAAGACGGGTGAAGGTCTTGTCTTGCCCCAGGTGTCCTGCCAATGGTATCTCGTGAGCCAACTCCAGAAGGAAGGCTCGATAACGTTGAGGGACTACCAAGGCTCGTGACGATCCGTGTAGAGGTGCCTTGGGTTCACTGTAGAGGAGGCCATCCTCCCAGTAAACACTGTAGTTCCCTTCAACGTTCCCTGCTGCCTGGGCTTCGGCCTGTCGCCTCAGCCCCTCAAGGGTAGGGCACTCCCTCTGGCCCTGGCAGAATTCCTCCCTGGACGGGCCTCCCTCCACGTGCCACTCGGCCGGGATGGGTAGGTCCTCCAGGTTGGTAACGTCCCCCACCGCAGACTCCTGGTCCACCACCTCCGGTGGCCTATCCGTCCTACGGGGTGGGGACGCCGAGGCAGGCTCCTCCTGTCCTCGGTTCTTCCCTTGACTGGCAGCTGGCTGGGCCTTTGTTCCAGGCTCCAGCCGAAACGAACTCCCTCTTCGGGTAGTCGCGGACCTTGTGCTAACACAGGCCCAGTCAGGTGTACCCAGCATCTCGGTGTGAGTCCGGTATTCCACCTCCTTCCAAGCGTTGTGCTCCATGTCATTCCCCAGCAGACAATCGACTGGCACGGCAGGGCTTACGGCAACTCGAAGTGAACCTGCAACCCCCCCCCATTCAAAGGGAACCTCGGCCACTGGATAGTGGCCTGTTCTGCCGTCAGCCATCGCGGCTGGGTGGAGTACATCGGGAATTACCTGCTCTGGAGACACCAGTTGGCTACGCACCATAGTCATACTGGCTCCTGTGTCTCTCAGAGCCTCCCCTCTTTGGCCGTTGATGGTGACCCACTGCCCATACTTTGCGGTATTTGCGGGCACCTGGATCTTGGGAACCATCACCCGTTCTCCCAGGGACACTAAAGTGACACCCGCCCACTCCCTTCCCTTAGTTAAGGGCATCTCCTCCCCGAGCACTACACTAGCTACTCCGGGGGTCTTTCCTCCAGTGGGAGGGGGTGGTCGTTTCAAGCACTTCGGATCTCCTTTATAGTGTCCAACGCCACCGCACTCATAGCAATGGACAACCCTTGGCTGCTGACTCTGGCCAGGATTAGGGTTTCTGGGTGGGTTAGCCCTAGGGGTGAATCCTGTTCCCTTCCCTTGGAAGTTATTTTGGGGGCCTTTGGAGAACTCCTTTTTCTTTTCCCCTCCCTCTTTCTTCTGGGGGGCGCCCTGTCCGGCCTTTTGAGTATCCCCTCCAGTCCCCCTTGTGGACACCCGGGTACTAGCCCAAATGTCCGCCTCCTCAGCAAGCTTCCGGGGACTGGTCAGCTTGCTATCCACCAGGTGTTGCCGCAGTTCAGGGAAACATTTCTCGAGCAGGTGTTCCTTCAGTACTAGGTCAAACAACCCCTCGTAGTTCCTCACTTCACTGCCCTGAATCCAACCTTCCAGTGCCTTCTTTGCATAGTCCAGGAAGTCCACCCAATTCTGTGTGCCCAGTTTGTGACTACCCCTGAACTTCTGTCTGTACTTTTCGGGTGTTAGTCCAAACTTCCTTATGAGCGCCAGTTTCATGGTGGGGTAGTGGGTCTGCTCATCCTCTTCGAGGGCCAATAAAGCATCCCTACCAGCTGGAGGCATGTACTTGTACAATCCCCCTCCCCAGTACTTCTCTGGAACCCCATGGGCCCTCAACGAGACCTCATAGGCCGCTAGCCACTTGGCGATATCGTCACCCGCCCCATAGCTAGCTACTATGTCCTTTGGCAGGTATGGTTTAGGTTCCCTGGTGATCTCTTGGGTTTGGCTGCCACCATTAGGAACAGGTTGTGCCCCGATTCTCAGGATCTGAAGATCTATTTCTTTCAGTCGTAATTCATGGGCCATCCTCTGCTCCTCCTTCTCCTTCTCCAGCCTTGCTAAGTCCCATGTGAGCTGTCTTTTCTCCCTCCGGTCTGTTAACTCCACTTCAGACAAGCCACCGCTAGAGGCACTGCTGCCCTTCCTAGAAATGGTTCTGGGCCCCGCTGACAGGTTCCCTACCTCAGGTTGGTACATCTCAGCCCCCTCGGTGTCAGGCTCTCTATCCCTGTCCTCCTCCTCAGCCTTGCTTTCTCGGCGTGCCTCCCCCCAAGCCCTTAAGCTGGTTTGGAGTGCACCCTTCTTTGCTCCTGGGGGACAGTACACCCCCTCCCGCTGGCAAAACTCCCTGAGTTGGGCCACAGTGTACGTTTCTAGATTTTCTAGTACAAACTCCATCTCGCCCACTCAGGTTAGAGGACAGGTTTTGTGCAGTAACTATGCAGGGGGGTACCTTTAATAATACCTCCTCCCACCACCAGAGTAAATTTGGAAAAAACAAAAACCCACAATTAGGAAGGCCGCTTTGAGAAAACTCCCGGTGTAGGCCTATGGACTACCCACAGTTATTGTTGAGTATACGTAGGCACAGCTCTATCCCACCGCTGCCACCAATTTAATGTTGGAAAACCACACCCCCACTCTGAAAGGGTGGTGGTGGTCTTCCGGACACACTGTGGTAGCTTGGCTCGAGTGGTCAGGAATCAGGCTCCGTGCTAAGCATACGACATACCCATACAATAACCATGCGTGCATCCGTTCCAAAAACGACTCTACACCGTAAAAATTATGAAAATATCTTTCTTTATCTTCTTTTTCTCTTAGTTGCTGATTGGATAAAATAAATAACAATCACAATATACAAACTTTTTAGATAGTGCAGGTCAAATAAATACTGGCTTAATGATTCAATAAATAGGGGTGATCATAAATACTGAAGGCATAAATAAAAGTGAAATACATACAGGCAATTAAATATTCTGAGGCAACAAATACTGTAAACCAATAAATATTGTACATCAATAAATACTGTGGACCAATAAATACAGTGAAGCAATAAATAGGTTAAATACAATAAATACAGTGCCCCTAATAAATACTTAAAAGCTGACAGTGACACTCATAGAATCAGATCACTTTTGAATTCCTAAGGGCTGATTTGGCCCAGGCACAGCTTGTGGGGATGTGGAAGGCTTGGGGGTGTCTACTCCCTGACTTGGACAAGGCTGAGGCCTAAACTGAGGTAGATCAAGGGGGGAATACCAGAGACCTGGCTCTCTCCCTCCACACACCTTCTCTAGATTAGTCCCAGCTCACCCCTGGCACAGTCAGGTTGGTTCCAGCACCTCCCTAGCCCCTTAGAGCAGTCTCTCAGGTCTCCACAGGGCCTTAGGCGCCCTCTACTCCACTTACTGCCCTTTTTCTGATGCTCCGACGCCGCTGGAGTCGTGTCGACGCCGTGAGGCGGTTCCGGTTCGATGTCGGCGGCCTCGGCACAATGTCAGTTCTTGACGACGCCGGTAGGCGGTTCCGGTTTCGATGTCGGCGGCCTCGGTTCGATCTCGACCTCCGATTCGATGGCGTCGGGCAGTCTTTACTCGATGTCGACTTCGGGCGGCCCCGGTCCGATGGCGACCTCAACTTCGATGACGTCGGCCGGCCTTGACTCGATGTCGACTTCCGGCGGCTCCGGAGTGCGATCCTCACTCCCGACCTCCGGTGCTCCTCTCCTTAGGTTTCCGGCGACTCCGGAGTGCGACCTCCACTCCCGACCTCCGGCACGATTCTCACAGGTTCCGGCGACTCCGGAGTGCGATCCTCACTCCCGACCTCCGGCACACCTCACCTCGGTCTCCGACGACTCCGGAGGGCGGACTTCACTCCTCCGATGACGCCGCTCACTCGACCTCGGGTGACTTCCTCCTCGACCTCTGGTACTCCTCACGACCTCTGACGGCGCCCTCTCTCGACCTCTGGCGGCTCCGGGTACGACGTCTGCTTTTCCAGTCAGCGCCGCTTCTCCACCTCGGGCTCCAGGTCTCAGGCTACTCGACGTCGGACTCCAGGGAAACCAGTTTCCAGGTCAGGATCTTGCTGTTCTCTGTTTCTAAGGCCTGTTCCTGCTGTCCAGGTCCTTAGGATGGTTTTTCTGGCTTCTTCCCACACAGGGCTCCAGGCTGGGCTCAGTCAGTAGGGACTAGTATCAAGGGTGGGTTTATGGACCCCACTCCAGGCACAAGTTTCCACCCCTGCTGCCTCACTCCTTCCTCCTTCAGGTTTCTGCTGCTCACTCTTCACCAGTCAGGTGCCAACTGCCAGCTCCAACTGCCAACTCTCTGTCTTAGCTTCCCAACATTCTAAACCGCCTCCAACTGTCACAGGGTTCTGGAATGTTCTGGAAGGTGCTAGCAGGTTCCAGTGGATGCTGGTGATGTCACAGGTGGCCACCATTTTGTGCTTCAGGCCCTCAGACAGAAGTTTCAGGGGTAGCTAAAATGGCTCCCTGAATCTGCAGCAACACGAAAAAGTCTGGTGGTTCCCAAAAAGGAAAAATTCAAACAGGGTTTGAGGCAAAAGTGGGACAAAATAAATAATGATGAGGAGGGACCACCCAAAGGGCTGACAGGTCTAACAGTCAGGAAGACCCAAAAAAAGGGCATTAGCATAATCTAGTCTGGATCCGATAAGCGCCTGCACCGTGATCCGTCTATGCTCCGCAGAAAGTAGTGGAAGAAACCTGCGGAGCATTTTCAGAACCCCGAAACAGGTGCCAGCCAGGCCAAGAACATGAGATCTAAGAGAAAGCTGGTTGTCAAGCTTAACGCCGAGATTCTTGGCCACCAAGGAAGACTGCGCCGGGGGACACATGGCGGCCGGCCACCACTGCCGCCACTCGGGATCGATGACACAGCCGAAGAATAGCACCTCCGACTTGCTGGAGTTGGCTTTTAGGCTTTTAGGCTTGATAGAGTACGATAGGCCTCTCTACATGATTTGTTATACCATGCAGCTGCCTTTGGACGAGATTCTTTCCCTGATTTTTTTTACTGTTTAGTAAAATAAGTTTTGAGATTAGAGAACAGGTCGTTATGGACCTGCAGAAAAATAAGATTTATATCCTCCTGGGTGTCGCAATTTAAAAGGGTGTCTAACGAACGCTCAACCAGCTCCTTCATCTGTTCTAATTACCCTTCGTTGGTAATGACCTTAGCCCATTTGGCTCTCCTGGAGTCATTGGTAAGCTCAACTTCTACAGTAGTCTTCGCTGTATCCTGACAATCCTGAATGCAAAGACCAGGAACCTGCAGCGATAATACTAAGGGGTTGTGATTGCTTTCAAGCCGGTTCTGTACTACCATGTCCTGTAGGGAGTACCAGAATTCCATATTCAGAAAAATATAATCAATACGGCTGCTTCTCCTCCCGTTACTAAAGGTGTGGGCTCCCCCCCTGTCTGACACGGACCTCCCATTCACTGCCCTTAATCCCCGTTCTAGACTCAGCGCTTTCAATTGTTGCTAGTATGTGGTTATAGAGCTTTTAATGTAGTGACCTCTTTGTCAAAACCAATAGGCTTGCCTTATATTATTGTTGTGTTGGCCCCGTGATAAAGCCAACATGTCTGCTTTATTGACAGTGAACCCCCAAATACTGTGAAATTCTATCTTATACTTGGGTACTCTGAAGTTGGGGAGCATGACCAAGTAGGGGTCAAATGTGAGTTCAGAATGTCCACAAAGTTAATTCCATCTGCTTGATGTACATATTTTTACATTAATGTGTAGTATTTAGTAATTTTTGTGTTAAAATGTACATTTCCTTTTTTCAAAAGAAAAAGCACTAACTGGACAATTATTTATTGAGTGTCATTATTGCGTGCCAGCAAATGACAATTGGAAGTCCACACCACCTGCCCTGAGTAGGCCTTGGACTGCTCTGCTTCACTACCCTGAGAGAATCAAGTACTACAATAGGGTGCTTCCTTCCCAGAAAGGAGAGTATTGTGGACCAATTACTTGCACAGGACTCACATCCTGCACAAGTAATAACCCATTTTCTTACATGTAAGCAATCAGCAAAGCCATAAAAACGAGTGATTATAGTCTCACACACGTCCCTTTGTCTTAGCTTTGAGATTCATGCAGAATAGAGTGTTAGTGCAGCCTTTATGAATGGAAAGTTGTGCGGCATATGGGGCTTGGGTGCGCGCTGACATGGAATGTCAGCTAGGCATGAAAAAACATAGCCTTGAATAGCTGAAGTGCCTGCATTATTCTCTTTGAAAGCTTTCTGGGCCCTGGATGCACATTCCAAAGACAATCTTGCAGATGTTTCTGGCCATTGCCCAGCAAACTCTCTCTCCTTGATTCTTGAATAAAGGCAAGGTTGGGGCTGCCCATCTATCTGTAGCCCGTGCTCTGTGAAGAGTTCTGCAATAACCCATGCAGCTGTGTTTACGAAATCTCAATGCTATTTCTCAGTTATGTACTGTCTTCTCGCTTGGGTTGTCTTATCTGAGTTTATTCAAATGTTCCAGATACAGCTTATGTGCCAGATAGAGCTTGTTACATCTCAGCTTTGCTCTCGTCTGTGAATCAAGCATACAACTTGTTAATACTGATGAACTACTTAGGGGCAGATGTATCAAACAATTTTACTCATTCTGTGTCTATGGGAAACTGTGTTCATACATCTGGCCCTTAGTGTCCTGTACTTGTAATGACACCGAAGCTCTTCTGGGAAACTAAGTAACCTATGCTGCTTCTAGGCACATTTCACCGGCACGGACGCTTTACTCGCCCGTTCGTCCTATTCCCTGGATTTGTTCCCCGCCTTTTGGATAACCATTTATGGACCTTTTGACTTAAACTCTTCACGAGATTCGTTTCCTATGCCCGGTCCTTGGACCTTATTGCTCCCTGCCACAACAAATTCACGGATGTTGATCCTTGAGTGCCTTAATGCCTGATTACACGCCGATCTATGTCCATTTTTTCTTCTACTTTTTTTCTTCTACTTTCAAAGGATTCCCTGTACTTAGTTGTACTATGCCCAGCACACGTTAAAATTATGACCATTGTCCTGATGATGACCTGAAATTAACCAGGTTGAAACGCCGTCGACAATCCCCAGCAAAGAACTTTGGCTTGTCTGTGGTCACTGAAAAAGTTTTTTCGTTCATAGCAGATTGTATATAATTTTTCTTGACCACATTGTTATTGTATTAATTTGCGCCGTTCATGCTGTCTTTCACCCGTTGTGTCACTGCGCCGTTCACTATCACTAGCACGCCCAGTGCTCACCTGTGTGTGTTTTTTGGTCATTTGTACTTTTATTGTACTGTAGTGCTGTAACAACTACCTACAATATATACTTCTTTCCTAATTCTCTGGTGGTCTCCCTTTTCTCCCCCCTCCCTTTGTGATTTATATCACTGTGCAAAAACTTGTTCTTTCTAAAATGACATCCAGTTGAGACGTTGTTGTTTTGTTAAAACTATTGCCCGGTCTCTGCTGGGAAAACGGGTGTACTCCTGTTCATTGTTTCTTTCTAGGCACATTTAGGCACTATTCCTATGGAGTTACATTGTCTTACTTGTATTCCCATTTGGTATTGGTAATGGAGCATCATGTATTCTTTCCCTTAGACTGCAGATACAACATGACTTGTGGCCTGTAATTGAGAACGAGTGTGTGTTCTTTGGTCTATGACTTTATTGAAACAATAGCATTTTGCTTATTTGTTGTTTTTATTTTTAGGAAGTATTTGCTGTTTGAATTCTCTAGCCTTTCGTAAAGGCACACTGTTATTCCCTAATTGGTCTTGCTTATTCATTTGTTTTTGTTTGCATTCAAGACAACATGTTTTGTATTTACGCGTTTTTTGCTCACAAAATATGAACATACCATCTGTAAAAAAAGAATTTAATATACAGTGTTCTGCTGTGTATACCTTTTACTTCAAAATACACATTATGAATTCATCTTCTCGCTTACTTACGTTCATAATGCTGTTTGAGGCTGCAACCTCACTCTGCTAATGCAAACTGTTCTGCAATTTGCAATTTTGCAATTCTGTTCGGCCCTTATCCCAGCTTCTATGTTATTGAAGCCAAAGATGTTGCTATATTATGGGATTTTCGTTTTATGATAGATGAAGGAAACATACACAGATGTAACACACTTTTAGTGAACACTTTTAGGAAAAACTTCCTATAGCGAAAACAAGACCTAATTGCATTGCCAAACACTGCTTAGGTTTTGACACATATGCAGACATTTCAGGAAAAGCATGTGTTTGCAAAACATTTTGATGCACAAGTGACAGCAAATCCATCAAAAACTGAAAATTTTCATTTTGGAGAAAACTAAAGGCAGCCACTAAGCGCACTATGGCAGATACATAGTTCCGAACATGCATCACTGACTCTCCCAAGAAGCGATCATCTGCTTGGGATCCAGGCCCTTCCATACTCCACATAGAATAATGCTATAACCTCAGTAAAGGTGTTAAAGCAAGTGACAACAGCCAGTTGTTAAAGTTAGACAGATATATCAGCCATCACAAGTGGCCTAGTAGTGGTGCACTGCCAGGTGAGTAGAGGGTTGCTTTAATTTCTCGGCGTAGAGCTAAGTAAGGCCCTTTTTGGAGTAGTGACGACCTTGAAGTGATTGTGATACTTCACCTGAAAGCAAATGAAGGCCCATAAGAGTCAACACTCTCAAGGATAGTGTGAGGAGCATCAGTTTGAGGGATCTGTGAGATGGCACCACACACCCCATTTAGGGTTGTAAGTCATGAGGAGTAGGACCATGAGAATGAAGGGCATTGTCTGGAGGACCTGGTCAAGAACCAGAAGACCAAGACTAGGAATAACAGCACCACCAGAACTCCAAGGAGAACCAGGACTCTCTACAGGGCAGGACTAATAAGGCCAAGGGAACAGGACCAAAAGACCAGGAGGATCAGAACGAGCAGGACCAGATGGGCCTGTAGTACCAAGACCAGGAAGACCAGAACCAAAAGTGAGAAGACTTTAATTTTATTGTTCCATCTTTCAAGTTGGTGCTGTGGCTAGCAAAGAGGCCAGGCCAGGCCAGTTTCAGAAAGTAGCAGGGCTACGGCATGAGTGGCCTTAGCAAGCAGATAAACCCTAAACCTTCTTTAGCATGAAGATCAATGGTAATAGAAGATGGCCAGACCAAAATCCTACCTCTCAATGCATACATAGCACAGTTTGCCTTTCACTCATGGAAGCTATATGTGCACGTTACTGACACATCTAGCTTTTCTGAAAACAAAGCAGTAAGACACATAAGAAGTTTTAAGCAGGAGCGATTTGAACTTTAGGCCCAGGTGGGGCTCATAACCGTGTACAGCACCAAAGGTTGAAACAACTTAAGCAGGTTTTGATGTGTATCTCATCACCTTGTGGTTAGCCTACAGTCAGGTAGAAAAAGATAGCATCAATTGGTTTTGTTCACTTCTCTCCAGGGCAACAGGTGACACATCCAAAATAGCATACCTGCAAAGTATAAGCAAACTCAGCTCTCAGTAGTCACGTGTGCAGTCCTGTCTCACAAGTGAGGCGAGTGTGATTCTAGGTTACATGTGTTAGGGCAGTTTTTCCTGACAATTCATGGTTAAACTTCTTAAAAGGACTGACCAAGGGGGATTTGAGTGGTACCACTCGCAGCTCCTGGAGATGCCCCAATTATGCTTTTGGTATTATGATCCTTGTAAGAGAATGTCAGGCCATTGGTTCTTTACTGGCCTTTTCATGAGAAGGTGGTACACAAATGTCCCTCTCTCTCTCCATGCCAACTTTCACTGTTGCTGCTTCTCTGTGTGATTAAGGGGGATGGCACTGAACACAGAGAATCTCAGTTATGTAGGGGTAGCACCGTCGGTTGCAACTGCAACCCTTGCCCCCTCTTAGTCATATATAAATACCCCTAAATCAGATTAAAAACAAAATCCTATAAAGTTTACATCGCTGTGCGGCCCCAAAAGTTTACATTAAATATTGCAAAAAGTACAACAGGCTGATGTGTCCCAGGAGCATAGCACTACATGGACAAAAACAGGGCAAGCCAAGAATCAAATCATAAAAACAAATTATGGCAGGCATTAATCACTAGTAAACCACAACATTAGTAGAAACTAAAATATGTTCTTGCGTTCCCAGTTAGCTGACTTCAAGTAAAGGTTTAGAAAAAAAAAAAAATTGGCTACATGTGATGCATGTTTTATAGGTTGCAAAATCAGAATGTTTGCAACAAAAAGTTACTTTCAATGCACTAACCCATTTTCGGAGTTGGTAAAGTTTTACAAAGTCCTAAAATGGGTTTACGAGTGGATACAGAACAGTAAGTTAGAAGGGGCGTATTTTAGGTGTCACTTCCAAATTGCGATTCGGATCTCTATGTGTTGACAGTTTGTGATCGGAATTCTGGTTGAGGCCCATTGATAAGTTGTCCACTCTCAAATTGGGTTAATAACTCATTCACAAAAAGGTAAGAGTTCCTTTTGGACCCCGTCCACCTTGCAAATTGGGATTCAAGTTCAGATAGAGTAGTCAGTGGTACAGAGGACCACTGCCGCCTGACAACTGAAATTAAATGAAAAATTCTTTCAAAATTAGTCCTGTTTCCTTAAAAGAAATTGGACTGATATAAACAAAACATCATTTTTAAAAGCAATCCGACTCCACCAGGATTCAGTATTTTGCAAACTGACCTATTAGTACATAGGAAGGTTTATAAAAAAAGACACAAGTTGCAAAAAGTAGAGTCGCTATTGGTGACTAGTATCTTAGTACACCTGGCCCATTGTTGTCTGACATACGCATCCATGTTTAAAAGCTAAATGTCCAATTATTCGATAGCAGTGGGTCCAGTCTGAAATATATTTCTTAACATTTTAGATACTATTCCTGTCAATGTGTTTGTTACAATATAATTAGAAAAAAAAATTATATTATGTTAAAAATATGACAATTTTAGGTTGCACATTTTAGGCAAGAACAGCATCCCTGGATTTTAAAACAAGTATAAAAAATGGAAATGTTGTTTCTCTCTTGTAATTAAACACTTGTAGGAACTTCCAGTAATATGTTTCCTTGATTTCTTCATGTTTGGCAAGACATGCTAAAATTGGTTGGTTCACCCCGAATCAATATGGTTCATTCGAACCTGTAAAACTCAGAGCATGAGGTATTTACAGGTTTAATATCCCACTTAACGTAATGGTATGTAAAGATCTTTACTGCTCTAACGTTATAACATAATAATTCGTCTATTTAGTTTAAAACAATAAGGTTGAGGCCTGATTATAAAGAGTGAGCAAAGTTTTGATATTTGCTATAAAGACTGAGCACATATTGAAATTCTGAGTTGAGGGATTTTGACAAGCCTCTACATTTTCCACTGACAGAATTTCCCAGGAAAGAGCGGCAAGATTTATTGAGACAGAAACATGCAAACTGCAGAAATGAGTGTAATAAATACTGATTCTGCATACAATTACTCGTTCTAGGCTAAATAAAATCAAAATAGGGTGTTTTTTACCACACCTGACAAATACCCTACCCACTGTAACAATGTTGACTGATTGTAATAAGGAATACCACCCCCATTTCCACAGTGCTTGCAACTGAGGTCTAGGCACAAATGGGTAAGACCCTCCCAAGGTTAAACAAAATATTCTTGTTACATCCACTTAAAATTACATAAGGTAAAGAACTCTAGGAATAATTTGGGACATGTTAACCAATTCATTCTAAAATCTAACTCATTCAAAGAAAGTAAATATAATGCTGTAAAATATGCACCACCATTTCGTTAATCATGAATTGTACCCTGTAAAGAGTACCAATAGCTCTAAGCCAAAGAATATTGCAACAGTGAACAAATAATTTTAAATTGGCAAAATCAAACCAAAAGCTGTAATTTCAGGATCTGGTCACTCGTAAATACTTTATGAAAGTGTTACCAAATTAAAACTTTTTGGAGTTAAATATAGTGAAGAAACTATTTTACTATTGCTATCCATAAATTTCTGGCAGGTGATCTTCACCTCTGCCTCTTCGGGCTTTTCAGTATGGGGCTCTCCACCCCGGTAAAGGGGCTGCACACATAAGTATGGGACTTCGAAATAAATGTGAGGGGAGTGTTGAGAAAATGGGGCATAATTACTACACAATTGGTGGGATTAAGGGACATTGAGGGGTGTTGGGAGAGACATGCTAATACAGAAAACACACCCACAGCAGAATAAGGCAGTTCAAATTCACAAAATAGGCATTTACAATACAATCTACTTTAATAGTACTATGACAAAACAGGTGCAAATGCACTCCGGACCAGCCTTAGAGTAAGTCAACAGTCACAGCCACTGGTGTGCTAATAAACAATTCTAAATGTACATTTTTGAAAAGCATTTAATGCATATATTGTGAATAATAATGATTTATTAAATCCACACAAATTATACTGTAAGGGATGAGGAGGGAAAATTATCATTTTAATTCATTTTACTTAATTTAAAAAATATGCAAAATAAAAAAAAGTCAAATATAATATGTTAAGTCTTAGTGGAGAAGGATTTGTTGCACATTTTTACTTGGGTAGACTTAGGTGAATAGGAATTAGGGTACTGTGTTTTAATTATTTTTAATTAAGAAAAAAATGATTCAAATAATTTTTGCTCAAATGTCCTATTACTTTCAATAGGAATATCTCTGTCTCATTGGCTGAGATCACCACAAACAAGTATGAAGTTACCAGTAGTAACTTTACATTTATAAATTCAGTCAATGGAGTCTCCACGCCCTCTTCTTTGTTTGAGGGGTTGGAGGCTCATCAATCTACATCGAGGTTTAAATCTACACAAGGAAATAGTTAATTCCATTCATTGAGGAAATTTATTCCTAGGTGTAGGTGTAGATTTACTCGTGAGAAGATTTACATGTGCAAACCTACCTTCATGACTAGGGCACTCATGTATTAAGTTAGCAATAAGCAATAGTATTAAGTCACCTCTGCTGCAGAGGAGCAGAGTGCGCAGTGCATGGTGAGCAGGCTCCCCATGGGCACGCAAGCAGAGTGATGCCAACCATCATGATGGGCGATCAGAGGTAACTCACTAGACCTCCCACAGCCCCAGGGGAATCCTGTAGCATCCTGGTCATCAATGATCAATGTCAAGCTGGTCTCGTATAACCTCTACTTACTACCCCACCCAGCGCTGCACCGGTTGAGGCTCTGGGGTCGCTCCTGTGGGTCTGGGTAAGACATGAAGCAACCACAGCCAGGAGGCAGAAGCGGAATAAAACGGCTCCCATCTTGGGGTGGAGAGCGCCTGGAACACTGGTGCCTATAACGTGACTTACGGCCAGGGCCTGGAAGCAGGGCCCTTGTTGCCATGACCTGTGCTGTTGCACATGCACTGAGAGGCATTTCAGAAATATGGGAGCCTAAACTGTCTCCCAGAAGGACAGATGCCCCTGTGAGCTGCGCGGGCTCTTGGTAGCAGGCGGCATGCATGGTGTGGGTGGTGGTCTCAAGGAGGAGGGCCCAACAGAAGTCCCCGCAGTAACGCCCTCCCTACGGAGAACCTGTTAATTTTGGCCTGAAGCACCGGTCTAGAATACGGCACAGCCTTCTGGGGACACCGTGGAGACTCACGTCGATGCCTTGATTGCCACCACCTCCAGGCCTGTTTGTGGCCCTGGAACCTGTTCGCTCAGGAAGCTGAACCACTACTGCATGTGCGACTGCACTGCTGTTCTCCTGGCTGTCTCACTACAGAGAGAGCGTTCAAGAAAGAGAGAGAGCATTCAAGGATAAGTTAGTGACTGCCATGTTCACCATATTATTTTTACCTCCAAGGCTCACACTTTTAGCTTGCAAGGTTTGGTGCAGTCCAACACGGCCATTGCACTATGGTAATCACAAGCACATTCTAAATGACTCATTACTTGCCCTGTAAGAAATTGTTGAGCCCAGCAGGGAAGGGTGAGAGTAGGTGGTGCTCCCTGATCAAAGACAAATGGACTGCGAGGGGTCCCTATTACTCAGCTAAAAAAAAAACTCCTGCTTCCATCCACCCAACATCTGCAGGGCACAAGGTACGGCCACTTTAAAATGCAATTTACCAAGCCCAAATGCTATCTGCTCCTCCACGTGTGCCTGACCTTAATGGCGGCACGCGATGGATACAATCTCAATTACTACAATTACAGCCCTTCCATTCCCCTATCAGAAATTGAAAGGGGTTGTGATCACCCTCAAAATGGCAGCCATATTTAAAGCAGCAAAATCATCTTCTAGCAATGTCCATTTCATTCCAGCAACTCCAATTGAAAGCACTGCAATGGAAAGAGGATTTAATTTTTCCCCAAAATGGTAGCCACCTTGAAATGTTTATGATCTTATCCTCTGGAGAATTACAAATTGCATGGGTCATCCTGATATGCTTGACCCTTAGTGCACAGCCCACTGAACCAACAAAACAAGCCCAACCAACTTAAAAAAAACTGTCAAATCCCACCAGCTCAATAAATCAATGACATTGGGATCCTAATACCAGCCCCATCTATTGCTCTACCAAAGCCTATTATGTGGTCTCCTTCCACCCCTAAGAATGCTGTGTGCTTTGCAAGGCTACAGATGACCATGTAACGTCCATCATTACCTAAGCAATGGTTGTCTAGGAAATACCTATAAAGTCCCATCCAGCATCATGCTCCAACATGATGGCGACACACGTTCCCACAGCTGCCCTTCCATTGCAGCTATCAAGATCTGGCACCAATGCATTCAAGATTAAATATCCCCAAATCTTTCTAAATACACAATAAAATACCTGAAACACAGGACTTTGAGAGACTTCCCGGAAACTCTCTACACAGACCAATACCAATACCATTGCCAATGCAAGGTGCCCCCCAAAACGACCTCCTCCTCTTCACACACAACACTGACATATGGATCCGCTCCTAATGCAAGTTTCTCCCATCCCCCTCTCTCTTTAACATCCCCTTTAGACGCAAATTCAAATGCTTTCCCCCTTTGGCCTCTCAGACATCCTTTCTCTCTCCATCTACAACAATTTAAAAATCATGTTCCAAGCCAACAATACAACCCTGGCCACAATCAAGTGCATTTATTTCACCCTCAAGCCGTCCAACAATCCTCCATGAACCCCTTCTCTGTTCATCCCTAACACCCCTCGACCATTATTTTCCCCAAATGGTTCTCCCAAATGACCCTTCTCACCCAGGAATCTCCAGCAATCCAAATGACCCTCTAAGCCCATATCTTACCAGCAATACCAGACCTTGAACACCCCCAACAGACCATCTCCGCACCATTCCTCTCCAACCTCCCACAAACTATTATCTCAGCCTCCGGTTGCTCCCTTCTCTCTTTTTTTCTGCCCCATATTTGGCCCATAAGCCTCCCTCTTCCTCCCCATCTATATCCCCCGGCCCTAACATCTCCCAACACCACATACCAACAACCTGCGCCTCCCTCAACCATACTTGATGAAAATAACTGGCCTCTGTTTAACAAGCTCCTTTCACCGTTCTTACATCTCTCTTGAGGAATGAACACCCTCATCTCGGCTCTATTTCAGCTAAGCGTCTCTCTGCCCTCTCATTGCTGCTACCCATATCACCCCTTCAGAGCCTCCCGCCAACCTTACAGCATACCAAGAGACAGCATCTACCCAGACCCAAATGGACACAATTTCCCCTGGACAACTCAGACCTATATCCTAGAGAGTTATACAGTTTCAAATTCTGCTTCCCTCTCCTTCCCTCTTCACGCAGTGGGCTGCATAATTTCCACCATCATTTCAGATCGCAGTCAGACTCATCCCCTCTTAACTTGATACAAAACCAAATTATCTCCCTGAACAGCCAAGTCAAAAAGACAGCAGCTTCTCCATAAACTCAATGCCACACAATTGTCCGTCTGCAGTCAAACACTGTCTAGAGTAATTGGACTTGACCTTGGCCCATAATCTTAACATCATGATCCTCACAGAAATGTGGCTTATTGACTCATCTAACCATGCTCTATACCTTGCACTTCCTCCCAATTACTCCATTTTGCATTGGGAACAGGAAGCTAAACAAGGCCTCCCACTCATTCACAGAAACCCCCAGAGTTGCAGGACCATCCCAACAACTCATTTTCAGTCTTTTGAATGCATGTTGGTAGAAATGTCTACATCCACAACCTCCAACATCAGATTGAATGTGATTTGCATGATTTACCATCCACCGAGTCAAAACACCACCTTAATTGAGCAATGCATGGATCTCTTGACCCCTCAACTTATGAACTTGCAGAACACTATCTTCCTTGGTGACTTCAACATCAACTTGGGAGGCAAGGGTAACAGCTACGTGGACACATTTACCTCCTTTCTCAAAAACAATGATCTTTAACAACACTGACATACACGCGCACACCACAAGGAGCATGGACCTGATAATCTCCAATCCTCCCAACCGTCAGTCATTTGATCTCATTCCAGTTGACTGGTCCGACCATTCGCAGATCCTGTTCTCCCTATGTGGCTCTTATACCAAAACATCCAGGCAACCCAAGAAAGAGAAAATATGGTTCAGGGACACACCCAACCCTTGACACAGACGTCATGACCATCATAGCCCTTCCTACCCTAATTTTGATAACACTTCATCTTGATATTAACAAGGCCACAGACAAATACAACTCTTGCATGGAATACCTTATAGAAAAATGTACACCGCTGAAGTGCAAATTATCCAGACCAAAACCCTCTAGTGCTTGAATCTCAAAATAACTTTCCAAAGAAAGAAAGCTTATCAGAAAATGTGAGAAAGAATGGAAACTGGCCCCCTAACACTTGAGTTTGATTAATTCACAAAGTGAGAAAACAATACAAAGACCGAATCCTCAGAGCCAAATCCTCCCATATCAGAGCCCTAGTGAATTCTGCCAAGCACAGACTGAGGTGCCATTCTGAGGTTATCACACAGACTGCATACCGCTCCACCACTTCAGCTCCAAAGTCATCAGTGGACCGCTGCATAAACTTAGATTTTTTTGATGAAAAAGTTTGAGACATCCATATCTCGCTACCCAATGGCGATTTCCTAGAGACGGTTGAAGATCTGCCATGCAAGACACTGCATTCATGGTCATCTTTCTCTCCAATATCTGAACGGGAACTACATCCACCTAAATCTCCTTCGCAATCTTGAACAGCACATGAGATGTTGAGGCACAGTACTCAACTGGTTCACCTCATACCTGACCAACCCTTCCCAAATTGTGAAAATGGGTACCTCATTCTCAAGACAAGTCAGCGTATATCAAGTGGTCCCTAAAGGCTTGATCCTCTCCCCAACCCTCTTTAACCTCTACCTAGAAGCAATATGTGTGATTCTCGGAAACTCCGCAATTCTCTACCACCTCTACGCCAACGACACCTAAATATAAGTGAAAATCTTATCCCCAGAAGATGTTGCCCTGCTTTCAAATATGCTCTTAGGATTCAAAACTTGATGTATAGCCACCATTTAAAACACAACCCAACTGAAACAGAATTTCTTTTGATTTAATCTCTGAAAGCAAACATTCCAGTATAGGAATGGATGCCTGGAGGGTGCCCTGCCACTGTCAAGAGTGCCAGATCACTTAGTATCACCCATGACAATCATCTCAATCTTCACAGCCACATCACAGTTATGGTCAAAAGAGCAAGACACCAACTTGGGTGGGTCAGTCTGTCATTCTCTTCAGACTAGATTGTAATGGCCCTTCTATAAGGCATCCCCAAAGTTCACCTAGTCCCACAGAGAGCAACACTACATGCAGCAGTGCACTTTGTTTTAGGGTTCAAGAACGCTGACCATATTTCCCGTGCCCTGCTAACCCTGTAATCGCCTCCCATTGAAGCACAGGCCCAGTTCAAAACCACCTGTGTTACCCACAGGGTGCTGCACACCACTTGACACTCCTATCTACACGAGAAGCTGAAAATCTCCGGAGCAAACAGGGATTCCAAAAATGCCCATTACCTGCTTTTGGAACCCCCCACCTTCAGTTGAGAACGATACATGAGCCAGTAATTCTCTGATAAAGCCACCAGAAACTGGAACTCTTTACCTCCCTCTGCCTAACCACCTGCCTATGTACCTTCAGAAAGGACCTCTAGCTCCTCCTATTTGTCAGACATCTTCATTAAGTGCCTTCGATCATACTTAAGTACTCTCCCCACAAGGATCTGAACTACCTTTGTTATGTGACTTCACCATCTAAATCAATACTTTAATTGTGTCTGACCTTTGATCAACTGCTATAATTGTCTCCTGTGATAACTCCTGCACACATCTTCCGATATAAATTTCCAAGTTTAATTACTGTAAATAGAACTCGCTGTGACTCATGTATCCTGATACTATTGTAACATGCTTTGATTCCTTCGGACCACGTCTGTACTGTATAAAATTACAAAAATGTAAACAAATACAAAACAATTGGTCTGTTTGTCAAACCAGAGATCTAAAACCAGATCTTCCTGAATCCAATTAAACTAATGTGCTTGTAAGTAAAATTGTGAAAAAGAAAACGGATATGTAGGGATCAAAACAATCACTCACTGAATCAATAAATGCGCGTTGTCTAAAAAGACATGTGACCCTTAACAGGTTTGGGACCTTAATCAGAAATGTGATTACACAATTTTCACAGATAACACAAGAGGGGTCAAACTCAAAATCCATTATGCTAAAGATAAAATCCTTTTGCGTCTTCATAACTGTATGAGATTGTTCTTATTTCTGGAGTTTAATGGAATCAACAATGCTTCTATATAGGTGAAAGTGTAATTTGCCAAAATTTTCCATCCTGGTTTCTAGCCACACCAGATAAAATATGCAATAGCCAGATGAATGATCACAAGTGATGCCTAGCACAAAATTAAAAGCCGTTTCACTACTTCTTTCTTGGTATTGCTAATAAAGGAACAATTCATTACTGTCTTGTTGCTTTATATGAAGGACAAACTAGTAAGGTTTGTAGAACTGTCTACATTTCTGTTGAGCAATAAAGCTGGCATACTAAAGGAATGGAGTTTTTAAGTTTACTATAGCTTTTAATGGAGTCTCTTTGTTGGCTTTTTGGAGGATGTACTCTGCAACTCTATATATTTTTGTCTTATCAAGAGCACGCTGGAATTTATGAACAGTCCAAGGTTCTTCCACAACATTGGCAGAACAATCATTTGACTAGATTTTGCCAATCAGTCAAAGAATTTTCTTTTAGTCATCTCTTCCATTGGAATATCTAAATAGGATTTGTTCAAACATGACGCTAGGGTGTATATTTACTAAAGTTTTGCACAGGCGATCTTGTGGCTTAGAATGATTCAAAACATTTTGTTGATTTAGGTATTTGGACAAAATATTGTGTTGTAAACATCAGGAAAATAAATATTGGGAAAAAATATTGTGCTACATACATATTGTGATCAAGAAATATTGTTGTCCAGAATATCGATTTTTTCAGGTAAGTAATATCGTTGTCAAGAATATTATTCTTGTTAATATAGTTTTCAATACTATAGTTATCTCAAGGTGTTTTAGTTCATATATGAATATTATGTGTTAGTATTGTTTGTAAAATAGTTTATAATATTTTTAAATATAGTTTGTAAATTTCAGATCTATAATTTATAATGTAATTGATAATCTAATTTCTATTGTTGTAGTGGGTTGCTAGGCTTGTAAGGGTTGAGTAGGAAGTTAAGTAATAATTAGTTATCAATTAGTTATTAATTTATTAATGCTTTAATTGATTATTATGTACATTGTTTAATAATTATATATTTTTCATTATATGATTCACCAAAGTCCAAACAACAATGAAAACGCACTCAACAGCAATCATGATTCCTCCGATTTCTTTCTACATGGGGAACCGGCATTAATCCTCCTGATACATTGCCGCCTCACCGGTTTCGGAGCCCCCCCTCCTTATTCATAGGCATGGCTGTGAATCTGCAGATATTTCCCAGCATGCTTATAACTACTTCATTCCTGCCCTCAGTGGGCTGCACAGGTGTGTATTTTCACAATCGTCTTCTGGGATTTGTAGTATGCTGGGAATCCATTTATCTTCCTTTGTAGGTTCTGCAAGATAAACAGTTATTAGTCCATTAGTCTTGCCCTCCAGTGGGCCACAGGGATCATAATGACAAAGTTAGGTTTGACAAAACTGCTGTTCCATTAATCAGGCTTTCATTCGTTCAAGCCCTATGGCCCTGTATTTAATTGACGGTGGTGCAGTTCTCCACGGCTTTGGACGGCCGTATATATATGATTCACCAAAGTCCAAACAAAAACGAGAACGCACTCGCCAGCAATCGTGATTCCTCCGATCTCTTTGTTCATGGGGAATTGGCATTAATCCTCCTGATACTCTGCCGCCTGACCGGTTTTGAAGCCCCCGCTCCTTATTCATAGGTGTGGCTGTGAATCTGCAGATATTTCTCAGCATGCTTATAACTACTTCATTCCTGCCCTCAGTGGGCTGCACAGGTGCGTATTTTCACCATCGTCTTCTGGGATTTGTAGTATGCTCGGAATTCATTATATCTTACTTAGTAGGTTCTGCAAAATAAACAGTTTATAGTCCATTACTCTTGCTCTCAGTGGGCCAGAGGGATCATAATGACACGGTTATATTCAACTGCTGTTCCATAAATCAGGCTTTCATTGGTTAAAGCCCTATGACCCTGTATTTCGTTCACGGTGGTGCAGTTCTCCATGGCTTTGGACGGCCGTGCATATATGATTCACCAAAGAGCATACTACAAATCCCAGAAGGCGATGGTGAAAATATGCACCTGTGCAGCCCACTGAGAGCAGGAGTGAATTAGTTATAAGAATGCTGGGAAATATCTACAGATTCACAGCCGTGCCTATGATTAAGGAGCGGGGGCTCCGAAACCGGTCAGACAGAAGAATATCAGGAGGATTAATGCTGGTTCTCCATGAATAAAGAGATTGAAAGAATCAGGACTGCTGTTGAGTGCGTTCTCGTTCTTGTTTGGACTTTGGTGAATCACATATACACGGCCATCCAAAGCCATTGAGAACTGCACCACCATGAACGAAATGCAGGGCCATAGGGCTTTAACTAATGAAAGCCTGATTTATGGAACAGCAGTCTTGTTAAATATAACCGTGTCATTATGATCCCTGTGGCCCAATGAGGGCAAGAGTAATAGACTATAAACTGTTTATTTTGCAGAACCTACTAAGGAAGGTACAATGAATTCCGAGCATACTACAAATATCAGAAGGCGATGGTGAAAATATGCACCTGTGCTGCCTACTGAGGGGAGGAGTGAAGTAGTTATAAGAATTCTGGGAAATATCTGCAGATTCTCAGCCGTGCCTATGATTAAGGAGCGGGGACTCCGAAACCGGTCAGGCAGCAGAATATCAGCAGTATTAATTTAGGATCCCCATGAATAAAGAGATCGGAGGAATCACGACGACTGTTGAGTGCGATCTTGTTCTTGTTTGGACTTTGATGAATAACATATACACGGCCGTCCAAAGTCGTTGAGAAATGCACCACCGGGAACGAAATACAGGGCCATAGGGCTTTAACTAATGAAAGCCTGATTTATGGAACAGCAGTCTTGTTAAATATAACCGTGTCATTATGATCCCTGTGGCCCATTGAGTGGAAGAGTAATGGACTATAAACTGTTTATTTTGCAGAACCTACTAAGGAAGATATAATGAATTCCGAGCGAACTACAAATCCCAGAAGGTGATGGTGAAAATATGCACCTGTGCTGCCCACTGAGGGCAGGAGTGAAGTAGTTATAAGAATGCTGGGAAATATCTGCAGATACACAGCCGTGCCTATGATGAAGGAGCGGGGGCTCCGAAACCGGTCAGGCAGCAGAATATCAGGAGAATGAATGCCGGTTCCCCATGAATGAAGAGATCGGAGGAATCACGACTGCTGTTGAGTGCTTTCTCGTTCTTGCTTGGACTTTGGTGAATCGATTTGCTATTCGTTAGTCTTTATTATCGATCAATTTAATCAAAAAAGACAATACAATATAAAAATAGACATTACATACAAAATGAGAAATAAGAACAGTTCCAAAGTGACACAAAAGAAAAAAAAAAAACAATGAAATCTTGATTAAACACAACACTGGTACCTAATACTTCCTATTTCTGATGATCCAAACCCAACCCAGAAATTTGGCCACGGCAACTACGATACATTCACCAGTATCAGATCTTAAGATTCTTAGGGCCTCAAGCCCCAATCTAGTGCCCAAGGTACGGCATATAGGCTTGAGCCATTTAGCCCGGGGGGCTGCATAAGCCGGGCAGACAAAAAATATATGACCCACCGATTCAGCACAGTCTGTACACCAGCGACAGGAATCGCCGACCTCACCCTTCCATTTTTTGGTAAATACTTTCGTGGGTAGGGTGCCAACCCTCAGTTGATGATAAAGTTTCCTGTCACTGGGCCTAGTAATAATGTCCCAATAGGCTTCTAAAAGTGGGACTTTTTTCTGCACAAGAAACCTACCCGTCAAAGACTCTGCTGGAACTAGGGATAGTTGTTTCTGAAGTACCATAGACCAATAAAGGCTTTTAAAGAGTTTTTTTGGAGGAAAAGGGTTATTCGCCGGGTCAGTCCAAAGAATTCCCAGGCCCATGGATTTCAATAGCAGACCAACTTGCTTGAACCACACAATATCACCGGCGCCCAGGATGGAACGAACGTCCAAAAATGCCTTTGCATAGGGGCCTAATTCCGGTACCGTCCATAATCTCCTCCAAAAAGCCAATGGTTTGAACCTGGCGATATCTTAAAAAGAATAACAACCAAGATCCAGCAGAAGCGGTTTCACTGGGCTTGAACTGGGGAGACCCGTAAGGATCCTCAAAAATTTGTATTGTGCCCTAATCAAAGAGGAAAGATCAGC
The DNA here is from genome assembly GCF_964204655.1 of Triturus cristatus. Taxonomy (NCBI): domain Eukaryota; kingdom Metazoa; phylum Chordata; class Amphibia; order Caudata; family Salamandridae; genus Triturus; species Triturus cristatus. The sequence goes on along the minus strand of NC_140595.1, from coordinate 455,100,471 downwards.
AAAGCCCCAGAGTTCTGCGCCGTAAAGGATCGCAGAATTAATCCTGGCATTATAAATTTTAATCCCTGGACCTATCATTTTAATCTGTTTTTGTTCTTTAACCAAGCTCCTAGAGAGCTGGGCAAATTTAAGAGATAGGACATCAATTTGTGGCCTCCAATTCAACTTGTTTTCGAAGACAACCCCCAGATAAGTCATAACATTGGCACATTCGAGTAAATCATTATTCATAGTCACATGACCTTTCACACTTTTCCCTTTGTTAAAGACCATGTACTTAGTTTTGGAGACATTAACTAGGAGGTCGAAGTCGGAACAAAAGTTGACAAATACGTTCAAAGCCGCCTGTAACCCAGAGAGAGTCTGGGATAGGAGTAGGGTGTCATCGGCAAACATGAGTAGTGGAATTTTTATACCACCCAGCGTGGGGGCGTCAGTGGATGTAGATGTAAAGTACTGCACGACTCTATTTATGAATAACAGAAAGAGAGTGGGCGCAAGGACACACCCTTGCCTAACACCCCTATTAACTTTGAGTCTGTCGGTGACCTGCCCTTGATTCCCCCATCGTACTTGTGCAAAGTTGTTTTCATGCAACCTAATGACAATTTTCAAAAGGTCAGCAGGCATCCCTAACTACGCTAAAGCCCCCCAAAGTTTGGACCTATTGACTAAGTCAAAGGCTGACTGAAGGTCAACAAAAGCGGCATACAGGGTACCGCCACAAAGGTAGACCATTTTCCAGACGATCAGTTGAAACTTGAACGCCTGGTCGATGGTACTAGTGCAGGGTCTAAACCCGGCCTGCAGGGGCGAGATGATATCCTCCTGCTCAATCCAAGACTGAATTCTTGCCAGGATCATTCTTGTAATAATTTTTTGAACGGAATCAATTAAACTAATCGGGCGGTAATTCCCCGGGCAAGAGCGATCACCCTTCTTAAAGATGGGCAATATCTCAGTGCTTTCTCGTTCTTGCTTGGACTTTGGTGAATCATATTATATATATATATATATATATATATATATATATATATATATATATATATATATATATATATATATATGAATCCTGTAATGCCCTTTTTCGAAAGTCGGCGCTCCTTGTGTGGGGCACTGTCAATTCATTGCAATGTCATTATTGAACAGTTGAGCTTCAACTCATTTTGAAATTTAAGAATTATTAATTGGGACAGAGGGTCATATAGAATTTCAACAATGACAACCTTTCCCCCTTTTTTCTCTTCTTTGTGTTTGAATTTTGAATTTTAAATAACCTTTTTCAGAATTCTTCAACAACTAGTACATGCGTTATTTCAATGCACTACAATGACCAGAATGCTCTGCTACTGTTGTAACAGGAAGCAATGGCAATAATAGAAATAAATGATGCCTGGTCATGCCCAGTTGTTACCCGTGATCAAGGTTCGAGTCACGAACCGAAACGCATTGGGCATAGCGTTGTTTTGCTTGTTTTGCTCATGAACTTGAATTAAAACTAACTTCAACAAAAGAATTGGATTCCGTCTGAGTGCGTGTTCATCTCGACCTCTGGGCTCAGAGGTCTCTTGCTGCTTATATTTACCGGCTGCTCTGCCGGACAAACTACGCACCGCCCCACACAAGGAGCGCCGACTTTCGAAAAAGGGCATTACAGGATTCACGTGTAAGGAACAGTCGGCAGCCACCGCAAACCGAGCACTGAGAGACAAAGGAAATGGAAATTTTGTAGGCGCACCTCTGAAAAACGGAAGGTGGATACTTTAACTTGCAGCCGGAGGGACGCAGGATACGGTGAAGCCTTTCTGTTTGAGGTAAGAACACGCGGCAACATTGTATCATTCATTGCATGCTCTCTGGTTACAGCGCTCATAGCGGGTTCATGGAGCTCTCAACAAACTATTCCGTGTATAGAGTTACCTTGTAAACACTATGGCAAAGGCTAACCAAGTCACGTAACTGTTTATGCGCTACTGATATTACACGGCTCATTTTAGACTGCCAACAATAGCGAAATAAGACCTTTTGACTTGTATGGTATAAACAAACAAGCTTTCAGACTCATTATAAGTCGTATAACGTTTTGGATCTTACACTGCTGTTTCTGTCTACATGAGTGAGAACTCGGAATCCAAAGTAATAACATTTCAAAACAGTGCAAAAACAAGCCAGCAAAATAACAGCTATGGAGAGAAGAGAAGCCAAACGCAATGCTGAGGTAGCGCAAGTGTTTGAAAACATTCCAACATCATATCAATCAAAAGGCAAACCAAGTGCGAACGCTATAAACGACAACAAAGAGGTTCTCAGATATTGGGAAAGACTATCCAGAAAAGAAATAAACAAATGGTGGGAATTGATTACTCTGAAAAAATACGTGGAAGTAAAAATAATTCCCCGAGGACTAGGTCTAACACTAATGCCCAGCCATCAAGACACTAGTGGTGAATTATTGCAAGAATGGGGCGAACACCTTCTGGGCTCCTCAATGGGCCTCATAACGATCCTCATCAAACATACAGAAAAAGCACTCAATGATATACAAAAAGAACTAAGCGAAATCGAAGAATCCTTGGATAAACTCACCCTATCGGATGAACATCAAAAATTGAAAGAAGAAATTATTAAAAATTTAGAAAAACATGAAGATCACGTGAAACAACGCAAGCAATTTAAATTTCAGAGGGATAAACTTGATTTTGAGGAGGGACGTATTTTCACCTTTTCTAGGAAATTTGAACAACAAAGAAGCAAGGAACAACTGGAAGCAGCCAGTACGCAATTTTCCAGCTTTGAATCTCTGACAAGCACAGATTTGAGTGAAAATGAAAGTACCAATGCTCCCCAACAAATTCCATCAACAAGTACCAAAATTCCTTTTTTAACCGAAATGCGCCTGGCCCTGCAACAACAGAATTGGGAAAAGACAAGACCACCAGGCCGGGGAAGAGGAAGAGGAAGAGGACAGGGCAGAGGAGGAAGAGGAAAACAAGAGGGCAAGGAAGGCAACAATGTATCAATGGAGACCCGGGGCAGGACAAAACGGACCTAGCAACATCAAGAAACCAAGAAGAAACAGATCACAGCAGTGACTCCCAGGAACTGAATGTCATTAATCTTTCGACACGCCACCTAACGGATTCAGAAGAACAACTGTTAAAGAAAGGTCTCAATTTCTGCCCCAAAATACATCTTGACATCGCTCAAACACGCATCGATCTTTACAAATATATCCGAAAAATTAAATTGGTTAAAATATTTGCAGAAAAAACAAGATCGACCAAAGAAAAAATCACCACTAACTTGAATAGTGAGCTATTAGTAGAAGATGAACAAGCCCTGCTCACCCTCATAACTATGGGTGAAGAAGAACCAGTAGACCACCGTGAGAGTCTTGGAGAATTACTACCGTCTCTAGGAGCAGGAATAAGTGGCAAAAAACCTAAATCTTATTATTACCCCACCTTACCACCAGGCAACAAGATCGATTTGTTCCATGAAACAATCATACATGATTTATATCACCTCAACCAACGAAAAGTAAAGGACAATCTTTCGCCCTTTGAAAGAAAAGCGTTAAAAGATCTACAACAGGATTTGACAATTGAAATCAAACCCGCGGACAAAGGCGGCAACGTAGTAATCCAGAATAAAGAAGATTACATATGGGAAGCTAACAATCAGCTGCAAGATGAATCATGTTACAAAGAACTAAGCTCCAATCCAACTAAAGCAATTGAAAATACCATTAATAAACATCTCAATGATTGGTTTAATGAGGGGCTGATAGATGAAGAAGAGAGAAAATATTTAACAGTGTCAAATCCAATCGAAGCCACGATCTACTTCTTACCTAAAGTACATAAACGTTTAATCAGACCACCAGGCAGACCCATCATCTCTGCTAATGGTTCAATCATGGAACCCATATCAAACTACATCGATCACTTCCTAGCTCCCATGGTAAAGGATCTCACCAGTTATTTGCGAGACACAACAGATCTCCTTCAGAAACTTGAAGGAATACCTTGGAATCAACGTTACAAGCTTGTTTCAATGGATGTAATCTCTCTATACACCAGTATAGAACATCAAATAGGTTTAAAAGCATGCAGTTTCTTTTTAGGGAAAAGGAACATTCAATACAAACAGCATAACACCATGTTGCTACAAATGATAACCTTGTGTCTGCAAAATAACATCTTTACCTTCAATAAAAAACATTATCAACAAATGAAAGGCACAGCCATGGGTTTTTCCTTTTCTCCAAATTTTGCAAATCTTGTAATGGGATGGTTTGAACAGAAAATAGCATGGAACTGCGAAAACTACATACATGTGCAAAAGATCATTGCCTGGTGGCGTTTCATTGACGATCTCTTTATAATATGAGATGGCACCAATGAAGAATTTGCAACATATTTCCAAATCTTGAATAACAATGAGACCAATTTGCAATTCACTTATGAGATTAGTTCTAACAAAATCTCATTTTTGGATATTGAAATATACGTGCAAAACAACACACTACAAACCACCCTATTCAGGAAACAAACAGCCACCAATTCAGTTCTTCATGCAAACAGTTTTCATCCCATCAACCAAAAATGGAACATACCTTACGGTGAATTCTTAAGACTACGCAGGAATTGTTCCGCAGACAATGAATTCGAAAACCACAGCAAAGCAATGAAAGTCAGATTTGAAAAAAGAAAATACCCTGGCAAAATAATCAAAAAAAGTTTAATGAAGGCAAAACAAAGAAATCGGACAGAGATACTAAAAAATAAACAAAAAGACAATCAGGCAGATTTCACGAAAATTCGCCTTATAACAACCTACTCAACTGAAACCAGTGATCTGGTCCATATATTGAAAAAGCATTGGGGTATTCTGAAAATAGACACCACTATTGCAGACCTTATAGGTGACCATCCCAATGTCACGTACAGGAGAGCACCCAATTTAGGCGACAAATTAACTCGCAGTCACTTCAAGTCAAAACCACAAAAACTATGGACTGACATCGAAGGTTTCTGGCCATGCAAAAATTGCAAAGCTTGCAAGATTGGAATTCCAAAAAAAGAGGTTACAGTCAGAAAAGGCGAGAAATGGCAAATTAAACAACACATCTCCTGCAAAAGTAAATATGTGGTGTACGTAGTGGAAATGCCCATGTAATTTGAAGTACATAGGCAGTACAATCTGTGAAATCAAAAAAAGAATTTTGGAACACATTAGGGCCACCGTCAATCTGGATCGCTCTAATGCAATCGCTAAACACATGGAAAGAATGCATGAAAGTAAATGGGAACTGCTTAGATACTACGCAATTGAACAAGTACAACACCTAGAACGAGGAGGTAATCGGGAAAAACTTCTTCGTCAAAAGGAATCCAAGCACATTGTTTCATTCAGAACTTTGACACCTTATGGTTTAAATCAAGATGAGTAACTTTTTGTACACTTGTGAACTTCAACTCTGTGGACATCGACTGTGCTCTTGAACTATCACATTGCATAAGTTTGTTTACAATTTGTGACTAATGATTGTTTTAAACCCGATAGAAGGCTTAGTAGAAATCATTAACCCCAATACTTATTGGTTAAATAAGTCAACATTGGCATGCCTTCAGCGCATAACTTTTCAATTCCCACTAGAGGGTTGCTTACAAACGCATGCCTTTAATGCATTACTCTTTAACTCCCATTAGAGGGCGGTTAATGCTTTAAGTACACTGTCCTATTTAAACTCGGTTTTGGACAGTTGACACACCCACTAGAGGGAACAAAAGGTAAAGCACTGTCAATTCATTGCAATGTCATTATTGTACAGTTGAGCTTCAACACATTTTGAAATTTAAGAATTATTAATTGGGACAGAGTGTCATATAGAATTTCAACAATGACAACCTTTCCCCCTTTTTTCTCTTCTTTGTGTTTGAATTTTGAATTTTAAATAACCTTTTTCAGAATTCTTCAACAACTAGTACATGCGTTATTTCAATGCACTACAATGACCAGAATGCTCTGCTACCGTTGTAACAGGAAGCAATGGCAATAATAGAAATAAATGATGCCTGGTCATGCCCGGTTGTTACCCGTGATCAAGGTTCGAGTCACGAACCGAAACGCGTTGGGCATAGCGTTGTTTTGCTTGTTTTGCTCATAACCTTGAATTAAAACTAACTTCAACAAAAGAATTGGATTCCGTCTGAGTGCGTGTTCATCTCGACCTCTGGGCTCAGAGGTCTCTTGCTGCATATATATATATATATATATATATATATATATATATATATATATATATATATATATATATATCAAGGCTCACGTGTTCGTAAAAACACACTGCACTCCTGGGGTTTACATTCATTCGATTTATTACGAGGACGCGTTTCGGCGTGTCTGCCTTCTTCCAGCTCGTTTTACAAAGCAGTCAACACAGTGTAAGGGTGCTTTTAAACATAGAGATGGATTCTCATTGGACACTGGCACAACCAAGGGAAGGGATTGGTCAGTTCTTTCGTGGTACAAGTTGATACAAAAGTTCCATATGCTCGGACAATCCATTACAGATCTGAATGTCACATTGTATCCCGCCACAAACTGGGCATTCTCACGAGTATAGGGAGCATGTACTCATTTGCCTTTTGTTGCGAAGCGATTTAAAAGTACCTTTCACACTGTTGATGTGGCTGCTGAACACCCCATCGTCCAACCATGCGGCACTGTGGTTCACGGAGCAGGGGACGGCATATATCCGTGGTCCCTTCAATCTGTATGATTTCCGACATTGTCGACGCCATTGCCCAGAATGCCACGCTGGCGGGGCAAAGCGTTTGTAGTCGTATACATAGCTCCAAGTCCACCAAAGACGCGTGCTGCACTCTTCAGGACGGGTGCAGTTAAATGGTGGTGGGTCCATTCAACATAACAAGGCTCACGTGTTCGTAAAAACACACTGCACTCCTGGGGTTTACATTCATTCGATTTATTACGAGGACGCGTTTCGGCGTGTCTGCCTTCTTCCAGCTCGTTTTACAAAGCAGTCAACACAGTGTAAGGGTGCTTTTAAACATAGAGATGGATTCTCATTGGACACTGGCACAACCAAGGGAAGGGATTGGTCAGTTCTTTCGTAGTACAAGTTGATACAAAAGTTCCATATGCTCGGACAATCCATTACAGATCTGAATGTCACATTGTATCCCGCCACAAACTGGGCATTCTCACGAGTATAGGGAGCATGTACTCATTTGCCTTTTGTTGCGAAGCGATTTAAAAGTACCTTTCACACTGTTGATGTGGCTGCTGAACACCCCATCGTCCAACCATGCGGCACTGTGGTTCACGGAGCAGGGGACGGCATATATCCGTGGTCCCTTCAATCTGTATGATTTCCGACATTGTCGACTCCATTGCCCAGAATGCCACGCTGGCGGTGCAAAGCGTTTGTAGTCGTATACATAGCTCCAAGTCCACCAAAGACGCGTGCTGCACTCTTCAGGACGGGTGCAGTTAAATGGTGGTGGGTCCATTCAACATAACAAGGCTCACGTGTTCGTAAAAACACACTGCACTCCTGGGGTATATATATATATATAAATTACCTACTGGCAGGCGCCAGTAGGTAGTTATAGTTAGGACCTATTTTCCATAGGAAATCCGCAACATTCTATTTAGAATAACGTTGGCGTCGATTGATGAATCTTCACGAAAGTTTGCAAACTTTTGGCCAGCTCCGGTCTGCTCCTATCCTAAAAATTTCACGGTGATTCGTCAAGCGGGGGCCGAGAAAAAAGGGGGGTCTCAAAACGCATTTTCCCCATGCATTTTTCCATAAGACCTGTTGACGCAGCTACAGCCCGAAGTGCTGAACGGAATTACACCAAATGTGGCAAAGAGGTAGTCCTCAGTTCAGACTCGTGCCTTTTGCTTAAATGGTGTAAATCCGTTCAGTAGTTCCTGAGAAAATCAAAAGTAAAATCACATATATATCTGGGCGGAGCCTAACCACACATCTCATCGTGAGATCTGATTGGCTGTCAGCACTTCATCCAAGAGGTGTTGGCAGCCATCTTGGGACCAATATACATAATAGCACCTCATTAAAAAGCATTGCAGTTAATAGAAGGTTTTAAGACTTTAGTTACATTATAAATCATTTGTTGATGGTACCATACTCATTTTAGGAATTGTGGTGTGTTCCAAGGTGATTTTACCATGTGTAAAAGCCTTCTGCTGTGATATCATGAATCATGTTTGAGAGAAAACTATTTTCTCATGCTTTTCCCACAGAGGTTTGGAAGGTGCTCTATAAGCACATTATCTTTCTCAGTCATTTGAGAATTAAGTCTGACATTCTCAGTAAAACATGTACATCCAACAAGGGCAGAGACTGTCAGTTGATTCCTTTGTGTTCTACTGCAGCTTCCCAGAGTGTTCTAAAGAACAACTAGAGCGCTAACAGTCCTACTTATGACAAACGTGTGGAACACCTGAAGCCATCTTGGTTGGAATAAAGTGGTAACTTTTAAAACATTTAATTTAAAAAGGAACAAAATGAGGGGGTTCATTTTGCCATAGAACGTATGATTAGTGCTGCAGAAAGAAAGATTAGGGCACTTTTTGAGTGACTTCTCAAATCCTCTTCTATGTCATTAAAAAATTCTGACATGCAGGCTGAAACATGCACTTTCAATACCAGCAGCAGACTTCCCTGGTGAGCAGTAGCTTTACTACAGTGATATAATAAGCAACTAGAGTGCTAACATTCTGAATTTATGGCAAATGTGTGACACATCTGAATGCCTTCTTGATGGAATCAAAGTAAAAAACTGAAAGTATTTCCTACTGAGGAGACTGTAGTAAATGAGGAAATTAGGAAACATCATAACAAATAAGTCTCCCAAAATGGCCACCAGAGACAAAAGAGCCCAAATGTAGCCCAAATATCACCCAGATGTAGCCCAAGTATAGCCCAATGACAGAATGTCCTAGAGTGTTCTAACGAACAACTAGATCGCTAACAGTCTTACTTATGACAAAAGTATGGCACACCTGAAGCCATCTTGATTGGAATAAAGTGGTAACACTTAAAACATATAATTTACAAAGGAACAAAATGAGGGGGTTCATTTTGCCATAGAAATTATGATTAGTTCTGCAGAAAGAAAAATTAGGGCACATTTTGACTTCTCAAATCCTCTTCTATTTCATAAACAAATTCTGACATGCAGAATGAAACTTGCACTTTGAATACCAGCAGCAGACTTCCCTGGTGAGCAGTAGTTTTACTACAGTGATCTAATGAGCAACTAGAGTGCTAACATTCAGAATATATGGCAAATGTGTGACACATCTGAATGCCTTCTTGATGGAACCAAAATAAAAAACTGAAAGTATTCCCACTGAGGAGACTGCAGTAAATGAGGAAATTAGGAAACTTCATAACAAATAAATCTCCAAAGATGGCCACCAGAGACAAAAGAGCCCAAATGTAGCCCAAATATCACCCAGATGTAGCCCACATGTAGCCCAATGACAGAAGTGTGCAAAACACTTATTTTTTGTGTACTTGCAGTTTTATATAGTGCAGACTTGTTGGTATTGGAGTGCTTTACATGAGCATTGGTTACATCACACAAGATCAAATTAATTTTGGTTGTAGACATGGGGAGATTAAGTGATTTGACCAGAAGCACAGAATGTTGAGCTGAAGCAGAAACTCCAACCTGGTTCCCCAGTTGCAAAGTCTGCAGCTCTGGAAGTAACACCACATCCTCTCCCCTAGGTGCAACATTTAATCAAGTGGTCAACTGGATAAAAAAACATAAAGATTACAAATAATTTAAAAGTTCTTTGTCGCTATTTGAAAACTCAGAAAATATGTCCTCATTTTAGTTTTTTAGAGCACTAACCATAATTTTGATGCAAATAAGACCCTCTCATATATGTAATTTCTAAAGGAAATACTCTAGGTATGACAGTTTTGTTTACATCAAGATGACGTCAGGCGCTCCACACTTTTGTAATAAATGTAGAATGTTAGCAATCTAGTTGTTCATTGGGATACTGTTGAGAGGCAGAGGACAGGGGCACGGACACTGAAAATTGAAGGCAGGAAGGAGAGTGCAGAGGCAACAATTTGACAACACTGGGCAGGCAGGAAGGGCAGTGACAGCACAACAGACTATGGAGGGCAGTGGAAAGGGGGGCAGGGGCAACAAACCAACAATACAGGACTGGCAAGAGAGGCTGTGGCAATATAATAGACCATTGTGGGCAGAAGGAAGAGGCAGTGGTAGTACAACCATACATGCCAACAGACCCGTTTCAGCCAGGAAACGTCCAATGTTTTTAAGCTCAAATGGGCTTTATTTGATCTGTCTCCTGTCTACAATCTCCTCTTTTTCAATGTAACTCAAAGGGGAAAATCAATACCCCAGTTTTTTTCAAAATCTCCCTCTTACCAAGTTCAAAATGTTCGCAAGTATGGTACATTGGATCATGGTAGGCAGTAGGAATTGGGGTAGGGACATGGACTCGCTCGGAGAACAGAGGACAAGAGGGACATGGAGAGGTGCACCAAACTGACCCTACAGGGCAGGCATCAGGGTTTGCAGCAGCACAATACACCACACAGCGCATGCGGGACGGGAGTGCAGCACAACAATCCATAGACAGCAATAGGGAGGGGACAGGACCATGCACATGGACAACAGAGAACAGAGGGGAAAGAGGCAATGGTAGCTAGCTGACCATAATGGACAGACAGGAGAGAAAGCTGCAGCATAACAGACCATAAAGGGCAGGAGGAAAGGATCAGGGGCATTACAATGGAACAGACAAGCCAGGAGGGAGGGAATAGGGGTCTGCACATGGAAACAGAGGGCTGGGGGCAAGGGGGCAGGGCAGGAGCAGCAAGATGACCATGGAGGTCAGGCAGGATGGGCACTAGAAACAAGACACACCATGGAGAGCAACAATGAGACTATGATGGCCTACACACAGACCATGGAGGGAAGGTGGGAGGGGGTCAGGGGCAGCTAGCTGACCACACAGGGAAGGTGGGAGGGGCCATGGCAGCACAGAAGGCCATGCATGGCAAGCGGGAGGGTTAGTGGCAGCACAATGGCTATGATGGGCAAGAAGGAGGGTGCAGGGGCATGCACAAAGGACCATGGAGGATAGAAGGGAGGGTCAGGACCTGAGCACAGACAAGAGAGTTCAGGGGAAGGGGTCTTACAACAGACCGCGCGGGGCAGGCAGGAGGAGCAGTTGCAGCACAACAGACCAGGGAGGGCAGAAGGGTGTGGCAGTAAAATGGACCATGGAGGACAGGAGGAAGGGGATAGGGGCATGGCATGTGGACAGGCAGGGTGGAGGTGGCAGGGACAGGTTACAGTCATCTGACAATGCTAGGAAGGTGGGAGGGGAGTGGCAGCTCAACAGAACACTCAGAGTAGATAGGAGTGGCAGGTCCATGGAACATGGTGGGCAAAAAGGATGGAGCAGGGGCATGCACAAAGACATCGGCGGGTAGGGGCAAGGAGAATAGGGGCAGCAAGCTAAGCACAGAGGCTAAGCAGGAGGTCAATGATGGGCCATAGAATTGGGCAATGGAGGGCAGGAGGAGTGGACTGGTACATCATACTAAATGGAGGGCAGTGGCAGCACATCAGACCATGCATGGCAGGAGGGAGGAGGCTAGTCCGTGGATTCAGACAACAGAAGATAGGGAGGAGGTGGATGGGGCAGCAAGCTAACTGTTCAGAGAAGGTGGGTATTAGGAACTTTATTGTTTTTAAAATGTGTGTCTGTGCGAACTACTTAAAATATGAAGAGAGTATGCAGCATAATCTCACTTTTATTCAGGAAGAAGAGGACGTTTGTGACTGTGACTCCGGGCTCACTTGGCAGAAACACCCCCTGACCCTCCACCCGCCATCGCAAAATGTAATGCCCGTGAAAACGGTAGGTGGACGCAGTGTTATATAGAACATAGTCCTGCGAGCACGATTTAAAAATGAAAACTAGATGTAGTATATGGTATAAACTATGCACCAAAAAGTGTGATATAAGATGAACCGGGGCGTGAAATATAATATGCAACAAATTGTGCGCAATGACTGATTCATTTGAGAGCGCGAGATAGCACAGGCACTAGCACGTGCTATGCGATATGCGCCTTGGAGTGTAATATGCACAGGGCAGTGTTGTGTAACCTAACTAGTCACTGTGACAAAGATATGGATCCCAGATTGTAATATGTATGGCATAGCGCTGTCTGTTATAACATAGGCATCGAGGAAGGCACGTTAGATGGGGCAATATAACCTGTGTGAAGGCAAGTGTGTCATGACATATTCACGGGGTGGTGTTACAGTGCACATGGGCTAGAGAGTGTCATAGCATACGCACTAGCTGGTGGAATACAACACAGAGGTGTGAGGCACTTGGCGGGCACTGGTGTGCGTGTATATTAAATGTGCCCGTCAATAGCTACCCATGTTTGTATAAATAAACAACAAGGGTGTCTACTTGGAGAGTACCCACCGGCAGGGGTGCCGGGATCAGACACGGTAGGGCGTCAGACATGTCAGAGCTTCACTAGCGGTGTAAATACATTCCATGTGGGTTCATTCTATGCATAGTCGCCTTTTAATGAATATCACGCAAATCGTCATGGTGATAGGTACGTACGGTTTGTCCATCATGTCCTAGGTGTTTCTATAAATATATATTTTTTTAAAATAATAAAAAACAAAGGCCGGCCCCAGGTGATGGGGTCCCCGGGTCCATAAGTGGCCTGAGGAGGGGGGCAACGCAGCCCCCTCCTAAAGAATTAAAAAAAAAAAAAGCCCATGACCCGGGGGTTGGGGTCCCCGGGGCCGATTAAGGCCTTGGGAGGGCCAAATTAATTTTTTTCAACAAAAAAAATTAGGGTGCAGGCCCTGGGGGATGGGGTCCCCAGGGCCAGTAAATTAGAAAAGGAAGGGGGGGGGGCCACACAGCCCTCCTTCTTAAAATAAATAAATAAATAAAAGACCGGCATCGCGCCGGAGGTCACGCCCCCTCCTTGCAGAACTCTGCAAACGCGCCCCCTGGCCAGTTGTAAGTTGGGGAATTAATTCCCCTTCAATACTGAGGGTCCCTGAGGGCCAACTAGCCCAACAGGTATCTCCAGTATGCGCCAGGGAGCTGCGTTGCAGACAGGTGTTCTGAGGCCACGCCCCTTTTTACACCTCTATGCAACGCAGCTCTGTGGCGCTTACTGGAGGTACCTAGTGGGCTAGTTGGACCCTAGGGACCCTCAGGATTCAAATGAACTTAATCTCCGAACTAAAAACGACCCAAAGGGCGTGTTTACTTTCTGGTGAAGGGAGGGGACGGGGCCTAAGTTAACGTGTGCAAACAAGCCCTGTGGCGCGTTTTAAGTTGGGGAAATAATTCCCCTTCAATCCTGAGGGACCCTGGGGCCCAACTAGCCCACCAGGTGCTTCCAGTAAACGCTACTGCTCTGCGTTGCAGAGAGGTGGTGCAGGCCGTGCCCCTTTTTACACCTCTCTGCAATGGCGCTTACTGGATGTACCTAGTGGGCTATTTTGCCCCTAGGGATCCTCAGGATTCAAAGGGACTTAATCTCCCAACTTAAAAAACGGCCACAGGGCGTGTTTACACAGTGGGGAAGGGAGGGGACGGGGCCTGAGGTGACGTGTGCAAACACGCTCTATGGCGCATTTTAAGTTGGGGAAATAATTCCCCTTCAATCCTGAGGGCCCCTGGGGGCTAACTAGCCCACCAGGTGCTTCCAGTAAGCGCCACTGAGCTGCGTTGCAGAGAGGTGGTCCAGGCCGTGCCACTTTTTACACCTCTCTGCAACGCAGCTCTGTGGCGCTTACTGGAGGTACCTAGTGGGCTAGTTGGACCCTAGGGACCCTCAGGATTCAAATGAACTTAATCTCCGAACTAAAAACGACCCACAGGGCGTGTTTACTTTGTGGTGAAGGGAGGGGACGGGGCCTAAGTTAACGTGTGCAAACAAGCCCTGTGGCGCGTTTTAAGTTGGGGAAATAATTCCCCTTCAATCCTGAGGGACCCTGGGGCCCAACTAGCCCACCAGGTGCTTCCAGTAAGTGCCACTGCGCTGCATTGCAGAGAGGTGGTCTAGGCCGTGCCCCTTTTTACATCTCTCTGCAACACAGCTCTGTGGCGCTTACTGGAGGTACCTAGTGGTCTAGTTGGACCCTAGGGACCCTCAGGATTCAAGGAGACTTAATCTCCCAACTTAAAACGGCCACAGGGCGTGTTTACACAGTGGGGAAGTGAGGGGACGGGGCCTGAGGTGACGTGTGCAAACACGCCCTGTGGCGCGTTTTAAGAGGTAGTTTTAATCCCCTGCCCTATTATATACTAGGGGCTTACAGAGGAGGTCATGCTGATCACAGGGGGACCCCAACGCATAGTGTTCCCTAGTGTATGTAGGTGTTTTCACTGTATTCTGAGTGTCTTTTAACATAGCACTGGCTCTAGGACTGGTTAGTCAGACTCAGTTACCACCAGTATCCGGCCGAAAAAGTTGAGGGTACAGGATGATTTTGCAACAAGGCTTCTTTCTGCTCTTCTGTTTGTTCTTTCTGCATATTATCCTTCTTCCTGCACTTTTCGTCGTCTTTGAGGACTTCTGTTGCTTCTTTCTGCATTTCTTTTTTTTCTTTCTGTGCGTTTTTTCTTCTTTCTTCACATGTCCTATCTCTGTAGGCATAGTTAGAAATTAGCATTTAAAAAACCTTTGAAATTCACTGAAAAAACCATAGGTATCAGGCACGTTATAGTTAGGAATTAGCATTTAAAAAACCTTAGAAATTCACTGAAAAAACCATAGGTTTCAGGGGGGTTATAGTTAGCTGGACTGTTCACTGGTACAAAACCATTGAAATTCCCCCGTTATAGTTAGTTCAGCTAACTATAACTCGCACGCCTGCAATGCACTGCTGATGACGTCACATATTACATCACTCATGACATGGTCAGTGACATCACTCATGACATCACTGATGACATCTCAAATGACATCACTGATGACATCATCCTTGTGATAGAGTGGCAGACCTCCTCTCCCCGTAATATATAACCTTTGATACACACATTCAAAAATAGAAACTAAAATTTTCAAAACAATGGACATACCAATACCAGTTACAACAACCTATTCAGTAATTCTAAGATCCACATACACATCCACTCATTCACCAACAGTCCTATACAGTCATTCATACATGTACTCACTCATCATATGTACTCATACACCTATACATCCTGTTACACAACGCCACTCATCCATAGAGTTACTCACACACATAGTCACTCATGCTATTAAAGAATCAAACATCCATTTACTTGCATATACAGTTATACACACACCACCACACTTACTTCTACAGAAACTTACACATACTTAGTCTTTTAAGCAATCACTTATAGAAACACATACTTATTCATACAGGAACTCTTCCAATCTCTCACTCTCACATAGACTCACTTATATACACCAATAGTCACATATACCAGTTTAAAACATATGTAGTTACTCATAAAGACACTCTTGAGACAGTCATTCACTCACTAACATACCCATGCACACACTCATCCACCCATACAGTCCTGCACACATGCTGTCTTCAACACATACAAACAGTGAGTCACTCATTCATGCACCTAGGCACTACATAATACCCCCACCGAACCATACAGACACTCAGACATTCATACTGATACTCAAAAAACCAACTAATAACCTATATAGACACTCATGTATCTACTCACCAACCCATGCAGCCACTTATACACAAAGTGAGAGACTGATACAGATATTTACATATTTAAACATTACTCACTAAGCCATGTATTAACTAAGATACACTTAATCAGTCAGTTATACAATCAATTTTTCAAAAAAAATCATACATTTAGACACTTATATACCCATTTATTCTTCCATCGACCTTGAGATATACATATATAAAACATATGTAATTTTCAGAAAAACACACATTCACTGGATGATGTCATCAGTGATGTCATTTGAGATGTCATCAGTGATGTCATCAGTGATGTCACTGACCATGTCATGAGTGATGTAATATGTGACGTCATCAGCAGTGCATTGCGGGCGTGCGAGTTATAGTTAGCTGAACTAACTATAACGGGGGAATTTCAATGGTTTTGTACGAGTGAAAAGTCCAGCTAACTATAACGCCCCTGAAACCTATGTTTTTTTCAGTGAATTTCTAAGGTTTTTTAAATGCTAATTCCTAACTATAACGTGCCTGAAACCTATGGTTTTTTCAGTGAATATATATATATATATTTAATACCCCCGCAAACCCCAAAATTACCCTTTGAACATCAATAAAATACCCCGTTAAAATTCTAAAATTACCCATACCCCCCAATACCCATACCCACTAAACCCTAAAATTACCCTTAGCACCCCAAAACCCAAACCAACCCTGAACCCTAAAATTACCCTTGCTTCCCCAAAACTTAAACCCACCCTAAAAACTTAAAATTACACTGCGCACCCCAAAACCCAAACCCACCCTGAATCCTACAATTAACCTTGACACCCCAAAACCTATTCCCACCCTGAACCCTAACAATAATCTTGGCACCCCAAAACCTATACCCCTACACCCCAAAACCCACCCTAAATCCTATTCTTGCCTTATACTTACATGTAAAACACATGTGCTTTTACCATTTATGCCTTTACAACGAAATTTGTTGTAAAGGTATGTATGGTAAAGGTATATGCATTGTAATGTCATGCGTTGTAATGACATTGCGATGTAATGGTACTTGCGTTGTGTTGGCATGCGTTGTAATGACATTGCGATGTAATGGTACTTGCGTTGTGTTGGCATGCGTTGTAATGGCATGCGTTGCATTGAATTTGAATGGCTGTTTCCCCTCTCAGGTGGCGTGGGATGTTCAGGATGAGTTTGGCTGGGGTGTTCTTGATGTTCTGCAGTTTCTTTTGGAGTTTCTGGGTGGTGCCGGCTAGAGTGCGGACGAGCGCATGGGTGACGGTTTCCCTGTACTCACTGGGGACACACTGGAAGGTCTTATGAAGTAGATGGAGCGAGTGGAAATAGGAGGAGGAAACAGCTTTGATTTGGTGGTTTATTGAGAGGGAGGAGTCCAGGAAGATGCCAAGGTTTTGCACGTGGCCAGTGGGTGTGGCAGGGTTTCAAGGGCTGCGGGCCCCCTCTGCCTGGGCCACCAGGGGTCATCCCAGGCAGAGGGGGTGGCAGCACTTGGGGGTGGATCCCAGGTTGAGGACTTAGGTTTTGTTTGAGTTAAGCTTGAGGCAGCTGTCCTTCCTCCTGGTGGCGACTGCGTTTATCCCGTTGTGGAGGTTGCTCTTGGCTGCTGTGGGTTCTTCTGTGAGGGAGAGAATCAGCTGGGTGTTGTCGGCGTAGGAGACAATGTTGAGTCTGTGGTTTATGATGATGGCTGCAAGTGGGGCCATGTAGATGCGGAAGAGGGTGGGGCTCAGGGAGGAGCCCTGAGGCCCTTTACAGGTGATCTCTGTGGGGTTTGAGTTGAATGGTGGAAGTCTGACACTGTGTTTGGAGGAAGGAGCGGATCCATCCAGGGCTTTGTCCCGGATGCCGGCATCGTGGAGTCTTGTGCAGAGGGTGTGGTGGGAAACTGTGTTGAAGGCAGGTGACAGGTCCAGGAAGAAGAGGGCAGCTGTTTCTCCTTGGTCAAGGCATTTGCTTCTAGGTTTGAGGCTCCAGATACCTCCCTGGAACAAAAGGAGGCCTGAAGGCCCTTTAACTTCGGCTTTTGTCATGGGCCCAGCTTTAATCTGATAAGCCACAACCCCCCCTTGCACATTGCTGATCGGAATAAAGCAGGCAAAGTGCACATGCAAGAGTACCTGTGCTCCTTGTCTGGTAGCTTGGCGCAGAGCAGGCTTATCAAAGAGGCAATGTGTTTGTGCGACACTACAAAAAACTCCACACCACTTGTAGAAAAATAGGCCATCTTAATGTAATTAAAACCAGGCCTAAAGGACAACAATATAATCAGTCTATCAAGAGTTATGTCAGTAGTAACGGTAATAGCTCATTCGCCTGGGGCATCATAGTGCTGAGGAACCTTTAAGGGAGTTACAGTAATCCTCAAATAAGCCCACCAGCCGCCTTGGAAAGGTCTTCAATGAAGTCAGGCCGTACGGGCCCTTGGGACAGTACCTGGGGCTTGGAGTCGCTGCTCTGGTTGCCGGCGGTCTCGCACATGGGGTCCACATGGTAGGAAGATGAGTTTGGCTCCGGAATGGCCGCAGGAGCACAGGCAGGTCTATGGCCCCATAATACTGTGTTGGCGGGCCTCACACACGGAGCTCGTGTTGGTAAGAGGCACAGAGGCAGGCAGGGCTGGGGTTTAACCACAGTAAAGGCAGTCTTGTGAATCTTCAGCCCAAAGAGCCTGGTGAGAGTGCACTCAGATCGTTGTGTTGCTAGGCAACCAGAATGCACTCACACCGCTTGGTGCTCCTGGCACTGACTGAGGGGAAAGTGCACACCGCGGCGCTGCAGTATCTTCAAAAATAGCAATCTCGAGTACGACTAGTAACAAAAGGTGACCGGGTGCCAACACAGCAGGCGCTAGACTGTGTGACTGTGTCTGGTGCCCAATATCACACAAATAGCCCGGATTCTTCCATAACAGGAGGAAAGCCAACAGGTTCTTGGGAACTTGTAGGATATAGAGGGCAGTTGTCCCTCATTGCAGAGGTGGCAGGGAGTAGGCCAACACAGCAGAGCACAGTGCAAAGAAGCAGTCTCTCCTGTCAGTACAGCAATCAACAGGCAGAAGGCTAGCTGGCAAAGCAAGTGACACAGAGGCAGTCCCTCCTGGCAGCATAGTACCTCATAGTTGCAGAGTCTCCTCCAGACCCCAAAGTGAACTAATTTGGGGGTGACACAGGTCCAGTACTAATACCAAAATATGTCTTTGAAGTGGGGGAGACAGCAAAAGAGACCTGTCTTTGATCCTCAAAAGGTCGCTGCCCTTCCTTCTCTGTATCCAGGCACACTACAGGTGGTTATGCAGCTATTTGTGTTGGAATAGGCATAGCCCTATTCAGGTGTATGTGTCATCCCCTCCCTCCTATCATGTTTAATGAAGTCTTCTCAGTGCGGTGCTATAATTTGACTTTCAAATGTTAAAAAGATACACACTTTTTAAAATTTTGAAGAGCGTTCACTTTTCACATTGGCAGTCCTGTCACGTACCACTCATTAGTGGTCAGACTAGTGCTGGTGTCCGCATCACCACACTAGAATGCTTTATTCATTGAAGCTATAGCACACCTGGGCCCTGACCACCTTGCATGCTGTATGAGTAGCTGCATTTAAGCAGCAAGCACGGTGGCAGTAAGTGCATCGTCGAAAGCATGCAGTCTGTCCCACTTATTTTCTTGGCACAATCAAATTTCGGCTCTGCCTGGAAAAATATAATCACCAATCTCTTGCCAAACTGGCTGCTTTCCCAGAGTGTTTAAAATACTTTCTTCAGTTAGTGCAAGTCATAAACAAAAATAATTCCAGACCCGGCTGGCAGACAGTGCTCCACGTAGAACCAAGGGGTCGCACTATGCCAACTGTTGTTTACCAGAAAGGCGATAGATTATAGGTTGCTTTGAAGGGACAGTGGCCTTGGTGCTGAATGTTTTCAACCTTGGGGTCCGGTTGCTGGAAATGATCACTGGCTTACCTGTCCCCTGACTCTCTAGCCCCCTGAATGTAGTCGTTGTAAACCTTAACTCACCATCCCTCCTCTAGTCACATGAGGTGTTCCCATACCTAGACTCACTACATCAACAGGATTCTAGAGTCCGGGCCAGCGGCACAGGTGCTCACTGCAATGCACACATATTCAAACATACACACACATTCGTTCACATAGATTCATGTTTAAACATGGGCATGCACTTCTTTGCAGAAACATGCAAATCTATACAAAAGTGCACACATCCCTATACTTGCAGAGACCCAGGAACTCACTTGCACTCATGCACATTCCATTAAAAACCACCTGAATTTGTGATTTTAAATGTTTTTTTTGTTTTGTGTAAAACAGTATTGCACAGGAAGCACGTTTGTTAGAAACATTACATGAATGCAATGTAATTATTGGTAATAATTCTTGTTTTAATTCTTTTAGCACATGAACAATTGGAGTTAAGACTGGTCGTGATACACTTTACTTGCCGTGTTGCTCAAACTCTTTGTAAATATACCTCATTGTCTCTCTTGGATTTATCCACATCTGTATACCATTGCTGTATTTATGTTTAATCATGTGTATTTCCCGCCATGTGATATAAATGGGTGAGAGGGAACTTTGTGGGGGGCTGTGTTTTTCTGACTATTTTGTCCATCAGATAATATACACCATGACTAACTCCAAATATACTAAAAAGGGTGATCAAATATCTTCAGAAGTATCAAACATACCTCTTATTTTAAAATTAGTTGTTCCATTGCACCCACTTCCCACATGTTTGCCAGAAATGTGTCTATATTCTATGCAGACCGTATTTTTCAGCTTCAAAGAATCAGCCTGCATTCAATTACAACTATCTTCATAATTAACATTTTCTTGTAGTTTTATAAATTCTTTAAAGATAGTCATATTTCCTGCTTTAGCTATACCTTAGTTACTTGGAAATTATTACTTTAAAACTGTGCTCATCCTTTCAAAGTGTATCACCAAAATTTGAGTAGCAGGTCACGACCTCAGAGCATCTGTAAAATCTCCAACTTTCTTTCTACAATTCCTTTATACATTCTCTTATCTTAATAAACAATAACGTCCCTGAAAAGTGGGGAGCTTTTTTTAGCAAAACTCAGTGAATTTCAACTTCCTCCACACTAAAGTGGACACCATACAATTCTGAAAATTCTGCAGCTGTGTAAAGTGTAAAGTTACACCTAGGTGTAGGAGTAGATACTTACACAAAAGTAAAATTTCACATGTAGATTTACCTTTAATTTAGGAGGAATTTCATTGTCCAAGTGTAACTCATGGTTTAATCACAATACAAAAATTCAGAAACTTCTGACATGTCAAGCAAAAGGAATGGAGTTTAGCACTCGTAGGCCCTTTCCAGTACAGTTAAATCAGGGCAAATTAAGGTTCATTATTGCTAAAATCTCATTTTAAAATGTTTTAATTCACAAAATTCCCAGTTTTACAACTCAGATCAAGAATAGATCTCTGAATACAGATATGTTGCATACTCCTCAGAACTTCATTTATAGGTGCACTCTTCCCAAGAGCTATATGATAGAATGAGATTTTTTTATGAAAAAAAACCACTTTCATTTATGAAAACAAAATCCTTCTCCCTTAGCTATTATGACAAATGCAGTGATTATTCGGTCTGAAATCTTCTCTATTCCTCTCATCTCATCTGTTTCTCTGCCACTTCGAGTGTAACACCATCACAGCTTTCCAGGACTTTACTACAGAGGCGCAGTGTCTCTGGCTGTAACTCCTACGCCATGGTCAAACAACACCTTTGTGAACTACGCCTGAAGTATGCTTTTCTTTATCCTGCTAAACTCAAGGTGATGGAAGGTCAGTCGGCCCACTTTTCTTGTCCTCCAGAGGTGCATGGACCTCGTTTCACACCAAGTGCATAGCAATGCCTCCAACAGCTGACCGGTACACTGGTGAATGGCTGACACCCAGACTGAGATGTAGGAGGCTCAGAAAGCTATGGAGCCGCCACTCCAATGCATAGGCAGCCAAGGAGTGAGCACAAGCAGTGGCAGAAGTGCCCACCGTGACAAAAATTATTTTGTGGCTTTGCAGTAGGACCGCGCTTCAGGCACTTATTCAGATACTAATGGAACTATCACCATTCCTGGGGAGGACTCTTGGGGGCTGGAGTTGACACCACGGTTGACAGACAATCTCACTGTTTACAGAACTTGATGTGAATTTAGTTTCACAATTTTCTATTGCTGTTGTTCATTTCGCGAAGACCCAGCCAGGGAGGGGAGTTACATATGTTCTTCCAACTGATGATATACAGTTGGAGCCTGATACATATAATTATGTGGCAGACCACTACACCATATAAAGAATACAACTGTTGAGGGGGCATTTGGGAGGAGTCACATACTAGGGACATAGGAAATGAGAATCACAAGACGCAACACACTACTACATATCGCCATACCCAATGGGCACTCCTGAAAACTACACTACCCCACACTTTAACCTGCTGATGTGGAACGTGAGGGGCATGGCCACTCCAACAAATAGGTCCCAGGTTCACACATATCCTAAACACCGCCACAACATATAGCTTTCCTGCAGGAGACACGTTTGACACAGACTGAGCTACAAAATGTCCACGCAAAATGGAGAGGACAGATATATGGCACCACAACATCGGTGCATGCGAAGTGGGTCTTGATATGGATTGCGAGGGGAGTGCTATTTGTGAGGGAAACAAACAAAGTGGACACGAGGGTAGGTACACAGTGGTGGAAGGATGCATGTATGGTGCCACCCTCACGCTGATGGCCATTTATGACCCAAAGATTAATCACTTTGCCTTTCTGGACCTCCTGC
The DNA here is from genome assembly GCF_964204655.1 of Triturus cristatus. Classification (NCBI taxonomy): domain Eukaryota; kingdom Metazoa; phylum Chordata; class Amphibia; order Caudata; family Salamandridae; genus Triturus; species Triturus cristatus. The sequence goes on along the minus strand of NC_140595.1, from coordinate 455,077,803 downwards.
CTCCAGCTCTTTTCCAGGACCCAAGCAAACACAAGGAGATGATGGACAGAGCGCTGAAACTTTTCAGACACTCACCCCAAGTCACAGATCTGGGTTGGATCCACCATCGTTCTTTAGCTCACTTCTCCACCCCAGTTCAGACCCAGCCAAATGAAAATCAGTCTTGACCCTGTTCCTCATGGGAACAGTCCAGCCCGAACTGCCAAGCCAGGCCTTCCTTGGATCAGAAACAAGCATCTGGGACTGGTTTCGGGGTAACACCCCTCATTAGCCAGGCTACCTTGAATCCAGTGAAGTGAGCAAGGGACCCACATATGGGCATACCCAGCCATCTTATGGTGAACAAAGCAAACACAAGGAGATGATGGACGGAGCGCTGATATTTTTTAGATACTCACTCCCAGTCACAGATCTGAGTTGAATCCACCATCATTCTTTAGCTCGCTTCGCCACCCCAGTTCTTTTCCAGGACCCACATACACCTGGCATATGGAGCAGCGACTTTAATTGTGTTCTGGATGTCACCGGGGACCGCTCTACCCCTCCAATGGATGGTGCAGTCTGTATGAGATCATCACAATACCTTTGAAACAGGATGGATAACAGGAAAGTGTACAATATATAGTGCTTACAACATCCAGACACCAGTTTTCTCAGTCTATTCTCCGGTCCATGACATCTACACCAGGCTGGATCTTTTTATTTGCAGTGAACCATTAGGCATCGAAACGTCATCGACTTGAGTACCTTGACTTGACTTGTTCACTCGTTCTTTTTAATATGAGCAAAGGTACTATGTTACTGTTGTTTACTCATTGTTTGTATTTTAGCCACATGCTGTTCAATGCCTGAGTTCAGACAGTCTAAATGACTTATTATTTTGTTATATATTGTCCCACTTCTTTGGTTCTCTAATTTATTTCGATTCAATAAATTAATACATTCCATTGTGAATTCAAAACCTAGAGGTCATTTTATTTCTGTGCAGTATTACTTTATATGTCTTCTTGTAAGGTACCACTGTTTCTGCAGAAATTACTTGTACCCTAGGTCCCTTCTGACTTTCAGGGTATACAAACTTATTTTGCTTTGTGCCACACTGCATTTTCACACAGAATCTGCTGTTGCTTTTGTGTTCTGTTCTTTCCTGGGATTTAGTCAGAACACTGTAAACAAGGTCAAATAACAATGCCCTTTGTTATTCTGTTCTGATCAGGCCCTAGCACCTAGACAAAACACGCAAATGCAGCTGTTGTTTGGGAACACGTACTTTTGTCATATAGGTTTGCATGGATAGGTAATAACACACATGGAGAGGGATCTTTCCAGGGAAGAGATCGTGATCGCACCTGAGATGTAAAACTTTCTTCTGTGTATGCTAAAGTATGGGGTCTGCTGCTAACAGCCAGAGATCTTCTGATATATAGTAATTTTGCTTCAGTAGAAGGGAAGGGAGGTTAGGCTAACCTGTCTTATATAATGACAGCTCTGTTTATGATTTATGGACAACTTACTATGCTGACCGTATTTGTGTTAGGCATTTTCTTACTTATTGTGGGAAGCATACTGCATACTAGAGCATAATAGTTAAAGGAAACATTTTAAACATTCCTCGTGTCTCCATCAGAACTTATTGTGGACTAGTATGAGTGTGAGAGGGAAAGGGCGTGTCCTCCAACCGTAATTCCTGAGAGGGTCAGGAGTGTCTTGTTTTGGGGTATTTAATCACTTGTTCCTCTGTGAGTGAGTAGGAGGGTAAGTGAGACACTATAGCTAGTCGGTCCCTGGTTCATGGGTACTAAGGTGGCAGGATGACTCAGTCCCTGTCTTCTAAGGTTCTATGATTCCAAGCATAGTACTGTGACTTCGCAGAATCCCTGCAACAGGAGTGGGTATATCAGCCTTAAAACAGTAAGGGTTAGAGTGATTGCTTGTGCTGGCTGTGAGGGTTTGGAATACTTTCATCTTCTAATGCTGCTGAAGGCAGATTGCAGGTCATATCTTTGCAATGGGAAGGCTCAACAGGATAGAAAAATGCCCAGGCATCAGCAAAGCTAGCCAGTGACATTGCCACCAGCCCAGGGCTTTTAGATATGGGAGACTGTCCTCCGCTGGAACAAGGAAATGGAGGCCAAGACCTCTCCAGATCCAGTGAGCTGTGTGTGGGTGTGGCGGGCGCTGCCTTGGCCTGGTGGTGGGAGCCCGGAGCTTAGCACACTGACAGCGTTGCTGGACTGGAGACCGTGAGCTGAGTGACGCCCTACCCCCTGCAGTGATCTCTGTGAGTAGAGGGACGCTGGAGCAGCACGGGACAACAGGCGCGAGAAAGACCAAGCTGGTGAGCCCCTTGCTGAGTCGGGAGACGTACTGCTCCCCCACTGCATAGACACGGCGGCACCGTCGATCCCGCTGGCTGTACATACGGGGTCAGATAGGAATAACATAGTGGGGAGCTGTAGCCTGCCTGATCCAACCGGGCGCGACCCACCAGCCTTGTTAAGTGGGATATTGGCTGGTCTGGATTGAGAGCTGGGACGCTGCCTTTCCCCCTTCCCCCACCTTCTGGACCTCGGCGTCCTCTACAGCCACGAGTGCGGTGCGCGTAGTGGAATCAACATGGCGCTGCCTTGGGGGGGCAGCCTGAGGCCGACGCGGCAGTATTAGTGACGCCTTCCCGCACTGCATACCTTTCCTAGGATGGAAGGCCCTGATGCGATGGACGCACCTTCAATATAGCGGATGCCCTGCTACACCCGCTGCACAGGCAGGCACATGTATTCTGGAGGCTGTGGAGCCTCGCTGCTTCTGCGTATCCGGCCCAACCAGTCCCCCATTGCAGCACTAGGATTACAGGCACTTCGCGTGGCACCTGATCACCCTCCCTGCCAGACAGCAGAAGCCATAGACTTTGTCATGGGCGTGTGTGTGTATGCAGCAGATCTGCTCGTGGGCTGTTGGGCCTGCCTTGTCTGGAGTTACCACTGCACCTGAGTGCTGGGGCCTCGAAGGATTGACCTGAGCTGGAGCTGCAAATTGCTGGTCCCACTCTGAATAGCGCCAGTGTTTGCCAGCTGAGGGGCGAGTGGTGTTGGCAGTGATGGCTCCTGTGTCGCACACCGCTGTGGCGTCCCCCCCATGTCCTCTGGTGGTGATCTCGGAAGTTCAGTCTCGCTGTCACAGCTCAAGGGGGTGTCGAGGCGCCGTTGGAGAATGGTTGAGGGTTAAATGCAGCGTTTCAGTTGTTTTTGTGTGAGCGAATGGCAGAGTGAAAGTATGGAACGAGAAATAATGTGTGTGTATGCATGATGTCAGGAAATGTGAGTTGAGTGGTTATCAGGATGGATGGGAAGTGGTGCGTAGAGCTGAAGCTGGATGAGGGAAAGATATGAGGGAAAAAAGGGGGATTAGTGGAGAGGGAGTAAGTTGAACTCATGGGGAAAGAGAGTATGCAGAGTGGTAGTTGAGCGATGGGACAACAGCAGTGGGGGTGAATGTGGTAGAAGGGACACGTTAACACCAGTATAGGGAAGTAGGAGGACGAGTGTTTAGAAGGAAGGGAGGACGTGAGAGGCATAACGTGTGAAAGGCTTAGGAGACAATGGCTTCACCGATATTCACCGAAGCCAGTGCCGCTTTAAAATATGCCAAGCAAAGTGCAAGGAGGCAGAGTGGCTGAGACGGAGCGTCCTCGCCTTCCTCCAGCAACTAGCTAAGTAATAATGACTGATGTTGGGGGGACATGCACCCCGGGTGGGGGACTTTTGTGATATTAGCAACAACCTATATATGTTAGGTTCCGACCCAAATTTGTTTAGTTCCCTTGGAACCTAATGACTGTTCATAATGTGAATCCTTTAGCCATAGTCAACTATGCTGAGCCACCCTGTTCTTACCAGGCAGGGCAGTAGGCAGGCAAACCCACGCCCCTAAGGGATGATTCCCTGTTGCCTCGTGTTTCGAGGGCTTTACTGTGTAGTGAATTGTTCTATAAGGAATGCACAACCTGATTGGGGGGTTGGTGTGGGTGGGTGGGTGGGTGGGGTGGGTTGGGAGGGAAGTTATGGAATGTTGTTTATTTCAGTACGACTCGAACCTCCAACTAATGTATCACCTGATGATAGGCACACCACATTATCCGCAATTGAGGCCCGCACACAACAGCGCAATAATGTCAGACACAGAGACGCTTGCAGGGAGACCTGGGTGGCCTCGGAATGGGACCTTCACACACGTCATACCGATCAGCAAAGCCCTATAACTGTCTAAACTCTCCTGCATGACCTGGAATGTCCGGGGTCTAAACTACCACCAAAAGGCGCGTTTGGTACAATTCTATTTGGTCACACATGCGGTTGATATTTGTCTCCTACAATCAATCAATCAATCAATCAATCATAGAATTTATAGAGCGTGCTACATACCCGTGAGGGTCTCAAGGCGCTAAGAAGGGGGGCTGCTGCTACCGCTCGAAGAGCCAGGTCTTGAGGAGCCTCCTGAAGGCGAGCAGGTCCTGGGTCTGCCGTAGGTGTGTTGGGAGGGTGTTCCAGGTCTTGGCCGCAAGGAAGGAGAAGGATCTGCCTCCGTAGGTGCTTCGTTGGGTTCGGGGGACAGTGGCGAGGGCGAGGCTCGCAGAACGGAGCTGGTGGGCGGGGGTGTAGAAGTGGAGTTTGCTGTTCAGATACGCTGGTCCAGCGTTGCGGAGCGCTTTGTGCGCGTGGGTGAGGAGTTTGAAGGTGAAACTCTTTTTGATGGGGAGCCAGTGCAGGTCTCTCAGGTGAGGGGTGATGTGGTTGCGGCGGGGGAGGTCGAGGATCAGGCGGGCTGAGGCGTTCTGGATGCTTGTAGGTGTTTGGTGGGGATTCCGGCGTAGAGTGCGTTGCCGTAGTCCAGCCGGCTGCTGACGAGCACTTGGGTCACCGTTCTTCTGGTATTGGTCGGGATCCACTTGTAGATCCTGCGCAGCAAGGAGGAGGAGACGGCGTTGACCTGCTTGGACATGGAGAGGGAAGAGTCGAGGATGAATCCCAAGTTGCGTGCGTGGTCCGTGGGTGTCGGGGCTGTTCCTAGTGCAGTTGGCCACCAGGAGTCGTCCCAGGCAGACAGAGATGGGCAGAGGATGAGGACTTCTGTCTTGTCCGAGTTCAGCTTCAGGCGGCTGTTCCTCATCCACTCGGCTATGGCCTTCATACCCTCGTGGAGGTTGGTTTTGGCGGTGTGCGGGTCCTTGGTGAGGGAGAGGATGAGCTGGGTGTCGTCGGCGTGAGAGATGATATTCAGGTCGTGTTGGCGGGCCACTTGTGCTAGGGGGGCCATGTAGATGTTGAACAGCGTCGGACTGAGGGATGAGCCCTGGGGAACGCTGCAGATGAGGTCGGTAGCTTCTGCTCTGTAGGGTGGGAGGCAGACTCTCTGGGTTCTGCCGGTGAGGAAGGAGGACGTCCAGTCCAGGGCTTTCTCCCGGATTACGGCTTCTTGGACGCACGCTCTTAGTGTGCGGTGGCAGACTGTGTCGAAGGCAGCAGATAGGTCCAGGAGGATGAGGGCAGAGGTTTCCCCATTGTCTAGTTGGCGTCGGATGTCGTCTGTGGCGGCGATGAGGGCTGTTTCGGTGCTGTGGTTCCGTCTGAAGCCTGATTGCGATGGGTCCAGGATCTTGTTGTCTTCAAGGTGGCGGGTCAGCTGCATGTTGGCGATCTTTTTGATGACCTTTGCCGGGAAGGGGAGCAGGGAGATGGGCCGGAAATTCTTGAGGTCTTTGGGGTCCGCCTTGGGCTTCTTGAGGAGGGCGTTGATTTTGGCGTGTTTCCAACTTTCCGGGAATGTAGCTGAGTCGAAGGAGATGTTGATGACCTTCCGTAGTTGGGGTGTGATGGTCGCGTCTGCTTTGTTGAACACGTGGTGTGGGCAGGGGTCTGCTGGAGACCCCGAGTGGATGGAGTTCATGATCTTGCGTGTTTCGGTGTTGCTTACGTGGGCCCATGAGGTCAGTAAATTGGTGTTGTACGGGGTGGGGACTGTCGAGGTCGGGGTGGTCGGAACGTTGAAGCTGTCGTGGATGTCGATGATCTTGCAGTGAAAGAAAGTGGCCAGTGATTTGCATAGTTCTTGCGAGGGTGGGATGTCGTTGGTGTTGGCGCTGGGGTTCGAGAGTTCCTTTACAATGCTGAAGAGCTCTCTGCAGTCGTGTGCGTTATTGTCCAGGCGGGTTGTGAAGGAGGATCTTTTGGTTGTTCTGATGAGCTGGTGATGTCTGCGGGTGGCGTCCTTGAGGGCAGTGTGGTTGTCCGGCGTGCGTGCGTGAAGCCAAGTCTTTTTCAGCCTCCGACATGTGTGTTTGGAGGTCCGGAGTTCCTCAGTGAACCAGGCGGCCTTTTTGCTGGGATGGTTGATGGGTGTTTTTTTTAGCGGGGCGAGAGTGTTGGCACAGTCTTCGATATACTGTCTGAGTTTCCGGGCGGCGGTGTCTGGGTCAGCGGGGTCGCCAGGAGGGTTCATGGCGAGGATGGAGGTCAGCTGGTCCTTGGTGACTTTGCCCCAGCAGCGGCGGGGCAGCTGTTGGGTGTGGTGGTGCGTGGTTGGCTTCTTGAATGTGAAGTGGACGCAACGGTGGTCGGTCCAGTGAAGCTCGGTGGTGTGGTTGAAGGCGACGTGGGGGCTTGTTGAGAAGATGGGGTCGAGCGTGTGGCCGGCGGCATGGGTGGGTGCGCTGATGAGTTGTCGGAGTCTGAGGTTGGTGAGGTTGTCGATCAGGGTGGCGGAGTTGGAGTCGTTGTTGTTCTCGAGGTGGTAGTTCAGGTCCCCTAGGAGGATGTAGTCTGTGGAGGCGAGTGCGTGGGTGCTGGCGAGGTCGGCAATAGAGTTGCTGAATGGGGCTCGGGGTCCGGGGGGGTCTGTAGACGAGTGTTCCTCTGAGGGTGGTGTTGGGGTCGGTGTGGATCCGGAAGTGGAGGTGTTCGGCGGAGTCGAGATGGTCGTCTGCGAGGGTGTGGACCTGAAGTGTGGATTTGTGGACGATGGCTATTCCTCTTCCATGTCCGTGGGTGCGGTCTTTGCGGGATAACTTGTATCCGTCTGGGATGGCTATGGCGATGTCGGGTGCTGAGGAGTCGTTCCACCAGGTCTCGGTCAGGAAGGCTACGTCCGGGGCTGTTGTGTCGAGTAGGTCCCAGAGCTCGACGGCGTGTTTGCGTGCGGAGCGGGTGTTGAGGAGTATGCAGCGGAGGTGGTTGGATCCGGTCCTTGGGGGCTTGGTGGTTCTGTCGCAGGAGAAGCTGCAGGTGCGGCACGAGAAGGGTCTGTGGGTGCGTTTTGGGGCAGCCTGGAAGCAGTGGTTGTTGCTGCCGGTATTGAGGGCGTTGAGGGTGCTGGCGTCGTTCCGGAGTCTGGCGTTGCGAGGGGCGTGGGGTCCAGCTGTCCTGACGGGCACGCGGTGTCCTCCATATAAGGACAAGTGGGAGGGAGGAGCAGCTGGGAGGTGGGAGCGGGGTGGCCAATCGGTGGCTACCGTGGGAAGGGGGCGGGGCCGCAAGGAGGCAGCTGCGGGAACAGAAGAAAAGTGGACGGGCCGCAGGGGGCTGCAGCGGGAATCGGGGAGCGAAGGGCACGAACAGTAGCGCTAAGGAGCGCGAGATAGACCTGAAAAGTAAGCACAGATGGGGCACAAAACAGTAGCGCTAAGGAGCGCGAGATAGACCTGAAAAGTAAGCACAGATGGGGCACAAAACAGTAGCGCTAAGGAGCGCGAGATAGACCTGAAGAGTAGGCACATATGAGGCACAACACAGTAGCGCTAAGGAGCGCGAGATAGACCTGAAAAGTAAGCACAGATGGGGCAAGGAGCGAGAGACACACGGACACTCACCGAGTGAACAGAGGAACAATTAGTCAGCACCGAGCAGGCAGCAGTACAGGGGGCGCGCTGGAGGCAGCGGAGGGGGACACGTGCACTGAGGAGGAGCCAAGTGGCGTGGGGAGCGACCCGATCTGCGAGCAGGTCAGAGTCACACCCACTGCCGCGCGGCGTCCTCCATATAAGGACAAGTGGGAGGGAGGAGCAGCTGGGAGGCAGGAGCGGGGCGGCCAATCGGTGGCTACCGTGGGAAGGGGGTGGGGCCGCAGGGAGGCAGCGGCGGGAACAGAAGAAAAGTGGGCGGGCCGCAGGGGGCTGCAGCGGGAATCGGGGAGTGAAGGGCACGAACAGTAGCGCTAAGGAGCGCGAGATAGACCTGAAAAGTAAGCACAGATGGGGCACAAAACAGTAGCGCTAAGGAGCGCGAGATAGACCTGAAAAGTAAGCACAGATGGGGCACAAAACAGTAGCGCTAAGGAGCGCGAGATAGACCTGAAGAGTAGGCACAGATGGGGCACAACGCAGTAGCACTAAGGAGCGCGAGATAGACCTGAAAAGTAAGCACAGATGGGGCACAAAACAGTAGAGCTAAGGAGCGCGAGATAGACCTGAAAAGTAAGCACAGATGGGGCAAGGAGCGAGAGTCACACGGACACTCACCGACTGAACAGAGGAACAATTAGTCAGCACCGAGCAGGCAGCAGTACAGGGGGCGCGCCGGAGGCGGGCTCACCACGGCAGCGGCAGCGGAGGGGGACACGCGCACTGAGGAGGAGCCGTGTGGCGTGGGGAGCGACCCGATCTGCGAGCAGGTCAGAGTCACACCCACTGCCGCGCGGCGTCCTCCATATAAGGACAAGTGGGAGGGAGGAGCAGCTGGGGGGCGGGAGCGGGGCGGCCAATCGGTGGCTACCGTGGGAAGGGGGTGGGGCCGCAGGGAGGCAGCGGCGGGAACAGAAGAAAAGTGGGCGGGGCCGCAGGGGGCTGCAGCGGGAATCGGGGAGCGAAGGGCACGAACAGTAGCGCTAAGGAGCGCGAGATAGACCTGAAAAGTAAGCACAGATGGGGCACAAAACAGTAGCGCTAAGGAGCGCGAGATAGACCTGAAAAGTAAGCACAGATGGGGCACAAAACAGTAGCGCTAAGGAGCGCGAGATAGACCTGAAGAGTAGGCACAGATGGGGCACAACACAGTAGCACTAAGGAGCGCGAGATAGACCTGAAAAGTAAGCACAGATGGGGCACAAAACAGTAGCGCTAAGGAGCGCGAGATAGACCTGAAAAGTAAGCACAGATGGGGCAAGGAGCGAGAGTCACACGGACACTCACCGAGTGAACAGAGGAACAATTAGTCAGCACCGAGCAGGCAGCAGTACAGGGGGTGCGCCGGAGGCGGGATCACCACGGCAGCGGCAGCGGAGGGGGACACGCGAACTGAGGAGGAGCCGAGTGGCGTGGGGAGTGACCCGATCTGCGAGCAGGTCAGAGACCCACCTCCGTGAGGCAGCTCGCTCGTGGTTAACCTCACACAGATGGAGCGAGGTTAGGCGGGGCAGTAAATATCGTTCCGCTCGCGGAATTTGGGTAATTTGGGTAATTTGCGGTCTGTGGAGAACACAGAATTGCCTAAAATTCTGTGTTCCGCGGGTTCGCGTAATTTTTTGCTTGTTCACGTTCTCAAAATGCGCGTTCACAAGATATTTCCCCCCGAGCACGCAAACAGCGTTCGCGAACAGGAAAAAAGCATTGCGAACAAGCAATTCCACGTGTTTGCGGAATTTCTGCATGCTCGCTGAGATTTTTAACCATTTTGCAGAGCTTTGCATAGCTCGACTATGCAAATTCCACCCACCCCTAAGTGAGGTACACACTGCTAGTTATTCTAACTATTCCAGAGGGGTGGCAATTCTAATATGCAGAGGGTTGCCTTGGCAAACACAACATGCGATGTGCGACCCGGAAGGTCGGTATCTCATCCGAAAGGGGACATTATTTCACCAGCCACTGATAGTGGTTAACACATATAGCCTGAATGCGGACGACCCCACATTTTTCCTACAGATTTGGCACAAGGTGCAGTCGTTGGGAGACGCTGCAATACTTTGGGGTGGGGATTTTAATATAGTTCTGACACTGACCATGGATAGGGAGGGGGCTCACGCTCAACACCCTCAGGCGGCAGCAGCCCTAAACAGTATAATATTGGACCACTGTCTGGTCGATTCATGGCGAGCGCTACACTCCATGGCCTGCGAGGGGACATGCATTACACAACATCATCAGGCATGGTCCAGACTTGACTTCTGGTTAGTGACGAAAGACTTACACGTCTGGGTTCGAAATGTCACTCACTACGCGCTGACTTTGTCTGACCATGCCCTGGTGGCTCTGTCGCTTTCGGTCCCAAAGCCCTACCAGCAGCCATTTGCGTGGCTCCTGCCCCCAAATGCACTACTAGACGCTGCCTTCTGTGAAAGTATCAGAACACACATTAAGGAGTACTTTGAACACAACACTGGGTCTGTGACCACGGAGGGTGCACTGTGGGAGGCATTCAAGGTGGTAATAAGGGGGCACTGCATCGCAGGCCAATCTGGGGTGCTCCGTGACATTCGGGAATGTCTGGGCAGATTAGAAAAGGAACTCCATGAAGTAGAAACACAGTATTGTACGGCATCATCCCCTTCGCTCCTGGCTACTTCGCACTAAACTAACGGAGTATCAGAAGGAGGCGGAGCGCAAGACCAAATTTTTACACAAACATGCAACAGCGCGTAGGTACAGGGATGGGGATAGGCCGGGTAAGATGCTCACCAACCTATTGTGTACACCCAGAGAGTCCCCATGTATTACAGAACTAGCCACCACAGACGGTGCAACAGTGCACTCCTCACCGGACATTCTGGCAACTATAAGGGGCTTCTACGCGCGGCTCTACACATCCAGCTCTAGGCCCCCGGACGATATCCTGGGGGACTATTTTGACTCTATTGAGTCAATCTGGTTCAGCAGAGCTCACCGTGAGTATTTAGAGACCCCCTTCATGGTAGAAGACATCAAGCAGGTCATAGGTTGCCTGCCTGCAGATAAAGCCCCTGGAGCGGACGGCTTGACGGCCAAATTCTATAAAGAATACTCAGAGCTATTGGCCCCACGGCTCTTGGCCGTTTATCAGGAGGCCATGGAGTCTGGCTGCTTGCCCCCCCCTCAATGTGTGAGGCCATTATTAAAACTATCTTAAAACCGAACAAAGACCCATCGCTTTGTGACTCTTACTGCCCACTATCCCTGATAAACCTGGATGCAAAATGTTTTGCTAAACTCCTGGCCGTCCGACTTCAGCCACTGTTCCCCATGATTATACGACCGGACCAGTCCGGCTTCATTCCGGGGAAGGCCACATCTCACAACCTCCGGACGCTGTTTTCTTTAATGCATTACCTTGTACCACATGTCCCGGCAATAGCGGCGCTCCTGGACTCCACTAAGGCATTCAATTCATTGGAATGGGGTCCCTTTTTCCACTGCTACAGCGAATAGGCCTCAGCCCCGTATTTATCCAACAGATAAAACTGCTCTATACTTTGCCCACGGCACGCCTCAAGGTGAATGGCCTGATATCAGACCCCATCACCATCACAAAAGGCACTAGACAGGGCTGTCCCCTGTTGCCGCTACTCTTTGCTATAGCTACTGAACCGCTTGCAGCCCGCATTAGATAGTATCACACACACCGTAGCATAGGGTTTACCACCAGAGGTCTCACTGTATCACTCTATGCGGACGACATTACTTTGTATATGGTGGACCCCACAGAGAATCTGGCACCTATGATGAGGGAATTGGTGCACTATGGGGAACTTTCTGGGGTAAGGATAAATTGGGATAAATCAGTCATAATCCCCCTGACGACCGGGACCCCGCACTTTGAAACGGACTACCCTATTACCTGGGCGACAGGTCCAACACGCTATTTGGGAATATGGATAAGCAATGATATTAAGGAACTATGGATGGCAAATTACGGTAGGGCGGTGGACTGGATTACAGAGAGGGTGCACCGCTGGAAGACGCTTTCATTGTCTCTGATTGGACGAATAGCGGTGGCCAAAATGATAATCCTTCCCAAACTATTGTACCTATTTGTGAACGTCCCTATCCCACTCACCTCACACTTTGTTAAAACACTACGATCCCTAATGATTGAACTGGTGTGGGTGGGGCGACAGCCGAGGATATCCTGAGGTACTCACCTTACCACAGGCTCAGGGGGGGTGGCGTCTCCAGACTTTGCTCTTTATGCTTACAGCGCGCAGGTGCAGTTACTACATCACTGGGCACACCCCATGCCCTTTCAGCCGCATGTGGTCATTAAACTGGATAGAGCAGCGCCGCTTCCACTTGCCACTGCTGTATATCAGCCGTATAAGCGCCCACGTAATGAAGTAGACACTCTTGAAACGATGAGATGGGCCTAGGCGGGCCTGCGTAGACGAGCGAAATTGGAGATGCTTTATGCTCCTTCCATGCCACTGGCCAACAACCCACAGATTACCCCACTCCGAGACCGCGGGGCATGGGAACAGGCGATGACACATCGGCTGCAGGTGGGCAGGAACCTCTTCCCTGGCAACACCTTCCTAACACTGCAGCAAATGTGCGACCCAGCAGACACATCGGCAGCGGACATGTTGCTATATTATCAACTGCGAGCTGCATGCAGAGGCAGTTTTGTCACCTTTCTGAGCCCTCCCCCCACATTACCAGCACTCGAAAATATTCTTGCTGTGGAACACGGCTGCAAGCTAATCACTCGCTTATACAATATTACGCAGCTGATTACTCACTCACTGTCCCCGGGGCCGGTGCGGCATGGGAGGAAGACATAGGGATGGAAGTCACAGATGACCAGTGGAAGCTTGTCTGCGGTCAATTGGAAATGCTATCCCCTAACTACCGTCTTAGACTGATTCACTTCAAGTACATCCACCGCTTATATCGAACCCCGATACAGCTGCACCACATGGGGCTGCGGCCTGATGACTGCTGCAAACGCTGTGAGGCTGCGCAGGCAGCATTCCTACATGTAGCGTGGCAGTGCCGCCCCATAGCCAACTTCTGGCTGCAGACCCTACACCACATACACAACATTATTGGTCAGGAACTGCCCTGCACTCCAGTGGTGGGGTTGTTGGGCGCTATCTCAGATGTGCAGCCAAAACTGAGGAAGTTAACGGCTATGCTCTTACTCATGGCTCTTACAACAAACAATTGATGGACGGAATGCTGACAATGCAGACATTGTCCCCCAGTCAAGAGATCTGGGTTAAATCCATCGTTCTTTTGCCCACTACGCCACTCCAGTTTAGACATGGCCATATGCAAATCAGTCTTGACCCTGTGCCTCAAGGGAACAGTCCAGCCCGAACTGCCAAGCCATGTCTTCCCTGGACCGGAATCAAGCATCCTAGGACCGGTTTCTGGCTATCAGCCGTCGTCAGCCAGGATAGCTTGACTCCAGTGGCGTAGTGAGCACGGGTCCCACGTCTGGGAATACCCATCCCACTTGGGGCGAAGAGCGTTACAACAAACAATTGATGGACGGAATGCTGACAATGCAGACATTCTCCCCCAGTCAAGAGATCTTGGTTAAATCCATCGTTCTTTTGCCCACTACGCCACTCCAGTTTAGACATGGCCATATGCAAATCAGCATTGTCAGCATTCCGTCCATCATTTGTTTGTTGTAACGCTTACTCATGGCCCAGCGCCAGGTTGCTCTGCATTGGGGGGCGTCCCTCCCACTGACAACAAAAGGTTGGATATTGAGAGTCACTCAATGCAAGACCCAGCTGGAGTGCTTCTGGGAGTTAATGCCAACACGAGCACGGCCCAGGGACATTTGGGACCCGTTTGTCAACTGGTTAAACACACTAGATACCAATGATCCCTAATATGGACATTAAGAAATTTTACCTTCTCTGTTGTACCGCAATGTTGGGTAAATATCTGGCCTGCTGTACCTAGTCGCCACTTGTTGCAATTGAAGCTAAACCGTGTGTATAAGGCTACGTACTGTATGTGGGTCTGAACAGTTACAAAACATGCCTATGATGGTGTGGTTACTGAGCAATGTACTGCTGTTTGTTTTCGTGGAAGTTTGTAACTTTATAAATGCCAATAAAAATAATAATTTAAAAAAAACTAGGAAGAGCAAGGGTCTCTGTGATCAAAGAAAAGTTTATAGGCTTACATGGAGGGTTGAGGACAGAAGGGTAACATAAAGAAGGCTGATCAGCCAAGGAGTGAGCACAAGCAGTGGCAGAAGTGCCCACCGTGACAAAAATTATTTTGTAGCTTGGCAGTAGGACAGCGCTTCGGACACTGATTCAGATACTAATGGAACTATCACCATTCCTGGGGAGGACTCTTGGGGGCTGGAGTTAACACCATGGTTGGTAGACAATCTCACTGTTCACAGAACTGTACGTGTATTTTGTTTGACAATTTTCTATTGCTGTTGTTCATTTCGCATTCTGCAGAAACCTAGCCAGGGAGGGGAGTTACATATGTTCTTCCAACTGCTAATATACAGTTGGAGCCTCCTACATATATTATGTGGCAGACCACTACCCATATAAAAAATGAAACTGTCGAGGGGGCTTTGGGAGGATTCACATACTGGGGACGTAGGAAATAGAAATCACAAGACGTAACACACTACTACATATCGCCATACCCAATGGGCACACCTGAAACCTACACTACCCTCACTTTAACCTGCTGATGTGGAACGTGAGGGGCATGGCCACTCCAACAAAGAGGTCCCGGGTCCACACATATCCTAAACACCGCCACAAGCATATAGCTTTCCTGCAAGAGACACGTTTGACACAGACTGAGCTACAAAATGTCCACGATAATTGGAGAGTACAGATGTATGGCACTACAACATCGGTGTATGCAAAGTGGGTCTTAATATGGATTGCTCGGGGGTGCCATTTGTGAGGGAAACAAACAAAGTGGACACAGAGGGTAGGTATGTAGTGGTGGAAGGATGCATGTATGGTGCCACCCTTATGCTGATGGCCATTTATGACCCAAACATTAATCACTCTGCCTTTCTGGACCTCCTGCCTTCAGCTCTTTTCCAGTACCCAAGCAAACACTAAGAGATGTTGGACAGAGTGCTGAAACTTTTCAGACACTCGCCCCCGGTCACAGATCTGGGTTGGATCCACCATCCTTCTTTAGCTCACTTCTCCACCCCAGTTCAGACCCAGCCAAATGCAAATCAGTCTTGACCCTGTTCCTCATGGGAACAGTCCAGCCCGAACTGCCAAGCCAGGTCTTCCCTGGATCAGCAACAAGCATCCTGGGACTGGTTTCAGGGTAACACACCTCATTAGCCAGGCTAGCTTGAATCTAGTGGTGAAGTGAGCAAGAGACTCACATCTGGGCATACCCTGCCAACTTATGGTGAACAAAGCAAACACAAGGAGATGATGGACGGAGCGCTGATACTTTTTAGATGCTCACTCCCAGTCACAGGTCTGGGTTCAATCCACCATCATTTTTTAGCTCGCTTCGCCACCCCAGTTTGTTTCCAGGACCCCCATATACCTGATATGGAGCAGCAACTTTAATAGTGTTCTGGATGTCACCGGGGACCGCTCTACACCTCCAATGGATGGTGCAGTTTGTATGAGATCATCACAATACCTTTGAAACAGGACGGATAACAGGAAAGTGTACAATATATAGTGCTTACAACATCCAGACACCAGTTTTCTCAGTCTATTCTCCGGTCCATGACATCCACACCAGGCTGGATCTTTTTCTTTGCTGTGAACCATTAGGCACACAGATAACTAGGAGGAAGTGCCTTCCACATACCCTCTCAGACCACTGCCAACTGCAAATGATGATACACTGGCTGAGAGCACGCCCTAGTATACCGACTTGGAAGCTTCAGACAGATGCACTCCAGGACTCCCGATTCAGGAAAGCTCTATCAACACATATTGCCCAATATTTTTAACTTAACACAGGCACCACTGCTACCAAAGCACTGGAGTCGGATGCACTCAACGTGGTTGTGCAAGGGCACTGTATTGCCAACATGGGGGTGGGTTGTCAGACCCTGTGCGGGGAACTTCTGGACATGGAGCGGGAGTTGGGACTACTTGAGACTGAGGTGACACAGAGGGCAGGCAAGGCAGACCAACTCAGACAGCTGAGGAAAAGACACAGAGATCTAGAGGTGCTTCTAAAAACATGACTACAGACACCGTCTTGCCCACCTCCATGCTGAGGGGGGATTGATCAGGAACGCTACTGGTGTGGCTGATCAGAGGTGACCAAACACATCCGCCAATAGGGGCGATTAAGTTGGAGGACGGCATTGTGGTTAACACACATATGAATAGTAATGCCGCCTTTGTGGAGTACTATTGCTCTTAATGTGTAGACGTAGATGTGAAAAAAAGAGAATGAAAGAGGGGAAGAAAAAGAAAGGTGACTATTTCATTTACTTATGGCTGATGGTTGTGTCTTTACCAGATAGGTTTTTCCTGGTGAAATTTAGGCACAACTCCGCATGGTTTGATTGTTTCACAATTCACTTGGTCCTTTTCATTACTATGTGTTTGTTTACCATATACTTTATTTTACATTACTTGTGTAACTTTCGTTTCATCTTTCTTTTTCTTCCCCTCTTTCTTTTTATTTTTTTCAGCATGCATTCTCTCAGGCATAACTTGTTGTGTCCTGATGATGAACCCACTATCCTGTTAGGGATCAAACGTCATCGACTTGAGTACCTTGACTTGACTTGTTCACTCGTTATTCTTAATATGAGCAAATGTACTATGTTACTGTTGCTTACTCATTGTTTGTACTTTAGCCACATGCTGTTTAATGCCTGAGTTCAGACATTCTAAATGGCTTATTCGTTTGTTATATATTGTCCCACTTCTATGGTTCTCAAATTTATTTCGATTCAATAAATTAATACATTCCAATGTGAATTCAAAACATAGCGGTCATTTTATTTCTGTGCAGTATTACTTTATAGGCCTTCTTGTAAGGGACCACTGTTCCTGTAAAAATTACTTGTACCCTAAGTCCCTTCTGACTTTCAGGGTTCCCTTGTCCTTTTTCAAAGTGGAAGTTCTTAATGAAGCAAAGGAGAGAGGGGGTCAGCTCCCAGATATGCTTCGTGAGGCGCTGCTAGGGATTCTCCTCAAACCAGGACGGGATCCCCTCAATGTATGTTCATACAGGCCATTATCCCTCTTAGATTTGGACTATATGATCTTGGGGATGATCCTGGCCAATAAGTTGCTCCCCGTAGTCAGCATCCTAGAACATATCGACCAAACCTGGTTTATACCAGAACATAATATCTTCCTTAAAATCTTACAGCTACTTCGCCTGATGAAGGCCGCTTCTAGTACTATGGGTGAACAAGTGGAAGTATCTCTTGGCATAGAAAAAGCGTTCTACACACGGGGATGAGATTACTTACTGGCCACAATAGAGGTAATGGACAACGGTCCAGGATACCGTAGCTGCATATGTGCCCTTTATAAGAGCCTGACAGCAAGAGTCAGGACAGGACAGTTGATCTCTGACAGCTTTGACATACAAAGGGGCACCAGGCAGGGCTTCTCCCTGTCCCTGCTGATTTTTACCATAGCCATGGAGTCACTGGCCTGCAGACTGTGTTTGCGAGCACAGCACGGGGGATCCATAGAACACCACATAATCTCTTTATATGCAGATTATGCTCTTGCCTATATGCGTGATGCCAGTACCACACTCCCAGCTCTGATGGAGACACTGGAGGAATTTGAAACCATGTCGGGCCTCAGGTTAATTGGTCTAAGTCTTGTCTGTTCCCCCTTTACCTGATCCCTAAGCAAAATAGGAGGGGGCCTTGCCGCAGTTTAAACTGGAATTGCGCCATTACACATTCAAATACCTGAGTGTACAGATCTATCATTTGGATAAGGACCTTGTGAGGGTAACATGTATAGGGCCCTGGGCTCGATACATCCGGGTCTACCCTTTTGGTCATCCCTACCATTATTCCCTCTGGGCCGAGTGGCGATCTCCAAGATGCTTATCCTGCCACAGCCTCTGTATTTATTTGCAGCATTACCACTTATGTTCCCCAAACAAGTCTTTAGTGACCTCCATAGCCTCCTGTTGGAGCTGGTATGGGTCTCAGACAGGAGGCGTGTGGCACTCTCCATACTACAGCAACCGTTTCCTGATGGTGGTCTAAGTGCCCGCAGCTATGAGCTGTACTATGCAGCATCTCAGCTGCAGTGGCTGATGCGCTGGCTGGGGATAGCCCCATGCCCAGAGAGAATGGCCATTTGATGACTCCTGGAAGGGGTGCACGTGTACACGAGGTTATCAGACCCCAGAGCACACCCTCCAAATGAGATGCATCAGACAAGGATAGCACATCACTGCTGGCATGCATACATGCATACATGCATGGCAACAATCCCCATCCCCCACACTCACCATTGATCCCCATATGGCAACTGGCGACACTCCAGGAGGTGACCCAGCACCATGACATGACACCTCGGAGAGCCGCAGAAATGGAAAAGATGGAGAACCTTTTCCTGACGGGTGCACTACAGCCCTTTCAGGAGCTCGTGGACATCTATGGCTTTGCAGCAGGACAATTCTTAACATATCATGCCATACAACATGTGATCACTACACTATGGGGATAGGGCAGGGCCAAATCGCCTAGGTCACTGCCACTGCATGCAACACTGTCACACGGAAGCACTCCGAAGATTACAATGCTCTCACCACTGCAAGTCAGATGACCGGGTTGGAGAACAATGCATGACTCAACTTCAGATGCAATGCAAAGACAGTTTCTAGACCTGAGCATCACAACATGTAAAGAAGGGTTTACATAGTCCACGATATTTTGAACAGCAGCCCCTGAATGCCCCAGATGCAGAACACTTGATGCAGGTTTTTACCACATGGTCTTGGAGTGACCATTGGTGAGGCACTTTTGGCATTGTTAGAGGAAGTCACTGGAATTTCTTCCACTCTGGCGGACTGCCCACAGAAGCATGCCTACACGGTCTTAAACCTAAGACTAAAGGAGATAAGCATTTCCATAAATGTATTGATCTAGCCTTTCTACTCCTTAAACTGCAAATTGCGATGTCCTGAAAGTCACATGCAGTCTCTGATATACAATGCTGGCTCTCTACATTGCTGAAATGGGCAAAACCTGAGCTGGATGTACTCAAAGTGGCCCGTACATAAAGCAGGGGGAAATCGGAGACATGTGCTGGGATAAATATGTTGGAAATTTAGAGGCAAAGAACACCACCCCAATTACTTCTGACATTGCATCACCAAACCTGAGTCATCACAGCATGAGAGACAGTGGGATCATGCCTCTCCATGGACCCCGAAGACATTTAAAGTAGCATAAGCACACCAACATTACGGTTCATGACCATGGGATGCGAGTTCCTTCAGGGCCACCCCCAGCAGGCACCCCAAGTTTGGCCCCCCATCATGGAGCAACCACTAACACCCAACTACATGATCCTATTCTATTTCCACAGGAGAAATAGACAATAAACGTGGTAGGGTGCTTTCCGAAGGTCCTTTTCAACTGAATATTCTCCCCAGGGGCTATTGACACACTATGGGCCTGATTTAAATCTTGGTGGATGGGTTGATCCATCACAATGGTGATGGATATCCTGTCCGCCGAAATATAAATCCCATTATGTTCCATGGGATTTATATTTTAGTGGATGGGATATATGTCACCGTTGTAACGGAGTAACCTGTTTGCCAAGATCTAAGTCAGGCCCTATATCATATTGCACCCCATACATGTGCAGGGGGCCTATTAATTGCGACATTGTGCAACACACCAGGCTGGGGCTACAAAATGCCCACCACTGTCTATGTTGTGTTATTGTTAGTGAAAAATTCCTTGGAACTGTCATTGATAGTGTTTCTTTCTATGTGTGCTAAAAACCAATAAAGAAATATATATATATATTTAAACTGTTGAATGGGAAAGCCTATCAAGGGTTTGTAGCTACATAGGTTGAGGACCTTATTGGTAGATATCAAGAAATGGGGGTCTCTAGTTGGCAGAGGTAGGTACCTTTGTCCAAATAGGGATCCTTGCTTCTAGTCAGGAGAAGGGGGATACACACTTTAGATAACACCTGCTCACCCCCTGCTAGCTTGACACGAGCCGACAGGCTTATCCCAAAGGCAATGTGAAAAGTATTTGTACTCAAAAAACACAGTAATACAGTGATAAAACCACAAATGGACACCACACCAGTTTAGGAAAAATAAAGCATCTTTATCTAATCTCAACAAGACAAAAACAACAAAAATCCAACATACATGTAATAAGAATATGATCTCTCAAAGGTTTCTAGCAACTTGGTCCATAAAAAACTATTGATGCGTGATTATACACCAAGTACCTGTAGATGCGTTAAAAATCATAAGGCCAAACAGCTGCAGAGAAGGGAAGCGTCAAGAAACAAAGAGATGCGTCAGTTCCTGAGTCCTTGGGGAGGCGATGAGACAGTTCTGCTGCACGCAGGAGGAGTGATGAGTCAAATCCGGACTGTAGGGGAAAGTGATGCGTCGACTCCAAGATGGTCCAGGTCTGTGGGAGATGCACAGGTGCGATGCTTGGAAAACTGGGATACGCTGGCAATCAATGCAGCAAGCGAAGCTGTGTTGGTTTCCTCAGCCACGATCCCACTATGCGTCCATTCTTGCAGCCGCAACAGTTGCTGCTTCGTCTCTGCAGTGGTGCGTGGAGATTCTTTTCGCATCGCGGTGCTGCGTCAGGAAAAACAGCTGCAAGAAGGGCGATGTTTCGATTTTCTCAGCTCTTCAGGTTTCTTCCTGTTCCCAAAAGCAGGAACAACTTCCAGAGGCCCCAAACTGGAATAGGCACCTCCTGTCAGGTCGGAACTCTCAGCAGCAGAGTTCAGGGAAGCTGCGGGTGAAGTCTTTGTGTCCCTGAGACTTCAGAACAGGAGGCCAGCACACTCAGGCCCTTGGGAATTCCTCTTCTAGGGGGGGTCACAGCAAAGTTCCAGTCTTTGTCCTTTCCTTGGCAGAAATAGCATCTGCAGGCCAACCACACTCAGCAAAGGGAAAGTACTCCACCTTACAGCTCTTCAGCTTTTCTCCTTGGCATAGGTTCCTCTTGAGTACAGAAGTGATCTAAAGTTCTGGGGTTTGAGGTCTACTACTTATGCCCGATTTTGTCTTTGTTCTCTTTGTGCAAGGGTCTCTGAGCCCTGTCCAAACCAGCTCTGTCTTCACTGGTGCAGTATGACCACAGGGGGTGGAGACAGCATTATATAAGGGAAAGGGGCCTATTCAGGTGCAAAGAAAACTCCTCCCACTACTCTAAATGCAGCCAAGGTCTATTCAGCTGAATGAATGAATGAATGAATGAATGAATGAATATTAAACTTATAGAGCACTAACTTAGCCCAAGGGCGATAAGGCGCTATACCGGGACTAATGTGGATTCTTATTTGCGGACCTAAGCTGCCTACTAGGAGCATAACGCTGACATATTGCTTTAATACCCTCAGGGCCTAGGCCATAGTAGGCATTATGGGTCAAGCAAGGGGTTTGAAAAAGAATTCTACGTTCCAGAGGAAGCCAGTGCAGCGTGATGAGGGAAGCAGAGACTGAGTGGTATTTCGAAAGATCCATCACCAGCCTGGCTGCAGCATTCTGCACAAGCTGCAAATGTTGCACCAGGCCTTTGTTACTTCCCAAATAGAGGGCATTACAGTAATCAAGCCTGGACATTACTAGGGCAATAACAGCCTGTTTTCGTGAGGCAAACAAAAGAAAATGGGAAATCTTTCTAAGGATAATTATACCAAAACAGGTGGACACTCTCCTACTAATCTGCAGGCTCAAAGAAAGAGAATTGTCCACTATGACCCCTAGATTTTTCCCATGGGATACAGGGCAAGGACAGCTGCCAAGCGTATCTGGCCACCAATCATTGGACCAGATGTCCAGTTGGTTACCAAATATCAAGACCTCCGTCTTTTCCCCGTTCAATTTCAGAAACTTTTCCACCATCCAGGAAGAGACTGCCTGCATACAGTTTTTAAAGTTTGTGGTGCAGTCCCTAATACTGTGGTAATGGACACCATTATTTGGGTGTCGTCAGCATAAGACAACACCTCCGGCCCAAAGAATCTCGCAACCTTAGCCAGCGTGGCAACATAGATATTAAACAGTGTCGGGCTCAAGGAAGAGCCCTGGGAAACTCCACATGACAGGGGGTTTGTAGCCGAGTAGAATTGGCCCAATTTCACTGTCTGTGCCCGATAACTGAGAAAGGATGCAAGAAGCCCCAGGGCCAAGCCCCCGATCCCTATCCTCCTGAGACTTTCAACCAGGCTCAAAGGAGATAGGGTATCAAAAGCTGCGGTAAGGTCAAGTAGGACCAGCAATGTGGTGTGCCCTGCATCAACCTGAGTACGGATGTTATTAAATACATCAGTTAATGCTGTTTCCATACTATGGTGGCTTCTAAAGCCATGTTGTGAGCCATCAAGTATCTGGTGATCCTTTAGTTAGGAACTAAGGTGAGAATTCAAATAGGTTTCCAAAATCTTGGCTGGGACTGTGAGGAAATTCGATTTTCGATCTCGTTGACCCACCATTTTGTAAACCGCCGCCATTTTGTGTTGCCCTCACTCAGGCAGCGCAACGGACGAAGTCTTTTCTGCTTTTCCTGCAATATTGTGTCAAAATAAGCCTTCTGCCTCTATTTACAAAGCTGGTGTTAGGGACTGGCCGAGTACACTAATCCCTGTCTGGTTTTTCTAATCCCTGTCTCAACTATCTGTTGGTTCACACTATTCTCTTCTGACTTTATCTTATCCTCTGGCCTTCGCTGTCCTCTGCTCGTATTCTCTAGTTTCACAACTGTCCTCCAAAACACACAAACGTATCTCGCCACCTGCAAGTCAGTTGCAGACACGTTAATACCTTAACCTGTGGGGAGGGGTGGCAAACACAGTTGAAGGAGAGGCTTCTTCGAGTTACTCGACACCTTGTTTTCCAACCTTTTCTATTGGCTCTGTCCTATCTCAAACTTCCCTTATTGGCTCTCAATGTGTATGATAGGTGTGTTTTCTGGTTAATGTATATGTCTTCTACACCAATATAAGATTGTACGCCACGGAGTGAAGTGGCAGTCTCCTGAGAACATACCGTGTGTACTTCTAGGACAACTGTACTAGCTGCAGCTAATAAAATCTGATCTTTTACGCCGACAGAGTGTCCCCCTGTCTCTGTTAGCTGAAGCAGGAGAACCCAGGAGATTAAGGCGTACCCTGCGCCGCCAGGTCCAAAAGGTTCTGGTTCTTCAACTGGTAGCAAAAAAAGAGGACTGTAATTTTTCAATTCCGTAGGGTCCAGTGAAGGTTTTTTTAAGAGTGGCTTAACCACAGCAGTCTTCCACAAGGTAGGATGCTGCCCCTCTGAGATAGCTACGTTCAGTAAAGCGGTAAGGTGGGGAATGATAACTTCTCTACCAATTTTTAGCACCTTCAGGGGACAAGAGTCCAAAGGAGAACCAGATGTAACTCCTTCTAGTAGCCAGTCCGTAACATCTGGTGACATACAAGGGAAAGTAAGTAGCCTGGGTGTCTCCTCCATAATTGCACCATCATTGAGGTGGAATGTAGGCTGAGCACATAACCCCGCTTTGGAGTTGGACGCCTCCAACAAGGAATATATATCTGTGATTTTGGTACGGAAGAAAACTGATATTCTATCACAGAGTTCCTGCGAAGCCTCTGAAAAATCGGTGACTGGGGGAGATGTAATGGAGTTAATAAAATTAAAAAGCACTCTGGAAGAGTTGATCGACTCTATGATCTTTGAGTAGTATATTCCCTTTTCTTCCATGATAGCCGCTTTATATTCCTTCAAACGCGTTTTTTTGTAACTCTCTAGCCGTCGGCGGTAAATCTATACGCCATAGCCTCTCCTGTTTGTGAGACACAATTATCTAAGCTTTCTCAGACTGTCAGAGAACCAAGGAGTGGAGGGCTTTTTTCTTGCTGCATAGTGCTTTTTAATGGGCGCTAAAGTGTCCATGACTGCTAACAACTTTTTAAGTAATTCAGCTGCTGCCAGATTTGCATCCAGGAGCCCGGAAAGCTGAAAGTTCTTGAAGAGGTTAGTGAGTGCCTCCTTACTAATAAGGCTGAGATTTCTCGTTTCCTCCAATTTCCTATTTCCAGATAAAACAGTCCCTGATGCCGAAGTCTGTAAGTTAAAAGGAATGGCAAAATGATCTGACCAGTCGAGAGGTATAGGCTCTCCCACCTTAATTCGTAGATCATTAGAGAAAATACCATCTAAAATATGCCCTGCCACATGGGTGGGACTCATAACCAACTGCGTAAAACCGCAGCAGCTCATGGTTTCCAAGAGAGTTTGTGTGTCATTACATAACGTTTTATTCAGATGGAAATTAAAGTCACCCAGAAGTGTGAAATTAGATCTTTCCAGGAAGGGCTCTAAAAGACTACTAAAGTCATGACTGAAGGATGCCCTAGATCCAGGTTGCCTGTAACATAAGACAGCAGAGAAACTTTCCGTAGGATGAGTATTTATTGAAAAGTATAAAGCCTGGTAATGATCAGAGATTGAGGTGAGTGGCTCTGTACGGCAAGTAAGAGCCTCCCTATGGAGAATGCCCAACCCCCCACCCCCCAGCCTACCCTATCCAATCAGACTAGGCTATATCCAGAAGGGAGTGCTTCTTCAAGATCGGGACTCAAACAGTCCCTGGCCCAAGTCTCTGTAATGAACACCCAATCTGGCTTCCATAACGAGACAAAGTTTCTGAAGTCCACTTTGTTCCTAATCAGGGATCTGGCATTAATGGCATAACCATGAATGACACCCAAGTATCTTCTGGCGGCAGAGGCCATGTTTCTGAGCATAAAACTAAATAATAGGGAAGTCTTCCAAGGAATTCTAGTTTATAGACCCCCTGGACCTAAGCGACCTTTCGTCACTAAGTTGCAAACCCGCATGGAGTCCTGTCTCAATACAGATTCCTTTACGCTGCTTGGAGACTTTAATTTTCATTTAGAGGTAACAAATAATGTGGATACCTCAAATCTAATAGACACTCTAGCCAGCTTTGGTTTGACTCAATTGGTGCAAAAACCCACACATCAAGTAGGACACACCCTGGGCGGCATTTTTACAAACAGTACACATTTTGAAGTAGCTAGCTCACTACCCCTTCTTTGGACCGACCACTATGCTGTCAACTTTATCATTAATATCGGCTTCAACAATCAGTCCCGTAGAATAAGACCCCCTCTGAGCAAAGTCCAGGCTTGGAAAAAGTCTCTCAACCAGAGCTGACCGCAGCCTTGAAAGATAATCCTACCTTCCAGGCTGATCCCAATCAGGCAGCTATAGACTTTAACAATTGGATTATCCAGGCCACAAATCCACTGGCCCCTGAAGTGTCTAAGCCAGCGGAAAAAAGGCACGCATCAGCACCGTGGTACTCAGGAGAGTTAAAAATCATAAAAATCAAAGGCAGACATAAGGAACGCAATTGGCGCTCCTCCTATAGCCTTGCACACAAATCAGGCTATGGTGCCGTCTTAAATGAATACAAGCAAGCTATAATCTTAGCCAAGACCGCCTATTTTACTGCTAAAGTCCTTGAATCCTCTAATTCCTCTAAAGAATTATTCAAAACAGTCACTGCACTGTCCAGTCGGCCAAACTTTTATCGATAACCTAGCGGTCTTCTTTCAGACCAAGGTAAATCAGGTCTACGAGGAACTTTCAAATCTACCCCAGGTCAATAGGATTACTCCCCTTGAGGCTTGGGATAGACAGTCCTGCTATGGGAGCCTAACCCATTATTCAAGTTTGGAGGTGAAGCAAGTGGTTGATCTACTTTCCCTAACTAAATCAGTATCCCCACTTGACCCGTGCTCCCCATGTATCCTACACCTAGCAGCGGAAGAGGTCGGCACAGCACTGACCCCTCTGCTCAATTTAGTGATTGAAACAGGGATCTTTCCAGCAGGATGGAAACTGGCTTGCATCAGGCCTATACTAAAAAAACCTTCCCTTGATCCTTTGGAGGTGAAAAATTACCGTCCCATTTCATGTCTGCCCATAACTTCCAAGATCTTGGAAAAGGCCATTAATCAGGATCTGACTATCCACCTGGAGAAAAACAACCTGTTTCCTGGCTAGTTCCTCAGGGTCCATAGTATGGTTGCAAGATGCTCCTACCTTCCGAAGGTCTAGAAGTTCCTTCCTAGTATAGCTAGTCCATACCGAACGTTCTGGCAGGAAAACACCAGCATCCCTGGCGCAAGGCGCGGTCTTGGCACGGACGGGCGCAGATGGGCTTGCCTTTGGCGCGCCCACTGCGCGACGAGCAAGACATGTTGGTTAAATAGGCTATGAGCGCTGAAGCACTGACCACCCGGCTCCGCCCCCAACAAGCCAGAAATGGTGTGTGGAAAACCACCGGCTCCCTCCACAACAAACAGGAAAACCCGCGGTGGAACGGGGTGCAGGCGGGAGCACCTACAAGCATTACCAGGGGAACAAGGTCCCAAATGAGGTAAGAACAGTAGAGAGTTTGTGCAAAGTAACAAAGCAAGTGCAAATAGCAAAGAATCAGAAAGGAACTTAAAATATTTAAAATCACTCTACAGGTTTTGAAAAGCTTAAACAGATTAGCCCAAACAGAACTGTCTCTGCATGTAATTGCTGTCTGCGCCCGTCCGCTGAGCGACCAGCAAGACATGTTGGTTAAATAGACTATGAGCGCTGGAGCGCTGACTGCCCTGCTCCGCCCCCAACAAGCCAGAAATGGTGCGTGGAAAACTGCCTGCACCCGCCTCAACAAACGGGAAAACCCGTAGTGGAACGGGGTGCAAGCGGGAGCACCTACAAGCGCTACCAGGGGAACAAGGTCCCAAATGAGGTAAGAACAGTAGAGAGTTGGTGCAAAGTAACAAAGCAAGTGCAAATAGCAAGGAATCAGAAAGGAACTTAAAATATTTAAAATCTCTCCACAGGCTTTAAAAGCTTAAACAGATTAGCCCAAACAGAACTGTCTCAGCATGTAATTGCTGTCTGCGCGCGTCCGCTGCGCGACCAGCAAGACATGTTGATTAAATAGGTCTGAGTCATCCAGGAAGGGCCAGGCACACCTTAACCCCTCCAGTGGCTGTCTACAGTGAATGCACAGCCCCAGCCCCTGTCACTCCAAAACCAGACAGTCAATCCACAAACAGGCAGAGGCACACAGAATGGTTAAACAATAAAATGCCTACTTTCTAAAAGTGGCATTTTTTAACACATATTTTAAAAACCATATTTACTAAAAGATGTGTTATTAAATTCTGAGTTCAGAGAGGCTAAACTTTATTTCTCCATCTTGTCCCATTGGAAAGTTATACTTGTAAGATGTTACAAAGTATTTCCCATTCCATCCTATGGGACAGATAGCCTTTTAATAGTGAAAAATGAAATTGGCATTATTTGACTGTCACACACGACAGTACATGACCTGCCTTTTACATACACTGTACCCTGCCCATGGGGGTACCTTGGGCCCCCCATAGGGGTGCCTTATATGTAAGAAAAGGGAAGGTTAGGGCCTGACAAGTGGGTGCACTTGCCGGGTTGACATGGCAGTTTAAAACTGCTCACAAACACTGCAGTAGCAGGTATGAGATACCTTTTCAGGGCTACTCATGTGGGCGGCATAATCAGTGCTGCAGGCCCACTAGTAACATTTGATTTACAGGCCCTGGCATACTCAGGACTCTTCACTAGGGACTTACCAGTAAATCAAATATGGCAATCAAGGAGAGCCAACTGTAATAACAATTTACACAGGGAGCACTTGCACTTTGACACTGATCAGCAGTGGCAAAGTGCCAAAAGTGTCTAAGCCAGCAAAAACGAAATCCAACACAGCATCAAAATACAAGAGGTAGAGGCACAGGGGAAACCACACCAAAGAGGCCAAGTCTAACAGGACCAAATATGGGACAATTTCAGTTAAAATCAAGAATCATGAACAGGTTTACGTGGCAAACAACAGGGTTGATTTATGCATGGGAATAACTAGAGGTATGAGCTAACTGTATAATATACAATGTCAGGTCCAAGCAGAGATCCTGGGAAGCACAGAAAAAAGTGAAGGACTTTTAACCTCTAGGTTTAGGAAAAAGTATGCATCAAACAAGATATTCAAGATTCATAATGGACTTTCTGTTAAGTTAAAACATGAACTTGGTTTAAACTCGCATAGGATACCAGGAAGCTATCCAGACTTTTCATAACCAAAGAGGGGAGGATGAATTGCAAATTACAATGCAGATTTTCAAAACAGGATGTGCCCTGGGTTTGGATGATTCATATTAAATATTCCAGAGATTGAATAAGCGAAGATATTAAATCATTTACGGAGGATAGACAGTGGTAAAAAGCTACTTTTTTGAGGCTAAGTGTCAGATCGTGGTCTGACTCATCCCAAAAGAGCAACATTTAAACTATATGCTGATTTCGTTACTCATCTGCAGAGAATTATTTTGCATCTATTTTAGCTTGGCAGAATGGCAAGGTGATTAGAAGCTTTAATAATATTCATCTCTTTAATCTATAACGTGAAAAATAAAATTGCACTGGCAGCAGTAATGGTTTGTGGTAAAAATATTATTGGTATAAAGCAAGACTGAAATAAGATTGAGTAAAAAAATATTTCTAGGATTCATGCCATGGTAATGTACATGGTTATTAAGGGGAAAGAGTGGTGTAAAAAGGTATCAAGGGGGTTGAAAGCATTAAGGGGTGGTCAAGGGCTTTTAAGAGTCAGAAAAGGGTGTAATTAGGGATAGTAAGTGTTTTTAGAGTTCAGGGAAGGGTAGCATTAAGAGGTAGTTGAACGTTTTTTAGGTGTTAGGGATGTGTAGTGTAAAAGAGTAATAAGGTTTTTTTTAGGGTGCAGGGAAGTGTACCATTAAGAGGTAGGTTGTGGTTTTAAGAGTTCAGGGATGGGAAGTGTTAAGGAGTACTAAGGTTTTCATTAACGAAAAGTTAGATAAATTAAAGTTTGTATGTAATAAAAACGACTTGTGACACCTTTGGCATTGCTAGAGGTAATAAAAGCACAAAAAGATAATGTTAGTACCTTGACAATTTCAACTCAACTTTGCTGTAATTGACATTTTAAAAGTGGATGTCATTACATAAAAGAGCAGAAATATCATTAGCCGCTGAGAAAACCTTTTATAGAGTATAGGGCAACTTTTAATCTCTAACTTGATGCATTTTAGTGTTTTTAAAATTGAGTCTTGTCTGCTTACAAGAAATAATGATTTAAATGATAAATCATCATGTGCATACGTGGACAGAAGACCTTAGCGCAATATTAATAGATATCCAGAAATGTATGAAGCTTAGTGGGTATTTAAAATGAATGTGAATCGTTGTGAGACAATGGAAATTTGTAGTGGGTACTTAAATATTTATTTAGTTCCCTGGAAGGAGTCTTGAGTCATAGAAACATTAAATACCTAAGAATTCAGATGTCTAATCATTTAACTAAAATAATGCATGGAACCTAGAACTGACTCTAAAAAGAGGAAAGTTGTATGTATACAAAAGTAAAAAGGTTTTTATTCATTGTGGGAAAGGTAAACTTCATAAAAATAATTAATTTATATAAATGTACCTATCTATGCAGGTATTTTGTAGCCATAAATACCTGAAGAGCAATATTCAAAGCAATTGGCTAAGCATAGCCTTTAAGTAGGAGTGGCATATGTCCTGTGCAGGGCATTGTCATTTTTCTTATGTTAGTATGAGCACGTTGTAGACTTTCCTCTGCGCATGTTACTATACAAACTTATTTTGCTTTGTGCCACACTGTGCTTTCACACACAACTTGCTGTTGTTTTTGTGTTCTGTTCTTTCCTGAGATTTAGTCTGAACACTGTAGACAAGGTCAAATAACAATGCCCTTTGTTATTCTGTTCTGATCGGGCCCTAGGACCTAGACAAAACACGCAAATGCAGCTGCTGTTTGGGAACAAATACTTTTGTCATATAGGTATGCACGGATAGGTAATAACACACTTGGAGAGAGATCTTTCCAGGGAAGACATTGTGACAGCCCCTGAGATGTAGAACTTTCTTCTGTGTGTTCTAAAGTATGGGGTCTGCAGCTAACAGCCAGAGATTTTCTGATATATAATCATTTTGCTTCTGTAGAAGGGGAGGGAGGTTAGGCTACCCTGTCTTATATAATGACAGCTCTGTTTATGATTTATGGACTACTTACTATGTTGGCTGTATTTGTGTTATGCATTTTCTTACTTATTGTGGCAAGTAAACTGCATACTAGAGCATGATAGTTAAAAGAAACAGTTTAAACTTCCCTCGTGTCTTCATCAGAACATATTGTGGACTAGTATGAGTTTGTGAGCAAAAGGGTATGTCCTGCAACCATTCCTGAGAGGGTCAGGAGTGTCTTGTTCTGAGATATTTAATCACTTGTTCCTCTGTGAGTGAGTAGGAGGGCAAGTGAGATGCTATAGCTAGTCTGTCCCTGGTTCATGGGTACTCAGGTGGCAGGATGACTCAGTCCCTGTCTTCTAAGGTTCTATGATTCCAAGCATAGTACTGTGACTTCGCAGAATCCCTGCAACAGGAGTGGGTATATTGATTTTTCCTGGCTGGCAGTAAAGGCAGATTGTGGTATCAAATCTTTGCAATGGGAAGGGCCAAGTGCCTCCCCACCTCCCGAATCAGCAAGACAAGCCTGAGATGTTGTGATGAGCCTTAAATTGCAGGGAGTAGTTAGAGTTTTTGCTTGCTTGCAGGGCTCTGAGTACTTTCATCACAAAATGACGATAAAGGGAGATTGGGGGTCATATTTTACAATGGGAAGAGTCGGCAGGAAAGGAACAAATGCCATGGAAACTGTATGGCTATCCTGAGACATTGCGATCAGCCTTAAAACGGTAGTGGTTAGAGTGATTGTTTGTGCTGGCTGTGAGGGTTTGGCATACTTTCATCTTCTAATGCTGCTGAAGGTGGATTGCGGGTAATATCTTTGCAATGGGAAGGCTTAACAGGATAGAAAAACGCCCAAGCATCAGCAAGGCTAGCCAGTGACATTGCCACCAGCCCAGGACCTCTAGATATGGTAGATTGTCTGCCGCCAGAGCAAGGAAGTGGAGGCCAAGACCTCTCCAGGTCCAGTTGGCTGTTGTACTACCCATCAAAGTCTAAATGTTAGGCCAGCCCCTTAACTTCACCTGGGAGCAAATTTTAGGACGTCAAGAGAGTGCCTCCTTACATAAACGAGGAACAGCAAGGGTCTCTAGGATCTAAGAAAAGTATTAGGCTTACATGGAGGGCTGAGGACAGAAGGGTAACATAAAGAAGGCAGATCCTCTCTTGCACCGTAAGGTCCTGGTGCAAGTTTGGCTAGAGTCCGAGCCTAATTCTGAAAGGAGCTTGTCCGACTAGGTTGTATACCTGTGGGAGCCTTTGGGTGCATGAGAGGGGCTTGGGGTGGCAATCCCTGCTTAAACCTTGACTTCCTTGGATTAACTGGACTTGCTGGAATTGTTGCCTTTTGAAGATTGTGCAGTTTCTGCTCAGATTGCCAGCATTTGATTGCTGTCCCCCTTCTTTTTTCATACATGGATTGCATTTGCTTAGCAGTAAGAAGTATTCTTGCCTTTAAAAAATGTCAGTGACCACTGCTAATGTCACTAATAGCAGTTCTTGGCCCTTTGACATCTGTTTACTCTTTCAATGTCATCTCTGTCTGATTTATGTTGCAATATGGATTACTTAGCCTTTGATGATTCCGCCTTTTTTTGTTACACACACTAAGCATCTTACTGCTCTTATGGCCCGGCTGGTGCTGTGTCACTGCCTATATATTTTAGTCCTCAATACAATTGCAATTTGTACACCTATCTCTCACATACCTCACCCATCACACTGCCTGTTGCTGCATCCCATAACATGTTAACCGAACCTCAGTGGTCATCATGCACAACAATGAAACACTTTTCTCATAGGCTCAAAACAAAAACAAAACCCTTCCAAGTTCAGACCCTACGCTGTGTAGCTTGCTATCCATGGGGGTAAGCGCTTCACCATAAGGGGAGTTTTACGGGCTATATGCTACAAAACAAGATAATACAATACATTCTCCATAATCCTCTGGGGGAAAAGAAAACATAATAGCGTGAATATGAAAAAGCTTTGAAGAGAGAGGAAAGGTATGAATCTTGTGAATCTCAATAATTATTATAGGGCAACTGCTTTGAGAAAGATTTCTGACAGATTTAGGAAGTGGAAATGAAAAAAAGGTCAGGGTGGGTGAGCATTGAAGAAACTTTCACTAAATCAATTCCATTTTCATTCATAATGTTTAATAGGACGAATGGTCACAATTCCTATTCCTATTAATGCAGATTAATTTGAATGCTGCAAGGTTCAGGGGATTAATTTAGTTTCTGATTTGTATGGTTTTGATTTTTGATAGGTTACAGTAATGTATCCTTGTTTAGTGTGAATGCTTAAGCTTATCCTTGGAATTCGGCCTTGAATGCAGCTACTCTGAGGCAGTGTAGACCTACAGCCCTGCCCCCACTCCGCATAACATTTCCTGTGGATCGCATTGGCTGTGGCCAGAGCACTGCGAAGGCCTATGGAAGCCTTTTACTTCCTCAAAACAGTGACCTCTTGTGTTTTTTTGGGCAGATATCATTATGTGCATGTCCTTATGCGCTGCACTATCTAGCTGTGATTAGAGATTCGAGAAAATATTAATATGATGAGAATCGCTCAAATCTGTCTCTATTATGAGCATACGAATATTGCTTTGAGACATGCATCGCAAAAGTGTACGCCGGTAAGAATTATAACAGGGTGTACAGGTGACCTCTTTTCAGTTTCTACCTTTACAAAAATGTTTTATTTATAGTACTTTAAAATGCACAGAAAGCAAACGTAGGACAGATCTCTACTATGTGATTTTCATTGCAACAATATTATATTCTTGCTATGTTAACCATAAGAAGTTTGGCCAAAATATCCTATTTACTGGTCACAATTTGAAGACAGTACTTTTGTGACCAGTAAATATTTTCAAGAACTGACCTATGTACTAATAGGTCAGTTTTGTAACATCCTGAATCGTAGTGGACCACAATCCAACCTAGCAAATTGCCATTTCACACCAATTAGAGACCCTCACAGGGATGGTGGCCCTTTGGGATCAGCAGGCCACGATGTACGTGATTGCTATGAAAAAACTGTGACTACTTCCCTTTTGCAAATGCATTAGCACCCCCTTTGAAGTGTCAGTAAAATGTCAATGTTATGAGAACCAGATTTCAGTCGCAAAACATTTATGTATATGAAACTAATTGGGAAACTGGATGGGGTTCCTAAAATGCCCCCCTTCCAGATACCAAACCAGTGTATCTTCGGAAAGCCATTTTAGGAGTCTTAGAATTTTTTTTTTACTCCTAAAATGGATTAGTAAAAAGGAAAAAAAGCATTTTAGCAGTCACAAACGCTGGATTGGAAGGTTTGAGACTGTTAAAATGCATAATACATCTTGTCCTGAGTGTGCTAAACACAGTTCTCCAACTGGCCATAAAATAGAGTCCCATTTTACCATCAGGTCCATGTACAAATATACTGCATATACTCCCCATGTTATAAGGTTTCACTTTCAATCAACCCGTCTTTCACTCAATGTGGCAAGTAGTGCCCTACAAATCACCTATGTTCAAATATGTAATATAAATTGAGTTTAAAACAAGACAATGTGAGAACATGTAACTATGAGAGGTAACATTACCTCAAGCTAATTGACTTGTGCCTATGGCACGAGAGGGAAAAAGAAACCATGAACTGTACATGTGTGCCTTAGCATCTCCACATGAAGGAAGGTATATTTTCTTCCGCCTTCTTTTCTTCCCTTCTTCCTAGTGCCTGGCCTGTGTTGTGCGCTGAAGAATAAATGTCATGATATACAGGAAAAAATGGCAAGGAGGAATGTAAAAAAGAGATATTGAATCTCTTTTTTACTTGGTCATAGGGGACATTGAATTCCCCTATTGATAGGCCAAATTCCTATTACAATTCATAAAGAATCCATTCAACAAGCACATATACCAATCAGACAGGCTTTGAAAACTTCAATCATTATTTCGATTTTTGACAAAAAGAACATACAAATACATGTATATAGACATTTACATCACAAACATTTATGAAACAACACCTAAATAAATTGTGATGTAAATGTCTATATATATGTATTTGTATGTTCTTTTTGTCAAAAATCTAAATAATGATTGATGTTTTCAAAGACTGTCTCCATGGTATCTGTGCTTGTTGAATGAATTATTTATGAATTGTACTAGGACTTTCGACTATTGATAGGAGAATTCAATTTCCCCTATGACCAAGTAAAAAAGAGATATTGATTCCTCCTTGCCATTTTTTCTTGCATATCATGTAGTTTCTTACCCAGGTATAGGAGGGTGATTTGGGTAAACCCTGTTGTTTTTGTAGTAGAAGAGTAAATTTCAGCCACACATTTCATGTCAAAATTTCTTTATTGAATTCAAATCGGCATTATCTAGGGACGAGGTAGTCTCACATATCTACACTTTTCGCCATATCAATCACATTGTCTAAGGAATAACAAGTGCATTCCCTTTCTTATTTAAAATACTGGATTTTGGAGTCCAGAAAAAATGTTCACGTAAATGACATATCCACATCAAATCAAGGGTACTCACATTAGAAGACTATATAACCAGTGACCAGTACTATTCTTGAATTCTTCCTAAAGGAAGATATGGAACCCACTGATGAAGCAAACCAAACTAGATAGGTGAGCATTCATCATTCTATATGAGTACATGAATGTATGTTAAATCCATGAGGTTGGCTGTTTCTTGCAGGAATGTTGTACTTCTTGCATGTTTATCGAAATCTCACAATAGTCCTTTACCACTTCTCACTCACTCTTTAGTGTGTTAGCTACCTGTGTTGTACTTGCCCTGTATCTGTGAAAGAATCGTGCTATGTTCCTTCCCTGACTGTCACCTATCCTGAAATTATTTCTGTTAGGGAAGGTTGTGTTGCTGCTAATCATGTAGTATCTTTATTGTGCTATAAATCTCTGTATAAAATTTTCCACTACGCATACCAAAAAAAGATTCACATTGCCAATGCTTGCTCTAATGCATGATGCGAGTGAAAGAGTGAACACTTGCAAAATATGAGTAGAATTTACTTTTAGATATATGTATGAAACAAGCTTTTTTTATGGAGTATTCAATTTTGCCAAATTTTAAAACAGTTGACAAGACGGCATTGTAAAAATGTAAAACAGAGCTGACAAGTGACGAATTCTGACATTTTAGCCAACATCACTTTGCATGCTGGTTCCATGAGCCCATGGTGAAACTGTTAAAAAAAAATACACTACAAGCCCCACAATGCAACGTGCTGTTGGCTGGAAAAAACTAAAATAGATGATGGCATGCTATGTCGTAGGGGCCAAAGCGCAAAGATGTCAATCTAAATAAAAATTTTGTTCCAGGCTTTCTCCCTTTTTTCTTGTAGAGAATCACATTTTGAACAGCCCAGTGGGCGAGAGGGCGGAAGTCATCTTTCAAATGCAAAGGCGAAAATCTGAGGGCTAATACTCCTTTGAAAACCTGCGAAAGGCATCATTTACCACACAATAGAAGCAGCAACAGTTAAAAGTGTCAAGAGACACTCCGAAAGGAAAATAAATAATGCCCTGTTGTCACTCTTGCCGAACAGATCCTTGGCCTGGAACCTGAAGCACCGAGCTTCAACAAGGGCAGCACAGGCTGCATGCAGTTGCTGCCCAGTGAAGTCCGCCAATGAGTCCCCAAATCCATGCTGATGCATAAGGTATGTCAGAAGGTTTGCAGGGTCGTGTCAGAAAATTAGCAACGTTTGGCGCCATCTAATGGTATGAATCAAGTTCCATGCTTCACCATTAATAAATACTTCAGGCATGCTTTAAAATCTTTATGTTAATGTTGCATCACCAGTGAGATTCCTTGAAATATGATAGAATATTGCCCACCGACGTCTTCCTTCTGAGGAGCTTCCTACTAAGCCTGGGCAAAGCACTACGCTTACGTAGTTTGCGAAGTTTGCGCTACTTCGCACTACGCGAATTGCATGTAGCACAGTGCAAACACGCGTTGCGTAGCGTTGTGCAGCGGTCATTTTTTGCTTGCTTGTTGTCCTCAACGTCAAGTTGGCTACCGCGAGCAAGCAAAATGACATCCCGGCGAGACTTTTTCCTCGTTCGCGATCAGCAACATCAAGTTGGCGATCACGAGCGTGGAAAATAAACCTCCCGGTGAGATTCTCAATGCTGGGAGGTCAGGTTTCTCATTGCGAGCGGTCGCGCACGCTCGCGACGAGAAACTACCAGTCCGCATTGAGAAAGCTGCCGCTCAAGTAAAAATCTACTC
Source organism: Triturus cristatus (assembly GCF_964204655.1). NCBI lineage: Eukaryota > Metazoa > Chordata > Amphibia > Caudata > Salamandridae > Triturus > Triturus cristatus. The sequence continues at coordinate 455,041,287 of NC_140595.1, read as the reverse complement.
GAGCGGCAGAAAACTACAGCTCGCACTGTGCAAGATGCCGTTTTCAATGATTGCACAGTGCCGGATGCTTGTCCGCACTGTGCAATCATTGAAAACGGCATCTTGCACAGTGCGAACAGGGTACCACGCAGTTCGCGAAATGCTACGCGTAGCTCGCATAGTGCGAAGTGCACTTTGCGTAGCTTCGTGTAGCGCTACTTCGCGAACTATGCCCAGGGTTACTTCCTACCATATACACTATACTGATAAAAGAAAGTAGACATGGCAAAAATTACCCCAGCAGCCGCAATTTCAATGGGCCAGCAGGTTCTCTCCCTTCAAGAAAATTTAGGGAAAAATTATGTCAAATGATATCTTTGACATAACATTTTTCCAAAATATATGGGGAAAAATCATATGTTTTACAGGCAGTTCTGTAGGGGAACTAATGAAATAGTTTAATTCTCCACGGTCTCCTACATCATTATGTGCATATTGAAGTGAATCATGCATTTGCCTATGAGAACATTTTTATCCTGACAAGACAATATTGGTGTGATTTATTCAGAGATCCTTTCTTTTCACCCATCAGTGAGCCTGGGAGTTGGAGTGGCTGAGGTGACACAGCGCCTGTGTTTCAAATGTCATTGACCGTATCGTTGTCGCTCACTAAAAGGATTACAGCTATTTCATGCCTCTAGTGACCCTTCGTGTACTGTGCCCTTATTTTCTGAACATATATTTCTTTGAATTGCTAAACAAAAATAGAAACGTTTAGTCCCAGTACTTGCAATTGCAAACCTGCTTTCCCTGTGCAAAACTTTCTGCTCTTGAAAAGGGAACAACAAGCACTTGCAAAGCTAATGGGTCTGGCCTTGACAAGCTGCTGCAATGCTTAATTTTATTTTGAGCATATAAAGCAAAAAATACTCCGCATTGTGTTATTATTTGTGACGGAGACAAGAAAAAATCGTTACCTAACCAACCTCTCAAATTGCAGGCAGTTACAGTGCCACTTAAATACTTTGCAACATAAACGTTAAAAAGAAGTGTAGTAAAACAAGCAGTAAACTTCATTTAAAAATACATTAAAATAAAAAGCGCACAGGAACCCAGCTTTGATACTGAGGAAAAAGGAACTATTTATTTGTGCAACCACTCAGTGTAAACAGAGCTAATTTGTAAAGTGGGTTGCCTCATTGCCTCATGCTGTATGCCTTGGAGGCCAGAAGCGAAATGTAAACCACAATATATCAGACCAATGGAGGGGACTCGCTGCCCAAGATGTCTACATTATATGTGTAACATGTATGATTCTTTTGAGGAAAACAGTAATCTAGTGAGACAGCTAAAGTTGTTTCAAAGTCCAGATGTAAAAACAGGACAGTAAACTTACCTTCATTGTTTAATAAACTGTGGCAATGTGTTGCAAAGAACGCAGCTAAACACTGTTGCTTAATATATCCAAGAAGGAGTCCTCACGGAGATACCCCAAATTGTATCAAATGAACTAAGCTTCACACAACTTGTAGCACCACACTTCCTCCACACAAATATTATGCTTTTACCAAACCAGCCTTTATTTTGCTTGACTTAAAAAGGGGCTCTGACAGACGGCCAGAAACCACAGACACCCTCAGATGCTCCCTCAGAAAAAAACTCACTTGGCACATTCAAACACATAGGGGCAGATTTACAAGCCCCTTGCGTGACTTTTGCGCTGCAGTTGCGTCACTTTTTTGACGCAACAGCGGCGCAAACAATGCTGCATATTTACAACGTGACGCATCTAGGGAGATGCATCACGTTGTAAAGCAGGCGTCACATTATACCTGCGTCAGGTATAATGTATGCAGGGTGGGCGTTCCCACGCAGGAAGGCCTCGTAAAAGTGACTCAGTGAATTCTACAAGATTTCACTGCGCCACTTTTAGGATGCCACTGCATCAAAACCATACACCTGCTTGAAGCAGGCGTAAGTAGTGACACAGTGTAGTGGGAATAGGCCTCAACACGCATTGCTGGAGTTGCGTCGTGCTTGCGACACGACTCCAGCAATACGTGACTTTTCCGCCAACAGATGCGTCAGATCTGTCAATCCTTGCGCCATAGTGCGCCGTATTGTAAATACGGCGCATCTATGGTGGCGCAAGGGTCTCTAAGGGTGGCGCAGGGAAAGTGATGCATCTGTACAGATGCGTCACTTTCTTGCAAATCTGCCCCTTTGTGACCAAGCAGTAGCACTAACATGTGATCAACTTGGCCACATGTTTAGATGGTTTACAGTGGTCGATTACAACATTGGCCCAAACTGTTACACAGTCAGGGTCTCATTTTTCAGTCATTTTTCTTTTCGCCCTATAACGACCGACACATTTCAGGTACTGTAAGTATATTTTCCTTCATGCAGGGACATGTTACCGATTTCTATATCTCAAATTAATCATGTATGCTTGCACGTGTTCCGCCTACTGTTTGACCCATGTGTATATGTATGTACTGCACGCCGGACTGTAAACATGATTGTGCATGCTTGTGGATTTGCATTCTTCTCCGTTTAGGCAGGAATGACACATTCTGAATTTCCCCAACACTGCAAATGCATTTTCTGCACAGCTCTCAGCTGCCCGTATGGCCTGTTCATCATTACAGCAAACCACGTAAAAAATAAGTATTTTAATATTTTGTCTGCACAGCGGCATAAAGCATAAAAACATCCAAGTCGGCCCTAAAAATGTGCCCATGAAACCTTATTGTTCCTAAAGCTAAAACGGCCTTTTTCCCACGCCATTAGAAAGCCATCCGAGGTACACCGTACACGGCAGGGGGCGGTGGCAGGGAGCCAGGCCTCTCACGCTGAGCAGATGAAGCTGGACCCGAGCCTTTCACAGCACAACACGCAGGGAGCAGGGACAGGAGCTCTGACGAGACGGAGGTGCATTTCATCCGCATGTGTGTTCGTTTGGCGGCACAGCCGGCTGATTTGCTGAAATCCATTTATCATGACCGACATGTTCGCATAATGAAGCCGAATCTGCCATTAGCCTACAGAATATTCTAAAAGATTCATTAAAAAAAATATATATATATATTACATTTTAAAGGTCGACATTTTCAAAGTTACTCTTTCGATAATAAAATCAAAAACGACCTCTGTTTTGTTTGAGGCTGATTGCAAAACGGCAAGTGGCTTGTATGCATACATGTGGAAGGGTCAGTGCTTTAAATGGGAATAAAATAGTGCAGGTACTCATTTAAATGTGGTGAGTGGGCGGGGCTAGGGGCGGGGCTAAAGGCAAGACATGGGAAGCTTACTGACTTATATACTAGTTGCAGCACATACCAAAACACGAGAAATGTGTCTCTATAAACAAAACAGGTGAATTCGTTATACAAAACGAAAGTTAAACACAGTGATAATTTAACATTTCCTTGCGTAGTAATATTTTTCTCCTTTTTCTCTCACACAAAAACACGCACACACAAGCAGGCAAACAGACAAACATAGACAGGCTCACACACAAAAGAATCAGGCGGGATTAAAGCCCCTTTAACCTCCTTACCCCCCATGGATTTCCTCATTGTGCTGTCACTGGGTTGCCTCGATTCTTTACACAGCATGACAGCGAACACCTGGATTTCATGCAAATGAGCCCACGTTGAGTAGTTCAGCGGGGGCTCAGCTCAGGGCTATACAAGTGCATTGGCTGTCAAAGAGACAGGCAACCACCACTAGCGGCCAATGCACCTACCCTTCATGAGTACCGGTACTCTCCACGGCAGTAGAGAAGTGCCGGTACTCAGAGTGATAAAAAATAGAAGTGCCGGTACTCATTACCTGTGAGTACCGGCCCATTTAAAGCACTGTGAAGGGTAGAATGTAGTCACTCAAAGTGGAAGAATCCAATGTCTAAAGCCGGCTTGCTCAGTGACCTATCCTTTGTGCTGGGGTGGGAGGGAGCATAATTTGAGTGACATTTGGACAGACCATTGGTGAAAGACTGTTGATTGAAGCCCCAATATATGTATGTGTTTTTGTATGATACCTTTGGAAAGCATGAGGCTGGCAAGACAACTGAAGCTGTCTTCAGGCCTGACTTAAAAAAGGTATGCTGCAAGTGTCTTTCTCTAGCTGGTAAAATGTCCATCAATGCAGATTTTAGAATCAAGGATTACAAGAGCATACAAAGAAGCTTGATTTTCAAAGGATACATGCCTGTATAGGAGCATTCGACGTACCTAGAGCAATCACTTCCTTATTTTTAGCTTATTGGAACCTATAATATGGAATCTTTCAGCACTAGACAAAAACTGACTGTGACATATACAGACAATTCAGAAAAGTAACAATAAAAAGCAAAAAAAACCTATACATTCGTTTGAAATACTGCAAAAGATATTGTAAAATTTGAACCAGAAGAAGTTCATCTTTCACTTAACCTAGATGTTGACATCAATGCGGGCAATAAACATGTGTCCTGGCAATACTAAGGGAGGCATAGAAGGAGAATAATCACCCTCTCGGTTACTTCATTCTCAGACTCCAGCACAACATAAACAGGCCTTGATAAAGATCAGACAGAGCTACAGCGCTTAATTTGTGCCAGTGATTTCCGGGGCGTGGCACTGGCACATAATTGTCAGCACCAGCTCAAGTGACAGTCCACTTCATGGTGGTGCTGACTTTTTTCATTTTGAGATGAGCACAACTGTGTTCATTGTCAAAATACTTTGGAGTTAAATAATACCAGCCTCTTATGCCATTATTATAGCTGTGTGTGGCCTGAAATAGTCTGAATTGCCACACTTGTAGGAGTGCAATGGCTAGGTGTTATGTTGGTCCTGCCTTTGGCAGAGTTGGCAGGGTATGGTTGGTGCATGATGCAGTGGCCTTCCGCACAGCGCCCTGGCACTTCATTTTTTATAAATGAAGCTCTGCGGAGCTACTCCTTTTTTTGGTAGCGAACAACAGGGCACAAGTCCTAAAAAACAGAGGTGGAGTGACTAACCAAGTTAGGCAGTATGCAAGTGACATCAAGGCACGTGCCATCACAGTGCTTGATGTCACAGCCTGTGACATTGCACGTGGCATCACTGCAAGTGACCTCACTGGAAGTGACATCACAAGAAGTGACATCAGATATTAAGACCTTAACATGTTTATCAAGTATATCATGAGTTCATTTAAGCACATTACGAGATTTAACATATAAGATTTTGTGGTAGGGTTGTGCCAAAAACAGTGTCCAACCCCGATGCAAAATCTGAGCCTCAACTTATGCATTTATTATTTATAAAACCCTGCCACAAAGTAATTGGAAACAAGGAAAAGCATGATAGCAGATCTGTTCTGCCCAATTGGTTGCAAAGTCTGTATTTAAAATATTTAATTGGGTTAAGGCAACTGCTAGAGACGATGTCCGGGGTGTGGGTGGTTCCCAAGAAATGCTTCAGTCACTACTTCAAATAGGGAGGTGGACAGTGTGAAGCATCTCTGTCTGCTTCTAAATACCAGATCAGTGCGCAGACATGCTCAGGATATCTATGATCTCCTGACCATTGAAAAACCGTTATGTCTGATGCTGACTGAGACATGATTAGGGGATTCCTCCAACCCTGACATAGCTATAGCAATTCCCCCACAATACAATATTTTTCGGCAAGATAGATCGGTGGGGAGGGGTGGGGGTGTGGCACTTGTAGTGGATAAACTCGTTGCATGTTCCATTATTTCCACGGATGCCATCACAGGATCTGAATCCCTCGCTTTTTCTATAGCATTAGCGCCTCATCAATCTTTCAAAGGGCTGTTAGTTTACAGGCCCCCTGGACCGGCTGGCTCCTTTTTTGATGAGCTTCAGTCGGTAATCGCGGTGCTCGCTCTTAGTACTGAGCATTGTGTATTGGCCGGAGATTTTAATTTCCACATGGAGGAGGGATTGGATCCGGACACGATCAAATTGACTGATGTCACGGCCCCCCTAGGTTTTGCCCCTTACCTCTTTGGACCAACACATGACAGGGGTCATACCTTGGATCAGGTTTTCTCTACGTCCCCTATAGAAGTGCTGGCCCTTTTGCCGGTGCTTTGGTCAGATCATAGGCTGGCCAAATTTAATGTACTGGGCATAAAGAAACCATTGAGTACCGCTTCTAGACACCAGGGACGTACGCATAGGGCGTATCATCGGGTGACTCCGGAAATGCTGACTCAAGCATCCCATGATCATCCCTGTCCTTTTACGGGAGACCTGGATGGAGATTTAGAGTCCTTGCAGGTGTGGTTAACGAATAGGCTGAATGATCTAGCCCCTGAGATGGCCCCTCGACTAATATCTAAGCGGGTCTCGGCCCCCTGGTTTACTGAAGCACTGTCGGCTTCTCGACGGCAGTGCAAGGTGGCCGAACGGGCTTGGCGGTCACAATATGATCCCGCGGCCAGGCTTGTATATAGGAGTGCGGTTAAAGCATACCACCGAGATATCCTCCTTGAAAAAAAAGGTTATATAGCAAGGAGGATAGAGGCTGCCTCTAACTCCTGCAAGGAGATTTTTATGATTGTCAGGGAATTCACGTCCCCACGACATAATGTGACCCTGGCCGCTCCTTCTGAGCCGTGGGTTTCTGCCCTTGCCAATTTTTTTACTACTAAGATTAAACTGATCCAGGACTCTCTTCCATTGAGGGTGGCTGAAATGTGCCACATTTCTGAGGACGGCCCACTCTCGTTGGCCCCTTTGGGCCCAGTCCTGGCAGTTTTTCCGCCAATTTCAGCTTCTTCGTCTTCAGCACTTATGGCCAATTTGAAATCTGGGTCGCCTCTTGACCCTTGTCCGGCCAAATTTTTGGCGAGAATGGCAGAAGTTGTAAATTCGTTGGCAAACCCACTTATGAATCTCTCCCTGAGTCGGGGGGTGGTCCCGCAGGCCTGGAAGCAGGCGATGGTTATTCCCCTCCTTAAAAAGCCGGGCCTAGATCCTGAGGTTTTGGCCAATTATAGGCCTATCTCTCTTCTCCCTGCATTGGCTAAGATCCTGGAGAAGCATGTACATATCGTGCTTTCCAATTTCCTGGAATCTCACAACTTGCTGCACCCCACTCAATCTGGCTTCCGCCCTAACCTAAGCACCGAGACGGCGCTCTTGGAGGTGTCCGAAGCCATTAAAGAGGCACTGGACTCGGGGGGCAAAGCTATGCTTGTTATGCTGGACTTGTCGGCGGCCTTTGACACCGTCCCCCATGAGGGGCTCCTCGCCAGACTTTATAACATCGGTCTGAGGGGGACGGTGCTCAGCTGGTTTAGATCATTCTTGGATGGCCGTCGACAAATGGTCTGGGTCTCGCCCAGCTCTGCCGTAATGCCGCCGTTGGGAGTCGGAGTTCCGCAGGGTTCTGTGTTAAGCCCGACTCTTTTTAACATCTTTATGACCCCTTTGGCGGCATTGGCGGAGTCTTTAGGGGCCCAGATCGTATCCTATGCCGACGATACCCAGCTCCTCTTTACGTGCAGAAAAGGAGAGGATTTTGATGGAGAGAGTATTCGTGAGTGCCTTGGGGCTGTTTTTAAATGGTTCCAGCTTAACAGCCTCAAGTGTAACTCAGATAAATCGGAGGTACTCTTCTTCGGATGCCCATCTGATCCGGATTGGCAGGATTGGTGGCCTGCTAACATGTTTCCTCCAGTAGGCTCGTCTCAGCTAGCAAAGAATGTGGGGATCAAGATAGACAATGGTCTGTCGTTTAGATCTCAGATCCTTGGTCTTACTGGCATATGTTTCGGCCTTCTTAGGATGCTCCGTAAGTTCCTTCCTTTGCTTTCTGAAGATCATAGGAAGACGACGGTGCAGGCCTTAATTGGTTCAAGATTGGACTACTCCAACGTCTTATATCTTGGCCTTCCGGAATATCTCCTGCAACGGTTGCAGGTGGTCCGGAACGCAGCCGCGTGGGCCATTTTCGGCCTTCATAGGCGAGCCAGAACCTCCGGTCTACTGCAATCACTTCACTGGCTTCCGGTCCGGAAACGGATAGTCTTTAAGGCTTTGACCTTGGCTCACAAGGCCCTACACGCCTCGGGAGCAAAATATCTTCAAAGGAGACTTGCCTTTTACCATCCGGCCCGATCTCTGAGGTCGGAATCATTGTTTCTGGCTGTGGTCCCCCGAGTCAAAAAGGCCCGCATTGGAGGTCGCTCTTTTAAGTTGTTGGCGTCGCAGCGTTGGAATATTCTGCCTCTGGCATTACGCAGCACCTCTAACCTGCTGACTTTTAGGAAGGGCCTTAAAACTTGGCTTTTTGCTCTTTAGTTTGTTTTTCTGTTCTTTCTGCTGTGCCCGTTTCTGTCTATTGTGCTGTGTCTTTTGCTGCAGGTTGTTATTAAAAGCGCCGGGACACTCCTTGGAGTAGCCGAGCGCTATATAAGACCTAATTAACATAACATAACATAACATAGAGAGATTTCTGTGTGTACAGTAAATCTCAGAAAAATAGTAATAATGGTACGATAACTCTGGAGGTTAACTTTTGCTGGAGAGATCTGTGTGTTGTGTGGTCCCATATTTGAATCAAAGTAGTATTGAAGGTTAACATGTCTCCTGCAAAGCACATCATGTAGCACGTAGATGACAGATTTTTATTTTATTTAGATAGGTAAGTAAGTTACTGTTTCAATACAGAGATCCGTTTTTTACCTGCAGTTAATACATTTAGATCCTTCTAATACACCACAGTGAAGTACGAAGGAGAGGTGACTCCTACACCTTGTAACCGTTACTGTCTTATGTAAAACATCCTGTAGATTGATTTACACCCTTACATGACCTGGAAGAGACCCGGAGGCTGGCGCACCAGCCGCAAAGGGCGGCTCTGGCACACAAGAGCCTACAGCGAAGATCCCAGCCACCCAGCAACCCTGGCAGGCCGGGAGGCCGGACAGAACACTCCCTGACCGAACAGCTTGGCAGCCGGACAGGGAGTACCAAGGAGAAAAGCTACTCAAGCCCAGCAGGAGCGGCACCAGCATCCACATCCCACTTCTGTCGACAGGCAGAAAAAAAGAACAGGCGGAATGCTGGGTAAGTGCTGATTGTTAGACCTGGCATCATTGGCGTGAGTCTCCCTTCCATTTTGTCGGATTGCCTCCTCTGTTTTTGATATGTTTTTGCTGGTTATATGCTTTGGGCACTGTGCCACTGCTATTCAGTGCCACAATGCAAGTGCTCCCTATGTTAAATTGATGTATTGATTAGTGACTCCATGATTGGGTTATTTGATTTACTTGTCAGACCCTAGTACAGTGCACCATGTGTGCCCAGGGCTTGTAAATCAAATGCTTCTGGTGGGCTTGCAGCACTGGTTGTGCCACCCACAGAAGCAGCTTGTAAAGTGTGTCTCAGGCCTGCCATTGCAGAGCCTATGTGCAGTCTCACACTGCCATGTCGACTTGGCCAGTGCACCCACTTGTCAGTCCCTAAACCTTCCCTTTTCTTCATATCAGACACCCCTATGGTAGGCCCAATGGCAGGGTGCATTGTAAGTATAAGGTAGGACATGCCCTGGTGTGTGTAGCATGTCCTAATAGTGAATGACAGCCATTTTAGTTTTTCATTATTGCAAGGCTACCTGTTCTCCATAAGCCAGAATGGGCAGTTAGATTATTACATTTTACAATCCTAACTGACTCGGGGAACATGGTAGAAATTCGAATTTAGTATGCCTGAACTCAGAATGATAAAATACATCTTTTTAGTAAAGTTGGTTTTAACATTCTGTGTTTGAAAATACCACTTTTAGAAAGTAGGTATTTTCTTGTCTAACTATCCAAAGCCTGCCTCTGCTAGGTTGTGTATTCCTTGTCTGGAGTTTGAGTGACGGGGCTGGGGAATTCCAGGAGACAGAATGAGTCAGCCCAGTGGTGAATAGGGAGATCTGCATCTAGATGGGAGGGAGGAGTTGCACCTGGGACCTGAATAGGGCTAGGCTTTTCCTCCACAATGCTGGCTCCACTTCCTGGGGTGCGGCTGATGTCTCTGCCCTGCACTGTGAAAGAAGAGAAGGAATCATGTCAACAAAGTGCTCCAGGGCTGTGATTTCCCTCCACAATGCTGGCTCCACCTCCTGTGGGGCGTCTGATGTTTCTGCCCTGCACTGTGAAAGGAAAGAAGGAGTCCTGTAAACAAAGTGCTCAAGAACTGGTTTGGACTAGGCAGAGGCCTCTCTGCCTTCAGAGAACAAAGGATTTTGGGGTATAAATATTGGGACCCAGACCCAAGAACTTTAGATCACTTCTGGGAACAAGACGAACCTTTTGCCAAGGAGAAGAACCAAGAAAGCTGCAGGAGTTTGGACTGCCCCTCTGCCAGTGTGCTGTTTGCTGGGTTGGCCTGCAGTAGTGTCTTCATTGCCAAGGAAAGGAGAAGGAACTTTTTAAAGGACTTTCATCATCTTACAGAATATTTCCCCAAGGGCTTGAACTTGTGCTTGCCTCCTGCTGAAGTCTCAGGGACAAAAGACTTCACCACCAGCTCCCCTCTGAATTTCCTTGCTGGGAATTCTATCTGCAGAGGCCTGTGTGTCGCTGGGAGCTGGAAGCGTGACGCAACGAGAAGAAGCGTGTCGCCGCCGCAGCTGTAGTCGTCGCATCGCTGGAGAAGCGTGCCGCCGCCGCATCTCCCAGGAAGTGTGTCTTCGTCGAAGCTGTCGCATCACCGGAGAAGCGTGATGCCGAGAGGGTCGCCATTGCATTGCCGGAGAAGTGTGTCGCAGGGCCTGTCGCGGCTCCAAAGTACAGAGTCATTGCAAGGCTGCCAGGGCGTGAACGCATCGCCGTCGCATCAAGGGCGCCATCTTCTTGCATCGCACCAGGATTGTTGCATCGCATCGAGGCACTATCTTGTGCATCGCAACCGGGACGCAGGCCGAGAACCTACGCATCACCCCCGCACCGGTAAAGATCACGACGCATCCCCTACTCTGCGCAAGCATTGAGGCATGACGCATCATCTCCCCCGGAGCACGGAACCAACGCATCTCCCTCTGCAAGCCTTTTGTTTATTTTGCGTTACGCATCCAGGTACTTTTGTGAGAACTGTGTCGCATTTATCATCAACTTGAACTAAATAACTTTTACCATCTTTAAGTCAATCTTAAGTACAGTATTGTGGATTTTTGTCGTTTGTGGTCTTGTGTTAAGTCTATATAAAGCATACTTATTTTTATAAAACCTGTGTGGTGTCCATCTGTAGTGTTTTCACTGTATTACTGTATGTGTTAACACACTGTCTCTGAGATAAGCCTGTCTGCTCATGCCAAGCTACCAAGGGGGTGAGCAGGGGTTATCTAGGAGTGTAATCCCCTTATCCTGACTTAGAAGCAAAGGTCCCTATTTGGGCAAATGTGTATACCATTGCCAACTAGAGACTCCCAGTTCTAACATTGGTGGTCAGCGGTGAGGATTTGGACCTACATTTGAGACTCATATACAGTGATTGGTGTACACTACTAGTGAGTGCAGACCAAACGCGACCACATACTTTTTTTGAGTAGAATTTTTTCCTTGCACTGTTATTTTTTCCTGAGAACTACCAATTCTTACTACCATGAGTAGACCAGCATCTGTTGCATCTATGGATCTTGATTTTGAGGAAGAGAGGTTGGAAACCGACACTTTGAAACAGCTCAAGCATCTCTGCAAGAAATTGAAAGTTGCTACACCAGGCATTTCTAAAAAGGATGACTACCAAAAGGCGCTGAGGGCCTGGGTAGAAGCAAGAAATGCCCCTGATCTTGTGGTGGAGCCAGCTGGGGATGCAGATGGGCAACTGGATAGGCCAGTGTTTCCAGCCAGGGGAGGGGTACCGTCCCCACCTGGCAGTAATATCTCTTCCAAAGACCTGTCCCCCAGAGAGTTGGAAGACAGGGAGAGAAATAGGGCACACACGCTGGAGATGGCTAAGCTTAAGATGGAGGGTGAGAGGGAAGCAGAGAATAACAGATTGTCCTTGGAGAGAGAGAGAATGAGAATGGAACATGAGAGGATGTTGAGGGAGTTAGAGATCAAGGCGAAGGGCTTAGAGATCAATCCCTCTGGGGGCAGCGCACCATCTGTGCCATCAGAAGGCAGGGTATATATTCCCAAGGATGTCATGAAAGATTTCCATAAGCATGAAGATATAGGGCAGTGGTTTGCAGCCTATGAAATAGCAAAGTTGGCCCACCGGGTCCCTGAGAAAGATTGGGGAGCGGGGTTGTGGGGCCGCTTTGTGAGTGAGGGGAGGGATACTTTGATAGACCTACCCAGTGAGAATAGGATGTCTTATGCCCACATGAAGGAAGCACTGATGACAAGATATGGTTTGACCCCAGAACTCTATAGACAGAGGTTCAGGAATTGTAAGAAGCTGGAGGGAACCACTTGGTTAGAATATGTATCTTTCTTTTGCAGAGCTGTGGATGGTTGAGTGAAGGGTAGCAAAGTGGATACTTTTGAAGCTCTCTATGATTTGATTGCAAGCGAGCACTTGTCTGCTAATTGTTTTCCAGAGCTACGCCAGCACATTATTGATTGCAAGTTGACTAACCCTAGGAAGCTTGCTGAGGAGGCGGATCACTGAGTCAGTACCAGGGGCCACAAGGGTCTTGTGGGAGACTCCGCCAAAGGTGGGCAGGGTCCCCAGCAGAAGAGTGGGGGGGACAAGGGTAAACAGAGGAAGTTCCAGAAAGGGCCCCAAAGTAATTCCCAAGGGAACCAAGGTAAAGGTTCCCAGCCTCCCCCTGAGAAGAAGTCAGAACCCCGACAGGTAAACCTGTTCATAGGGGGCCTGCTACCTGCTTTCAGTGTAAGCAGGTGGGACACCGTTGGTATGATCCCCAGTGTCCCCAAAAGGGTCAGTATGTGCCACCCCGTGCACCCCTGTCAGATGGCCAGTGTAGCCCTGGGAGTGGAGGAGAAGGGTGTCCAAGGTGGGTGTGGTCCCGCAGAAATGTTCCTTGTCTCATTAGGAGACTGAGATGGTCCCTCAAGCTCAGCTGCCTGATAACACTAAGAAATACAGGCAATGGGTGACCATCAATGGCCATAGAGTGGAGGCTCTTAGAGACACAGGAGCCAGTGTGACAGCTGTCAAGTGTCACCTGGTGTGTCAAGAGCAGGTTGTCCCCAATGCCTTTTACCCAGTTGTTGCTGCTGACAACACAGAGAGCCACTGCAAGGTGGCTCAGGTTCCCTTTGAGTGGGGTGGGGTCTCTGGTACTCTTCAGGTAGCTGTGAGGCCAGCCATGTCTGTGGATTGTCTGTTGGGCAATGATTTGGAGAGCTCCCCTTGGGCTAAGGTGGAGAAGAGGGCTCATTTGGAGATGTTGGGTCTGCCTGGGTGGGCGTGTGTGACCACTCGGTCTATGACAGCCAAGGGTGTTCAAGAGATCCTGGAGCGTGGAAGTATGGCCCAGGAACCTGCCTTAAAGAGAAGAGGTAGGGGGCGCGGGAAACCCACCCCCATTGTTCCCACATTCCAGGAGGAGGCAGACCTTGAGGGGGATGCCCTGGAACCTACAGGGGAGCAAGTTTCTGAACTGGGGAACCTACCTGAGCTGACCCATTGGCAGCAAGAAGGGGGGCCCTCCAGGGAGGAATTTTGTGCAGAGCAGAAGAAGTGCCCTTCTCTTGAGGGTTTGAGGCAACAGGCCACAAACCAGGCAGCAGATGATCAGTCTGGATCACATTGGATCTTCTGGGAGAACGACCTCCTGTATAGCGAGCCTAAGGTTGCTGAGCCTGGGTCAACCCGTGTGCTGGTGGTACCCCAGTGCTTCAGAGCCTTCTTACTGGGGTTGGCTAATGACGTACCTTTAGCTGGACATCTGGGGCAGAACAAGACCTTTGAAAGGCTTGCCACCCACTTTTATTGGCCCCAGATGCGAAAGAGTTCAGATACTCATTGTAGGACTTGTCAAACTTGCCAGGCAAGTGGGAAAAGTGGAAGGAGGCACAAGGCCCCTCTTCAACTTTTCCCTATAGTCAGTACCCCTTTTGAACGGGTGGGCATTGACATTGTGGGGCCACTGGACCCCAAGACAGCCATGGGCAACAGGTTTATCCTGGTCTTGGTGCACCATGCTACCCGGTACCCGGAAGCCATCCCGCTCAGGACAGTGATGGCCCCCGTGGTGAGACGTGCACTGATGGGGATTTTCTCCCGTGTGGGGTTCCCCAGAGAGGTGGTGTCAGACCATCATACAAATTTCATATCTAGTAATATGAAGTACCTGTGGAAGGAGTGTGGTGTTACCTACAAGATCATCACTCCTTACCACCCCCAAGGTAATGGGCTGGTTGAAAGATTCAACAGGACCCTTAAAGGCATGATCATGGGTCTTGAAGAACCAATGAGGCGTAAGTGGGACGTCCTCTTGCCATGCCTTCTGTTTGCTTACCGTGAGGTGCTACAAACGTCCCTAGGGTTCAGTCCCTTTGAACTGTTGTATGGACACCCGGTAAGAAGACCTTTGAGTCTGGTCAAGGAAGGCTGGGAGCAATCTCCCAGGAAACCTCCCCAGGATGTATATAGTTACATGCTGACCTTCAGGAACCAGACTCGGCGATTCAGAGAGCTCGCTCAGGCGAATCTGGAAGCCAGCCAGGAAGAGATGAAGCAGTGGTATGATCAGAATGCCACTCTGATTGAGCTTCAACCTGGACAGAAAGTTTGGGTCATGGCCCCTATAGAGCCTTGTGCGCTCCAGGACAGGTGGACCGGTCCATTTGAGGTGGTGGAGGGCAAGAGTGATGTCACCTATCTGGTGAACTTGCGGTCTCCCAGGAACCCTTTGCGGGTCCTACATGTTAACCGCCTGAAGCCCCACTTAGAAAGGTCCGAAGTGGGCATGCTCCTAGCGACGGATGATGGAATGGAGGAGGAGACCAAGCCTCTTCCTGACCTCCTGTCTGCGACAGAGCAAGATGGGTCAGTGAATGGAGTCAGCCTCTCTGCCACCCTGACCCCTGATCAGCAGCAAGATTGTCGCCAAATGTTGGGGCAATTCTCTGATCTATTTTCCTTGATTCCTGGTATCACTGAGTGGTGCATCCATGATGTGGACACCGGGGACAGTCCTCCTGTGAAGCACAAGGCTTACAGACTGACTGACAAGGTCAGAGCTTACATCAAGGAGGAAGTCTCCAAGATGTTTGCTTTAGGGGTGATTGAGTCCTCAAACAGTCCTTGGGCGAGCCCAGTGGTTTTGGTCCCAAAAGCTGGCGCGCCTGGTGCCACACCTGAACTCTGGTACTGTGTGGACTACCGAGGACTCAATTCAGTCACCACCAGGACTGACGCGCACCCTATCCCCAGAGCTGATGAGCTCATTGATCGGTTAGGGGCTTCACGGTACCTCAGCACGTTTGATTTGACGTCTGGGTAATGGCAGATCGCCTTGACTGATGGGGCCAAAGAGAGGTCAGCATTCTCCACACCAGATGGGCACTACCAATTCCGGATGATGCCTTTTGGGATGAAGAATGCCCCTGCCACCTTTCAGAGGTTGGTCAACCAGGTGTTGGCTGGACTGGAGGATTTCAGTGCCGCCTACCTGGATGATATTGCAGTGTTCCGCGCCAGTTGGGAAGAACATCTGCGCCACCTCTGGGAAGTGTTGATGGCACTGCGAAAGGCAGGCCTCACAATCAAGGCGAGTAAGTGCCAGATCGGGCAGGGTTCCGTGGTGTACTTGGGGCTCCAGGTAGGGAGCGGCCAGGTGGCACCCCAGCAACCCAAGATTGATACCATCCTGGCATGGGAACCCCCAAAGACTCAGACACAGGTGAGAGCCTTTTTAGGACTCACGGGGAACTACAGGAGGTTTGTCAAGGGGTATGGCAACATTGTTGCACCCTTGACTGAGCTGACTTCCAGGAAGCAGCCCAAAAAAGTGAACTGGACTGACACCTGTCAGAAGGCTTTTGACGCCCTGAAGACTGCCATGTGCACAGCACCCGTGCTTCAGGCGCCCAACTTCTCAAAAGAGTTCATTGTTCAGACAGACGCTTCAGAGCATGGTGTGGGGGCTGTTCTATCACAGATTTAATGAAGAGGGCCTAGACCAACCTGTAGCCTTCATCAGTAGGAGGTTAATTCCACGGGAACAGAGGTGGAGTGCAATTGAGCGTGAGGCATTTGCTGTGGTGTGGGCACTGAAGAAGCTGAGACCATACATGTTTGGTACTCACTTCCTGGTTCAGACCGACCACAGGCCCCTCAGATGGCTAATGCAGATGAGGGGTGAGAACCCAAAGTTGTTAAGGTGGTCCATGTCCCTACAGGGTATGGACTTTACGGTGGAACACCGCCCTGGTACAGAACACCGCCCTGGTACAGAACACACCAACGCTGATGGTGTGTCCAGATTTTTCCACCTTAGTGAAGAGAACTCCCAAGGGGAAGGGTAGCTCTCCCCACATTTCAGCTGGAGGGGACACGTGTTAGACCTGGCATCATTGGTGTGAGTCTCCCTTCCATTTTGTCAGATTGCCTCCTCTGTTTTTGATATGTTTTTGCTGGTTATATGCTTTGGGCACTGTGCCACTGCTATTCAGTGCCACAGTGCAAGTGCTCCCTATGTTAAATTGATGTATTGATTAGTGACTCCATGATTGGGTTATTTGATTTACTTGTCAGACCCTAGTACAGTGCACCATGTGTGCCCAGGGCTTGTAAATCAATTGCTGCTGGTGGGCTTGCAGCACTGGTTGTGCCACCCACAGAAGCAGCTTGTAAAGTGTGTCTCAGGCCTGCCATTGCAGAGCCTAGGTGCAGTTTAGTACTGCCATGTCGACTTGGCCAGTGCACCCACTTGCCAGTCCCTAAACCTTCCCTTTTCTTCATATCAGACACCCCTATTGTAGGCCAAGGGCAGGGTGCATTGTAAGTATAAGGTAGAACATGCCCTGGTGTGTGTAACATGTCCTAATATTGAATTACAGCCGTTTTCGTCTTTCACTACTGCAAGGCTACCTGTTCTCCATAGGCCAGAATGGGAGTTAGATTATTACATCTTATAATCCTAACTGACTCGGGGAACATGGTAGAAATTCGAATTTATATATGCCCTGCTACCAAATAAACAAAGCAGGACTTACTACAAACTTATAAACCACATTAAACAAAAACAAACAACTGCTACCCACAAATAATAATCATAGACTTTGACCAAGCCATGATTCAAATAATTTTAAAAATGTACCCCCACATAGCCATACAAGGCTTTTTCAATAATTTCAATCAAAGTTTATGGAGACACCTACAAGAACCTGCACTAAGCATAGAATATACTACAAACAGCTGATTTGCCTTTTAAATAAAACAAAATTATAGCTCTAGCCTACATCCCTGTCACAGAAGTAGCTAACCTTTACACTTTACTAATGGAAAGCACTTTCTACCACCAAAATGAAAACAAACTAAGCCCCCTTATAGATTATTTTGAAGACACTTGGGTTGGCAGGCTGTATTGCACTGGACACAGAAGCCAACCCAAATTCCGAATACCATTGTGGCATGTCAATGACAGCACCTTGGCATACGAAGCCAAAACAAACAACGCAGTGGAAGGATGGCAAATCTACTCTAGGCAGAACCCAACATACATTCTATAAATGTATAGAAGCATTTCAAAAAGAGCAAAGCTACCACCAACTATGACTAGAACAATCTGTTTCCCAAATTACACCTATACTTAGCAAACAAACCAAATGAATGTACAGCACGCTACAATGTAAAATCAAGATCATCATAAACAACAAAGCAACAGATAACTTGGAAATAATAGCCAAAAGCATATTATAAAATGAATAGAAACCTACAAAAGTGCCAAAAACCTGTGACAAAATGTAAACCAACATGACAAATAATTTTTATATAAATAACAAACATAATATTCTATTACATCAATCTAAACATTAAATAAAACTCCAATGTTAAATAAGACTGAGATAATAAAATAATATATTATTTTTTACATGACCAATCTAATCCTTACCAACCAAAAAACTCAAGGAAAAACTCAATCCATCATGTAAAATAAATACAACACATAAATCACACATTTCCAAATAAGAATCACAAATAATATATACAGAAAAAACAAAATATAGCATTTCTCACACAAAACAAATACAATAAATATGGCTTACTGTTCCGTGTCTGTATCCATGTAGTAAAAAATAATAATCCACCAAAGAAGGGAAAAATATTTTTTCCAAAAATACCCCCTGAAAAAAATGCAAACATAAAATGAATCCAATTGAGGTCCCTTGAAGCAATCCAAAGTAACTCAGAACCATAAAAAACCCGAAAAGCGTTTATAACAAGAAACTCTCTTGAAAAACAAAAAATTGGAAATTCAACTCAAAAATCTTGGTTTATCATAAGCTAAAAGTGACTTGCTTTAAAAAAAAAAAAGTAACTCCCAAAGCTGATAGGATACGTTCGTAGATAAAAACCTGTAAAGTAAATAAAAAAACTTACCCGTAAAACACTTTACATTCCAAAAAATACATATATCTTACCTGAAGGGATGACATTTACTATTCCAACTCCAATGTGTAATTGCTAGAAAAGGTGTTGAACACTCAGGGGCCGATTCTGATGTCGGACGGTTCTGATCGGCCAGGAGCCGTAACCGACTGACCTGCTGTCATTAGGTTATGGCCCTGCAAGTACGATGCGACCGAACAGGGTTCGGTCGCACTCGTATACTTCACAATGCAAGCATGCATTCCGAGCGGAATACATGCTTGCATTTTGAAAAGCAGGGTTGCAGTTCATCCCTGCACCCTGTGGTCGGCACCCCAAGGTGCCTGCCACCGGGTGCAGGGAGCCACAGAGGGGCACCATAGGTGCCCCCAGGCCGCCATTCGGCAGCCTCGCACCCATGGGGGCCCTACTGGGGGCCCCCAAAGACCGTTTCCGACTGCCTTTTCGTGCCGGAAAGACCGGCATGAAAAGGCAGTGAAAAACTGCCATCGTACTCCCTCGGTCGTAAAGAGGCGGCCGGGGGAGTACTGAGGGATTTCAGGATGGCAGACGGGCTCTCCGAGCCTGTCGTCAGCCATCCGAGTCGGATTCCTTCCCAACCGAGCCCATCGGAATGGCTCGGTCGGAAAGGAATTTGGCCGACACAAAAGGGCTTCGACCATCGTTTGGAGCCCTTCCGGCCGAACTCGGAATCGGCCCCTAAATGGTTGACATTCACTATTCCCACTGAAATCTGTACCAATGTGGGGACAATGTTGGACACAAAATGGGTGACATTTACTGTTTTCAAAACATTCTTAAACACTTTATACAAGGCACTACCCATTAAAAATGTAATATACACAATCAATACTCCACACTCACACAGAAATTGTGTACTATAATACACATCAAAAATTACTTAAAAAAGCACTGACCCAAACCACAAACCTAAATGTTCATAATTAAACATTTACAGGTAATAAGTTATTCTTATAACTAATATTAGTCAATGTGTTTGTAAAAATATTTACTACCATTCCTAAAATTTGAACCATTACATAGAAATATTATCATACTCCAAAACTAACCCAAAAAAGCATGAATAATGTTATTTTATAAAAAAAATTACATTTATTAAGTGTTATAAAAATATTTTGCAACAACAACACTTATTGAAATATTAAACATATAAAAATTCAGCTAAAAAAAATTACATAAATAAACCATTCACATAAAAATGCTCAACAAAATATGAATGTATACATCTCAATTAATACATATTTGTATTCTTTTTATATTATAGATAAAATACATTTCAAAATGTTTAATAATATATATATATATATATATATATATATATATATATATATATATATATATATATATATATATATATATATATATATATATATATATATATATATATATATATATATATATATATATTATCTACTGGCGGTCGCCAGTAGATAGTTATAGTTAGGACCATGTTTCAATAGGAAATCCGCAACATTCTATTTGGAATAACTTTGGCGCCGATTGACGAATCCTCGCGAAATTTTCAAAATAGGTGGGGCGCTCCGCTCCACTCCTTCCCTGCAAGTCTCGGGGGGATTCGTCAAGCGGGGACTGAGAAAAAGGGGGGGTCCCAAAACGCGTTTTCCCCATGCATTTTTCCATAGGACCTTTAGTCCAAGCTACAGCCCGAACGGCTGAACAGAATTACTTGAAATTTGGCAGAGAGGTAGTCCTCAGTTCAGGGATGTGCCTTTTGTAGGTCTGGTGTAAATCTGTTCATTAGTTCCTGAGAAAATTGCAGTTAAAAGCATATATATATCTATAAGCCCGCACCGTGCCCGTACGGTAAGCATACCGTACGCGCACGGTGACGTGCGCGAGCGCAATTCGTATTGGTTGTTAGATGTCAGTAAACATTCGAATCGGTCGAAATCAGGAAGTGCCGGCCGCCATTTTGTCTCTCGCAGTCTGAGGCAATGAAAAACAAAGGGGGAAAACGTGAGAAGGGGGCAGGATGGACAGGTCCTGACCCCCTAGCCTTTGTCATGGGGTCAATGAAGGACCCCCAAGGGTACGGGCACGGTGAAAAAAACTTTAAAAATAATACATAACTTAGCATTTCAAAAACCGTACAAATTCACTGAAAAAACCATAGGTTTCACACACGTTATAGTTAGGAATTAGCATTTAAAAAATCTTGCAAATTCACTTAAAAAACCATAGGTTTCACACATGTTATAGTTAGCTGGACATTTCACTCGTGAAAAACCATTGAAATTCCCCCGTTATAGTTAGTGCAGGCAACTATAACTCACGCGACCGCAATCCTCTGCTGATGACGTCAGATATTACATCACTGATGACATATGTGTCTTTCTGAAAAAAAATATTTGTAATATATGTATAGCTAAAAATTAATGGAAGAAGACATGGGTAAATAAGTGTCTAAATACAGTGATGTAATATCTGACGTCATCAGCAGAGGATTGCGGTCGCGTGAGTTATAGTTGCCTGCACTAACTATAACGGGGGAATTTCAATGGTTTTTCACGAGTGAAATGTCCAGCCAACTATAACATGTGTGAAACCTATGGTGTTTTAAGTGAATTTGCAAGGTTTTTTAAATGCGAATTCCTAACTATAATGTGTGTGAAACCTATGGTTTTCTCAGTGAATAAATATATATATATATATATATATATATATATATATATATATATATATATATATATATATATGTATATATATATATTTATATATATATGTATATATATATATAATTCACTGAAAAAACCATAGGTTTCAGGGGTGTTATAGTGAGCTGGACTTTTCACTTGTACAAAACCATTGAAATTCCCCCGTTATAGTTAGTTCAGCTAACTATAACTCGCGCGCCCGCAATGCACTGCTGATGACGTCACATATTACATCACTCATGACATGGTCAGTGACATCACTCATGACATCACTGATGACATCTCAAATGACATCACTGATGACATCACTTATGACATCATCCAGTGAATGTGTGTTTTTCTGAAAATTAAATATGTTTTATATATGTATATCTCAAGGTCGATGGAAGAATAAATGGGTATATAAGTGTCTAAATGGATGATTTGTTTTTGAAAAATTGATTGTGTAACTGACTGATTAAGTGTATCATAGTGAATACATGGCTTAGTGAGTAATGTTTAAATATGTAAATATCTGTATCAGTCTCTCACTTTGTGTATAAGTGGCTGAATGGGTTGGTGAGTAGCTACATGGGTGTCTATATAGGTTATTCGTTGTTTTTTTGAGTATCAGTCTGAGTGTCTGCATGGTTCGGTGGGGGGTATTACGTATTGCATAGGTGCATGAATGAGTGACTCACTGTATGTGTTGAAGACAGCATGTGTGCAGGACTGTATGGGTGGATGAGTGTGTGTATGGGTGTGTTAGTGAGTGAATGACTGTCTCAATAGTGTCTTTATGAGTAACTACATATGTTTTAAACTAGTATATGTGACTATTGGTGTATATAAGTGAGTATATGTGAGAGTGAGAGATTGAAAGAGTTCCTGTATGAATAAGTATGTGTTTCTATAAGTGATTGCTTAAAAGACTAAGTATGTGTAAGTTTCCGTAGAAGTAAGTGTGGTGGTGTGTGTATAACTGTATATGCAAGTAAATGTATGTTTGATTCTTTATTAGCATGAGTGACTATGTGTGTGAGTAACTCTATGGATGAGTGGCATTGTGTAACAGGATGTATAGGTGTATGAGTACATATGATGAGTGAGTACATGTATGAGTGACTGTATAGGACTGTTGGTGAATGAGTGGATATGTATGTGGATCTTAGAATTACTGAAGAGGTTGTTGTAACTGGTATTGGTATGTCCATTGTTTTGAAAATTTTAGTCTCTATTTTTGAATGTGTGTATCAAAGGTTATATTAGGGTGAGAGGAGGTCTGCCACTCTATCACAAGGATGATGTCATCAGTGATGTCATCAGTGATGTCATTTGAGATGTCATGAGTGATGTCATGAGTGATGTTACTGACCATGTCATAAGTGATGTAATATGTGACGTCATCAGCAGTGCATTGCGGGCGGGCGAGTTATAGTTAGCTGAACTAACTATAACGGGGGAATTTCAATGGTTTTGTACAAGTGAAAAGTCCAGCTAACTATAACACCCCTGAAACCTATGGTATTTTCAGTGAATTTCTGAGGTTTTTTAAATGCTAATTCCTAACTATAACGTGCCTGAAACCTATGTTTTTTTCTGTGAATTTCAAAGGTTTTTTAAATGCTAATTTCTAACTATGCCTACAGAGATAGGACATGTGAAGAAAGAAGAAAAAATGCACAGAAAGAAAAAAAAGAAGTGCAGAAAGAAGCAACAGAAGTCCTCAAAGACGAAGAAAAGTGCAGGAAGAAGGATAACGTGCAGAAAGAACAAAAAGAAGAGCAGAAAGAAGCCTTGTTGCAAAATCATCCTGTACCCTCAACTTTTTCAGACGGATACTGGTGGTAACTGAGTCTGACTAACCAGTCCTAGAGCCAGTGCTATGTTAAAAGACACTTAGAATACAGTGAAAACACCTACATACACTAGGGAACATTATGCGTTGGGTTCCCCCTGTGATTAGCATGACCTCCTCTGTAAGCCCCTAGTATATAATAGGGCAGGGGGATTAAAACTACCTCTTAAAACAGGCCACAGGACATTTTTGCACACGTTAACTCAGGCCCCGTCCCCTCCCTTCACCACTGTGTAAACACGCCCTGTGTCCGTTTATAGTTGGGAGATTAAGTTCATTTGAATCCTGAGGGTCCCTAGGGTGCAACTAGCCCACTAGGTACCTCCAGTAAGTGCCACAGAGCTGCGTTGCAGAGAGGTGTAAAAAGTGGCACGGCCTGGACCACCTCTCTGCAGTGCAGCTCAGTGGCGCTTACTGGAAGCATTTGGTGGGCTAGTTAGCCCCCAGGGGCCCTCAGTAATGAAGGGAAATTATATCCCCAATTTAAAACGTGCCATAGTGCGTGTTTGCACACGTCACCTCAGGTCCCGTCCCCTCCCTTCACCACTGTGTAAACGCGCCCTGTGGCTGTTCTAAGTTGAGAGATTAAGTCCCCTTGAATCCTAAGGGTCCCTAGGGTCAAACTAGACCACTAGGTACCTCCAGTAAGCGCCACAGAGCTGCGTTGCAGAGAGGTGTAAAAAGGGGCTTGGCCTCAGAACACCTGTCTGCAGCGCAGCTCCCTGGCGCATACTGGAGATGCCTGTTGGGCTAGTTGGCCCTCAGGGACCCTCAGTATTGAAGAGGAATTAATTCCCCAACTTACAACTCGCCAGGGGGCCCGTTTGCAGAGTGCTGCAAGGAGGGGGCGTGGCCTCCGGCACGATGCCAGTCTTTTATTTATTTTAATTTTTTAAGAAGGGGGGCTGTGTGGTTCCCCTTCTTATTCTAATTTATTGGCCCTGATGACCCCATCCCCCAGGGCCTGTCTCCTAATTATATTTTTTTGACCTCAATCCCCAGGGCCGGCCACTGTTTTTGATTATTTTAAAAAAATATATATTTATAGACACACCTAGGACATGCTGGACAAACCGTACGTACCTATCACCATGACGATTTGCGTGATATTCATTAAAAGGCGACTATGCATACAATGAATCCACGTGGAATGTATTTACACCACTAGTGAAGCTCTGACATGTCTGATGCCCTACCGTGCCTAATCCTGGTAGACACCCTTGTCGTTTATTTATACAAACATGGGTAGCTATTGACGGGCACATTTATTACACATGCACACCAAGCCATTCAAAGGGGATTCGACAAAAATTCGACCAAAACTATGCAAGAAATCCCCCTCACGGTTAATAAAACACACATCAACTGCCGGATGTGTAATACTTTTTATTTTACTCTCTGGAAAGGGGACGAACATCACTTGAGAGTCACAGCGTGCTCCTGGCAGAGCCCAATGCTGTGTTACACCCACCATTGCCTGCTGAGTGCCACACACCTCTGTGTTGTATTCCACTAGCTAGTGCATATGCTATGACACTCTCTAGCCCATGTGCACTGTAACACCACCCCGTGAATATGTCATGCCACACTTGTCTTCGCACGGGTTATATTGCCCCATCTAACGTGCCTTCCTCGATGCCTATGTTATAACGCACAGTGCTATGCCATACATATTACAATCTGGGATCCATATCTTTGTCACAGTGCATATGCAACGTTACACTCCCCAGCACATATTTTATATTACAACTTTAGAGACTAGTTAGGTTACACAACACTGCCCTGTGCATATTACACTCCAAGGCGCATATCGCATAGCACGCGCTAGTGCCTGTGCTATCTCGCGCTCTCCAATGAATCTGTCATTGCGCACAATGTATTGCATATTATATTTCACACCCGGTTCATCTTATATCACACTTTTTGGTGCATAGTTTATACCATACACTATATCTAGTTTTCATTTTCAATCGTGCTCTTAGGACTATGTTCTATATAACACTGTGTTCACCTACCCTTTTCACGGGCATTACATTTTGCGATAGGGGGTGGAGGGTCAGGGGGTGTTTCTGCCAAGTGAGCCCGGAGTCACAGTCACAAACGTCCTCTTCTTCCTGAATAAAAGTGAGATTATGCTGCATACTTGTTCATATTTTAAGTAGTTCGCAGACACACGTTTTAAAAACAATAAAGTTCCTAATACCCGCCTTCTCTGAACAGTTGGCTTGCTGCCCCATCCCCCTCCTCCTTATCCTCTGTTGTGTGAATCCATGGACTAGCCTCCTCCCTCCTGCCATGCATGGTCTGATGTGCTGCCACTGCCCTCAATTTAGTATGATGTACCAGTCCACTCCTCCTGCCCTCCATTGCCCAATTCTATGCCCCATCATTGACCTCCTGCTTAAACTCTGTGCTTAGCTTGCTGCCCCTATTCTCCTTCCCCCTGCCCTCCGATGTCTTTGTGCCTGCCCCTGCTCCATCCTTTTTGCCCACCATGTTCCATGGACTTGCCACTCCTATCTACTCTGAGTGTTCTGTTGAGCTGCCACTCCCCTCCCACCTGCCTAGCATTGTCAGATGACTGTAACCTGGCCCTGTCACCTCCACCCTGCCTGTCCACATGCCATGCCCCTATCCTCTTCCTCCTGTCCTACATGGTCCATTGAACTGCCACACCCTTCTGCCCTCCCTGGTCTGTTGTGCTGCAACTGCTCCTCCTGCCTGCCCCGTGCGGTCTGTTGTGAGGCCCCTTCCCCTGAACTTTCTTGTCTGTGCACAGGTCCTGACCCTCCCTTCTATCCTCCATCGTCCTTTGTGCATGCCCCTGCACCCTCCTTCTTGCCCATCATAGCCATTGTGCTGCCACTAACCCTCCCACTTGCCATGCATGGTCTTCTGTGCTGCCATGGCCCCTCCCACCTTCCCTGTGTGGTCAGTTAGCTGCCCCTGACCCCCTCCCACCTTCCCTCCATGGTCTGTGTGTATGCCATCACAGTCTCACTGTTGCTCTTCATGGTGTGTCTTGCTTCTATTGCCCATCCTGCCTGACCTCCATGGCTATCTTGCTGCTCCTGCCCTGCCCCCTTGCCCCCAGCCCTCTGTTTACATGTGCAGACCCCTACTCCCTCCCTCCTGGCTTGTCTATTCCATTGTAATGCCCCTGATCCGTCCCTCCTGCCCTTTATGGTCTGTTATGCTGCAGCTTTCTCTCCTGTCTGTCCATTATGGTCAGCTAGCTACCATTGCCTCTTGCCCCTCTGTTCTCTGTTGTCCATGTGCATGGTCCTGTCCCCTCCCTCTTGCTTTCTGTGGATTGTTGTGCTGCACTCCCGTCCCGCATGCCCTGTGTGGTGTATTGTGCTGCTGCAAATCCTGATGCCTGCCCTGCAAGGTCAGTTTGGTGCACCTCTCCATGTCCCTCCTGTCCTCTGTTATCCAAGTCCATGTCCCTACCCCATTTCCTTCCATGATCCAATGTACCATACTTGCGAACATTTTTAACTTAGTAAGAGGGAGATTTTGAAAAAAAACTGGGGTATTGATTTTCCCCTTTGAGTTACATTGAAAAAGAGGAGATTGTAGACAGGAGACAGATCAAATAAAGCCCATTTGAGCTTAAAAACATTGGACGTTTCCTGGCTGAATCGGGTCTGTTGGCATGTATGGTTGTACTACCATTGCCTCTTCCTTCTGCGCACAATGGTCTATTACATTGCCACAGCCTCTCTTGCAAGTCCTGTATTGTTGGTTTGTTGCCCCTGCCCCCCTTTCCACTGCTCTCCATAGTCTGTTGTGCTGCCACGGCCCGTCCTGCCTGCTCAGTGTGGTTAAATTGTTGCCTTTGCACCCTCCTACCTGCCTTCAATTTTCAGAGTCCGTGCCCCTGGCCTCTGCCTCTCAACAGTATCCTAATGAACAACTAGATTGCTAACATTCTATATTTATTACAAAAGGGTGGAACGCCTGACGTCATCTTGATGTAATCAAAACTGTAATACCTAGAGCATTTCCTTTAGAAATTACATATATGAGAGGGTCTTATTGGCATCAAAATTATGGTTAGTGCTCTAAAAGACTAAAATAAGGACATATTTTCTGAGTTTTCAAATAGCGACAAAGCACTTTTAAATTATTTGTTATCTTTAAGTTTTTTTATCCAGTTGACCACTTGATTAAATGTTGCACTTAGGGGAGTGGATGTGGTGTTACTTCCAGAACTGCAGACTTTGCAACTGGGGAACCAGGTTGGAGTTTCTGCTTCAGCTCGACATTCTGTGATTCTGGTCAAATCACTTAGTCTCCCCATGTCTACAACCAAAATGAATTTGTTCTTGTGTGATGTAACCAATGCTCATGTAAAGCACTCCAATACCTGACAAGTCTGCACTATATAACACTGCACAAAATAATAAGTGTTTTGCACACTTCTGTCATTGGGCTATATTTGGGCTACATCTGGGTGATTTTGGGCTACATTTGGGCTCTTTTGTCTCCGGTGGCCATCTTGGGAGATTTATTTGTTATGAAGTTTCCTAATTTCCTCATGTACTGCAGTCTCCTCAGTAGGAAATGCTTTCAGTTTTTTACTTTGATTCCATCATGAAGGTATTCAGATATGTCACACATTTGCCATAAATTCTGAATGTTAGCACTCTAGTTGCTCATTAGATCACTGTAGTAAAACTACTGTTCACTATGGAAGTCTGCTCCTGGTATTAAAAGTGCACGTTTCAGTCTGCATGTCAGAATTTTTTAATGAAATAGAAGAGGATTTGAGAAGTCACTCAAAATGTGCCCTCATTTTCTTTCTTCAGCATTAATCATAATTTCTATGGCAAAATGAACCCCCTCATTGTGTTCCTTTTTAAATTAAATGTTTTAAGTGTTACCAATTTATTCCAATCAAGATGGCTTCAGGTGTGCCATACTTTTGTCATAATGAAGACAGTAAGCGCTCTAGTTGTTTTTAAGAACACTCTGGGACATTCTGTCATTGGGCTATACTTGGGCTACATCTGGGTGATATTTGGGCTACATTTTGGCTCTTTTGTCTCTGGTGGCCATCTTGGGAGACTTATTTGTTATGAAGTTTCCTAATTTCCTCATTTACTGCAGTCTCCTCAGTAGGAAATACTTTCAGTTTTTTACTTTGATTCCATCAAGAAGGCATTCAGATGTGTCACACATTTGCCAAAAAATTCAGAATGTTAACACTCTTTTTGCTCATTAGATCACTGTAGTAAAGCTACTGCTCACCAGGAAAAACTGCTGCTGGTATTAAAAGTGCATGTTTCAGTCTGCATGTCAGAATTTTTTAATGAAATAGAAGAGGATTTGAGAAGTCACTCAAAATGTGCTCTAATTTTTCTTTCTGCAGCACTAATCATACTTTTTATGGAAACATGAACCCCCTCATTTTGTTCCTTTTTAAATTAAATGTTTTAAGAGTTACCACTTTAATCCAAGCAAGATGGCTTCAGGTGTGCCATACGTTTATCATAAGTAGGACTGTTAGCGCTCTAGTTGTTCTTTGGAACACTCTGGGAAGCTGCAGTAGAACACAAAGGAATCAACTGACAGTCTCTGTCCTTGTTGGATGTACATGTTTTACTGAGAATGTCAGACTTCATTCTCACATGACTGAGAAAGATAATGTGAATTTACAGAAAATAAGCTCTCAGTTTAGCTTATAGATCACCTTCCAAACCTCTGTGGGAAAAGCATGAGAAAATATTTTTCTCTCAATCATGATATCCCAGCAGAAGGCTTTCTCACATGGTGAAATCACCTTAGAACGTACCACAATTCCTAAAATGAGTATGGTATCATCAACAAATGATTTATAATGTAACTAAAGTCTTAATACCTTCTATTAACTGCAATGCTTTTTAATGAGGTGCTATCATGTATATTGGTCCCAAGATGGCTGCCAACACTTCTTGGATGAAGTGCTGACAGCCAATCAGATCTCAGGATGAGATGTGTGGTTAAGCTCCGCCCACATATATATATGATTTTACTTTTGATTTTCTCAGGAACTACTGAACAGATTGACACCAGACCTGCAAAAGGCACTTCCCTGACCTGAGGACTACCTCTCTGCCAAATTTCAAGTAATTCTGTTCAGCCGTTCGGGCTGTACCTTCGACTAAAGGTCCGATGGAAAAATGCATGGGGAAAACGCGTTTTGGGACCCCCCTTTTTTCTCGGCCCCCGCTTAACGAATCACCCCGAGACTTTCAGGGTAGGAGCGGAGCGGAGCGGAGCGCCCCACCTATTTTGATAATTTTGCGAGGATTCGTCAACCGGCGCCAAAGTTATTATAAATAGAATGTTGCGGATTACCTATGGAAACACGGTCCTAACTATAACTATCTACTGGCGACCGCCAGTAGATAATATATATATATATATATATAATATATATATATATATGTAAAACAAGATCAACTTCTTTTTACATTGGCATATTTTTAAACTCAAAAAAATAAATGATCTGATTTTAGATAAAATTAGTATTTTTTATAATTTTTCTTTAAAACTCAAATTTTCTTTTTAAAAAAGTAACATTATTTTACATTAGTGCATCATTTGTTTAAATATATATATTTTACCAAAGTTTGATTTAAATGAACTATTTCATTTAAAATTGACCATTAAAATGTATTTTTAATATGATTTATATATATTTAAACGTATAATGAAGTATTATGTTTTAAAATTATTATTATAACAAAAGAAAGTAAATAGTTTATCAATACTTATTGCATATCATTAAAATATTAACAGGAAATTTAAATGACATTAGCTACTTTTTGATACTCTTCCCACCCTTATCCCGTATAAAACCCATACTTGAAGGCATTAAAAAATGGAACATAGAAATTTCAGAATTAATAAATGATCTTTCTAAAAACACAAAACCAAAAAATATTAAAGACATATTATTAAAAAACACTACAATAAATTACATACAAAATAACACAAATGACAATACATAGAACGATATTTTTTAAATCAATATTTTTAATAACAATACTAAAAATAACACTGAAAATTATGTTCTTACCTTCAATATTCGCATTGATGTTAACTTTAACATCCAGATAATCTTGACACAATATTATTGCATCACTATATTTCTAAGTCAATATTTTGTTCCAACACCCACCTTGTCAACAATTCTCACTCCTGGAATGCAAGTTGAAGAAAAGTGGGAATAATATTACAAATACCTTTTGCCAAATGACTAGATAGAATATTCGTACATATTTGCAAATTAATGTAAAGAAGGGAAAATTAAATGATAGTTATTGACTAAAATTATTAACTAATTATAGCTAGTTATCGATTATCTTTAGTTAATGAGTCAGAAGACAAGGAGCCTCATTACGTTACGATGTCGGTCGGTCGGAGTTGAATCGGCGCATGGTATAGTTGCATACTCCAATTTCTCTATGGGAGCTTGTGCTATGGCCGTAAACTGGCCATGGCAAAAGCTCCCACAGAGAAGAATGGGAGACTCAGCTAATCCATATACCTCATGACAGGCACCTAAAGGTGCCTGCCACACAGTGCAGGGATTAACAGGGCCCCCAACCAGAGGCCGCAGGGAGAAGGAGGCCCTGTTAGGGGCCCCCAAAGTCGATTTCCACCAGGCTTTGCATTTCGGAAAGCCTGTCATTAAAAGCCTATGGGAAGCCAACATCGTAATCCCGATGCCGGAAACACCATTCCATAGGGATCACGTGCCGGTTCTGACTGGCCAACGGGCTCCTTGAGCCCCTAGGAATCCAGCCGGGTTGACCGGCCGGTTTCACTTTTGACCGCCTACATTTCAATTAGGCAGTCGGAAGTGAAAACCGTAGCTGTCCATCGGAAAGCCTCTGACCATTGGTCGGAGGTTTTCCGACCGACATCGAAATAGGCCCCTAGGTCTTTGTAGAATGCAGAGAATGCGTAGCAATCCTCTCATTCCTGTAACATGTGGGAATAGGAAGATTAAGTAGTAGAATATTTAGGAAAAGATCAGGATCACTAGCAGTTAAGGAAGACAACCATTCCAGAGATAACGTATCTGTTTTAAAAACATTTCCCCAGCTTTATTGTTGTTTAGCATAGATAGCTAGAGTTTTTGACCTCTGGATGGTGTTGGTATGACAAACATTGGGATATTCTATATTTTTATGAGTCATCTGTAAAGTATGCATGAGTACCTCAACAACAATAATTTTCAGCACGTATATTTGCTGCAAACCCTGTGACATGACATATATATTTAATACTAAAAGCTATACCTATATATTTAAAGTAGAAATGCAACCCAGTTTATCAATTAAACTGTCAAATGTAAAGCAATGCAAATGAGCTGTCCTAGGGCCTTATTAGGATGGTGGTCGGACTTTTGCCTGACCGCCATCCTTTTGGAATTGGGCCCGCCCGACTATCTGTCGGTAGTCCAGCCATTAGAATCACAATGCAACCGCCTTCAAGGCAGTCGCAATGTGTAGCTTTTGTATTGCGGCATGCGCTACGGGCTGCAGCACATGCAGCAGAACAAAAAATACACATTCTGCATATCCCTGCACTTTGTGGCAGGTACCATGCAGTGCCTGCCTCAAGGTGCAGGGATATGTAGGGGGACACCATAGGAGCACCCCTGGGCACATACTGTAGGCCCAAGGTGGAAGGAAGGCCCGCTAGGGGCCCCAAAGTCACTTTCTGCCTAACTGACATTGTAATGCCTACGGCAGTGCTTGAGCAGGCACCACCACCATTGTAGGCATTACAGACCATGCAACAGGCTCCTTGAGCCCGTCAGATTAGTGGCGGATGGTCTTTCCGCCCGACCATCAGCCCACCATCCTACTGTGGCGGCCATCTTACATGGTCCGATGGCGGTGGGACCACCACCGACTGGCTGACGGTGGTGGTTCCACCGCTATCGGATTCAGCCCATGGTGTGCTTTGCTCAATTAGGTCCAATTAAATAATGTTTGATTCTTAAATGTAAGCCTTGCACACGCTTGCATAAAAAAAAATTAGCTATGTGCAATGTTACATGTGAGGCTGCAGTCGAGATTTATGTTTTTAACCTTGCACAGTTCCTAAAGAACATTTCTGCCTAAATCTTTTTTTGTAGATAGAGGGGAAAGTCACTCTCTGGGCTTATGGCTAATTATGTAAAATAAAAATATATTCTAAACATAGATTTTCATTTGTTATTTTATGTATTGCAAAAGTGACTTTCATAATTTGCTCTATTTTCTGTGTTTCTATAAAACCAGTATGCCCTCTTCGTCTTATTTCCTTTCCTGGAGCTGAGCCTTTGTGCTTTACAGTGTAAATAATTTTTTTCACATCTGATCCCCTTCTAGGAGATGTTCTCCACTCCCACTGTTCCAAGCTCTCCCTAAATGAAAGCCTTTCTGCCTGATATTGGCCTTCTATCTGCTAAAGGATTCATTTGCATTTGGGGTGCCCACTTCCAAACGATCTCACCTTTTCCCTCTTCTGTTTGAGAATTATCCATCAAAGGAGGTCTCTGTTACTTATTGTTACTTGGTTGTTCTGAAGGGAAGTGGTCTTGCCAATCTCCCTTTGTGTGAGAATGGTAGATTTGTTGAGAAGGGGTGGGGTTCTACTTTCATCACAGTGGTTCTGGAAGAGATTGGATTTGAGAGGAGGTAAGTGAGCGAGAGTAGGATTTCTAGGTCAAGCTAAGTTCTGAGATTCTTTTTAAGCTAGAGCATAAAGCTGGATAGGTGAACCTTGCTGTGTCGGATCTGGGCAATAGGAACCATGCAATGATGTTAACAAATATAGGGAAATACATGTGTGGGGATTCTAATGTTATTGTCTTCAGAGGATTTACCAGTCAGAGTTAGGTGCACCCTATAAAACTGCTGCAACCACCCTCAAAGCACGTAGCTGATTGGCAGAGGAAAGATGAGCTGCCCTCTGCCTGCTGAAGAACAGAGGATTGGTGACTCTTGCTTCATCTTAAATCCCTTGAATTTAGAGATTTCTCTGAAGGCCATGAAAGCTGGCCTCTGCTGACTAACAAGAGCAAAATGAATCCAGGATCTGGATGTTACAAAGAGAAGCATTTCTCATGTGGAACTTCATTCCTGAAGGAAAGAAAGTGTGTAATTCATGGAACTAAGACAGATGTGTCTGCCTGGTTGAAACAGGGAAGGCGTGGTGACTGGAACTTTGGCTGTGGTCTGCTTTGGAAGTGGATAAACTTTTCCCTCTAGGCTAGTGTCCAAGAAATCTTCCTTGGGAGTTTGTGGGCACGTTTTTAGCACCAGGGTGAGATGCAGAAATGCAAAGATCTAAACATTTTTTCATCAGCTTTTTTTTTTTAATAGAAAAAAAGGACATTTGACGCAAATGAGTGAAACTATGCTTTTAGAAGACAGGATTTCCCCACAACATCTTTTCATTTAAAATATCTCCCAGGCAGGTCATTGCTTTGTTTCACTCCCCAAAACTCTCTGATGCTCCCTTGCGGTAGGCAGCTAATTTGTGTGTTTACATTTTTACTCCTGAAGACTGTCTCCGAATTAAAGCATCAGAAACTCCTGATTGCTGCATCAGATTTGTTTCATTTTCATATAATGTAAATCACTACATCGTGTTAAATTGCACTAAACGTGTTACATGTTATTATTTTGTAACTGTATTATTGGTTTGGTGGTGTTCATGTACCCTATTTTCTCTTTGGAGCATAGAAGCATACTGAGTGAGATAGAGTAAATGGAGAAGAAATACCCTTCTTCTAAGGGAGGTTCGGTTTTGAAAATGCTGAAGAAATGTCAATTCAGATGAAGAGAGTAGTGTAAGACAGAGGAATGTTTACTATAAAATTTCACATCTTCTCAAGCTTAGTAGACAATGGTGATGGAAGGTTATATAGTTCAGATTTGCCAATTGAAACCTTTAAAAGGCTATTTCTGAGAAAAGAGGAGCTTGATTTTTTGGAGGATTTTTTCAGTTAATGAGGAGTATTTCAATAGAAGCCGTAAGATAACAGCAGCACCAGCTGTCTTTTACAAGACGTTTGTAGTCAATATTTTATGGAAGTGGCTTCGATCTGATTGTCTGAGAGGGCTGCAGTGTCTGCACAGGTGTCTGTACAGTCCAGAGAAACAGTATTGACTCTTGTTATTTTGTTGACAATGGTGGGTTGAGAAAGAGCATCCGGCTGTCGATCGCTGCCTGGTGGGTAGAACTGAATGCGGCAAACAGGTAGATTGGGTGAATTTACGTCTCTGGTTCTAGTATCTTCATGTTAAGATTACAGGCTAAGATACGCACAAGAGATGAACAGAATGGCTGAACCACTCAGTGGGTTGTGATAGGCTCTTGCACCACCAGGTTATCAGGTTGGCATTACAGATGTTGTTAGGGACAGTGCCATTAGTATTAGATGTCTCTTTTGTGTAATTTAATTTGTTGGTTTCAGTCAAGTTGATGATTGTCGAGTGTCCAACTCAAAAAATAAAATGCTTTGTTAGCCATAGTTATTGCCCTTTTGAAAGGTTCTTAATTACCCTCTTCCTTCTATGTTTCTTTCAGATAAGGGAGTTCTCATTGTTTGGAGCACTGTGGGAGTGGATGTGCATTGCTCTGTTACAATCTCTGTTTTACCTTCTGGACTGCCATAATGTGCACATACATTTAATTGCATGTAGATTAGGTACCTTGGGGCTTATATACAAGCCCGTTGCACCGCCAGGGCGTCACTTTTTATATAGGAAAAAGTGACATACCAGCGGCGCAAGGGGTAAGTAAATAAGCCTCCTTGAGTTGCAGAGTAGATTTACAAACATTTTGCGCTGGGTTAGGGTCACAAAAGTGACGTTAACCAGCACAAAATGTTTTTTCCTAATTCACTTTCCGGCGCAAAACAGTACTCTAAAAGTAACGCATAGCAGCACAAAGCCCTGCTTTGCATTACTTAGTGCCAAGGGGGCATTACATTGGTGGTACATGGGCATTCCCATGGAACCACCCATGACTTTTGACGCAAAACCCTATCTATAAACAATTGTAGACAGGGTTTAGTGGTAAAAGGTAACATCACTTCAAAGAAGGCACTAACAGGAGAAATGTTTTTATTTCCCCTTTCTTTTCTTTTTTTTTTTTTTTTAAGTTTAAGTTTATTGAAACCAGTAAGAAAATACAATGTACAATCAAAATCTGGTCAGACAACATGAATAATTATGATATGAATAATAAAGGATATTAAGCATAATGGTTACAATAAACACGGTGACCTAGAAAAGAAAAAGGGGAGAAAGAGGAAGAAAAAGGGGGGGGGGGAAGCAATATGAATATCATTGGAAAGAGTTCAGAGCAATCAATGGCAACAAAAGAGGTAAAATGAAGCATTACATCGCATGTACTTTAAAACTCTAAAACGAATATAGTGATATAATGGGAGGAGTACAGTATGCAAGAACAATAATAAATTATTCAAACAAAAGACAACGAAACTAAATCAGGGCGGTTTGCGGACATCGT
Organism: Triturus cristatus; assembly: GCF_964204655.1. Taxonomy (NCBI): domain Eukaryota; kingdom Metazoa; phylum Chordata; class Amphibia; order Caudata; family Salamandridae; genus Triturus; species Triturus cristatus. Next base: position 455,005,718 of record NC_140595.1, on the reverse strand, counting down.
CCGATGTTCTCACAGTAGCAGTAATTGAAATATTCGAAGGGGGGGAAGCAGATAAATATGTAGTGAGAGGGAGCCATAACAAATCCCTTTTAATTGCTAGTGATATAGGGGTAACATAGTTGGTGTCAAGTCTATGATTAAAACAGATGGCGTTCCACCAGGCTCTGTAAGTGACTTTATCCGCATGTTTCCAATTCAAGGTGATTAGATGTAAGGCTATAGCAATTAACAAATCTATTAACTGACAATGTGACGAAGGTTGAGGCCATGAGGGGGATAAAGAACCAAGAAATATATTTGAGAGGGAAAAAGGAACCTTAGTGTTAAATATTTTGTTAATTTGAGACCAGACTAAGAGCCAAAATTTAGCAATGTTAGGGCAATCAAATAGCATGTGTTTTAAGTCAGCCTTTAAACATGTGCAAGACCAGCAGTGTGATGAAGTGGTGGAAGAAAAGGAAGCCAATTGCGCGGGTGAGTATAATGCACGCTGATATACAAAATAAAGAGTCTGAGTGGTATTGGCCGCCCGTGAAGTTTTATGAATCTTTAACCACAACTTATCCCACAAAGAGACAGACCAGGATTGTAATAAGTCCTTTTCCCATGCCAGCTCAGTCCTTGTTTTGCATCGCGTCGAAAGAGATAAAAGACCTTTGTAAAGGGAAGATGCAGAAGGGGAAGCGTTTAACAATGGAGATAATGTAGAGCAAGTTGTAGGGAGATTTGGAGAAGGTGGGAGTGATGAAAGATATTGGTGAAGAGAGGGGAGCAGAAGGTCATATTGCTTCTTACAGGAATTAGGAAGGGCAAAGTTAGATTTGAGGACTGAGAAGGATAGAGGTGTATCACCCATCAAGAGTTGGGAAATCCACTTCAAACCCTTAGAGTGCCATACCTTCCAATAGAAAGTACGATTTTTAATACGTAGTAATTTATTATGCCAAATAGGTTGTTGAGAAAGTGAGTTAAGCGAGGGATAAGAGGCTGGTAGGAGAGGAGTTAAGAGTTTTCGCGTGTGAGAGATAACAGGATGACGCAAAGAAGAAGTGTGCGCAGAGAAAGCAAGGGATTCCAAAAAGGCGAAGGGGGAAGTGAAAAACTTCTCGATGCTAAGCCAAATTGGAGGATAGGTAGGAAGGTCCGAGGAAAGCCATGAAGAGGCTTGTTTTAGGGAAAATGCGTGGTGGTAAGATTTAAAGTCAGGAAACTTAAGCCCACCATTTGATTTGTCTTTTTTGAGAGTAGATAAGGCTATCCGAGGGGGCTTATCTTTCCAGAGGAATTTTAGTAAAGTGCGATCTAATTTCTTAAAGTAATAATCTGGGATATGTACAGGAATCATTGAGAGAGAGTATAAAATAACGGGAGCAAGCATCATCTTAATAGAGTCTAACCTACCCCACCAAGAGAGAAAAAGAGGGTGCCACTTGGTAATGGAATCATTTAGTTTCTTAGTAATGTAATCAAAATTGTGTTTAAGAGTTTCGGAAATAGACGGGGAGAACCACAATCCTAAATATTTTAATTTAGAGGATTGCCAGGAAAAACCGGTATGGTCAAAATAGTGTTTAAGACACAAAACATTGAGGGGTAAGACTTCACATTTATCACGATTTAGGCGGTATCCTGAAAGTTTTGAAAACGCATCTACTTGGGAAAGGAAAGGAGGAAGAGAAGTATCGGGATTGGAGCAGTATAAAAGAATATCATCTGCGTAAACAGACATTTTGACTTGGCGGGAGCCTAAATGGAATCCTGTAATTAGGGAATCCTGCCTAATTTTGGTAAGGAAAGGCTCTAACGCCACTACAAATAGGAGAGGGGATAGGGGGCAACCCTGCCGTACACCTCTTGAAAGAGAAAAATAATCGGAGACCTTACCATTAGCAAAAATAGACGCCTTGGGACCAGAATACAAGAGAGAAATCAAGGAAATTAACTTAGAGGGAAACCCTATCCACTGAAGAGCATGGAACATAAAGTCCCAACCAATCCTATCAAAAGCCTTCTCGGCGTCTAAAGCTATGGCAGCAAGCGGGTAGTCTAAGGAAGAGGCCTTGCTAAGAATGTTAAAGAAGACTCTAGAATTATCAGAGGATAAGCGACCTTTTACAAAGCCCGATTGCTCCGAACCAAGAAGCTCGGGTAAGATTGGGTCAATACGTAAGGCAAGAATTTTAGCAAAAATTTTATAATCCGTGTTCACTAAAGATATCGGGCGATAATTTTTACAGAAAGAGGGATCTTTGCCTTCTTTGGGGATTAGGCAGATCATAGCATCCTGGAAGGTACCTTGAGATGTTCCGTTTGTGATAAAAGAGGTAAACAAAAGAAGAAGTTGTGGAAGAAGGAGTTTCGAAAAGTGTTCATAAAATTCAATGGTAAATCCATCAGGGCCAGGGGTTTTCCCTCGCCTTAAAACCGATACGGCATGAGAAATTTCTGTTAATGTGATATCTAGCTGCAATGAATCAAAATCAATATGTTGCGAGGGAGGAGAAGAGATGGATTGGAAGTAGGAGGAAAGATCAGATTGAAGAGGTTGGGCCTCAGGGGTATAAAGAGTTTTATAAAAGGAGACAAACTCATTTAAGATATCTTCATCTTTGAGAAGAATGTCACCATTGGAATCCTTCAAAGACTCTATCCTAGTTCTGTCCCGCCGAGATTTTAGATAGTTGGCCAATACTTTCCCCATTTTATTCTGACCTCCATAGTAACGAGCACTACTCTTCAGAAGATAAGAAGAAGCCGCTTCCGTGGATGCTTTGTTGAAGGTAATTTTAGCAGTGATAAGATCTTTCAAAGAAGCTTCAGAGTACGAGTGGTAATAGGCGTATTCTAATTTTTTAATTTTGGCAAGCAATTGAGCCGAATGTTTCTCAAAAACTTTTTTCTTCCGAAAAACAAAGTTAATAATAAAGCCTCTGGCAGCTGCCTTAAAAGAATCCCAAATCATAGCAGGGGAGGAATCATGAGTTGTGTTTATGATGAAGAATTCCGAAGCAAAAGAACTGAACTGGCTGGAAAAATTAGGATCTGCAAGCAGTGAATTATTAAAACGCCAACGTCCAGCAAATGGGGTGTAAGGGAGAAGATCAAAATCAACAGAAACCGGGGCATGGTCTGAGATTAAAATGGACCCTATTTCTGATTGAAGTACATGTTGCGTTAGAGGTTTACTTAAAAAGAGGTAATCAATACGAGATTGTGATTTGTGTGGGGGGGAGAAAAAGCTATATTCACGAAGATCAGGGTGACACAGTCTCCAGATGTCAACTAAAGACTTTTGACGAATGGTGGAAGTAAATTGTGAGTGCATTTTGTTGTTTACAAATCTGACTGGGGAATTCCTATCTAAAATGGGATCACAAACTTGATTACAATCACCCCCAAAAACAATATAATCGTCTGCAAGGGAGAGCAACTTATCAGAAATATGTAACCAAAAAACATTGTCAACTGAAACTGGAGCATAAACGTTAAAGAAAACCACTGGTATTTTGTCAATAAGTAATTTAACAATTAACCAACGACCTTCAGAATCAGTCTCTTGAGAAATCACTGATACATTAAACTTTTTATGAGTAAGAATAAGAACACCATTTTTCTTACCTAAGGCTGGAGAGGAAAACACATTACCTACCCAACATCTTTTTAACTTAGATGCTTCAGCCTCAGGAAGGTGGGTTTCCTGAAGGAAAGCAACATCAGTTTTTAACTTTGCTAAATGGGATAGAACTCGTTGTCTTTTAATGGGATTGTTCAATCCTTTAACATTCCATGTGATAATTCTGAACTTGACTGGATGAGATTGAAGTCAAAAACCATGAACATACAATGCGATAAATAGGGTTGAGGATGAGAAGAGTAGAGAAATGAGAACTCAGGAGTGTACAAAGAAGAAGATAAGAGAGGAAAAGATTAAAAACAATAATATTAAGAAATTCAATAAGGGATAAGAAACATAAGCAAGGAATATGAATTTGCGAATGACCAAAGGAAGGGAGAAGAGGATAGAATGAGGGAGGCGTAAGCGGGAAGAAAAGAAAAGGAAAAAAGAAAAAGGAAGAGAAGAGGAACAATGTCAGAAGATAGCAAAAAAAAAAAAAGCATAAAAGGAGAATATGAACAGGAGGCATACTTACATGAAGAAGATCCAAGAGAACAGGGGGGAGGGGAAGAAGCCACACGAGACAGGCAGCCCATCCAGGCTGACCAGACGGAGGACGAGGGGGAAAACGCCAATAAAATAGGACATCTACGGATGCGAGAGAGAACAAAAAACAAAAACTATTTAGCACAGTAAGTGATGAAGAATAGGAGAGTTAAAACAGAACAAAACAATTAAATACCAACTCAAATTAAGAAGACCATCCAAGCTACAAAAGAACACCAAAGAATACATGAAGGACGATGATAAGGAGAAGCAATGAATGAAAGAACCATAAGAAAAATCATCAGAACATCAAGTAACATTTGAAGACGAGGGTCCCGAAGCTTCCATGGTCTCCGTCTTGTGAAAGTTTATGAAACTTTGTAACTGCTGTGGATCTTCATAGGATGTCGTCTTGTTATTGAACGTGACCTTAAAGAGGCAGGGGTGAAAAAGACCATAACGCGCTCCCATGGCACGAAGAGTAGGTCTCATATCAAGAAAGGCCTTACGTCTGTTGGCTGTGGGCTTGGCATAGTCTTGAGCGAAAAACAAAGTGGCGCCGGACCAGGTGACTCGTTGAGAGGATTTAGCCGCTGACAAGACCTTTAGCAAATCCGTGTACTCCAAAAAGTACAAAATGACACCTCTCGGCCTCTGTGAAGAAGATGCATTCGATGGGAGACGTCCTAACCTATGGGCTCGTTGAATGTTGAGAGCAGTGCCTTCCGGCATGTGGAGAATCTTGGGTAGAAAAGATTTAAAGAAGGTAGGAGGATCCGACCCTTCTGACCCCTCCACCAGACCATAAATACGCAGGTTGTTCCGCCTATTACGGTTTTCAAGATCCTCGACTTGGCGTTGGAGGGCAGACACTTGAGATTGAAGGTGAGATACATTGGTGTTAGTGTCTGTAAAGGAAGACATATGACTTTCAACTGCAGTAATTCGTGAATCAAGTTGAGCCCAAGTGTCAGTGAGAACTTGTAGTTTATTATTTGTTTCCTCCATAAAGGGACGAAGGGCCCTGATTTCTTCCAGTAGTGTTTCCATGGAAACAGGCGAGGTCGATTTAGGAGGAGAAGGTGGGTTATGCTTTAAACGCTTAGTGACAGACTTCACAGCAGGCACTGGCGAGGGAGAGGGATCCATATTCTCCGTGGGGTCTTGTGAGAATAACAATGAATCCTCTAGTTTGGAGAAGGCAGTAAAAACTTTTGAATTTTTGATGAGGGTATGCTTAGGCGTAGGGTGTTTAGCAAGTGAGCCTTTCGTTCTCCCCATAAGAGGCAAGTCCAACAGTCCAAGTGAGAGGGGCAGAGACGTGGCCCAGAAGTAGAGTAGCACTAGTTAAATGGTTAACATCACTGTCAGATCCAGCAAGTATCAGCAAACCTCATTGAAGCGCGCGTTCAAACGGAATTGAAGAAATAGTCACTGAGTTGACGTATCCGAGAAAAAATGGGGCAGTCCCATAAAACTATTTCAATATCTGAGACAAAAACACTCGTCAAGAATAGCCATGAGTGAGGAAGAACTGAGTTATCTGAGGAGAACAGCACAGGAAAACACTCTCGTGAGGTGCATGCATAAAATGGCGGCTGATTCGGTGAAGAAAACGCTGCACAAACTACGCACCTTCCGTATTCTCCAGATATGTATCATTGAGGTTATCAAAAGTTGGCGAAAAAATGAAAAAAAGCCAGAGTTAATCAGAAATAGTAGCCAAGAGGGGCAGAAACCACTTTTGCAGCATACTTCTTCAAGCCATTAGCTTACATTCTCCTCAGGCGAAAAAACAAAATGGCGGCCGTTCCGAAAACGGGACCTCCGAGGGAATTAAAGAGGATTAAATGCAGCTTACTGTCATAGCGACTGCAAAATTCGGCGCTCCGGATGTTCAGACAGCCTGTCCTCACTTTGTGGCATCCTCGCACTCGCAGTTATGCGAGAAAAAATCGGCGTTGTCCTCCCGACCCCGGGAGCATCAGGGAAAAGCTGCCATCTTCGTAAGGCGTTAACCACGCCCCCCCTTCCCCTTTCTTTTCTAACTTTTCATGCAAGCTGCTCTGTGCAGCACACATACAAAGCAGGATTTTTTTTTAAAATTGTCTGGACATAGTATTTTGTACAGGAAGGGTATCCTTCCTCTAGGAAACCTATGCTAGACACAGGCACGCACCCTAGCGCTATGGCACTTAGGTGCTTGCCTGGTGCACGGCAGTTGAAATCAGCACCGATGCTAGGGAGAGGGGAGGAGAGAGCCATATGTCTGTAGATATGACACACTCCTGCTCTCTCCCTGTCACGCAGCTCAGCCTCTTTTGGTGCTGCGCTGAGTTGTGTGTCTTTTTTGAAAATCTGGCCCACAGTGTCCTCATCTGGCACTTCTAATGAGCACTAGCACAGAACAGCTGGAGACAGCAGTATATGCAAACATCTTACCTACTGTAGCTTAAAAAGCTTAAAAGGAAAGGCAATATTTTTTTTCTAGAAAGTTCTGTCTATATAACAAGAGACTCGGGGAGATTTACTTAGATTTTACACTGTGTTTGCATCACAAAAGTGAACAAATCGGCACAAAATCTATTTTACCGATTTACTTACTAGAAATGCTTTCATTTCTCCTTCCTTATCCAACTTTGTACGTGTGCTGCACTTTACAGCACACAAACAAAGGGGTGAAAAGGGCTAAAGTCAGTCTATGCACAGTATTTTGTACTGGAAGGGTACTCCTTCCAATACAAAACCTATGGGAGGAGAGAGCCATACTTCTCTTTCCTTTTCACGCAGCGCAGTGCCGATTCTGCGGCTGCTGCACTGCGCTGCGTGAGTAAGCGGTAAATCTGTCCCTAACCCTCCAGCAGCCACAAAATGCTGTAGAGCTCAATACGATGTTCAGTATAACTAATTTGTGACTTTTTCACACAATATTTTCTTAAACTAAGGTACACTGACTTACTTTATAAGTGTATATCTCAAGTAGCTCCTGAAAAGCATTGCACAATGTCAGTTCCATCTTCAGATAAATGTAAGGTTCAGTTCTGCAGATACAGCGACTGCTCCGTATGGGATCCACTCGAAAGCAGCTCTGGTATGACTTACATCGATCGGTTTCACTGCAGGAAAACACGACCTCTTCTTCGGTAAAGTCACTAATTAGGCCCCAGGATGAAAGCAGCGACAGATGAAAGAGCTGTTATCAACCTGTAAAATGCTAAGACGATGGATGCTCGGTGTCTAGGATCAACATTGATTCAATGCAAGACTGTCTATAACAAAAGAACTATTTTAACATCGAATTTTGTTCTTCAGTGTTGTGTCGGTTAAAATGCGGTGTCGTTTCATCTGACTGGACAGACAGGTAGCAGCCCAGGCCCGTTGGTGAGGGCGGAAGCTGGACTCAGCCATTCAGTTTGTGGGGGCTTGCCTCACGCACTTGAAAGAAGAAGCAAGCATTGACAAGCCAAAAGGGCTAGATTTAAAAGAATGCTGTATGGCAATGTGACGCATTGCAAGTAAATGGCATGGGCTGAATATGTATTCATGTGGAAGCAAAGAACTGTAGAATGATATTGGTGTAGCTTAAAAGGTCAGGTGACAGTTGCACTGTCAAACCAGAACTAAGTTCCATGTAGGTTAGTGATTGCACTCCTCTCATATGTGCTGCTGCCAGAGAAAAATAGCATAAACTATGTCGTTATCTAAGGCACTGTTGTAGCATTACAGTGTCCTGTGTGTGCCACTGGAAATTTAAGCTCAGGCAGCTTGATAAATTAACAAAACGATCACAGCAGTGTGAATGGCAAACACTTTTTTTGTGGAAGCACACTACATCTGCCCAACCAAAGCATGCACTCCTGGCTCCCAACATGTGGGAGGAGCCAAATCCACTTCCCACTGATGCTCACATAATTGTCTGGTGACAGCTGTGCTGTCAAGTCAGACCATGAAAACTGAGGGGAACAAATGGAGAGCATTTCTCTGCCGCAGTCACATAAAACAGAAATGAGACCAAATCCGGTCTGGTTTTTTGAAAGGGCCAACAACAGTTCTGCTTTAACATACGTTCCAGATGTATTTAAAGGCATGGGCTGAGTGAGTAATTGCCCAGGGCCCCATCTTCCAAGGGCCCCCCTTGGAAAGTGAGCATTCTGTCTATTTGACCTCTGACTACTATGTCATTTTCACTCTTTAAACCACTCTCCCTCTTTCTCGTCCTGTACCTCTTACTCTCTCTACCCAGTGTCAACTTAAAGAATTTTAAGGTACAGAAAAGACATATTTCAATTATTTCTGAGTGACCCAGTTTCTGAAAGTTTAACATATAAGTCAGTAGAGTGTGGGATTATGTTGGCTTTACATAGCAGGAACGCCATAATAAATGGTAAGGTTGTTATTATTAAGGCCCCCCTACATATGTCTTGCCCAGGGCCCCAAAATCATTAACATGACACTGAGCGTAAATAGCTGGATTTGCCTGGAGTATGACAGACTGTGGCTTAGTCAAATTCCTTTGAAGGTGACTATGGGTTTTTACATCATACAGTATGTGCATACAATTGCTGATGGATCAGGGGCCTAACTTCCCTTCTACCTGATTCAGCCTTATATGAGAAGCTTATAGCTTAGAAGTAATTGGTAAATGTCTTCAAGGATCACTATACTTAATCTTTCTATCCCATCTTAAATGCTAGGAAGCTTCTATGGCTGAAGAAGTAAGTGGAGCTTACTGAGAGTGGGGAATGGGCACCCACCCTGGCGGAGGTTAGAGATGCTAGTGTCAGTGGCATAGCTAGGACTTTTGCTGCCCGTGGTAGTCCCAGCCTTTTCCCCACGGCGTAAGAGCAGGGGGGGTGCTGGAGAACGAATCCTGCCTGTGCCACCCCGCGTGGCTGCAGGCAAGCCCCCAAAACTCATGCCACCCCTCTGCCCCTCCCCCTTGCTACACCCCTGGATAGTGTCATGGTTTTAGGGCCCTATTACAAGTTTGGTTGTCTGTGGACCGCTGTACTGGTGGTCTGACCATGGAGAGCTCAGTGGACTGACCACCACATTATGAGTTGGATGGATGGCCTTTGCAAAGACTGTGGATAAACTGCAGACTGCCAAGTTGAAGGTCGGGGAAAGACATACGCCATAGGACGACACAGGGGAGCTGCACTGTCATCCGTATTACGAGTTGCAATTCCTACGAGCAGCCTGCGGTGGTCCGATGAAGGATTTGGGGTGTATACTCCCCCTGTATTATTATTTCAGGTAGAGTCCGACCTGGATCTCTTTCTTCAGATCCCCCCTTCACAGCAGAATCTTCACCCTGAGGATTACGACCCTGTTTGCAACAATCTACAGGTGAGTCATTTTCGTACCATATACCCATTGCCAGGACTGGCCACATATGGGCCAGACTCCAGCAATGGGTAGATGGTATATTTCCACAAGTAGCATGCATATGTGTGCATCTGACACTTATGCACTCGAAATGCACACACAAGCATCGATATATTTGGAAAAAGTACGCACCGCTGCTGCAAGATCTCCGCATCCACACCACCGGCACCATGGTCAACTCGTAATACAGCATTCTATACACCACCAGTGCTGTGGGCTACTGGTGGGTGCAGACGCGGTTCTTGGGTGGTCAAATACCAAACTCGTAATCAGGCATTTAATGTCTATGGAGGGTGATGGCAATGCTGAGGCAGGACTGCAGTCCTGAATAGCAAGTTTGAAATATCAAGTGGCCACAATATCTTGACCAAAATATTGAGGAGGTAAGTGCATATAGGTAAGTACCTTTTAACATTACCTGTACATACCTTGAAGATGAACATCATCAAACAAATATATGTGGAGTTAGGAACAGAAAATCTATACTTGCCTTTTGAAATTTTCGTCACAAGATTGTGGCTATATTGATATTTCATCCTCGATATTTTGGATCTACACCTAACGGCAGGTTTTGATGATGAGGCCCGAAGAAAGTGTGGGAAGGGTGCAAAGTTCCCGGTACATTTCTTCATGAGAAAATGTGTGGTTGTTGGTTATAAATGCTCTTAAAAATGGGGTGCCATTCCCATGTGGTACTACAAGAGATTTGGACAGCAATGCCCAAATCTCTTTCTTCTTCCTAGATATATCTGCACATTGCATGCCAGCACCGCTGTGACTTTAGCTGATGCTCTGTGTGCAATGTTGCTCCCTGTAATAATTGGATATTAGCATCCAGTATCCCTCTCATGGTTGTTAATCTCTGCACAGATTTATATTAGATCTCAGGAACAACAACAAAGTTCACTTTACTCTTCAAACTTTCTTACAATTTTACATGGTTTATGTAATAATTGGGGAAACATTGTGCATATCATGGTGTCAGCAAACAGCATTTTAATCTCACAATGGCAATCTCCAGCTCCACTCACAAAATTCAGCGAACTGTCATTGTGGCATTCGATAATGCCTCCATAGTCACTCATGTGATCACTATTTCCAATCTGGACTCAATAAACTATTTTCAGCTCATGCATGACTGCTCAGCGTGTAAACTAATATGTACAGTCAGAGGTTTACTCAACTTTAAGTAGAAAATCGCCATTGCCTTCCCCGAATCACTTGAAGATTTTCCTGGTTAAAGAATACAATATGATTGTACAGGCATGACAATTTCTGTGTCATTTTATGGTGCCTTGGATTTCTAAATCTCTCAAAATAAAGATATAGTAATCACCCCCTACTGTTTTATCAACCTTTATGACATGTACTGTGGACTATTACATATTACTATTATTATTTGGTTAGGACCTCTTAAAACTTCATTTAAGCTGGCAGATACACAAAGGCCTTTGGACAAGAAGGGGACTTTTTTAATCAAAGGGTAGGCATTGGACACATGGATATTTGAGTGCCTTACACCTTTTCTGGCTTTCCGGCTTCTTCTGGCCAATGAGAAGGGCTGCCCACTTTTCAGAAATCCACTCTTGCTTGTTCCAGGTGAGGGGAATGGTAAAGAAGACAGCAAAATGTCTGAAGCGAGACAGGAACCAAAGTGGCCTCCAACAGTCTTGTAGCCCAAATAAAAAACAGATTACAATACAGCTATATCAGCAGTAAAGTGCACAGTGCAAGCAGAGCATACTGTATCAGTTTCCTAACATCCCATTTTAGATGTATATATTATCAATTTGGGGCAACCATTTCATGCTGCATCCTTAATTCTTTATCTTTTGGTGCTCGGGACACTGTTTGTCCTTGCCATCCTATGAATAAATGTGCCAATGATGGTGCCAATCAAGTACCAAATGTTACAGCTTCAACTGGATACCTTTTATCAACATCAAATATGGAATGGTTCTTGGCAAGCACAAATTCAGCACTTCCTAACAGCATATCTGCACTGACGAGGTACTTTATGGTTATCAAAGATCTCAGTGGTATAAACTGGGAGATAAAGAAATCACATTAAGAAAAGCTAGCAGATAGTTTGGTTCCCATGGCAATTGATTCACTCCACACTAGATGTGGGCTGCCTCCCATGTACAAGGCAGTCTTGCCATGAAAGGTGCAAGTAAAGAATCTATATATAGTATAAAATGCTCATTTTAAGTTTTTAGGATCACTGTGGTAGATCAGCCTGTGGAGTTATGAATGCTTTAATACTCTTTGCCTAGTATGGCCAATGTCAAGGTGATCAGAAATGGCACCAAGAAATGTCTTCGAATGAAATTTGTATTTGCTAAAGAGGGAGCATGAGGTATACAGATGCTTTAAACTCCACAGCAGGATATTTCTTAATTGTCATTTAGTTATTTTAGGGACAGATCCCTAATAATGATAATTGTATTACACCCTGTTGTGTGATGAATAGTGGTGCAGTAGTAGGGCTTAAGAGTGCGATTGTCTGAAAAATGTGTAAATTTACACCTGAAATCCTGTGACCACACACAAATGTAGACTTTCTCATTTTTGGAATTGACAAAGGTTTTCCAGATTACACTTGAAAACTGTTAACAGTCATGGCTTTCTGGAGACACTCCTCAAATTATTTTGTGAATTCTACTTTCCCATTAACTAGTACATCTGCTGAACATATGTTAATGCACTATATTACTGTGCTATTCCATTTTTCTACAGGAGGAAACTCCTTTCACTTCTTCCCCATATATTTTGGGCATGATCCCTATGTCTCCACACGCTACAAGGATTTTGTCCTGTTCTGTTCATGAGCCATTTCTAACATTGCAAAAACCAAAGGAAATGATGGACGGAGTGTTGAACATTGCAAACACTCACCCCCAGTCAACTGATCTGGGTTTAATCCATCACCATTCTTTAGCCCACTCTGCCACCCCAGTTCAGACATGGCCATATGCAAATCAGTCTGACCCTGTGCCTCATGGGAACAGTCCAGCCTGAACTGCCAAGCCATGTCTTCCGTGGACCGGAAACAAGCTTCCTAGGACCGGTTTCTGGCATTTCAGCCGTCTTCAGCCAGGCTTGCTTGAATCCAGTGGCCAAGTGAGCAAGGGACTAACGTCTGAGCATACCCTGCCAACTTATGGCGAACAAAGCAAAAACCAAAGGAAATGATGGACGGAGTGCTGAACATTGCAAAAACTCACCCCCAGTCAACTGATCTGGGTTTAATCCATCACCATTCTTTAGCCCACTCTGCCACCCCAGTTCAGACATGGCCATATGCAAATCAGTCTGACCCTGTTCCTCATGGGAACAGTCCAGCCCGAACTGCCAAGCCATGTCTTCCGTGGACCGGAAACAAGCTTCCTAGGACCGGTTTCTGGCATTTCAGCCGTCTTCAGCCAGGCTTGCTTGAATCCAGTGGCCAAGTGAGCAAGGGACTCACGTCTGAGCATACCCTGCCAACTAATGGCGAACAAAGCAAAAACCAAAGGAAATGATGGACGGAGTGTTGAACATTGCAAACACTCACCCCCAGTCAACTGATCTGGGTTTAATCCATCACCATTCTTTAGCCCACTCTGCCACCCCAGTTCAGACATGGCCATATGCAAATCAGTCTGACCCTGTGCCTCATGGGAACAGTCCAGCCCGAACTGCAAAGCCATGTTTTCCGTGGACCGGAAACAAGCTTCCTAGGACCGGTTTCTGGCATTTCAGCCGTCTTCAGCCAGGCTTGCTTGAATCCAGTGGCCAAGTGAGCAAGGGACTCATGTCTGAGCATACCCTGCCAACTTATGGCGAACAAAGCAAAAACCAAAGGAAATGATGGACGGAGTGTTGAACATTGCAAACACTCACTCCCAGTCAACTGATCTGGGTTTAATCCATCACCATTCTTTAGCCCACTCTGCCACCCCAGTTCAGACATGGCCATATGCAAATCAGTCTGACCCTGTGCCTCATGGGAACAGTCCAGCCCGAACTGCCAAGCCATGTCTTCCGTGGACCGGAAACAAGCTTCCTAGGACCGGTTTCTGGCACTTCAGCCGTCTTCAGCCAGGCTTGCTTGAATCCAGTGGCCAAGTGAGCAAGGGACTCATGTCTGAGCATACCCTGCCAACTTATGGCGAACAAAGCAAAAACCAAAGGAAATGATGGACGGAGTGTTGAACATTGCAAACACTCACCCCCAGTCAACTGATCTGGGTTTAATCCATCACCATTCTTTAGCCCACTCTGCCACCCCAGTTCAGACATGGCCATATGCAAATCAGTCTGACCCTGTGCCTCATGGGAACAGTCCAGCCCTAACTGCCAAGCCATGTCTTCCGTGGACCGGAAACAAGCTTCCTAGGACCGGTTTCTGGCATTTCAGCCGTCTTCAGCCAGGCTTGCTTGAATCCAGTGGCCAAGTGAGCAAGGGACTCACGTCTGAGCATACCCTGCCAACTTATGGCGAACAAAGCAAAAACCAAAGGAAATGATGGACAGAGTGTTGAACATTGCAAGCACTCACCCCCAGTTAACTGATCTGGGTTTAATCCATCACCGTTCTTTAGCCCACTCTGCCACCCCAGTTCAGACATGGCCATATGTAAATCAGTCTGACCCTGTGCCTCATGGGAACAGTCCAGCTGCCAAGCCATGTCTTCCCTGGACCGGAAACAAGCTTCCTAGGACCGGTTTCTGGCATTTCAGCCGTCTTCAGCCAGGCTTGCTTGAATCCAGTGGCAAAGTGAGCAAGGGACTCACGTCTGAGCATACCCTGCCAACTTATGGCGAACAAAGCAAAAACCAAAGGAAATGATGGACGGAGTGTTGAACATTGCAAGCACTCACCCCCAGTCAACTGATCTGGGTTTAATCCATCACCGTTCTTTAGCCCACTCTGCCACCCCAGTTCAGACATGGCCATATGTAAATCAGTCTGACCCTGTGCCTCATGGGAACAGTCCAGCCCGAGCTGCCAAGCCATGTCTTCCCTGGACCGGAAACAAGCTTCCTAGGACCGGTTTCTGGCATTTCAGCCGTCTTCAGCCAGGCTTGCTTGAATCCAGTGGCAAAGTGAGCAAGGGACTCACGTCTGAGCATACCCTGCCAACTTATGGCGAACAAAGCAAAAACCAAAGGAAATAATGGACGGAGTGTTGAACATTGCAAACACTCAACCCCAGTCAACTGATCTGGGTTTAATCCATCACCATTCTTTAGCCCACTCTGCCACCCCAGTTCAGACATGGCCATATGCAAATCAGTCTGACCCTGTGCCTCATGGGAACAGTCCAGCCCGAACTGCCAAGCCATGTCTTCCGTGGACCGGAAACAAGCTTCCTAGGACCGGTTTTTGGCATTTCAGCTGTCTTCAGCCAGGCTTGCTTGAATCCAGTGGCCAAGTGAGCAAGGGACTCACTTCTGAGCATACCCTGCCAACTTATGGCGAACAAAGCAAAAACCAAAGGAAATGATGGACGGAGTGTTGAACATTGCAAACACTCACCCCCAGTCAACTGATCTGGGTTTAATCCATCACCATTCTTTAGCCCACTCTGCCACCCCAGTTCAGACATGGCCATATGCAAATCAGTCTGACCCTGTGCCTCATGGGACCAGTCCAGCCCGAACTGCCAAGCCATGTCTTCCGTGGACCGGAAACAAGCTTCCTAGGACCGGTTTCTGGCATTTCAGCCATCTTCAGCCAGGCTTGCTTGAATCCAGTGGCCACGTGAGCAAGGGACTCACGTCTGAGCATATCCTGCCAACTTATGGGAACAAAGCAAAAACCAAAGGAAATGATGGACGGAGTGTTGAACATTGCAAACACTCACCCCCAGTCAACTGATCTGGGTTTAATCCATCACTGTTCTTTAGCCCACTCTGCTACCCCAGTTCAGACATGGCCATATGTAAATCAGTCTGACCCTGTGCCTCATGGGAACAGTCCAGCCCGAGCTGCCAAGCCATGTCTTCCCTGGACCGGAAATAAGCTTCCTAGGACTGGTTTCTGGCATTTCAGCCGTCTTCAGCCAGGCTTGCTTGAATCCAGTGGCAAAGTGAGCAAGGGACTCACGTCTGAGCATACCCTGCCAACTTAGGGCGAACAAAGCAAAAACCAAAGGAAATGATGGACAGAGTGTTGAACATTGCAAGCACTCACCCCCAGTCAACTGATCTGGGTTTAATCCATCACCGTTCTTTAGCCCACTCTGCCACCCCAGTTCAGACATTGCCATATGTAAATCAGTCTGACCCTGTGCCTCATGGGAACAGTCCAGCCCGAGCTGCCAAGCCATGTCTTCCCTGGACCAGAAACAAGCTTCCTAGGACCGGTTTCTGGCATTTCAGCCATCTTCAGCCAGGCTTGCTTGAATCCAGTGGCAAAGTGAGCAAGGGACTCACGTTTGAGCATACCCTGCCAACTTATGGCGAACAAAGCAAAAACCAAAGGAAATGATGGACGGAGTGTTGAACATTGCAAGCACTCACCCCCAGTCAACTGATATGGGTTTAATCCATCACCGTTCTTTAGCCCACTCTGCCACCCCAGTTCAGACATGGCCATATGTAAATCAGTCTGACCCTGTGCCTCATGGGAACAGTCCAGCCCGAGCTGCCAAGCCATGTCTTCCCTGGACTGGAAACAAGCTTCCTAGGACCGGTTTCTGGCATTTCAGCCGTCTTCAGCCAGGCTTGCTTGAATCCAGTGGCAAAGTGAGCAAGGGACTCACATCTGAGCATACCCTGCCAACTTATGGCGAACAAAGCAAAAACCAAAGGAAATGATGGACGGAGTGTTGAACATTGCAAGCACTCACCCCCAGTCAACTGATCTGGGTTTAATCCATCACCGTTCTTTAGCCCACTCTGCCACCCCAGTTCAGACATGGCCATATGTAAATCAGTCTGACCCTGTGCCTCATGGGAACAGTCCAGCCCGAGCTGCCAAGCCATGTCTTCCCTGGACCGGAAACAAGCTTCCTAGGACCGGTTTCTGGCATTTCAGCCGTCTTCAGCCAGGCTTGCTTGAATCCAGTGGCAAAGTGAGCAAGGGACTCACGTCTGAGCATACCCTGCCAACTTATGGCGAACAAAGCAAAAACCAAAGGAAATGATGGACGGAGTGTTGAACATTGCAAGCACTCACCCCCAGTCAACTGATATGGGTTTAATCAGATCAGTTGACTGGGGGTGAGTGCTTGCAATGTTCAACACTCTGTCCATCATTTCCTTTGGTTTTTGCTTTGTTCGCCCTAAGTTGGCAGGGTATGCTCAGACGTGAGTCCCTTGCTCACTTTGCCACTGGATTCAAGCAAGCCTGGCTGAAGACGGCTGAAATGCCAGAAACCAGTCCTAGGAAGCTTGTTTCCGGTCCAGGGAAGACATGGCTTGGCAGCTCGGGCTGGACTGTTCCCATGAGGCACAGGGTCAGACTGATTTACATATGGCCATGTCTGAACTCAGTTGACCGGGGGTGAGTGCTTGCAATGTTCAACACTCCGTCCATCATTTTCTTTGGTTTTTGCTACATTTCTAACATTGTCCGGAGTGAGAAAGAGCTAGAGCAAAAGAATAATCAATTCAACCCAGGTCTCTTGCCTGAGAGTGAGTGGTTGAAAAGTTTTGGCACTCCATCCATCATCTTGTTCTGTTTTCTACTTTCTAAAAGTGGCATTTTCAGACGTCTGATTTAAAGTCCAACTTTACCATTCAAAATATTTTTAAATTACAAATCCCTAGACCCAAACATGGCATATCTGCCTACTGCAAAACGAGCATTATCACTTATTAAATATAATAGGGTAACCCATTTATCCTATGAGAGAGGCGTGCCTCACAGTAGTGCAAAACGAATGTGTAAGCTTTCCACTAGCAGTACATGTAACACTTAAAAGTACATGTCCAACCTGTTAACTACACTGTACCCTGCCCTATGGGTGGTTTTGCCAGTCGAATTTAGCAGTTTACAACTGCATACAGGCTGCAATAGCAGGCCAGGGACATGTTTCATGGGGCCAATTAACTGGGTGGCACAATATGGGCTACAGGCCACTAGTAGCATTTCATCCAGCAGCCAAGGTATATGGTATTTCGCTTTACTAGGGACCTATAAGTAAATAAAATATGCCAATCAGGTGTAAGCCAATTTTACCATGTTTTAGAAGTGAGCACAAGCACTTTAGCACTGGTTAGCTGTGGTAAAGTGCAGTGTCCTAAGACCAACAAATATGACTGCAGAAAAAATAGGAGGGGAGTAGACAAACTGGGGAAAGACTACTCTATGGCTGACAGGTCTAACAAACAGGAAGTGTAAGGTGATGGATGAAAGAGGAATGAAGATGAATTTGGATTTAGCAGCCATGGTATTTCACATCTCCAGTATCCAGCAATCATTTATTTATTGATTTACTCCAATGAAGCACTGAAACCAGCTCTGGCTTGGTGTAAAAATGACCAAACACAAACTGATGATGCTGATCATTGAAAACCTGGGCACATCATGAGCACGGAAGGCAATTGTAACCAGACACATCCTCCTTGTTAAAGCTTAGCCTTTGCATGCACTGGGGGATTTGAACTTAGCTGTGTGCTTTCCGCGGACAAACGGAATCAATACGGTTTTATCAAAGGCGTCAGCAGAGTGGCAACTTCTGCTGAATAATAACACATGGATCCTGCTATTTTACTCATTTGTCTATAATTCTCATTATCTGATTCCTTGCTATAATACAACAAAGAAATTGTTTTTAACATTTTTGCAGGCACTTTTATTCTGTGCACTTTGCAGACTGAGTCTGCTTGAATCAAATATATCAGAAATACTTCACTGAAAATCTGTGAAAATAGTCATCTCTTCTTCACTGCCACTTTTGCTGATTTTGCTTATTTACAGAATTGTTCTATTTCATGGAATGGATTGTCACACTCCTTGGATTCAGGATCTGGAGTTTGCAAACATTCAAGCCTTTGTTGAATGAACATTATATCAAAGCTGTTGACGCCTAGATTCCTCTTCCATCTTTTCTATGGCTTGTCTCTTTTTTTCTCTCCTCTGACATACAAACCTTGAGACAGACCTTTGTGGCGTCTGTATGAATGGATTGAAAAGCAATAGCCTGATAACTGGTCCATGTGGCATCTTGCTCGTCTCCTCCTACTCCTTCAAAGGAACCCTGCCAAGTTCTGCCTAACTAGCACCTCATCTAAATGGTGTAGGTTGGGAATATCCTGAATATCGATGGGACAGAATATGATTACAAAAATACAAAATATCGAAAGGTAAGTGTCTGTACATTTTTTGTACCTAACTCCACATATGCGTACCTTGGTGATGTATATCTCTTCAAGGTATATGGATGTGGAGTTAAGCATAAATCTTTACCTCTGTCTGTGCATTTGCATTTAAAAGTTTTGTCCCTGGATCCTGTTGTAACGATGTTCTCTCCCGATGCTAATCGGGATTCAGTGTTCCCAGCCTCAGTCGTCTAAACTACCAATATGGCTCCAAGGTCCAAGACAATTATCTTTTTTACATTTCTTCTACAGGAAAGGTATCAGGACCCTTCAGGCCATATTGATTAGATAGTATTGTAACACAGCAAGTCACATTGCTGCGGTGGGTTGCAGGGAAAGGGCAGGAATGCACCATATTTATCACAATACAGCACATTCCTGCCTTAATCCATTGCTGGTGCACAATGTGCTGCCTAGAGCCAGTGCAGACACCCTTGCACCATGGTTAAAGAGGATTGTTTTTGTGCAGGAATGGGCACCTTCCTGCACAAAAACAATACACTGAGGCATTTCCCTCTGAGTTCCCTCCTCGTTACGCCTCCCCTAAGAATGCATAGCATTTTGGCACATTCCCTGGTCTACCACTAATGGTAAATCTGGAAATGCCTCAAACTCCATGGGTGTTGTGTGTGAACACCCACACAATGCCCATGGAATGCCTCCCTGGGGCAGAGTAAGGCAACGCAGTGATTTGCACTGTGTTACTCCAGATTTGTCAAGCCACTCAGAACCACATAAGGGGGCCTTACGTGGCTTGATAAATTGCATTTCTAGGTTTGCGTCACTTTTACACCACTCAACATGGTGCAAAAGTGAAGCAACCCTTGATAACCCTTGCTATCTTTCCCATGAACACTCTATAGGTTATTTTAATTAAAGGACATCCATCACTCTGTCTTTGTCTGTCTCACTAGTCAACCAATTGAAGTAACAGAAATAGATTGGTACTGGTGGAGTGGGTTTTCTATATCTCAATCTTTGAGTGTAACATTAAATAACCCCCTCGCCACTGGTCGTGTGGACCTTTGATGGTTAACTAAGAGAAATGAGGAACAAACCTCTACATAAACAATACAACATTAAATACTTAATATTGAGTTAATAAAGAGAGTAATTGTGAGTTAAAGGGTTTTATTTTCAAATCTTTTAGGTTTTAATATAATTTATTAATTAGACATTCATCTTAAATTTTAGCATAAGAAATTAATATAATCCTTCAATTGATATTTGATGACATATAGGACAGAATGTTCATCAAGATAACAGTTAATATAGTAATAATGCAATAAGTGTGTTCCATAAAGGAAACTCACTATTCTATATAAGCCGAGATGATCAAATAAAATGTGTTAGTTCAGACACCCATATTGAGAGTTCTGATTGAGAGAAAGATCATTGCCCAAGCATAAAGCTTTTGCAAGTCAGACTGGGAATTTATTCCCAGTCGTGATTCAACAAATATAAAATTAGGCTAAGTAACCTCTCATGCAGAGAAGTCTAGGAGATCAGAGACAGGTCTCTAGTCAGAATGTTAGGGAAAGGACATTCTGTAGTCTCTGCCTACAAAAACCATCACCGTTTCTTTACAAATGAATCTTTAGATTGCACTTTCATTTTCAGTTGAGTTGTTCTTTTTATTTTTCAGGGTTTCATCTTTCTTCAACTTTTATACTTTTTATTCTTTATTTCTTCCATTTCTAATTCTTCTCTAATTTTCCTTTTACTTTCTTTATTTTTATTTTTCATTGAACAACATCTAAATCATCTATACAAAACATTTAAAACTATCAAGCACATACTAGCTATTAATATGTGCCTTAATATGACTGTAAACTCTTCTTCCTACTATTCTAACTCAATTGCTAACGCTTAAAAGTCCTTTGCCTAAGCTCCCTAATACACTAGTGGTCTCTAAGGGTTCTAGTTCAGGGCTCAGTTCCGACATTTTTTTTCAAATTCTTCTATCTTTTTACTCTCATCGGGAATGCATGAACAACAATGCTGCACTTTCATCATCTTGCAGACTCCCCCTTTTTCTACAAACAAAATATCCAGAGCTAATCAATCTTGCAAAACTATTGATCTGATAGCCTCAAATTCTGTGTTAACTGCTAGTAAAGCACCAGATGTACTTGTGGCTACCTTATATGCTACTGTTGACAGCTTTCCAATTTTCTAACCACTCAAGGCTACTCTCACAGGTGGTATTATTGCTAAGAAAACATCTCTCACTAATTGTGTCCCATGATTTGTACTGTGTGGTTTATTTATTTATTTATTTACGGTATTTATAGAGCGCGACACTCATCCCAAGGGATATCACGGCGCTATGAACTGAGAAAGACTACTGAAGGCATATGCTGGAGGGTTACGTTTTGGGGAAAAGATGTGTTTTCAGTTTTTTCTGGAACTGGAAGTAGTTTATGGTGTGTCTTAGGTCGGTAGGTAGGTCATTCCACCTTTTGGCCGCCAGGTAGGAAAAAGCGCGACCGCCTGTTCTGACTTTATAGATTCGTTTGGGTTTGGCTAGGGCTGAATGGCTCGACCGT
This sequence comes from Triturus cristatus, assembly GCF_964204655.1. Classification (NCBI taxonomy): domain Eukaryota; kingdom Metazoa; phylum Chordata; class Amphibia; order Caudata; family Salamandridae; genus Triturus; species Triturus cristatus. Next base: position 454,984,304 of record NC_140595.1, on the reverse strand, counting down.
AGATTCCTGTTGGGAACATAGAACTCGATTTTCCCTTGAAGAATTGTAGGGCCAGTTTTATATAAAGCTCTATGCGCATGGCTAAGCAGTTTAAAGGCAGACCTCTGACGCATCGGAAGCCAGTGGAGTTTCTTTAGGCATTCCGATGCCGAGTCTCGTTTGCCTTTATTACAGACCAGTTTGGCCGCTTGATTTTGCAAGACCTGTAGACGGGAGAATAGTTGTTCATTCATCCCTTCGAATAGTGCGTTGCCATAGTCCAGGCGGCTGATCAATAGTGCCTGTGTGACTGAGCGTCTACATTCCAGGGGTATCCAAGGAAATATCCTTGCAAGGAGTTTTAGTATAACAAAGCCCTTGCCCCAAAGGGAGCGGACATGATCCTTCATGGACAGGGCATCGTCCATAATGATTCCCAGATTTCTGGCTTGTTGTTTGGGGATGGGGGCCAATCCCAGTGAAGGTGGCCACCATGGGGCATCCCACACACGTTTGGCTCCACCGAACAGGAGGATCTCAGATTTGCCGGCGTTTAGTTTTAAACAATGGTTGTGCATCCATTGGGCCATCTCGGAGAGGCAGTCATGTAGCTTTTTTTGGTTATCTCAGGCCCTTCGTTCATAGTCACCATCAGCTGTGTATCATCTGCATAAGAGCAGATGCCAATGCCCCACTTCCTTCCAATGTCAGCCAGAGATGAAATATAGACATTGAAAAGAGTGGGGCTCAGTGAGGCCCCTTGAGGGACCCCGCAGCCAATGGGGTTAGGTTTTGAGTGGAACTGGCCCATATGCACTGCCTGGGTACGGTTGCTTAGGAAGGATTGAATCCAGTTCCGTGCTGTAGATTGAACTCCTTTAATCAGGAGTATGTTCAGCAGGCAGTCGTGGGATACCGTGTCAAACGCCGCAGACAGGTCAAGCAGAATCAGTGCCACTGCTCCACCTTGATCGGTGGAGGATCTGATGCTGTCCGACACTGCCAGCAACGTTGCCTCGGTGCTATTGTTAGCTCTAAAACCAGTCTGGGAAGGATCCAGAAGAAGATTGTCTTCTAGATACTTAGTCAGTTGTACGTTGACCAATTTTTCCAAGGCTTTGGAGAGGTAAGGGAGCTGGGAGATGGGTCTATAATTCTCTGGATTAGAAATATCAGATCCCACCTTCTTCAGAAGGGGGGTCACGGAGGCGTGTTTCCATGCCTCAGGGAAGATGGCAGTAACTAGCGATTTATTGAAGAGTTGGGTGACAAAGGGACAGAGCATGGGTGCAATTTTAGAGAACACGAAGTGGGGACAGGGGTCCGAAGGGGATCCCGATTTGACTGTGTTCAGTACCGCTAAAACCTCTTCTTCAGAGAATGGTTCAAAACTGGTTAAGCGGGGTACATTGCATGGGTCTGGTTGGTCTTTGCATATTTCTGATGAAATAACAGTCTTACAAAAATTGTCTAGGGTACTGAGAGTATTTTGGGGGGTAAAGGTAGAATATATTTTTTTGATTTTATCAGAAAAGAAGGTGCTGATACGCTCACAAGCCTCAATTGAGGGGGTGAGGGTTTGTGAGGTGCTCGAAGGTTTACTAAGCTCCTTTACTATTCTGAACAGTTCTTTAGCTGAGTTGCTATTCTCCTGAATGCGCCGGGTAAAATAGACCTTCTTTGCATCTTTAATGGCCAAGATATATTGCTTCATACCAAAAAATACTGTGGGTCTAAAAGTTCTGTGTGAAGACCTGATATATTCAATAGAGTGAAAACCATCTGGGGTATACCCAAAAAGGTTGAATTCCCATCACCCACAAAGGTGGCTATTCATCATCTGGGAACTCTGAACTAAACCATAACAACCAACCACTTAGGTAATTATGGCGGTTATATGGTAGTCCCAGTCGTGGGTGACCAAGGGTAGGGTGATGGTTTGCAGTGCCAAGAATATGAAAGGAAAAAGTGCTATTAAAAATGGCTATCAAAACACAAACAATTTTATTCTGGTGCTGTCTTGATGCCACTTTAAAAACAGTGCGTGGACAGCGTAACAAATAACTGTCAGGGTGTCGGTCTACATGTTTCGGCTATTGGACTAGGGAGTCCAAGCTCTCATCAGGACCAAATGCGCTACTGCAAAAACGTGTAAAAAGGAAACTTATGTAAACTAATAATTGGGATGAATTCCCAATACGACCTGTTTGTTCTAGTACGTTTCCCTGGAGTTTTGGGGGAAAGGAACCCGTCAGTTTTCGGGTATGTACCTCGCCTCGCCTGGCATCCGCTCAGGACTGGAGGCACCGCTCTCTCCGTCGGTACCCCGCGCTCGCAACTGAGCTGAGTTGCGAGCGCGGGGTACCGACGGAGAGAGCGGTGCCTCCAGTCCTGAGCGGATGCCAGGCGAGGCGAGGTACATACCCGAAAACTGACGGGTTCCTTTCCCCCAAAACTCCAGGGAAACGTACTAGAACAAACAGGTCGTATTGGGAATTCATCCCAATTATTAGTTTACATAAGTTTCCTTTTTACACGTTTTTGCAGTAGCGCATTTGGTCCTGATGAGAGCTTGGACTCCCTAGTCCAATAGCCGAAACATGTAGACCGACACCCTGACAGTTATTTGTTACGCTGTCCACGCACTGTTTTTAAAGTGGCATCAAGACAGCACCAGAATAAAATTGTTTGTGTTTTGATAGCCATTTTTAATAGCACTTTTTCCTTTCATATTCTTGGCACTGCAAACCATCACCCTACCCTTGGTCACCCACGACTGGGACTACCATATAACCGCCATAATTACCTAAGTGGTTGGTTGTTATGGTTTAGTTCAGAGTTCCCAGATGATGAATAGCCACCTTTGTGGGTGATGGGAATTCAACCTTTTTGGGTATACCCCAGATGGTTTTCACTCTATTGAATATATCAGGTCTTCACACAGAACTTTTAGACCCACAGTATTTTTTGGTATGATGTTTGTTGACTGGGGATTCATACTGTAGCTGGTCTCTAAACATATCCCTTGGACCCTCCCTACCCACATTTTCCCTCTTTGTGTAGGGTTTTTTCTTGTATTAAGTCAAGATATATTGCTTCCATTTGTGGGTATAATTTATTCTTGCCTCGCTATCTTTCTTCTGTCTCCATAAGTGTTCATGTTTTTGGCAGTCCCTTTTAAGGTTTTTTAGGTGGAGGGTGTACCATTTCTCTGTTGTAGTTTTTTTCCTAGATTCCCGCATAGGTGCTAGTTTGTCTAATGTTTGCCGTATTCTGGCATCTAATAGGACGACGTCATTACAGACAGGGGAATCGTCCGGTTGTGTAGCGTCCACTTCGCAGAAATATTTCTCAAAGTTTGATTCATTAATTAGCCTCCAGGCTCTATTAGAGATAAATGGGGCTGTTTTAGGCTTCGGAGGTTTGCCAGGAAATTTAAATGAGAAGGATATCATGGAGTGGTCTGACCAGGATAGGGGAAGGATTTCTCTTATATCGGTGGATTCGATATTGGTAAATTGTAGATCTAGGGTATGGCCCGCTAAGTGCGTGGGACCCACTATCCACTGTCTTAGTTGGAGAATTCCCATATCATATTCCAATTGGGAGGATCCTGGGGCATCCGTTTTCTCATAATGGATGTTGAAATCGCCAACAACCATATAGTTTTTGTTTTTTAGACAGAGAGGTAGCAGGTGATTCAATAGTTTGGCGCCGAGACTGGCTTGTTGTCCTGGGGGATTTTATATAACTGCACCCGCTATGATGGTAAGGCCCTCAAAAAGTACTTTGAATGGTAGGGTCTGATGTTCGATATAGGTAGTTATAGGTTCGGTGAGGCATGTTAGAGAATCCCTGAATAGCACAGCAACTCCGCCACCTTTTTTGCCCAGTCTATCTTGTGTGATGATTTTATAATTGGGGGGAAGGGCGTTTGCTAGGTCTGGAGCACTGGTTTCAGATAACCAGGTTTCGGTGATGAAAACCAGGTCTGGGGTCTTGGATATTAGTAGATCCCAGATATCAAGGGCATGTTTAGGGAGAGATCTTGCGTTGAGATATAGACAATTCAGCGCGAAATGATTAGTATCGGGGATTATTTGGTAGTCTGTTAGAGATTGACTCATGCTGGACCATCTACACGCAAGGCAGGAGATGGGTCCATAGGATAAACCTGGGCCAGTTTGGATACAGGGATGTGGTTTTGTATTTGTATTGGCTTTGTTAAAGGCCAATAGCTCGCTGCGCGAGTAGCGATTTGGTGTGGGCAGAGTTTGAGTGGGACCAGTAGGGGGTATAGCCCCTAGTCCCGGCCGGTCGCGGACGGGCGCAGACGGGCTCGCCTTTGGCGCGCCTTCGGCGCGCTGACGGCGCGCCCGCTGTGCTCGTCCGCTGCGCTTCCGGTAAATGCACATTAATAAAGAAAGGAAGAAGGGCGTGGCCTTAGAAAGTGGGCGTGGCCCGGGGATCGAGCGCGCGATGGCGGCGAAGATTGTTCCCTGCCTGCAACAGCGCTCCAATCCGCTGTGCAGGGGACTTCAAGGCGGTTGAAGGGAAGTGCCCAGGGGTGAGTGAGACGTGAGTTTAAAAACAACAGAATACAGTAGTTGTAAAATTACACACAAAGCATACTCTCCCGGCTTCCGCCTCAGGAGTGGTTTCAGCGATTCTGGCGCGCTAGCAGTCAGCGCGGCTTTTTGAAGGTTCGGTGTGCGTGACCTTAGAAAGTGGGCGTGGCCCGGGGATCAAGCGCGCGATGGCGGCGAAGATTGTTCCCTGCCTGCAACAGCGCTCCAATACGCTGTGCAGGGGACTTCAAGGCGGTTGAAGGGAAGTGCCCAGGGGTGAGTGAGACGTGAGTTTAAAAACAACAGAATACAGTAGTTGTAAAATTACACACAAAGCATACTCTCCCGGCTTCCGCCTCAGGAGTGGTTTCAGCGATTCTGGCGCGCTAGTAGTCAGCGCGGCTTTTTGAAGGTTCGGTGGGCGTGGCCTTAGAAAGTGGGCGTGGCCCGGGGATCGAGCGCGCGATGGCGGCGAAGATTGTTCCCTGCCTGCAACAGCGCTCCAATCCGCTGTGCAGGGGACTTCAAGGCGGTTGAAGGGAAGTGCCCAGGGGTGAGTGAGACGTGAGTTTAAAAACAACAGAATACAGTAGTTGTAAAATTACACACAAAGCATACTCTCCCGGCTTCCGCCTCAGGAGTGGTTTCAGCGATCTGTTCGGTTGTCTATGCAGTGGTGTCATTGTTACAGTGGCTATACTATTTACATGATACATCTGAGCAAATAGCAAAGTTGGATAACATACGCCTTCCCAACCAGCTGGCAATTGAAAATAAGCATCTTGTCCATATACACTAAAAACATTCAGGAATAACTTCTTCTTTTCCTGGCAATATTTGGACAGGTATTCCTAAAACTTCAAAAGTGTGTTCACAGTCCAATCCCAATATGTCTTTTTCTAACCTGGTTTTGCCTTTTGTAAGCACATAACTTCCCTTTTTGTCTTCTGTCTAATATCAATTTTGGATAAACTATTTTCTTTTTGTATTCTTTTTCCTCCTTTTTGCAGATGTTTCCTAAGACATTTAGGGCCTCATGTAGGTAGCGAAATACCGGTCGGTAACGGCCGATTTTCGGTAAATATGCCGTTACCGACCGGTATACAGACAAGTGAGATGTAGGAGTCCAAAAACCACTTTTCGGTAAATATGAGGCGGTAAATACCGATTCATAGTTACCGAATTCTAAAATACCGATTCATACTTACCGAATACAGAATTAACGAATCGGTAAACATGAAGTGGTAAATATGAAGTGGTAAAAATTTAAAATGACATGTAGGAGCAGTCGGTAATTAAGAAATCCATTAAAATCGGTAATTAAGAGTCGGTAATTAACACGGACTAAAAGCAGGTGGTAACCATCAACAATGGATAAAAGCAAACCCAAAATTCAACAGCGTGGACAACATGGCCGCTATGTACGTCATTGCAAGGCGCCTACGTCTACAGGCAGCAGGACTGAGGGTGTGGCGACGGGAGGAACAAATCTACAGACAGCGCATCACACTATTCCAGCTGACTGATGCAGAGATACATGAGAGGTACAGGCTACACCCCGAAACCATCATGGACTTAATCAGGGACCTACACCCACTCCTGGACCAGCCAGTTAGAAGGGCGCACGCCATACCCCCACATGTGCAGGTGCTCTGCAGCCTACATCTGTTGGCATCCGGCAGTTATCAGGTGGTGATAGCTGCGGTGGGTGGGGTATCCCAAAGTTGCCTGTCCCGTTTCTTCAGGAAGTTCCTGGATGCCATGATGCAGAGAATGCACCACTACATAAGCTTCCCGAACTCACAGGCTGCACTGCAGAAAACAAAAACTGACTTTTATCACATGGCACAGTTCCCCCATGTCCTCGGCTGTATTGATGGTACCCACATCCCAATCTGTCCACCAGCAGATACAGAGCACATCTACAGGAACAGGAAGTCCACCCACTCCATCAACGTGCAGGTGATCTGTGATGCAGGGAACATCATCACAGATATTGTTGCAAAGTTTCCTGGGAGCACCCACGACTCTTACATCTTCCAGAATAGTGGGATTTACACACGACTGAGTGCCGGAGAATTCGGAGAGGGATACCTGCTAGGTAAGTAACAGTGACGCCCCTTGAAACATGCAAACATAGTGTATAGAGGCATGTGACTGATGGTTCCCTTTCACCCATCCAGGCGACAGTGCATATGCATGCCGGTCATTCATCCTCACTCCCTACCTACACCCAGCTACCCAGAGTGAGAGACGATACAACGTGGCACACAAAACAACACGCAATGTGGTGGAGCGCACGTTTGGACTACTGAAGAGCAGGTTCCGCTGCCTGCACAAGAGCGGAGGCGCACGCCAGTACAAACCCATCACCTGCTGCAAGATCATTGCCACTTGTGCAATGCTGCACAACCTTTCCACGAAAAAAGGTACAGATGTGGAACTAACATATTTTGAGGACAACGAGGATGAGTCAGGCCAGCCAGAGGGCAACGCAGCTAGAGTGCCAACTGCAATCGATGGGAGAGAGAGACGGGCAGAGATCACATCCAACTATTTCTGAGTAAGTAAGGGGACACAGCGAGTTGTGAGCAGTCATGACGTAGTTTAATGTGGCACCACGCCATGAACACATGATCAGGCCAATCTGGCAATATATCATCTATACAAGGAGTATGTCCAGGGTTACGTCACCCATTGTGAAGTGGCGAGGCAGGGCGACATCAATGTTTGCGCATACGCGCTGCAGTGGTGGATTGCACGGCCTGTGCATCCTCACTAGAGCCAACCCCAAGCCGCCTGCTGCTCCTGCGTGTTTCTGGGACGGGGGGTGTGATGCTGCTGGTGGTGTCGATGCTCTCCGCAGGATCCCCTGCAGCAGTTGTCGACGCCTGACTCGTGAATAGCACCCCTAGTGCACTTGTCACCTGCACCATCCCCCGAGACAGGTCGCTGCAGCACTGTGTTAGGCCCTCCTGCATCGTCACAGAGCGCCGGCACAGTAGGGAAGTGGCAGTTGCCAGACGGTTGAGTGCCCTGCTGGTAGTGTCCCTTCTCTGGCGTTCCCGGCGCCGTGCTTCGATGTCAGCATCTAATTTGCTGCACAACTGCTGGATAGACTGGGACATGTCCCGAATGCCCGCAGCCATGCCGCCAATGTTTGTGTCCATGTTGACTATGCTTGTCTTCATCACCCGCATGTGCCTCTGGACTGACATGACTGCCTTTGATTGCAGGCGCTGTTGCTTTAACATTTGGCCCTCGAGCCCCAAGAAGACACCATGGCCGTCAGTGGGTGCTGGTGGACTCTGGACACGCGACCTGCGGCGCCCTCTTGTTTCCGTCTGTGCTGCCTGTGAGGTGTGGGGCACAGTGGCATGGCTCCCTTCCTGGGGCCCGGTGCGGTCTTCAGGGCCCATGCTGTCGTCTGACGAGGTGTCCAAGGCTCGTAGCCTGGCTGCTGGACGCCTCCTCTGTCTCACGCATGCAAGCGGAGATGTGGCCGGTGAATCGAACATGAGTGGCGAGGCTGGCTCTGGTGGTGGTGATGCTGGCTCACGGTGAGGTGATGCTGGCTCTGTGTGCGGCGATGCTGGCTGTGTTGGTGGTGCGGCTGCCAGTGGGCCTGCTCCCCGGTCTGTACTTGTGCTGGCTGGAGGTGTTTGATGTTGCCGTGGTGCCGTCTCTCCTGCAGCATGCCCTGTCCTGCATGATGTCACATCTGTGGACAGAAATACAACATTGGCTCAGTGTCCCCGAAGGGCTGCATTGCAAGCGGCACAATAAATAATTTCACATTCCAACATGTCCCCTGTCTCCTTGTGCCTCGAGTGCGTGACATGCCTTGTTGCCCTGTAACATTTACGTCATGCTTAGTGTTGCCCTGACTACATCTCCCGAAATGCATTGCCTGTCTGCACTGACACGTGTGGACTGCAGTGTGATTCTCGTTTCACATTTGGGGGATGTGGGATGGGGTAGGGGGGGATACATTGCTGTGCTTTCGTCTTACCTTGGTGTGTTGCGGCTCTGGCAGAGCTGTCGGCGTCCCCAAGACCCACGACGCTCTCTTGCTCGATTGTGGCCGCCACCAGCTCCTCCAGTTCGGTGAGGGCAGGTGCCCTGTTGGTTCCACCTCCGGTCTGGCTGGCCTCCTTCTGGATGTCGCCCATCTTCCTCTTGGTTACAATTCTCAGGTCATACCAGCGCTTTTTGAGGACCTCAATGTCCCTGTGGGTCACTCCCACAGCATTGACCTGCGCCTGGATGGCCAGCCATATGTTGCGCTTTTCCACCTCAGGCACTTGCAGGGATTGCCTGCCGAACAGCTTCTGGTGCTGCTTCACGACCTCCTCCACCAGCACCTGGAGTTCCTTGGGGCTAAATTTCAGCTTCCTCCTCCTTTCCCCTCCGTCTTTCTGTGTTCTCTGGCTGGACATGCTGTTCGTTTACCCGCTCGCACATGCAACTGCTCCCTGCCTCTCCTCTGCACTCCAAGCCTCTCCAGGGTCGGCTAATTATGTCCACCTGCCTGGGTGTGGCCACTTCGGCTAATTGAGTACACCTGCCTGGGTGTGGGCAGTTCCAGGTTGGGTGGGCTGTCGTTGCACTGGATTCGCTGTTTCGTCAAGTCATGTGATTTTCTTTACCGACTCCGTACATACCGAATCGGTATTTTCCGAATCGGTAACTACCACCTCGGTATTTTGCGATTCGGTAACTTCCACCTCGGTATTTTCCGATTCGGTAAATACCACCTCGGTATTTACCGATTCGGTGAATTCCGATTCGTGATTACCGAATGTTACCGAATCGGTAACTGTTACCGAATTTTTACCTACATATAACTTACCGATTCTAATTTACCGATTCGGTACGGCTCGGTATTTTAGAACCGGTAAAATTTATTTACCTACATGAGGCCCTTAATCTTTATTTTTACTGCACAAAAGTTGAGCTCTTCTTTCCTCTAATGGTAATTTAAATGTATTTTTCTAATGGCCTCATTAAGCAGGTTAAGTTGTTTTCGTATGCCTCCATAATGTCTATGACTATGGGTGATCTGAAGAAATACAGTGCAATTCGATATACTTCAGAAAGGATCATGTCATAATTGAAAAAATAACATTCGAAAAGTTTTTGCCTATAAAATCCACTAAGTAAAATTCGAACTGTAAATGCATATGACAATGGAATATGGTGGTATGTCACTTCTTTTGCGGCTGAAGAAGATAAATGTGTGCAAACGTAACAATCTTTTGCATCTAAAGCATGTGTATATTCTTGAACATCTAGAAAAAACATTTGTTCGAAACTCTTCCTTTGAATAATCTGTAAATGAAGCCTTTAGGCATTGTTTGTGTAGGTGTAGATTTAAGTGTTTCTAACTCAGGTGCAAAATTCATGCCAACTAAAAGGAGTATAATAGCTAATATAATAACTTTTAGTGCGACAACAACCACTATCTACACTTAGCCTTGGTAAGGATACACGTTTGTCTACAGCCAGACCTTAAATAGGTTAATGGCAGTTGGCAGGTGTTGGACTTGGCCCTTTTTGCAGCGTCACCCCTGAACTTTTTGCCTTCCTCCTAGCCTTTTTTCTGACAGTGTTGGTGGTTCTAGGACTCTGGGCACTTTGGGACTTCTGTCCAGTGTAAAGTGCTTGTGCTCTCTGTGGTAGATATGGTAAGATTGGTCTACACTTGTTTGCCTTATTTAATTTAGCTGTCAGTCCCTTGTAAAGTGGTATCTCATATACCCGGGGCTGGTAAATTAAATGCTACTGGTAGGCTTGCAGTGCTGATTGCGCCACCCACCACAGTAGCCTCTCAAACCTGTCTCAGGCCTCTGCCATTGCAGGGCCTGTGCGTGCAGTGTTACTGCCGCTGTGACGTGACACCTAAAGTGTGTGCCATGTCTGTGACCCCCCTTTGACTGCATGTCAGTCACCCTAAGGTAGACCCTAGCTAGCCCCATGGTCAGGGTGCATTGTAGGTAAAAGGTAGGACATGTACCTTAAGTGTGTGACATGTCCTGGTAGTGACAAACAGCCATTTTGGTTTCTCATTCCTGTGAGGCTGCACTCTCATAGGAATGCATTGGGGATTCCCTGATAAGTGTTTCAGTGGTAATTCCTGATATGAGAGGAGCAGCGTGGTCAAGTTTGGTATGTTTGGAATAGTGATAAGAAATGCTACGCAATGGTGTGAGCATATTTATTATATCTATTTTAGAAGTGCCACTTTTAGAAGTTGGCATTTCTGTGTGCTATGTGTCTGCCTGCCTGATGTGGATTGCATGTCTGGCTTTGGAGTGCCAGGGGCTAGTGAGGTGTGTGTGGCTCCAGGGAGGGCAGGGTGAGTCAGCGCTAGGCATAATAGGGGATCTGCATTTGGAGTAGTGGGAGGAGTAGTCCCCTGACCCTGAATAGGTCTGTGCCTGCCTGGGTGAATGCTGGCTCCGCCCCAACATGGTGTGTCCGATGACCGAGCCCCCACCTAACAATGGGGAAGAGGAGCCCTGTAATCACCTCTTCACAGTGCTTTGCTGTGAAACTGCCGCCGATACAGGTGACCTGGAAGCCAGGCGCCTGTTGCCTGACGGTGGGCGGGGCCAATCAACGGAAGCAGACAACCGGCCGAAGAATTGGCAACGCAATGCAGCAACCAGACAGTCCGTGTCTGGAGGACGGTGGGCCCCCGTGTGTCAGTGGGAGCCCCGCGGATTGCCCAAAAGAGTCGGAGCCTTGCGAGTTCCATTGACGCCTCGTAGGGAGAGAGGCAGGTCCTGAGAGGCCCGGGAAGAGGAAGCAGCCGAGGCACATTGTCGGTGCATTTTTCCTGGCCTGGTGGAGACCGGAGGAACCCACAAGCAGCCCCGGTGAGTGGGGCTGAACTGGGCAGCACAGTTGGTGCAGAGAGAGGTGCACCGGGAGGAGCCCTGTGAACGGAGCTCCCTGGGACTGATTCCTTGTTGGAGGCAACCTTTGTTTTAGAAGTCCCGGAAGGGGGACTGGAGAGGCACAGTGGTGCCAGGCCTAATCTGCACAGCTGCACCGCGAGAGAGCGGGCAGCTGCAGGAGGCATTTTCTTTTCTTGCTAAGGAAGAGGTGAGAAGCACCCCACGCTCCAGCGCATGTGCACTTTGTGCTTGCTGCTTTGGCAGCCGATGGGCCGGTGGAAGGCCTGGGGTCATAGTTTTGGTGCTTTGTAGGGCACAAGGCCCAAAGATTGCATAATAGGTTGATGCCTAATACGGTGATGCCTAAAGAGAGGTATAATGTGTGTATGCCTAATATGATTGGTGCATACTGTGTTTATGATAATGTGATGCCTAATGATATACAGTGTCATGTTGTGTTGTTGATGCCTAATGTGGTTTCATAACGTGGTTTATGCCTAATGTGAATGCCTAATGGGATATATGCACCATGTGTTGATGCAGACATAATGCGTTTATGTTGTAGGTGATAATGCTAAGGTCATTATTGTACCAGTAGTAACTGGTTGTGTTTTATATGTGCCACTAGTGCTTTCTAAAGGTTCTGAAAGTCGCCCGATTGGCCCTGTCATGTGTATATAATCCCCTGTGAATATTGCCTACTGCCAGTTGGCACAGTGTATATTGTGTGATTATAACTGTAATGTGTTTTGGATAATACAAAGGCTATTGTTTTATATAACCTTGTGTGGAGTTTCTTTTGTGGTGTGCCTAGTGTGTTGCTGCTGTGTGAGGGTGTTGTGCAAACGCTTTACACAGTGCCTCTCGGATAAGCCTGACTGCTCGTGCCAAGCTGCCAAGGGGGTGAGCAGGGGTTATCTTCAGAGTGTAACTCCCTTGCCCTGACTAGAGAGGTGGTTTGCTGCCTGGCTTAGGCGCAAGCCCTAGTCAACCAGAAATCCCATTTCTAACAGCAGGTTAATATTTTGCATTGAATTCTACTTGTGCAAACACGCAACTCTTCTTGATGTATTACTTGCAGTTATATCTCTCAGTTTATTTACAGAAATCTTCATGAGACATCACTAACCCTGCTCCATCTTCTTCTAAATGTGTTATCCCTACTCTTCTGCTGCAACCTTGGCCCTAGGGAAATCGTCTTAGTTTTTTTTATTTGTTTTTATTAATTGTTCACTGTCAGTTCCTTTTATTTCAGTCTCTTATTTGGTTTAAACACAATTTATTAGATATCTTCTCAACTAGTTTAGCTTTTGTATTCACTAGAGTGCTTATCAAATTCTTTGACTGTAATGTTTGTTTCAGAAATCTTCCTCATTTAATCAATGCTGTCTCCCAGCATGGCATATCGCGTAGCATATCATGGAGGATCAAATAACTCCTATCTCAGTTCTTTAGGAATTTGTGACATCACAATCTACACATTCTTCACATAGTAAATCCATTCAGATGTAGAATACCTTCAACAAGGCACTCTTGATCATTTAAATCTCCTTGGTGTCAGTTGCTCTTCTTCTGTCTTGCTTACACCACTAGATTCCATTTCTTCAATATTGGTTTGTGGTATTCGTTCAATTGACACACTTGGGTGCCGATTACGATCCTGCAAAAAAATTCCCCGTACGACTCGTATCCGGTCGTTTTACCGTACGAATCGTACAAGTGCCGTACAAACTGCCAAGTACGATTCGCATGGGAAAAAGTCCATACGAATCACATTGGGAATAATTCCCCACACGTCCTCGGGTCGGAAAATGTGTCCGACACATCCTCGGACGATTTACCGTACAAATGTGAAAAGTGAAGTCCGACCGCGCAAGTACGATCCATCCCGTGCGTCCGATGTTACAACCGTATGGAAAAAACACCGTCCGCACCGAACTCCCATTGCAACCATGGAGACATGTGCCCACATACGCACCGTACCCACCCCCAGCCCCCGCATGTATGCGCCGTACCCCCCCCAGCCCCCGCATGTACGCACTGTACCCCCACCCTTGTATGTACACCAGTGTACGTACGCACCGTACCCCCACCCGTGTATGTACACCAGTGTATGTACGCACTGTACCCCCACCCGTGTATGTACACCAGTGTACGTACGCACCGTACCCCCACCCGTGTATGTACGCGCTGGGGGTTCGCGCCGTACATACACGGGTGGGGGTACGGTGCGTACGTACACTGGTGTACATACACGGGTGGGGGTACGGCGTGTACATGCAGGGGCTGGGGGGGTACGGCGCATACTTACGGGGGCTGAAGGGGGTACGGCGTGTACATGCGGGGGCTGGGGGGGGTACGGCGCGTACTTACGGGGGCTGGGGTGGGTACGGCGCGTACATGCGGGGGCTGGGGGGGATACGGCGCGTACCGGGCCCCCTAATCTGGTCGTTTCGCGGCGTACTTTGCTTTCCCGGCACTTTTTGGGTGCCGTAAAAATATTGCCGTCCGGACTGCTGTGGGTTTGATTCGTACTTCCTGGTTCGTGGAACGTAGGCTGCATGCGTCCCGACGTCACGTCGGCGCTTTCCCGGATCACATTTGTATGTATATTTTCGTCGGTCGGTGTTTTGTACGAATCGTACGGAAATGGTATTTCCGTGCGAATCGTACTTCCATGTTTGTATATTGTTCCGACCGGGTACGCGTCGGACGGAGAATATGCTCCGTCCGACGGTTCGTACCCGGTTTTTACAGGATCGTAATCAGCACCCTGATGTCCTTTGCCTCCTACCATTGGGACATTCAGATCTCCATAGGGGTCTTTCTTTCCTCATACTTGTTCCTTCATCTGGATCATTTGATTGTTCTTGTGGTGTTTTGGTAGAATCTTTATCTTCAGTTCTCGATTCTTCCTCTTTCACACCACTTTGCGGGATTTCAGGAACTTGCACCGTGTAAGAATCTACTGTACTTCACCCCCGCTTTGGACCCTCTGGATGTGCAGGTACTGGAGATCTCAAATTTGGCTCAAAGAATATTACTTCTTCATATGGGAACCTTACTCTCTGGGTGTGACACATGCACCCAAGTAAGTATCCCAGGACATTTGGCAGCAGTGTTTGTGATTAGGGAAACTTAGTAGGGGCCTTTAAACCTTGGCTCTTAGCAGGATTTTTGCATGTTTCTTCCCAAAAACACAGTCACCGGGATTAATGTCATGCCACTGCTCCCGATGTGGACTGGCAGTGGCAGCTCCAACCTGGTGAGAAACAGAACGCACCACATCAGCTAATCCTTTGCAGTAATCAAGTATCATGTCATCTGTGATGTTCACAAGCGCATTTGCAGGTACAGCAGGCAGTCTCATAGCACGGCCCATGAGGAATTCATGAGGTGACAATCCTGTTCTCTTGTCAGGGGTGCTTAGAAGACTCATCAAAAGCAGTGGTAAAGTATCTGGCCATTTCAATGAAGTGGACGTACAAACTTTGGCCATCACTTGCTCTACTATCCCCAAAGCCTTGGGATGATAGCTACTGTATAATCTCTGTTCCACTTGAAAGGTCCTACAAAGCATTCTGAGAACCGTATTATTGAAATGGGTACCTCGGTCTGACTTTAGATAAACCAAACCGTGGTATGAGCTCTTGTAACAAAAGCATAGCTACAGTGAGGCTGTCATTTTTCCACATTGGGTAGGCTTCCACCCATTGGGCGAAAATGCACTCTGTAACCAGGACATACCTCAGCACAATACAAAGAGGCATCTCGATAAAGTCCAACTGTATCCTATTAAAGGGTCCATCTGATCTTCCTATGTGACTCATGATTACGGGTGTTCTCCTTCCCACATTCATCTACTGACATGTTACACATTAATGGCACAATTCTTCTGCTAGCACTCGGAATCAGGGATTGAACCTTTGTTAGTTTATTTATGCATTGTTATTTAAAACCGTAGTATACAATTTACATTAATCCTAAAAAAAATGTTTTTTAAATTTACACATCAGACAACATTTCATCAAAATTTAGCACCTAAAGGCACTTGTATAAAAACATATGCTATTTATAAAATATGGATGGATTACATATAAAAACAAAGATATCTTTCCAACTATTCCAAGTACCGGTAGGCATTTTGTATCCCTAAAGTGCATATGCACTGTACAATAATTAAAGTGCAGTGATATTTGTAATACAGTATAAATATAACACATGGGATTATAACAAATCAAAATAAGGCAGAGTAAACTTTAAATATTCTATACAGTCTCACATCCAAACCAATGCTCAGCTGTACCTAATAATATTTTTTTCCAGACATATTTAAATTTTTTGTATATTGACAGTTGATCATTGGGTCAGTGAATCTTAGACATGAAATGACAGCTTGCCTACCAGTGCGGATTCCCTGCTCGTTAAAAAATGTTTTCAGCATATTTCTTCTTTCTTTTATCAGTCCAAGGCATACACACACAATGTGAACAGTGTTCTCCATTCCTTTATTACACAGTCTACAGATGTTCTTGTAGATGTCTTATTCCATTCATGTTCTTCCCCTGGAGTTTTGCTGAAACGGAAATGCATAAAATCGAATTTTAGTTTTCTTACCAGATGGCTTCTAAGTATGGTTGGGATTTAAGAAATTTGTATTCATTAATAACCGACCAGGAATGGGCTCTGATCGCAAATTCCTCCTTATCCTTTACACCAGATGCTTTCTTTATTATCTTATTGATCAATTTTTTTTAAAGCAGTTGGCAGAAGAGAGTTAGCCTATATTGAATGGATATCCAGTTTGTTTATTGCTGCATTCAAATAAACATGGGCTAGTGCTTTTTCATTTCTTTGCATTCTTCTTTCCTTCCACAAAGCTTTGCATAAGTCATTTTCAGAGGCAGTTCTTATTCTGTTCCAAGTTTGCTAATATTTGATTTGTAAGCCTGAACTCCAGTCTCATTTGGGCTAGAGATGTTTCAGGGATAGATGGAAGAGAGATCTTTTTTTTTTTGGATACCCCTAGGTAATTTTATCCACACACTTTGCACGCACGTAACCACCTACCTCTTGGATCCACCACTATTTTTTATCCCACACACTCGCACTCACCTATCGGCCTTTCTCTTTAAAAGACCTCCGACAAATAGACCCTTCGGGGGACCGTCGGGCATTGCAGCGCCGGCCCGACGAGGAGCAATAACAAGCACGATGATGAAGCAAGACATCCTTCGGGGTGTGTGAGGGCCATCAAGAGGCCATACTGAGTCCTCCCCTTCGGGATTGGATCCTTGATACTGGGGATAGAGCTCTCTCTGCCTCTTCTTATCTTCACTCCTACCGCTCTTGTCCTCTTCTCTTTCCTTCCCCCCCCCCTCCTCTCCCTCTCCTTTCACACTCTATCTTTCTCCTCTCCGCCTTTTCACTCTTCCCTTCGTTGAGCAGGTGTGCACTTTTTTCACCGCCAACATGGAACAATGTCCTCCTTGATTTAATAATAATACACATATACCAATAGCAGATAGTATTATAGCAACACATGACATTTAGCGTACAACAATCATGCACAGCCATTTAAAAATTGCATTTGTTGCCCTTATAGCCACCCTAGATATCCAAACCATCTGGTCTTCATTACTTAGGTATGATACATCACCTACGGCAAAGTACTTAGTACTTAGGCCATTGCTGCTCCATACTCCGCAGTCTCGGGCCTCGTCCCGGTATAGTTCCAGAGTTATTTCTACTCCTGACACATTGTTTCATTCTGCTTGTAGTTCCTGCTCATGTGTCTCAGGAGTCCCTAGCATCTGTACTCTGCCACTATCTTGATCGCCTTCAGCCTCCCATCTCTTTGCCAACTAGGGACATTTGATATGGGCTCCAGTAATTTTTGGGGCGGCTTTGAGGTGGTAATAGCTCGCTATATACATCCGACTGTGTATTACAATATACCTTGTCAATGTGCCATTCCTTGATTGTGGGGGAAGGACCTCTCGCCCAGCGCACTGCCACTCTGTGTTTGGCTCACAGTAATTCCATCGCTACCACCTTCTTGTATTTAACATTGATTCCTTTGTCATACCCCAGCAAGGCAAGTAGGGGTTCTAATTTGAGGCTGATGCCTATTATGCTTCTCAGCTCGTAGAACACCCCTCCCCAAAAAGGAGCGATTTCTGGGCATAGCCACGACACATACATAAAGTCAGCTGTGACTGCATGACACCTCTCGCATTCTTTTGTGTCGCATAGGCTGTATCTGAACAGCCTCTCTGGGGTGTAATACACTCTATTAAGATACTTAAAATTAATTAACCTGTGCCTGCCACTCAGTGACACCCTGCGAGTCACCGCACAGCAGTGTCTCCAGCACCTGTCATCCAATGTCCTGTCCAAGTCCCTCTGCCACTCTAATCTAGCCTTTATAACTTTAGGTCTACGTGCTTTCTGCGTTAGGGTGTATATTCTAGCGACCAGCCTGGCAGGGGAGTCTGCTCGTATCAGTGCAGACAGTGCTGTTATATCAGGGGGTTCAAGCGTTTTGTCCCACAGCAGTTCCTAAGGATATAGCTTTTCTCTTTAAGTCTGCTTTGTGCTGTTTAAAAGTAGCCCAATGATCAAAAACTACTCCCAAATATTTGTATGTTGTTATTTACTCCAGTTGGCTTGTTCCTAAGAAACATTTATACTTCTTCTATATTTTTCAACTCACTTCCATGATCTTTGTCTTCCTTAGGTTAACTCTCAATGTATTTGTTGCAGATTATAAAGAAAGTTGGTCTATGAGTCGCTGCATGCCAATTTTTGTCTGGCTGAGTAATTTGATATCATCTGCATATAGAAGGTTAGATATGGGCTTGTCGCCCAATTTTGGGGGATGGGAATTTACTTTTTCTAGGTCAGTCAGGAGGTCAGTTAAAGATAAATTGAATATGTATGGAGTGAGGAACCAGCCCTGTTTTAGGCCCTGCTGTGACTCTATTTTCTTTGATAGCCATGATCTATCTCCTGTTCTTACCCTCACCCAAATATCTGTGTGTAGCAGCTGTACTGCTTTTAAAAGAGTAAGGCAAAATATCTCAGAGAGATAGCTTGTGCCATAGGAGGTTTCGATTCACCGAGTTGAAAGCAGCCTTATAGCACACACATAGCACAAATATAGTGCTGGTTTCTTGTTTTTCAATGTATTCATTATTATTGGTACCGCAAGTAAGTTAGTTTCCGTACCTTGGGATCTGGAAAATCCTGCCTGATTCAGAGGGATGACATTGCTATTGTTTGACCATTCCAACGATTCATTCGATTACGATGTAGTTCAGTAACTGTTCCGAACTAATCAGTCTCGGAATCGTTCCTGACAGCCGTTTCGTCTCGGGCAGATCGAATCAGAACAGCTGTCCGAATCGGTCATCGTAATTGCATGCCCGGAAACCGCGTACATAGAGCTGTACCATTCGGCTCTGAAAGACTCGGGCTGTCCGAATGTCTTTCAGAACCGACTCGGACTGGCCCAACAGTTTCCGGACATCGTAATAGGTCATCGGGAATTGTGTAAAATTTGTTAGGAAACATGGGTTCCGAAATGGATTCTGCAATATCGAATCACATTCAGAGCCTTTCCGCACGACATTGTGATCAGCCCTTAAGATGTAAATTTGCTAAATATTTGACCTCAACATCTTGCAGGGTAATTAGGTGATAATTTTCCGGCTGTTGCCTATTCCCTTCCTTAAAGATTGGGTCAATTATCGATCCCCTCCATGAGTCAGGAACCGGCTCTTGTTGTAGTGCATAATTGTATACCTGGGATAACTTTCTTGTCCAGAATTCTACATTTGATTTAAAAAGCGCTTGTAGCAGCCCATTCGTGCCGGGGCCCCACCCTTCCTGCTTTTTGTATAACTTTACGTATTTGATCCTTTGAAACCTGATGAGGAGCCAAAATTGGTGGGTACAGTTATATTCTTTTCTCATTGGATTGCTGTGTAGATATTTCAGAGAGTTTAAAATGATCTGTTTTGAATTTTTCCAAATTTTCTTCAGTAAGATCTGAGCTTGTTACTTAGGATGGTGGTTGATTTAGGCCGTTAATTAATTGGCAAAAATCTCTTGTATTTTTTTTCTTGCAGAGGAATAGGACTTGTGCCCAAAAATGTTGTTTTCGCCTTAATTTTTCTTCCCACACTATCCTTCTGTAGTTTTTATTTATAGCATTAAGGGTCCTGTGGTACTCTTGATTTTCAGAAAATCTTCTTGCTAGTCAATTGCGCTCAGTTTTAAATTACACAGCAGTGTGCCGATATTTTAATTTTTCTTTGTTCATTCGAGTTGGATATGTTACGGCTTAACTTTACATTCCTGGTAATTTGATGATTGCCCATTATTTTTTCAGTGAAATTTGAGCACTTCCCTATTGGGTTTGATAAATCTTTACTAAAACTGTTATTCGCTATAGTTTCTGCTGTATTTTTTATTTTTTACTTGTGTATGTTCTGATCATATCAGCTTCCTGTAGTTGATTGTTGTATGTTTTCCAGGAATAGATGGCGCTTTTTGATGGAAGTGGCTTTGAACCCTAATTTCTATCATCAGTTGTCTGTGATAACTTTTGCTTGTCTTCAGTATTCTGAAAGATGCTACTTGATGTAAAAGCGGAAGAAATTCTAACGTATAATCTAAGATGGAGTTCGAACAGGTGGTGTAGTGGGAACGTTCTGGTCTTGTTGATATCTCCAGTTGAGGATTCGTAATCCAAGGGATTTAATATCTTTAACTTAAAGGAAATAGCTTTTACATCAGTGGATCTTTGGGTTGTGTCTCACGCGATCTGTGTTGGTACTGACTACGTAAAGTCCTGTTGGGTTTTCAGCTTGTCACGGTAAAAATACTTTCATGGATTCATATTGAAGTCCCCTGTTATTAAAACATCTGGAAGCGAACCCTCCTGTGGGCTTTCAAGGATTATTTTCAGCATCTTGTTAATCTTGTTCTTGAGCTGGTGAAATGTAGAGATCTACCAAAAAAGAGGAATTTTTGCATTTTTATGCCACTTTTTGAGTTTTATCGCTAAAATATTTTCATCCTGTGTATTAATCGATTCTATTTAAATTTGTAAGACTACTGCTCAAATATCGCTAGATCTCCCTTTGGGTGACCTGCTTTCTTCATTTTTATTGCTAGAGAATAGACACCTACATAGTCATTACTAGGGAATATTTGTGATGCCCTGGTCTCTTGTAGGCATATTATATGATTATTTTCCAATAGTTGCGTCAAATTTTTGTCCATGGCTTTTGCGTAGAGCGCCATTAATATTCCAAGTGCAAATTGTTAGTGCATCTTTTTTATTAGAAATGTTGAATCCTTTTAGTTTGACCGGCTTTCGAAATTATGAGCCACTCTTCGCATTCAGAGCTTCAGTTAGCCAGCCTATATTTAATGTTATCTTTCCCATTTCGCCTAATGGTGGCTTAATTTTTTGATGTGAGGATAAGATGATTAAAGTACTTCCTACTGGGTTAGCCAGTATTGAATAAGGGTGTCTTTGATTCTCATAATTATTCATCCTTCGTTCAGTGTTTTCCAAGGCAAATGGGCCTGGATAAACCTAAGGGGGACCATTTTGACTTGATTCCCCCAGGACTGTAACTGATCTTTTCCCAGGAGTACCCTTTTTGCCATAGCAGTACATGCCTAAGTGACTATAGGCGATTCTGGAGAGATATTCTCTTGCTTTTCTATAAATTCAATAGAGTCTATATCAGCTGAAGTTATTTCTGTTAGTTGGGGAGCAGCCTGCAAGAGTTTAATGATATTGCCTCTGTTAAAGATATTGTGTCATCTTCTCGACTGATATTTAGGATTAAAAATTATTTTTGATGTAAATTTGCCCTCTGAAAGAAGGATTTTATCTTGGTCATGTGTTGCATCCCTTTTTGGGCATTGTTTTATGCGCGTAGAATTTATATTTAGGATTATTTCAGATTCAGTCTGAATGTTACACATGAAACCCAAGTTTGGTCCTGTTGTCTACTACTCCAGCACCACCGTCCATCTCCATACATTTTTTCCGCTCAATCTCTGTCACCTTTTGTTGTTTTACTTTACCTAACAATTTATTTTTTGTACTATTCTTTATTTGTGAGGATGGCATGTATTGAACATTCTCACTGTCCAGATTTTCATTTATCTCTTTTTTTTAGGTCTTTTTATTTTCTCAAATATTTGGAATGACTTAGCTAATTTTACTGTCATTTTATCACTGTTATTCAACTTTTCATCCTCTTCGATCCTTATACTTGTAGTACCGCACTGGTTTGTTACAGAGAGTCTGAGGGCCAGATGTAGGAAGCCAAATTGCGATCGTAAACGCTGAAATTCGCAGAATTTCAGTGTTTGTGGTCGCAATTTGGCTGTGTGCAATGTAGGTAGGCAAATGCCCTCTCGCAAAATAAGGAATCACAAAAATTGCGATTACTTATTGTGCGCAAGCATTTAGAGAATCACAATTAGCGATTCCCTAAATGCTATGCTAGTAGGCATCGCAAATTGCAAGATTGCCTGAAGGAACCACCAACTTCAAGTTCTTGGTAATTTGCGATTTCCTTTAAAAAAACACTTTTTTGCTTTTTTCAAAATGCCATGTGGCGCACATACATGCCTCTTGGCCAATAGGAATGAATGGGAAGGTATTCCTTGATTGCGAATCTCAATTTGCGATTTGCAATTTGCAATTAAGGAATATTAAGGAATCGCAATTATTTTTGCGATTTCTACATACATTCCATTTTGCGAGTCCTTAATAGCGATTTGGTAAAAGTCGCTATTAAGGACTCTCAAAACTGACTTTACCTACATCTGGCCCTGAGTGACTTTACAGTAAATGCCTTTTGTTTATTTCGTGCTTTACACATCTTTTTCTGTTGTTTCTTAGTTATTTTGAATTCAGATTGTAATAAATTACCAGTTTGAGATTAATTTATTTCCTGGTGTTTTTGTGATGAAAGGGATGATGCAGTGTTCGGATTGAGATTGGCTGCTAAAGTTTCTGTAAAGTAGCTGCTTTAGGCATATGCCTGCTTTGTATGGGGATCTCCTTGTTTATCCTTTTCTTTCTTTTCTTTCATTTACTTTGAGTATGAGAGATTAGCTGTTCGCTGATTTTGTTGCTTGTTCAGGCAAAGGGCTTTCTTGTTCCACAGGGTGATTAAATTTGTTGTTAGGTTTGTTTTTAGCTCTTCTGTCAATGCAGTCATTTGTTCCGGTATTGTAGCCAATTTATTTACCACTGGAGTGCACGTACAATCTATTATGACTGTGGTCGTATATTATTGTGCAAAATCCATCAAATTATTTAATTCAGTCCTTTTCTAGTCATTTCCAAATACTGCTCTTGCCATTATGTTAAGTAAATCAATTCGAAAATTAATTTTCTTTGACTGATAGGCCAGGGTATCCTGTTTTAGCTGAGAATTCCTTAATATAATGTCCCATACTGGAGCTACATTTCTTATTTTCACTGTGGTCTGTTGAAAAGAATAGCCCATTTTGTTTTCTCTTGGGTCCTCTATGTTTTTTCCAAAAAGCAGAGGGACAACCCATGCAGTTTTAGAATTCACATTATGCAGTGCTAGTTTCTCTGATCTTTCGGAAGTTGTTGGTTTTGCTACAGCTGGAGTTATTCTTTTGTTTACTTCAAGTTCAACGTCTATTGGAAGTGGATTTCCATTTGTTCTAAAGCGTGTTGTCAGATCCATATATGTTTGATTGTGTTCTTGCTTATACTGATTAGGTGATATTGGAATCATTGACAAAAGTTCCAGATCACTAACTGGGCCCCATATGGTCTCCTTACTTTCTCCTCGTTTCCATTTTAAGATTTGATCCATTATATCTTCTACAGCAAGTGGGTTAATTTTGGAAGTCTAAAATTAACAATTAACTGTTTTTATCGATATTATGGATCTGATAAGTTGTTCGAATTACTAGGCATAGAAAACAGAATACTACTCGGATTTTTAAAAACTCAAATCAGTGTGGAATTTTTTTAGATCTTTCAAAAATACGAGCCAAAGGTGAAATTAGTGATTGACGTTTGAAGCCTTTTTTTTCATTTTTGTTGCATTATGTGGGATCCTTTCTCTTCCCGACCTCATGACTTGATTTTTGTATTGACAATAGCGATGTGAGTATAGCAGTTTTTGTCTTCCTCGTAGTGACAGTGAAGGTTGCAATTAAGGATATTTTGTGATATATATGAGCTGCTACCTGGCTGCCTCCAGCTGGGATCTGCAGCAGTCTAACAGAGTGTTAATTACCTTCAGTCAGTTTTATTCCAAATTTGTTTCCGATAGTTTCTTTGTCAAAATTTTCAAAAGGGGTATCTTAGTGTCACCTTCTCCCAGGGAGGGGTTATGGGAGGCACAAGCACACCTCCAACTTTTCTGAAATCAGAGATTGCAACCTGTCGTCTGGGCAGAATTTGCATCCATTGTGTCCAATGATAATTGTTTTTTTTTTGGGAACTTCAGCGTAGAGCTTTACACTTCTTGTTGACTTGGGGTCTCTGTCCTGGTAGTTCTTATGGCTTTAATTTGTTTGTTGTTGTTATTGTTTGGTTATTGTTGGCCCTAATAGGGCAGGCAAGCAGGAGGACACCAAAACCCCCCAGCAAGCCGTACCCAGACCTAGCTGTACCACTTTGTTATATTCCATATAGGTACCCTATATAGGAGCACCCTTTCACCTATATCCTTCCCTACATTACATACATAACGGTTCATAGGAACTGACCTTTTACCTAGATACGACACTGCATTCAGAACGCGGGTTTTTCCCTAGTTTGAAACTCATACATTATGCATGAGGCTTCTTGGAAGCACAGCAGGACTGACAGCAGGACGAACATCTCCTGTATAATATCTCTGTATAAAGTTCAGGCCCGACATCATCCTTGAGGCTGACACAGTAACACAGCAAGGTAGGACCACCGGGGAGACCTGTGGGTATATATACATCATGTCTCACTTAGAAAGACAGAGGAGACAGTGTCTTCCCGGCTGACACACTGACCAGAGACGCATAGGTTCCTGCAAGCAGACACTCCAGCTCGCAGTGGTCTAACATCCCTCGCGGGGTGTCAAACTCGAGACCAGGACGGGGTCCCATATTCTCTCATTCTCAGGTAATGGGGTTGACTAGATCCTAGAGGGATTCTTGGCATAACACCTACATAGATGCTAGGTACATTTAGGTACATCTAGTTAGGGAGGCATCGTAGGAGTACGCACTTTTATCATGTGTTTTATATACTTGTATGTATTCATGATTATTGCAAAGTGGTAAAAGTGTACCATCCCTTTACTTTTGTAGTACTGCTAATCATATATCTCTGCCACTGTTTAATGGTTGTTACAGCACATCTATTCTACACTAGAATAACAACTGTTCAATAAATTCTTATTGAAATGCCCAGACTGATTCTTCTGAGTATCTCTGAGAGAAACTAAGTGAGCACGAGTGACTGAGCGAAAGGTAGTATATTGTTTCTACGATTCTGAGGGATCATGGTTGTCATGTTCTGAGGTTGCCAGAAACTATTCTCTGCCCGATAAGAGGATATTCTAGTGGCACTCTAAGCTAGCTGATACATACAGGCTAACATATCCGGTGGAGGTGCACAGAACCAGTTTGCCACCAATCCCACCGTTTGTTATCCAAACGTGCAGATCCTGTATAGGGTATATAGGAACTACACGACATGGCGCTGGCAATGTTGGAATCTGAGTAGTTCAGTTGGGCTATTCTCAGAGACCCCTACTCACAAAACACCAGAGACGTCTGGAGTGGGTGGGCACAAACTCCGCCACAGCTGAGTAGGAGAAAATCCTATTTATTGGCTGTTGGTTAATCAAGCTTGAAGGACACAGTGTTCCTAGAATTGTGCATAAAAACCTTATTTTTGTTCCTTTGAAAACATCTTCCTCTAAAAAATGGCGGAAGGCGAGAATGCAGGGGAAGATGTGCATAATTTGCAACTTGCAGATGAAGAACATGAACATTTAGAAATACAGTCACCCTGAAATTGCTAGAGCATGGGTTATCAACAAGGGGTGGCATAGTAGCTTCGTGATTGAGGCACATGAATCAAACAAAACAGAGGTATTTTATTAATGGGTTACATTCCCAGCAGCAAATGCAAGAACACAGACATTTCACTACTATACAGAAGGAGATGCAGCAGCAGAATATTGTCCGTTTGAGGACATTGCGGTTCTGCTCACGTACCAGGAACACTTATACTGGTTTAAAGGCACCCTGCCCCATATAAGAAGAAAAGTAAGACTCGGCCCACTCGGAGGAGAAGGGGCAACATGGCCGATAGTAGCGGCCTACACAAAACACCCTGACATTGATACAATGCCAGTAGGAGATTTACTCAAACAACATAAACATTTAATTAAAATCTATAGAAATATGACGCAATTCATCATGAGGACATTTACAGTCCAACCAGCAATAGTTGCAACAAATGTAACTCAATCTCAGGGTACAGCAACTAAAATCACACCACAAACTCTATATGCAGTGATGGGCAAAATGCCCACAAAACGCGAACAAATGCCATTCTGGGCAGCTCAGAAAATAACACAGTTAGAAGCAGTATTACCGAATACCACCCCGTATGAATTACACAGAATGCTAACAATCTGCTTTATCATGGGGATAACACCATAAGTAGAGGATTGTACCACTTGGGGTACAGTCTTTGCTGCCATTTATACCAGGACTCATGGTATTCCTTCATTAAAGGTGATACCTGATGTATTAAGACAAATACAAAAGGAGTATGGAGCAGAACCTGCTCTGAACTTAGGGATGAAGTTACTAGGTAACTATGCCCAGGTATCAGCCATAATTAGCTAATATTAAAGGGGAAGCAGCTTTGGTGGCAATCCGCCAACGCCTAAGGGAGTTCAGTGCTTTAGAACAGGAACATGAACTACCACAAATAATTGAAACTGCATATGCAGAATTAGGCTGAGACAGTTTGGGTGGGAAAGCTTTAAAACCACAACTGATGGGCAGTTCTGAAAAGGACACTGCCAAGCAGACCTGCTTCAAATAAAAAGAAGTGGGATAATAAAAAACAACAAACATTTAAAAGAAACAGATCTCAATCCCGAGGTAGATCTCCTTCACAGGAGACCTCCGAAAAGAGGTATAACCTCAGGAACAGGGATAACATTAGGAAACCTGACAGGTGTCAGGATACTGATACACATTCCCCTAGTTTCTTTCAGGGTACATCGAAAAACTCCGAGAGGGAAGGACGGTCATAAAGACAAGAAGAGCGTACAAAGTCCAGAGACAAGCAGCACGCTCAAGATTACACTTCCAAAAAAGAAGAGAAGCCAAAGCAAAAGCCACAGTTCAAAAAGTAGAAGGTTGCAGGTCTAAAGATCAGACATGCCCAGATTTCTGAGGACTCGACTACTGAACGGGGAGTGGGCTCTGACGATGCTAGATAGTGTGGCAAAAGTAACAATAGCTCGCCAGAACCTGATGGAATTTCTGGTGATAGCGGACTTGAATGATTATATCACAGTAGAAACACCCGATACTAGGGTAGATGTCCCACATAAAGTATATGAAATAACGCTCCAGATGGAGGGGGACAAAAGTAGAACAGTGAAAGGTCTCTTTTGGGAGAACCTTACGTTTGGCTACGACATTTTGTTAGCTGAACGAGATTGGCCGCCAGCATTCGGTATGGATTGCCCTAAAGGGGAAACGGTAATTCTACCGGAATTCTCAGACCATATTCCCAGGCACTTGCAACACACATATGCGCAGGAGTGGGTGGTAGCCCAGGCTCCAGCATTATACAAAAACCATGTTGGATGGGATGAAGATTCAACCCATCACATAATTCCTTCAAAAAATACTCCAACTGCACAGAGGCAGTATCCAATAAAGCAAGAAGCTAAAAAACAGGTCAGGGAGATCTTAGATCAACTTGAATACCAAGGGGTGATCGAAAATTGCACCTCATCGATGAACAATCCCTTGTTTTCGGTAATGAAACCGGACAGTTCGTATCGTCTAGTTTTAGATTGTGACTAGGCAGGTCGCTCCCTCTGCCACCGCGCAGACCCCCTGTGTGCCGCTGCTACCGCTTCCGGTGACTGTATTTTTTAGGTGCTGCCTTCTGTTAAATTGTGTGCTCGTTCTTCACCTACTGTGCCCACTGTTATTTCTTTTCCTTTTTGTGCCCGCTATGCCTGTCTCTCCCCCCCGGCCCCCTCTTGCCTTCTGTGACCCTTGTTTTCCCGCCGCTCGCATCCCACACGGCCACGCCCCCTCGCTCCCCATTGGCCACCCCGCTCCCGCCTCCCAGCTGCTCCTCCCTCCCTCTCCCCCTCATATGGAGGCCGCGCAGCGGGCGCGCCGCTGGCATGCTGAAGGCGCGTCTAAGGCAAGCCCGTCTGCGCCCGTCCGCACCCAGCGCCAGGACCCCTGGCCCCCGACGATGCCAGCCCACCCAACTGAGTTACGACACCGCCACTCTCCGCGCACTCAACACCGGCCGGACCCCCGCCTGCAACGGAGCCACCCCGAAACACACCCACGGACCCTTCACCTACCAAGCCTGCAAATTCACCTGCCTCCGGACCTGCACCACACCCGCCAGACCAGGCACCAGCAACAACAACCTCAAGTGTATCCTGCTCAACATCCGCTCCATTCACAAGCACGCCGTAGAACTCTAGAACTTCCTCGACACAACAACGCCGGACGTCGCCTTCCTCACAGAAACCTGGATGAACGCCTCCTCAGCCCCCCGACATCGCCATAGCCATCCCGGATGGCTACAAGATCACCCGGAGGGACCGCGTCAACCAAACCGGAGGAGGCATCGCCATTGTCTACAGAAACACCATCAGCGTCACGACCAACGCCGACGACACCCTCACCTCCGCCGAGCACCTCCAGATACACACCGACCCCAAAACCACCCTCAGAGGCACTCTCATCTACAGACCCCCAGGATCACGCTCACTATTCAGCAAAGCCATTGCAGACTTCATCAGCCCGCTTGCCCTCAACTCCTCAGACTACATCCTTCTAGGGGACCTCAACTTCCACCTGGAAATCAACAATGACAACAACACCACCACCCTGCTAGACAACCTCGCCAACCTCGGACTCAAACAACTAGTGAACCCCCCCACTCACCGAGCCGGCCACACACTTGACCCCGTCTTCTCCTATAGCAACCACATCTCCTTCAGCCACGCCACCGGACCACACTGGACAGATCACAGATGCGTCCAATTCAACTTCAGAAAAACCACGACCTGCCACCACCCGCAACAGGCTCCCCGAAGATACTGGAGCAAGATCACCACCAACCAGCTCACCACCTCCCTGAGCCAAAACCCTCCCGCCAACACTACGGACCCCAACGAAGCAGCCCGTAACCTCACACAGTGGCTCACCAGCTGCGCCGATGCCCTTGCACCACTGAAGAACCCCCCCAGCAGACCCGGCAGCAAGAAAACCTCGTGGTTCACCAACGACCTCAAAGACTCCAAGAAATCCTGCCGTATCCTCGAGAAAGCCTGGCGCCACGACCAGTCAACAGGAAACATGACAGCCCTCAAGAACGCCATCCGCAAACACCACCAGCTGATCCGCACCACCAAAAGGACAGCATTTAGAGAACGACTAGACAACAACACCCACAACAGCAAGGAACTCTTCAGCATCGTTAAAGAGCTCTCCAACCCCAGTGCCAGCAACAACGACATCACGCCCTCGCGTGACCTCTGCGACGCACTCGCCTCATTCTTCCACCACAAAATCGCCGACATACACAACAGCTTCGGCACCCAGACCACACACCCAACCACCGAACCAACGCCCCCCACCACCACCCTCTGTGCATGGACCCCCGTCAGCACTGAAGACACCACCCGCGTGATGAACACCATCCACTCCGGCTCCCCAACCGACCCCTGTCCACACCACATCTTTAACAAGGCAGACTCCATCATCGCACCCCATCTCCGGAACATCATTAACAACTCCTTCACAGCTGCCACCTTCCCGGTGAGCTGGAAGCAGGCGGAGATCAGCGCCCTCCTAAAGAAACCCACTGCGGATCCCACGGACCTCAAGAACTTCTGCCCCATCTCACTCCTCCCTTTCCCCGCCAAAGTCATCGAGAATACCGTCAAAAAGCAACTTACCACCTTCCTCGAGACAAACGGCTCCCTCGACCCTTCACAGTCCGGTTTCCGAGCAAGCCACAGCACCGAGACCGCCCTCATCGCAGCCACCGACGACATCAGGTCCCTGCTCGACAACGGGGAAACTGCTGCCCTCATCCTCCTCGACCTATCGGCCGCATTCAACACAGTCTGCCACCGCACCCTAACAAACCGCCTACACCACGCCGGGATCCAAGGAAAGGCCCTGGAATGGATCACCTCCTTCCTCTCCGACAGAACTCAGAGGTCCTTCCGCTCAGCGGCCACCAAGATCATCTGCGGCGTACCTCAAGGCTCTTCGCTCAGCCCCACCCTCTTCAACGTCTACATGAGCCCCCTCGCAGCCATCGCACGCCAACACAACCTAAACATCATTTCCTATGCCGATGACACCCAGCTGATCCTCTCCCTCACCAACGACCCCACCACCGCCAGAGCCAACCTCCAGGACGGAATGAAAGACGTCGCGGAATGGATGAAGCTCAGCCGGCTGAAACTGAACTCAGACAAAACGGAAGTCCTCATCCTCGGACCATTTCCCTCCGCCTGGGACAACTCCTGGTGGCCCCCTTCCCTGGGCACCGCCCCCAAGCCCACGGACCACGCACGCAACCTGGGTTTCATCCTGGACTCCTCCCTCACTATGACCAAGCAAGTCAACGCCGTCTCGTCATCATGTTTCAACACCCTGCGCATGCTCCGAAAGATCTTCCGGTGGATCCCCATCGAAACGAGAAAGACGGTCACCCAGGCCCTCGTCACCAGCCGACTGGACTATGGGAACGCCCTCTACGCTGGAACCACAGCCAAACTAAAGAAAAGACTCCAGCGCATACAGAACGCTTCTGCACGACTCATCCTGGACATCCCTCGACACAGCCACATCTCTGCCCACCTGAGAGACCTGCACTGGCTCACCGTCAGCAAAAGGATCACGTTCAGGCTCCTCACCCACGCTCACAAGGCTCTCCACGACACGGGCCCCATATACCTCAACAGCCGCCTCGCGTTCTACACACCCACCCGACAGCTCCGATCCACCAGCCTCGCCCTCGCCACCGTCCCACGGATCCGCAGAACCACCACCAGAGGAAGATCCTTCTCCTACCTGGCTGCCAAGACGTGGAACTCCCTCCCCACCCACCTCCGACTGACCCAGGACCATCTCTCCTTCAGGAAGCAACTTAAGACCTGGCTCTTCGAGCAGTAGCAGCACCCCCCCCCCCCCTCTCCCAGCGCCTTGAGACCCCTGCGGGTGAGTAGCGCGCTCTATAAAAGCGAATGATTGATTGCTTGATTGATAGATTACAGACATTTAAACACTTGCACCAAGACATTTGCAGTCCAAAATGCACACAGTGCCGCATTAATGAATAACATTCTGCGGCAAAAAATATAAAACAACACTTGATATCTCAAATGGATTGTTCTGCCAATATAGCGCCCGACAGCAGGTATCTAACAGCATTCTCAGTGCTAGGGTCCCAGCGGCAATTTAGTTGACTCCTTCAGGGGTATAAGAACAGCCGGGTTGTTTTCAGCCAGAGTATCTGAGTTACTTTAAAAAGTGGATGAAGAGGCATTGTCCTATGTGGATGATATTTATCTGACAGACAATGACCTAGAGGAACCCTTGAACAGAGTGAATACCATAATTTTGGGATTTGCATCTGAGGGCATTAAATGGAGCTTTAAAAAATCAAAAATTGCCCACCTCAGTGTCCTGTTTTTAGGATATGAGCTTATGACCTTTCAAGTGAAGGGAAAAGCCTGCCCGCCAATTTTTTTAGAAAAATGCGCGCTGCTCCATCCTCCATAATCATTACAAAAATGTACAATCAATCCTGAGATTCCTAAATTTTGGTAGAACTTACATTTTAGATTACGCAGAAAGAGTAAGACCTTTCTACGACTTCAAAACACTTACGACCCGCATAAACGTACGCAACTTGGTGATCCGTATAATTGCGGGTCAATCCCGGTACACCTATCTAACATATAACGAAGGTGAAACAGTACCAATTGCATACAAATCACATTTGTACACAAATGCTGAGATGCGTGTCGCATCTACAGAAAAGATTCTGTCAGTAGTACAGACTGCTGTAGTGAGAGAAAGAGCACTCGCTCAGGGGAAACGAATAATAGAAGTGACTCCTGTCCCAGCCTTAGAGACTGCAACAAAGGCAAGCGTTCCTACCGCTCAAGCCTAACATCCGAGAGGGATGCAATGGGCTAATTCTCTCACTGCAACAGATGTAGACTACAGGTACGACCCAAATTTAAAGACGTAAGCATTTCTGCAATACGAACAAGAATATACTCTACCAAACGAATTAATGCCTCTAGATCAGTATGAAGATATAATTTACACTGACGGATCTGCTCAACCGGCCATAGGGAGTAGGCAACAATATAGCGCGGCATGTGCAATCGTTAAAGGTCGCATGCGGGATGGAAAGTTCCGTCCGAGTTGCACTAAAACGCAATCTCTAGGACACTGCACTGCACAGTTGGCAGAGTTTTTTTTTTTTTTTTTTTTTTTTTTTTAAAGTTTTTATTGAAATTAGACAAATCAAATAATACAGAGTTTGCGGCTGTGTGATCCACAAATAACAAATCAGTAGTAGCAGTGTGACATTTCCGGTCCGTAGATAAACAATACCACATCATGAATGCAACCGACAACAAGACCCCATCTACCAATCCATCATCAACACTTGCCCGGACCTGAACCAGGGGGATCCCTGACCCGTGAGCTGTCTCCAGGGTACCAAAGACGTCCCCCTCCCCCGCCCTCATTTCTAACCTGGGAAAACGCCACGCGGTGTACAGTACCTGACCCCAGGCGCTTAATATCCCTGCGTCGACACCCCAGCAGGACCCCTACATCTGCGTAATAGTGGGTTGGTGCGACCTACCCCACTCCAGTGGGAGCTATTCCAGGATGCGGGGATGGTGGGGTCGAGCCAGGCAAGCCTGCAATGTATGTTTTATAAGGGCCCCAGATGTCCCTAGGCCGCGCTATCGTTGGGAGGAGACTAGAGTAGATCTCGCTATTCGTGCTGCAGAAAGCCATGGCTGTAAGCCATGTCTTGGACGTGGGAGCTGTCTTCCTCCCCCAGTGCTTTGCTATCTCCCGCTTGGCCAGAAGAAGCCCCAGCGGGGCCAGTTTATGGACATTCTTTGGGAAATTGACCGTATAACCCAACAGTGCGACCTCAGGAGTGGGAATGAGTGTAAGCCCTAGCATCTCTTCTAGGATCTTGTGAACCTGAGCCCAGAATGTCTGCAGTCTCGGACACGTCCAGGCCATGTGTGCAAAATCGGCATGTGGTGCAGCGCATTTCCAGCAGGCGTGCGGCCGCGCGGGATCAATGGCATGGAGTCTAACCGGGGTCATATACCAACGGCGCAGGAATTTATAATGTAGGAGTTTGTGACGGCTATTCAATGACACTGTGTCGGTGACCTTGCAACATGCCGTCCATTGTTCGTCCGTGATAGGCCTACCAAGGTCTGTCCCCCACTCCTCCCGCGCACGATCATCCGCACAGGGGACCCGCGCCGCGCATGCCCTGTACAGCTTGGAAACAATATGTGCCCCCGTATCGGCGTCAATCAGGATGGTGAGAGGTTCAAGGGAGGCCGGCTCGAGGGGGAATCCCTGAATCTCCGCCCGGGCGGCGCAATAGAGCCGGCGAAGAACGAACCGGTCCATGAATGTAGCGTCACTTAATCGCGCGTCCTCTGACGCCGAGAAAATGTGCCCACCCGGGTACAAGTCCCCGATCCTGGTGAGGTCAAATTTCGTCAACGTACGTCGCACTAGTGCTTCATCCGTGCCGGGTAACAGCCCAGGGTTGGGTATCGGGAGAGAAGACGAATATAGTTGAGGCTGAGCCAGATAGCGCGAGAGCCTGCTCCATGCCCAGCTGGTGGTAGACACAGTTTGAATGTCCTTTGGGTCCCTGGGGACACCTCTGGGCAACACCGTCGACAGGCGACCCGGGAGGACAAAGTCCGCCTCTGGGCGAAGGAATGGGATCCGAGCATCAGGGTGATACCAGGCATAGGCATGTGCACACTGAGCGACTAGATAGTATAAATATAAATCCGGCACTCCAAGGCCACCACGATCCTGTGGGAGTATGAGGGTCGCCCAGCGGATCCGGGGGTGTTTCCCGCCCCAGACCAGTCTAATCATGAGGGACCGCAGTGTGGAGAAGAAGGCCCGGGTCAGAGGGATAGGGATGTTATTGAAAAGATACAAGAATTTGGGGAGCACTATCATTTTAAGAATAGCTATCCTGGCGGACATAGAGAGCGGGAGCCGCAACCACCCATCCACCTGAGTCTCCAGCCGCGCAATCGCGCGGCCATAGTTGAGGCGGATGATTTCGTCCGTGTTCAAATGTATTTGTATGCCCAAGTACCGCACCGAGTCTGAGCACCACTCAAGAGGGAACTCACAGTGCCATGGGGAGGTGCCGATAGTCAGTGGGAAGATGATGGACTTATGCCAGTTTATGCCCAGGCCCGAATGGCTACCGAAACGAAGGATCTCATGTATCAAGGGGGCCAGGTTGGCCTGCGGCTCCCTGACATACAGGATTGTGTCATCGGCATACAGAGAGGCCAGCAATGGGCCCGTCCGAAACTGGAGACCCCTGTGGAGGTGCCGCTCTTGGAAATGCCGAATCAAGGGGTCCATAGCCAAAATGAACAAGAGCGGTGAAAGCGGGCAACCCTGCCGCGTACCGCGCGTGAGTGAGAATGGGCGAGATAGCGTGCCGTTGAGACGCAAACGGGCCGTAGGGCGGCTATAAAGGAGTCTGACGGTCGCCAGGAAGTTCGTGGGCATGCCCATGCGCTCCATGACGGAAAGAAAGAAAGGCCACTCCAGAGAATCGAACGCTTTTTCGGTGTCTAGGAGGATCGCTGCAGCCGGAGTGGTCGGGTTAATTCTGTGCAGAACCGTGAAGAGCGTACGCAAATTCAGCGACGTCGAGCGGCGGGGGACAAAGCCGGACTGTGCGGGCGATATAATGAATTCCATCAGCTGGGAAAGCCTGTTGGCCACTATTTTGGCCAAGATCTTATAGTCTGTGTTTAAGAGGGAGAGGGGCCTGTACGACCCACACAATGTCGGGTCCTTATTCGGCTTCGGGAGCAGCACAATGACCGCCTCACTAAGAGTTGACGGGAGGGAGCCACGCTCCAAGGCCTCCGCATACACCTCTATTAGCTTGGGCGCCAACAGGTCCGAAAAGGCCTTGTAGAAGTCAGCGGAGAAGCCATCAAGGCCCGGGGCCGAAGAGCCCCGGAGCACTTTGATCGCCCCCCGCACCTCCGTCACCGTTATAGGTTCCGCCATGAACTCCTGCATGCCCCTATCCAGGAACACAAGAACGATTTCCGATAAATAGGCCGCACGCGCGGCCGCGGAGTCACCTAACTTGGTGGTGTATAGATCTGTGTAGTAGGCCAGGAACTCGTCCCGGATCTCAGCGGGCGTTGTGCGGAGCTCCCCGTCCGTGCCCCGCACCTCGGCGATAAGGGACTTGCTGTATGGTGGTCGCAAGGCCTGCGCTAGCGTGCGCCCTGGTCTGTCCCCCTCTCCATACCTACGCGCAACCTGGTACTTCCCCAGATACAGGATCTCCCTGTCCGCGGCCTCCCAGAAGTCAGATAACAGTCGTAAGCGCCTGGTAAATACCTCGTCAGCGGGTGCCTGCAGCGCCTCAGTGTCTAGCGCGTCTAGCTGTATCTCCAGTTGTGTTATTGTGGCGCGCAATACTTTCAGGACCCCCGCGTGCTTAGCAATGCAGACCCCTCTGATGTATGCCTTGAACCCATCCCAAAGCACTGCCCATGAGTCCACCGAGCCAGTATTTATGGTGAAGTAGTCCTCTATCGCCTCGGAAACCTCGTGCACAAAAAGGTCATCAAGCAGCGCCCTCCCAGGGAAGCGCCACTGCCGCTCAAACCCCTCAGGTCGAGGAACGTCTAAGCCAAGCAGGACTGGAGAGTGGTCCGAGTACGTTCTCGGGAACGTCCTCAACGCGCGGAACCAAGGGGACAGGCCCGGGGAGAGGAGCCAGTAGTCAATTCTGGTCCAAGTGTTGTGCTGCCCTGAAAAGTGTGTGTAGTCAGTAGTGTTTGGGTGTCGCCTGCGCCATATATCCGTCAACGAGAATCGACGGCAAATGTCCAGGAATGCGCGCCTTGCCCTAGGCTTAGAGTCTGTGGCCCCAGAGGTGCTATCCAGCCCCACATCCAGTAACATGTTTAGGTCGCCGCCCAGCAAAACGCCAGCCGGCGCTAGGGTTACCAGTTGGGCCGCAAGCGCATTGAAAAAATCCGGGGAATCAGTGTTGGGGGCATATACACAGACAAGAGTAACAACATGGCCCATCAAGACCCCCTGTACAATACAGTAGCGCCCCTCCCTGTCCCCCAGAAACGTCTGGCACTGAAACGGGACTCTCTTATGGATCAGCACCGCAGTGCCTCTGGCGTAATTACTGTAATTAGCGAAGTATCGGTGAGAGCCCCAGGAAGCCGCAAAGCGGGAGGGCGTGGGGCCATGCAGATGAGTCTCTCGGAGAAAAGCAATGTCCACCTGATGCCGATTTATGTAATGCAGTACTTGTTTGCATTTACTCCGGTTGTTCAGGCCCCGGACATTCCAAGTCATTAACGATAGATTGAAAGGAGCTTCATTCAAACCTATGTGGGCCATTGATGCCAGTCAGCAAGTGATGGGAGCAGCAAAATCGGAATGTCACTGTGTATCAATAAAGTTCGTTCACACATAGCCGTAGTAGAAGAATCAAAATTGCGTACCCCAACCCCCCTCCCCCCGCCCAGCCAAACCACGCAAACGTGAGGCAATCCCAATTCTGGAAAAAAAGAAGAACATAGCTCTAGGCAGGAATACCCAGTGTAACCAAACAGCAAAACATAGAGCATCGCAACAGAAAACGATCCCAGCGGTTTCAACCAAAGGGGGGTGACAACGATCCGCAATCAACCCAGCGCTGCAGCACAAATATACTCCA
This sequence comes from Triturus cristatus, assembly GCF_964204655.1. Taxonomy (NCBI): domain Eukaryota; kingdom Metazoa; phylum Chordata; class Amphibia; order Caudata; family Salamandridae; genus Triturus; species Triturus cristatus. The sequence goes on along the minus strand of NC_140595.1, from coordinate 454,947,513 downwards.
AATGTTAATACGTCCTCAAATAACCAAAGTCAAAACAGTGCAAAGTTCAGTAACGGGCGCAGTCTCAGCCGACACCTGAGGATAAGAACAGGTCCTGGCTGCCCGCAGACCCACTACCAGGGGGAGAGCGTCCACCCTCATCTCCCCCCGGCGGGCCCCTGCGCGGCTTGTAGGTACGGCAAAACTCCTGCACCGCAGCGGGATTGTCAAATAGCCGAGCTCGGCCATCAACCTCGACCCGGAGCCGGGCCGGATAGAGCATGCCATATTTAAGGCCCAGGTTCCGGAGCGCCGCCTTCACCCCCGCATACTTACGCCTGGCCTCCTGGACCATGGCGGTGAAGTCTGGGTAGAATGAAAGTCTTGAGCCTTGCCAAGTAATCTCGCCCTTCTCTCTGGCAAGCCGCAAGGCCGTGTCACGGTCTCGGAAGTTCATAATGCGGGCAATCAGGGGGCGAGGCGGGAGCCCCGGGTTAGGTCTCGGCCCCAGGGAGCGGTGGGCACGTTCCACCACGAAGCCAGGAGTGAAGGAGTCTCTCCCAAAGATATCAGCCAACAGTTGTTCCACAAAAACATCCAGCCTGCCCGTGGCCGTGGACTCCGGAACCCCAATAATCCGTACATTGTTGCGCCGACTGCGCGATTCCAAATCTTCGTTTTTGCTGGCCACTTCCTTCAGTATGCGCTCCAATCTGTCCACCCTTCTGATCTCCTGCACCGATTTATCCTCCACTGCCGAGATCCGGGCCTCAGCCTCTCCCAAACGCTTGTCATGGGCCTGGATTTTGGCCCCCATAGTTTCCAGCGTCTTATTTAGGGCGTCAAAGCGTCCATCCAGGGCCCTGAAGCCGGCACGCATCGCCTGTAGCCAGTCCGGGGCCGGAGCCTGGGTCGTCGAGCCGCCGGTCGCCCCACCAGCCGGGTCCGGCATGTCAGGGGGGTTATCCGCGGGCTGCTCCGACAGTTTCTCGAACTGCAGCGTTTTCTGTTTGGGGTCCTTGCGACCCATTCTCGCAACCGCCAGACGTGTAGAGAGCAAGGGCGATGGTGCGATGGAGCGTCCGGCTAATCCTTAGCCAATCTGGTCTGGAGCACTGATGATGGTGAGCCCACCGGGCACCGGACAGATCACGACCTCACTGTGCAGCAGGCAAGAGCCACGACTCCGTGTAGTCAGCAGGGCCCCAATGGAACATCAAGTGCGCCATCGCGATGTGTTCAGCAGCCACGACTCGGCGCCGCCGGGAGGGGCAAGGGAGGAACGCACCAACCAGCCGCGGAGCACATGGCGCAACCCGAGAGGGCCCAAGTAGCGAGGCAGAGACAACCCGGGTGTCGGGCCCAGCGCAGGGCCCCAACCGCCCCCCCCCCACCGCCAGCAGGCCGTCCCGCCACCCCTCCCAGGCTCCCCGACCAGATTAGCCCGGGGCACCAGGGAGGAGACAACGAGCGAGGCCGCGGCCGGAGCGCAGGGCCAAAGCCGTGCGCCCGGTCGTCCCCCGGTCCGCAACGGCGTAGGGAGAAAGAAGCGGCCCCCCGCCAGCCAGCACCACGGTGCTCAATGCCCCCCCCTCCGAGCCCCCGGGTACCTGTCTCTCGGCCGGCCGCTCTCCTCGCACCTGAGTCCCCCATTCCCGGATCAGCCCGCCATCTTGGGCCTCAGGATGGTGTGCTCATCTCCGGGCGCCCCCGTGGTCCGGGGGGTCCGCTCTGCATCCCAGCGCACTCCGGGGTCTTAGTAGGGTCAGCGGCAGCGTCTGGTGTCCCGCGCCCGCATCAGGAGGGCGAGGAAAGCAGGGTTTGCGCCGGGTCGATGGCGGAGCTTCAACGCCGTGCGGCCATCTTAGCCCGCGGCTTGGCCACGCCCCCTCCACAGTTGGCAGAGTTAAAAGCCTTGATACTGGTATTTGTGAATACGGATAGAGAAATTCCCACACTAATTGTGTGCAATTCCTTTTACTGTGTGCAGTCATATAATGAATACTTTGTACAGAAGTTGGTCGCACACTGCTCGTCACACCAGCAAGTTGCCCCAAAGGACTGTGGTAAATGTAGTGGCGACGGCGGGTACGCCTATGCCACGATGTGTGAGGAGAACAGTATGTGTTGCATTTAGCCATCCCTGGACACGTGTTTCGAGGTAGTTGCCTCTCGTCAGCAGGGAGCAGGACAGTGTAAAGGGGTGCCGTGTGGACTGCCAAAATGTAATTAAAAACTTGCTGGTGTGACGAGCAGTGTGCGACCAACTTTTGCATAATTTATTACGGCTCCCTTGAGCCAACGGGCTGACGAGCCTTGGATCTGCACCTGCGCGCCATGAGAGGTACTTGACCTGTTTTAATTACATTTTGGCAGTCCACACGGCACCCCTTCACACTGACCTGCTCCCTGCTGACGAGAGGCAACTACCTCGAAACACGTGTCCAGGGATGGCTAACGCAACACATACTGTTCTTTTTACACATCGTGGCATAGGCGTACCCGCCGTCGCCACTACATTTACCACAGTCCTTTTGGGCAACTTGCTGGTGTGACGAGCAGTGTGCGACCAACTTTTGCATAATTTATTACGGCTCCCTTGAGCCAACGGGCTGACGAGCCTTGGATCTGCACCTGCGCGCCATGAGAGGTACTTGACCTGTTTTAATTACATTTTGGCAGTCCACACGGCACCCCTTCACACTGACCTGCTCCCTGCTGACGAGAGGCAACTACCTCGAAACACGTGTCCAGGGATGGCTAACGCAACACATACTGTTCTTTTTACACATCGTGGCATAGGCGTACCCGCCGTCGCCACTACATTTACCACAGTCCTTTGGGGCAACTTGCTGGTGTGACGAGCAGTGTGCGACCAACTTTTGCATAATATAATGAATACTTGCAATACTGAATTCAAAACGGGTTAAAAGATGCTAAAGGTGGCACAAGTAAGCACAATATGCTATGGGAACAGGTAGTGGAGTTGAAAACCAAACTACCAAGGGTTCACGTGATACATACACTGAGTCATCAGCGTGATGGCGTTCACATTGAAGGGAATTCATTGGCTGATGAAGCCGCAAAGGGGGCTGTATGCACAGCTTCCGTACCTGCAATCACTCGTTCTAAAACGAGAATAGACGGTGAGATTATAGTGGCTGTTATTGCTTCATGAAAAAACAGCGGTGCAGTTCCAAAAAGATTTCCACTCAAGTACTTCTACAAGTTAGATGCCACTAACATTCCATTTGCTCAGATTCCTGGAGTGGGGGATAGAGTAATTCCAAATGCTGAGATGCACGTCGCATCTACAGAAAAGATTCTGTCAGTAGTACAGACTGCTGTAGTGAGAGAAAGAGCACTCGCTCAGGGGAAACGAATAATAGAAGTGACTCCGGTCCCAGCCTTAGAGACTGCAACAAAGGCAAGCGTTCCTACCGCTCAAGCCTAACATCCGAGAGGGATGCAATGGGCTAATTCTCTCACTGCAACAGATGTAGACTACAGGTACGACCCAAATTTAAAGACGTAAGCATTTCTGCAATACGAACAAGAATATACTCTACCAAACTAATTAATGCCTCTAGATCAGTATGAAGATATAATTTACACTGACGGATCTGCTCAACCGGCCATAGGGAGTAGGCAACAATATAGCGCGGCATGTGCAATCGTTAAAGGTCGCATGCGGGATGGAAAGTTCCATCCGAGTTGCACTAAAACGCAATCTCTAGGAGACTGCACTGCACAGTTGGCAGAGTTAAAAGCCTAGATACTGGTATTTGTGAATACGGATAGAGAAATTCCCACACTAATTGTGTGCAATTCCTTTTACTGTGTGCAGTCATATAATGAATACTTGCAATACTGAATTCAAAACGGGTTAAAAGATGCTAAAGGTGGCACAAGTAAGCACAATATGCTATGGGAACAGGTAGTGGAGTTGAAAACCGAACTACCAAGGGTTCACGTGATACATACACTGAGTCATCAGCGTGATGGCGTTCACATTGAAGGGAATTCATTGGCTGATGAAGCCGCAAAGGGGGCTGTATGCACAGCTTCCGTACCTGCAATCACTCGTTCTAAAATGAGAATAGATGGTGAGATTATAGTGGCTGTTATTGCTTCATGAAAAAACAGCGGTGCAGTTCCAAAAAGATTTCCACTCAAGTACTTCTACAAGTTAGATGCCACTAACATTCCATTTGCTCAGATTCCTGGAGTGGGGGATAGAGTAATTCCAAATATGGATCGTAGATTAGGTTTAATTCTAGCAGCACACGAGTGTATAGGTTCTGCACATGCAGGAGTTACACCGACAATTTCTTTATTGAAACAATGCTATTGGTGGCCTGGATTAACAAAGCAGACTAAAGACTATGTCTTGAAATGCGACACCTGGCAGCAGATAAAAGGTTCCACCGTAACACGCCTAGCGCAGACACCTGTTAATATCTGACAAACAACTAGTGTGTGTCTACTTGGACCACTGCGGCCCCTTAAAAAGAGATGGGGCTTACAAATATATCATGGTTGCAGTGGATTCCTGCTCAAGATTCCTATGGGTGTGGCCCCAGCGCTCGGCTGATGCTCAAACTGTTATAAAAGATTTGCGAGTCTTCATAGGGACATACGCAATTGGCCCATTACGTTCTGACCAGGGCCCTGTGTTTAGCTCTCGGGCTTACAAGGAGGCCATGCGAGGATTGAGTGTAGCATTGCGGTACTCCTCTCCATACCATCCCAAGGGAAATTCGGTCGTGGAGAGGAAAAACCGAGACTTAAAGCAGTCTTTAATAGCTAGAGTATTAGGCATGGGTGAGAGCTGGGTAAAACCTCTCTATGGAGTGTAGCGGGCTCTGAACAATAGGCCAAGAATTTCTCTGGGGGGAGTCATTCCATATGAGGTCCTATTTGGGACAAGAATGTGGGTACCTGATCTTGATTGTGAAGGCGCAGTGGCGGATGAAAAAACTTTTGACATTCATGATCGTTTGGCTGTTTTACAGGATCTAAATGAATCCAGGACACAAAAAAGTGATTTGTCCACTTGAAGCGGACCACCACTGGGGAAGTCAAAACAGTCACGGCAAGACCTGCCTGGATCCCAATAGTCGGGGTCTGGTCAGAGAGAAGATAGTGGACAAGAAAGAATTTGGGCCATCCGAAAGAAAACCTGTGCAGGTCCTAGCAGTGAAAGGAACAAGAACTGTACTTCTACAGCCTCTTGCCGGAAAAAAGGAGGAAAGATTTGTCTCAATTGACCTAATCAAACCACACTATGTGGCCAATGCTGAGTAGCAGGCCACGTGGACTCCAAAGTAGCAGACACCGTCCTCTCGCTACAATTCAAGAAGTTCAAACAGAAACATCACGTTCGAAGAGTCCCCTGTAAAGAATGAAGGACTATGGAACAATGCTCTGGAACTCGTTCCCCTTGAACCGGAGCCAGAAGTTCAACTTCAAAATCAAACTCAATATGAAAAACAAATTACTATTCAAGCAAATACAGATGTCTACATCAACATGCCTCAACAAGAACGAGCAACAATTTCTACAAATCCTGATGTGATACCAACAATTGATCGAACTGCTGCTGGCTACTTCATAAACTTTGATACCTTTTCTTTGGATCCAAGTGAACCTGAAACGATGCCAGCCAAAAATCACGCAAGCCGCAAGTTAAAGACTTTCTGAACTTTCTTAAAAAGACTTACCTGGTATCACCATGGGTAGAACTATGGGTAATTTCCGGGATACTTTTCTTTCTTTTCTGGTTAGGCTTAGTGACAGTTTTTAGCATGCTTGTTAGTGGAAAATACCTTCGACAAAGCTCTGAAGCCCAAAAGGTGAATTTAATTTTGAAACCACATCAATCATCTCATCGAGAACAAAGAGACTTGTCATCAGTGAACATTCCTATACTGGATGGTATAGTTTGGGACAGGGTTGATTTCAACATATTTGGCCCAAATGAAATTTTTAAAATTCCAAACTTATTTAAAATATTGTTGAGTGATATCATTACCTCAAGTACATTTTCCAATGAGTGGGATTATGAAACTGTAAATAACATGTTTCTGATTTAGAAAAATCAGCTGCATTTTCTGATAGTGAAACATTGGAAAACACACCAGATTTTGAAATGATGTATTGTTTTCAACATTATGGTAATAACTTTTTGCATAAATCTGCTAATCCTAGAAATGTGTTCACATACCACCAGTGGGAACATTGTCCAACACCGCCAAAAGGCAGTTCAAAAACATGTACACAAAAGTTTCTGTATTTTTCAGGCTTTAATATGTCTAACCCAGCCTTATATTATTATAAGGTTGCATCAACATCAGCACAGAAAAATGTTAACAAACACCAAACAGATCTACTCTGCATCCTTTATTGACCAGTTGTCTGAACAAGGTTACGACTTATGGAAAGACACCATAGACTTAAAATGAGTCTGGGGTACTAGAGAATGGCAAGTACATGGAAAGGAAGCTTTGTTTGGAGCATGCCTTATCCCTCAACATGTGGCAAAAGTAGCTTAACACAACTCTTCACATCGCAGTCCATTTGCGGGAAAATAACACTGTGTTAATGTGGTTTTCTCAACACAGCGGCACCATGCGATAGACCCACCACGTGTGAAATGACCACGTTGAAACCAACGCGACGCCGCAAAAATGTGAAACACGAACACAAAAAAAGCTGCGATGAAGCTAATCGCGATACAAAAATCAGCGATAACCAGCAATAGGCCTACAAGTCCCACGCGTCATGCGGGAAAAGACACCATAAAAGCAGAGTACAAAAACGGTGAGATGACAATGTGCGAGCACAACCCCACATCCGTGATGTAGGACAAATAACCATTGTTCCGCATCACATAGGCATCTCCACACAGTCACAATGTTCATTGACATGCAGTCTGCATGTAAACTGCGCCAATGCAGACACATGCATGGAAAACACAGTGAAACCGCATCTCCCCTTCACATTGCAGAGGGACAAACAACCCCCCTGCACACAAATGTGTCATTGCCATGATCAATCAACAATGACAGCGTGGACAAATGTAGGGGCAGTGACTCCCGCTTACCTACATGTTGCCCATGTCGTGGGACTTGAGTCACAGGGGGCATCCCTGCATCATGGTGGTACATAACTGACCCCAAAAGGAGCCCTGTTGTCACCTGTAGGTCACAAATGGCAGCCAAAATGGAATGATCTTGAACACATGTGAAACGCCGAAGAGTGGGATACCCTCCTAACTGTGACACATAGAACTGGCAGTTCGAATACGTGACCCACCATCCATCCATTAACACGTCATAAAATCGTCATCAACACATGTCACACTCACACCTGTCTGAGTGATGTGCCCGAACAGATGAGTGACATCCACTTAGGGAATGTTATTTTGGAATGCATTTATTTGCACATGCTGTGCCTGTGGTTATCCTGTACTGTCCCATGAGTGCCAAGGACTGTCACAATGTGACGTGTTCATCAGAAGAAATTTGCAATGATGGTGTACCTGCGGGCAATTCCTGCTGTGGCTGCAGTGGGGTGTGGTCAACATGCCTCATCTTCATCATCATCGTCCGGTGCCTCTGGAACTGGTATCCATGGTGCCTTGCTGCGTACACATATGTTGTGCAACACTCAACATGAAATGAAATGAAAAGACAATTTATTGAGCGCGATAGCTACCGTTAGGCGTCCTAGCGCTGCAGACAACACGTGCAGGGAAAACAGTTGAAGCTATACAGGTTTACTAAAAAGAAGAGTTTTTAGAAGCTTGCGAAATGGGAGCAAATTAGGTTCTGAACGCAGGTGCAGGGGGAGAGAGTTCCAGAGTTTGACTACGTTATAGGCAAAAGAGCGGCCACCACATCTGGTTCTTTTTATCCTGGGTACTCTGGCGAGGAGAGAGGATGCTGATCTAAGCTGTCTGTTAGGATGTTAGGGGGTAATAGGCGATTGGTTGATAGCAGGGCCTGTCTTCCAGAAGGCCCTGTGAGCAATACAGAGAGCCTTAAATCCGATTCTCTCCCGGACTGGGAGTCAGTGAAGGTTTTTCAGACCAGGATTGATTGGGAGTCGACGACGAATCTGAAGGAGTGTTCGGGCTGCGCAGTTTTGGATGACCTGGAGCTTGCGCTGAGTTGATTGAGGGGCTCCTAGATAGAGGGCATTCCCAAAATCCAGGCGTGTCAGAATGAGGCCCTGGACCATAATCTGTCTCGCCTGGAATGGAAGTAGGGGAAGAATCTTCCGGAGTAGTCTCAGTAGACCATAGCAGGTGGCTGCAAGTTTAGCTGCTTGATGGTTAAAGCTGAGGGTGTTATCCAGCCAGATGCCCAGGCTCTTGAGCGTGTCCTTTGGTACTGGGGCAGGACCAAGGCAAGGGGGCCACAGTGACTTCATAATGTGCTTGGGTGCATTACCCAAGAGCATAAAGTCCGTTTTGTCTCAGTTCAACTTTAAACAGGACAGTGTCATCCATTTAACCACCTCCTCCAGGCATCCACTCAGGTTGTTATGGGCGGTGTTATGCTGGTTAAGGGCCACCACTAGCTGAGTGTCGTCAGCGTAAGTGATGATTTTTATGCCGAAAGGACGGACAATCTCAGCTAGGGGGCTCATATATATGTTAAACAACGTGGGGCTCAGGGAGGAGCCCTGAGGCACACCGCAACTGAGTGGCATGCTGGGAGAGGTGGTTTTGCCCTCAAAAACCTTGAAGGAACGGTCCGCCAGGAATAATTTAAACCATTTAATGGCATTTCCTGAGACTCCCAAGTTAATGAGTCGGTGTGTTAGTATGTCATGATTTACAGTGTCAAATGCAGCACTTAAGTCAAGGAGAATGATTGCTGCTGCGCCTCCTTGATCCAGGATCTTCCTGGCTTCCTCAGTTACCGCAAGGAGTGCTGTTTTTGGTCCCATGCATGGGACAGAAACCTGTCTGGGAAAGATCGAGCAAATGATTGTTCTCTAGGAACTCTGTCAATATGGTGTTGACATATTTCTCCAAGACCTTGCTCAGCCATGGTAACAAGGAGATTGGCCGGTAATTACTGGGGTTGTCTTGATCCAGGTTAGATTGTTTCAAGAGGGCCTTAACCATGGTGCGTTTCCAGGGGTGAGGGTCTAGCCCGAGGACAAGGAGGCATTGAGCACGATCATCTTGCACACAATGTCTGGGCTGTACAGGAGCCTTCCACCTGTGATGTCCAGGCACCTGAAACGTGACTTCAACACACCAAATGTGCATTCCACCATGCCCCTGGTGCGTTTGTGGGCGGCATTGTACTGCCTCTGGGCCTGTGTGTTCAGGGCTCGGAGGGGTGTCATCATTCAAGTGCAGAGTGCATATCCTTAGTCACCTTTGATAGTGCAGAGAGATATGAGTCAATAGTTGGTCCTGCATGATGTGCTGGCCGGCTCACTGGTTCATTGGTGTGTGATATGTTTGATCTTGTGATTCCTGTATGACATGTACTGCTTGTTGCAAATGAGCAGCATCAATGTGTATTACGTAGTCTCACTGCTGCTCCTCCCTATCCCCGAGCCTATTCACTAGTATGCGCAGCAGGGTTGCATCACTTGCACCCGTACTGCACACCAATGTCATGCCCGTCTGCGCATGTTCACAAGCCTGACAATGACACAGTGATGTTGTGCGCTGAAGGTGGGTTGCCACATGTATGTAGGCCTATGGTAAGGACAGAGCGGACACAGATGTAGAGGTCATGCCTGGCTGAAATCGCCCTGCGGTTGAGGGTAGACCTTTGGCCTATGCTATGGAAATAGCGACACACACAGAAGTTGGCATGTATGATCCCGGTCCCCGGGCGGGTTTGCTCACCCTCATGTACCCCTCGGCTGAGGCTGCAATCCGTGGGCATGCTACATGGCAACATTGCACATTGCGTGACGGCTGGCGCAGACACTACACCAGAGACACACGCATCAGTCACCTCCTTGTTAAGGCCAAAACTCAACCACGCCCAGAGCCACGTGTCGAATGACCACACCCCTACACCGCACTGCCGTACGCCGGTCCACTCACTTACGCTCACATGGGGGTCCAGCACAGCTATATGTCCCAGGTCTACTCCACTGCCTGAGGTGACAAGGTTGTGTACGCTGTACACAGCACAATGTGATGTGGTATGGCCCAGGGCCCTCATGCATACACAATGACCACACGGACACACTGAGAGAATTTGTGGAACTGGCTACGGGCAAGTGCGCCCGGTCCCTTTTATTGCCAGGGTCACACGTCCAGTGACACCTGTGCTGGATGGGTGTTGGGTAGTGTAAGCAACCACTCAGGGGTTGGTTGGTGCTGGCAACAACTACAACAGTGATCAGACAATCAGAAGTTCAAAGTACAAACAGCAAAGGTCCATGACGTGAGCTGAACAGAGTTAGTGGTCCCGGATGCCCTGCGGCCGGCACAGGCACACCCGCAAGGGATGGTGACTTGTAGTGCACTGAGATAGGGCCACAAGTGCTGAGTGGGTCCTTGTTGATGTCCACGGAGAATGTCGCAGAGTGTTACGGGGGACAGTGGAAGGTGTCCATCCAGGGCATGGTGCAGAGGGCAGAAGCAAGCAGAAACAGGCAATATGGAGGAGTTGAATGCTACAGTCTCCTTTTTTCCCACCATGTCGGTATCAGCTACATGATGAAGACAACCCCCAGGCCATAGACTCATACGCCAACAAAGTTCAACAGAAGAGTGTCCATGACTCCCGTGGCACAGAGTCAGTGGCACCAGAGCTGGAAGGGGATGCAGTCTGCGATGAGGCTTGTACAATGATGTCAACTCTGCAATTAACAAATCAAGACTCAGTTCCAATTGTGTGTCCTACTCAAACGCAGTGTGTGCCGGAGGCAGCGCTCAGCGTGGGGCAACCGCTGAGCAGCCAGCTTCTCCTGGATCTCTAAAACACGGCATTGGAATGGCATGTGGAGAAGATTCCTGGTTGACGGAGGTGGGGGCACCAAAGCTGAGTGGGTGTGCACCCTGCGACGATGCCATGTCCTGCCTGGGATGGACTGGATTGGATTTGTCTGAGGCCTGCTGGACAGGTGTGTAGGCCTAAGGCAGAAGTCCTCAGGGGCCCACAGACATGTGTTGTCGGAATGCTATGCACAGAATTGATGGACCACATCGAAGGTTGTGACCTACTTGTCTGGGGTGTATGCCGGTGGAGTACGTCAATGAAAAAGGAGAACTGCGGGTCTTGCTCGTGGAGGCCGTGATGGTCTGAGGAGGCTGCCAAGGTCGCGGGCCTCAGCTTGGAGCTTGCACTGGCATGTGGTTGGCACTCTTGGAGACATGCTGGTGTCGGCAGGTGAGCAGTGGGGCCTGGAATGTGCAGGTGTGGACGGGACTGGTCCTGGGAGCAGTGGCCTGGGCTGCGGCAGGCGCCCAGGTTCACAGGCACGGCTGCACATGGCATCAGCCTCGTGGCGGGGTGAGAGGCGCCGCCCTGGCAGAGACGATGGGCATTCGGGAAGAAAACCACGCCCAGAGCTTTGTGCTTTTTATTCACACCCATACGCTAGCCTGGCGTATGCCAGGCCAGCCTACTCCACACACGCTTACTGGGGGAACAAACCAAGCTACATTTCTGTGATCTTCCCCACTGGCTGGGGTGAAATGGTTGTGTCCACAACACTACCACCACCAGCATTGTATGTCAACATGGATATGTCTGTGGTCTGCATACTGCAGTCTGTCCAGCACATCCATGCCACATTTGGCATTGTGTACATTCTCATTCATGGGTCACTTGCCTCCTTCACACATGCCTGGTTCCCACCTCTCCCTACATCTTGCTATTGTGTGGCTGAGGTGCCATGCTGTTGATGTACATGGCTAGCCCAGGTTACCACAGTAAGTTGTGCTGTTGTGTCTGGTGGGTGGGCATGTTGTTTGTATGTTTGTACGTCTGATGAGCCAGAGTTGTGAGTTACATGATTGTGGAGTTGAGGTGTGTGATGTGTTCATTTGGTACTTACTAACGAGCACTGCGTTTCCATAGGTGCCATCCTGGAAGCGCCGGTTGATGATGGACTGTTGGAAGATGTATGAGTCATGCACACTGCCTGGGTAGTTGGCGACGATATTGGTGAAGAGTCCCCGGTGCGCCACTATTGCCTGCACAACTGATGGAATGTGTGTGCTTTCTGTTGCGGTTATTGTGTGCAGTGTCGGCAGGGGGCACAAGTAGGATATGTGGGCAGTCAATTGCGCACAACACGTGCGGAAATGCAGCAATGGCGTAGAAGCCTTGCTTGGTCTCCAGCTGTTCCTGCGCAGTGTGGGGGAAGTATAGGTACTGGGGTACTAAGCAGATGATGACATTCAGGACAGGTTTGAGGAACTTGGAATAGGGCTGGCTGTGAGACTCCTTCGACTCTGGGAGTTGTTGGTTGGAAAGTCCCAGAGGCCAACAGGTGCAGCACAGCCAGCAGCTTTGTCTGCGGCGGGATGTTGGTTGTCCGCTGTGTTAGTGCTGTCAGCCTGTTCAGGATACGGAGGATGGTTGTTCTTTTGAGTCTGTAGTGGGCAATGACATGCTCTGGTGTTAAGTCTGTGAGGCTGGAGCGTTTCCTGAAGGTCCGCTGTCTTTGTCTGCGCCGCTTCTGTGGTGGTCTGGGGGTGCCGGTGGGGGACCGGGAGGGTGGCGGTCCTGGGGGGGGGTGGCGGTGGATGTTGTGGCCCTGTTGGGGCTCCGAGCTGCATGATGAGTAGCTCCATAGCAACTGTTGTTCTTCAGGTGTGGCTCTGGGCTGGGCTCCTTTTTATTCTGCAGGTTGTCTTCCGGCTTTGCACCAGGTCGGAGCAGGTGTTAATTTCCTGCTGCTAAAGCGCCTTATCTTTTTGGAATCTTTTTGGGATCTTATCGCCGATCTGGCTGGTCGTTGAGAATGTTATGGAGTGGTGTTGTCACAGCTTTTTGCTCGGGAACGCCTACTCTGTATCTTATTAGCGACAGTTGCCGGGGTCATCCGTGGCGATGTTTTTTAGAGGATGCTATCGCCGGAAAACTGGTGATATCGGATGTTAGCACCAGCTTGTGAATGGGGCGATAAATTTATCACGACTTTGGCTGCGCTAAAGTGCCGATAACTCTGCGATAGATCCTTGAGAATATGCCCCCATGTTTTTGAATGAGACAGTGCAACAGACATTTTGCCTTGGACTAGCCAAGAACAAAGACTTGAACACACCTCGGCAGCCAAACCATCACTGACTGAGGGTAATGAAACATCACAGAAAGAGGTTACATTAGATGACGTTCTACAATACAAGAGATCAGACCCCAATTGGGAAAAATGGTTGATTTGGCCCACAGACACCAATAGTTGTCAGGCAAGATTCATGGGTAAAACCGAAGGGTTCGCTATCCATATGCCAGATCCACGCTATGTACAGAGAGAACATCCAGGGGTAGTGACATCCTACAGTGTTGGGAAGTTGTTCCTTGATTGGCTAAAAACCTCAACACTCACAGAGGTGAAACAACACTTATCCTCACTTTCACAGGATGTGGATCTTAGGAATATTTTACTAGGTCCCAGGAAGCCACGTCAAAAACGTTTCATATATATGCTGGCATTTATGCTGCCTACAATGAAATATGGAAAATATCCCAACAAGAGGCCGCAGAGCGATTACGGGAAATAGATCGTATGAACCTAGAAAAATCTCTAGCGGTGGTAGACAATGGGTTAACAATATTGACCTCCGGGATATATTCCTTAGGCAACATTGTATCTTCTGAGATAGACATACTAGAATAAGATTTGGCCATATTACAACAAAGGGCAACTCAATTACGTTCTATCATGTTGTTAAGCTGGACGCTGCAATCTTTGCGTGCAGGCTACGTGCCATGGCGTTTTCTCAACAGCATGTCTCTGTTTTCTGAATACAATCTAACAGATAAACAGATAGAAATGGCACAAAGGGGAGAACAATATACAATGCTGCTTATCGAAAAACTGGATAGATTACCATTTACAGTGGCAGAATCACCATCCATGGAATGGCTAATCCATGGCCACATAACTCTACCGGTCACTACTTTTCAGTTTCAGTATTGCCTTGAACGAAAGCAGGCAGACAGATATGAAAAAATGGGTAAGAAATACATTAAGGAATCATGGGAATCATCACACAGATTTCGATTCTGGAGTGGGGATCGAGAAGTGTTTCTTAATGGTGCAAACTGTGATAACGCTTTAAGGGGATCACTCATATGTCAGGATATAATGCTGCACAGGGCTTGTAATGGTTCTGTAGCGAACGTGTCCTGTCATCTGAGGGGTGACCCAGCTGCAGTGATTAATCCAGCATTCGGGCTACTTTCAAATGGGAGTTACTTGATGCTGAACAGTCAAGGCTGCTGTGGAATGCTCCCGGGCATCGCATATCTGGGAACTGTGAAGTCCAGGGTTACTTGTTGTATGCAAGTATTGTTTCCACCGACACATACAGTCAGGGAGGCGCTGTTATGGCCTTCACTGAATGTTTCCTTGATATGGTTTGATACTCTAAGCACAATGAAAGCCATGCTTTTACAGAAGTCTGTGCCCTCAACCTCCACTCAAGAGACTTTTGATCTCTAGATCACAAGGTCTTCCGCAGAGATACAGGTGCTTAGCCATACAAACTGCCCTTACTATTTCGTAGAAATAGTAAATCGTATCTATAACATGTCTGATAAGACTGGCATTGTCCACCTATTTAAGACCATGGGTTCTGGACTTCTAGGCATCTTTCAGACGGTACTTTGAGTTATACCAAACTTCATACACTCCGCATTCGGAAGCATCTTTGGAGGACTTCCGCTAATCCTCTTTATAATAGCCGGTAACCTGTTTGTCTTCTATCCGCTACGCAATGGATGTCCCAGTCACCAAGGAGATGGAAAATGCACTTGTGGAGCGGAAATACAGTGACCGCATTGCACAACATCTAGGCACCCCTCGCCTGAGAGAACTAAGTGCATCTTGGTTCCTGTCATTTTGACCAGTCTGGATGGACTGCACCTTACCTATCCTCTGATGCCTGTTTTGCAGAGAAAAATGCGTGTTAGACCTTTGTTTGACACTCCCATCAAGTGCGCAACTGGACGTGAATGCTCTACTGGACCCGATATCCGCCCGTGTTCTGCAATGTCCTCAGCGTATTCAAATGTTTATGGCGGCATTTCTTGAGCCACGGCAGGTAGTAACTGCACTTGCTGGTATGGACACCGGCTCCTCCACTGACACCCAGGCTTTAGATGGCGCACAGGCTGCCCCAGCTTCGGCTGCGGCCATCGTGGAACATCATTTATGCTCAATTGATTTACTCTGCGAGGTGTTACAGGGGCCGTCTACTGCGGAAGCAAGCAACGAGAATGTTGCGTCTACCAGCCAGGACACCTAAACAATTAACTCATTTGGCTCGTCTTGTGCTGGAAGAAATTCGCCCTTTTTAAACAAGCTGAAATTCGGAACTCAAAAACAAAATTGACATTCCTTTCGTTTATTGGGCATGCATGGTTTTCAAATGTTTATAGTGGTTCAGACTATAGCTACGGACACCTTTTTAGAGCTATGGCTTGCAAAAAACGCATAATTTTTTTTTTAACTTTTAATTATTTTAGCAACAGCAATGTTTTTAACACTTTGTGCGTACCAATGTCTAGTTTGAATGGTAGTACAATAATAGGTTACATATGTCGTCCAGTCGGAAGAAGAGTGGGTGTTATATTCCATATAGGTACCCTATATAGGTGCAGGTAACACTGCAACCTTTCACCTATATCCTTCCCTACATTACATACATAACGGTTCATAGGGACTGACATTTTACCTAAATACGACACTGCATTCAGAACGCGGGTTTTTCCCTAGTTCGAAACTCATACATTATGCATGAGGCTTCTTGGAAGCACAGCAGGACTGACAGCAGGACGAGCATCTTCTGTATAATATCTCTAAATAAAGTTCAGGCCCGACGTCATCCTTGAGGCTGACACAGTAAAACGGCAAGGTAGGACCCCTGGGGAGACCTGTGGGTACATATACATCATGTCTCGCTTAGAAAGACAGAGGAGACGTGACTTCCCGGCTGACACACTGACCAGAGACGCTGAGGTTCCTGCATGCAGACACTCCAGCTCGCAGTGGTCTAACATCCCTTGCGGGGTGTCCAACTCGAGACCAGGACGGGGTCCCATATTCTCTCATTCTCAGGTAATGGGGTTAACTAGATCCTAGAGGGATGCCTGGCATAACACCTACATAGATGCTAGGTACATTTAGGTACATCTAGTTAGGGAGGCATAGTAGGAGTACACACTTTTATCATGTGTTTTATATACTTGTTTG
Organism: Triturus cristatus; assembly: GCF_964204655.1. Lineage (NCBI taxonomy): Eukaryota > Metazoa > Chordata > Amphibia > Caudata > Salamandridae > Triturus > Triturus cristatus. Next base: position 454,931,118 of record NC_140595.1, on the reverse strand, counting down.
TATTCATGATTATTGCAAAATGGTAGAACTGTACCATCCCTTTACTTTCGTAGTACTGCTAATCATATATCTCTGCTACTGTCTAATGGTTGTTACAGCACATCAATTCTACACTAAAATAACAACTGTTCAAAACATTCTTATTGAAACGCCCAGACTGTTTATTCTGTGTATCTCTGAGAGAAACTAAGTGAGCACGAGTGACTGAGCGAAAGGTAGCATATTGTTTCCACGATTCTGAGGGATAAGGATTGTCATGTTCTGAGGTTGTCAGAAACTATTCTCTCCCCGAAAGGAAGATATTCTAGTGGCACTCTAAGCTAGCTGATACAGACAGGCTAACATATCCGGTGGGGGTGCATGGAACCAGTCTGCCACCAATCCCACAGTTTATGTTATCCAAACACGCAGATCCTGTATAGGGTATATAGGAACTACACAACAGCTTCCGCCGGGGGTCGGACTCACACTCTGAAAGGATGAGTACAGCCTGTGTTTACCAAAGCCCCACTGCTATGCCCACTATTCACCAATGACTCCGATTGATATCCCACAGAGGAGGGGCTGGCCGGAAAGATGCACCCTCTCGCTTCTCAGTGGGGCTGGAGGAAAGAAGACGCTGAGGCAGTGAGGCACTCTGGCACTAAGGTCGAAGGATCAGGAAAGCAGCACAGAGCTGCAAGCAGGCAAAGAAGAGGGTGGTCTGGACATCTAGGCATGGTAGAAAAACATCAGGCCATGCTCTCCTAACCTCCCGTGGCTGCAGCAACGATTGTGCTGGCTCCCTGCTCTGACCGCTGTGCCGAGCAGTGCACACCCGTGTGGGGGCGGGACAGCAAGCCGCAACAGCCATCCTGCCCTTACCAGACTACCCGTATCGAGGCACACACGCTCACTGTCCTGTCAACAGGCCAGACAGTATCCGCCATCTCCAAAACGGCGCTGGGCCTGCACCCAGCTTGAGCACTGCGCATCTCCCTCCGCCTCCCTCCGGCTGTAGCGGCTGTCGTGTGGCAAGAATAGGAAACAACTGAGGGTTTGAACCAATTTTGCCTAAACAGCCTGACCATGATGTCCCTTCCACTGTGTGCAGGGCCACGGAACTATCATGGGAAACAACAAGCGTTCTGGCAACACTGGTCCTCCATCTCCTGAAAACCAAATGTCATTTGCATTTTTACCATATCCAGCTCTGATCCACCCTTACTGCTCTGCCTCTGAAACTTCTCCCCGAAATCTTTTGATTTCTTCCCACGTGTCAGCTACTGGCACCAACATTGTAAAGGTACTGTCTTCCTTGGATTTATTTGCAGACAGTCTGTTATATGTGGCTACCATAAGTGCATAATATTGTAAACTTCATCAGCATAGCGATTTCCAACAGTGACATAGTCATACTACTTCTGTGAGCTGCACATTTAGCTACTGCAATTTCTTTGGGTAACTGCAATGCTTCCATTATTTTCATTACATATTCCCCATTTCTAATGGGGAAACCTGATGCTGTCATGAATCCCCTTTGTGACCATAACTGTCCAAAGTCATGGACCACACCAAAGCCATATTTCCCATGTTCTGTGGGGCCATCGGAGCATGTGGGATTTACATTTTAGAACTTTGTGATTGCACTGGGATCTGCATTCTTTAGGCAGGTACTTGAACTTGAGCATTTTGCATCTGTGTTTGATTTGCACCCTGCATTGACCCTCACCACTTACTTGATTTGAAATGCCCAAGCTTGTTACAATACTAACAAGGAGTAATTTTCTTCAATGTTGCAATGTCTACTCTTGAATTTGGAACAACCGTAAGACTCCAATCGCTACCCTGTGATACTCCACCTTGTGCCATTTGACCTCCAGCTTGAAACATAACACCTTGCTTTCCACCAGCATTCCCACCATGTCATTGGTTCTGAAACCTCTTTTGAGCCAGCTTTGTCTGCACAAGCATAAACTTCTCCTTAAGTATATTTTACTTCATTCCCTGCTCATCACTACAGTATTTTCCATATCTCAGGATCTCATCTAAATATTTTGTCTGCCAACAAATCACATTTTGCTGTAGGTTCATACTGATCTCTGGTCACAACCCACGAACAAACTGTAACACAAAGCTCCCAATATCTCCCTTCCCGGGATTTTCTTGTCCTCTCTGTTGTTTAAACACCTGCAACAATCGTTCATAATAAGCATGTACAGATTCCTTGGCTTTCTGAGTAGTTCTATTGATCTTTAAACAATCAATATCTCTCGCTGAAACTCTACCTTTCAAAAAGGTAATCACCTCATCCCATTTAGTCATTACCACAGGTGATGGTGCATGAGTATGCACTTCCCTTGGAGGTTCAGAATATGGCCATTGCACAGCTATGTAGTAAGAAAATATTCAAGTCTGTCTACAAAACCTTCAACATTTTCACAAATCTGTTAACACGTATATACCACTGTGCAGGATTCTCTGTCAATTTTGGAAAATTGTTTGTAAATGTTGCGAGATCACCTCACTCTATGCAACATGAACATACTTCACACCTGGTTTTTCCCTCATGGGAACGGTAAAAGCCTCATCTTCACCTGGGTGTATTGGTGGTTGCTTACTCTTCGCCTGTGTATTGTATGACAGTTTCTTTTTCTTTCCCTATTTCTATGCCCATTTGCTCTTTAATCTGTAAAAATCACTCCATTTGCAGGAGCATCCTCTGATAATTTCTTTTAATTCTACCTAATTTCTAATTTCAGCACATTTATTGGTCCTGTGTTTTTTGATTAGCAGGTAGTCTCTCTGATTATACCACTTTCTTATTCTTCAAAGTCTCTTCAAACCATGGGGGAAACCCATCCTCAAATTGTCCTGTCTCTCCCTATGAAAATGGTGTTATGAAGACAATTCTTCTCCCCTTCTCTCAATGATTGAACATTATGTAGTGGTGTCCAGGTCACAATCTGTGAATTCTGAAATGTCGAGATAAACTGCGTTGAAGCTACTCTTCCTACCTCTCCTTAAAGAACAGTATTTGGAACAATGTTTCTTGGTGCAGTAGCAATCGGCACTGCCAATGTCTGTGCTATCACAATGTGTGATACTGGGGCAGGAACAGTCAAAACTAAAACCTTAACACCAGAGCAATTACAGTAGTGATTGCTTAAATAGGTGTCGGAATAATTGGAAATGCTGGAAGTGGTCTCTGAATCTGAATCATGCTTGGATCAACAAGGGCTGTAGCCATCATATCACTGGTGGTTGAAATGAATATATGTCTTTGTCCCGCAGTCCTTTTCCCCGCAGGGATTCACAATGCGGTTGTTACAACGACCGCGTTGTGATTCCGCATACCATTACTCCGCAAGTCGGAACAACGACTTGCGGAGGGGGGGCGCTCGATGTTGGAATAGTATAATTTTCTATTCCAACTCCAGTCTGTGCGGACACTAGGGAAGGTGTTGGATTTTAAATCCAACACCTCCCCCTCCGCAAGTCGTTGTTCCGACTTGCGGAGTAATGGTATGCGGAATCACGACGCGGTCATTGTAACAACCGCGTTGTGAATCCCTGCGGGGAAATGGTTTCATCATAAACGTTGTTTACCGGTTGAAACACCATCTGTATTTGTTGGAGGTGGATGTGAGGACAATAACATATCTAAAATATCGGCCCCATAATCACTAGCAGTGTCTGTTTCCTTTGCAGCTTCCTCATCATCATTTCCCTGTTTCCGATTCTTTCTTCACTGTAGTTATAGCTGGGTACATTCTAGCTCCTTTGAAATACACTTCCTCCACCTTTGCTGCCCTTCATCCCATTGGGCATCTGCATAATTTTGCACTGTTATTCTTGCTCTAGTTTGGTACTTTTCTTTCTCCTTAGCATGAATCTCTCTCTCCCAAGCGTTTAACGCTTCATATTGTATGGGACTAGGATGTGGCTTCATTTCATATAACTTTTCTCATAAGTTTTCAATACTCTTTAAACCAAAGGTAGCATATTGTGAAAATTGAAATGATCCTTCATTTTCAATGATTTTGCACAGTTATCAAAGCTACAAACATGTATGAAGCCCTACGTTTGTCACCATATAATGAGTTGGCATCCCTTCTGGTAGTGCTTTAAAGCATTTCATCTTTGCAATATTTCAACAAACAATGAACAGTGATCAAATTCAAAATGTCCATGTTTTGGTTCTGTTTTTAATTCCGTATATGTTAATGTCTTCCTCCAATCTCAGCCCAGCACTTCAAAACAACAGAGCTATCCTGGTGCAGCACCCTGTGATGTCATCAACCAATAACAGTGCAGCACTAATGCCAAGTGTCCAATTTCAGCACGACACACTCTGATGTATTCCTCACTCCTCAGTGGGTCACACTCCTTCACAATTTTCTCTTCCACCAATTCTACAACACTATGCAGGCACAATAAACAAATAGCTTTTGTCTGCTCCACTAGAGAAATTTAAAGTAGTTCACTCATACACGGAACAATCAGACACAGAGTTTTAATACCCTCTGACACCCTTACAAACACACACACACACACACACAAATGAAATCTTGATCACTGAGAAATCACCCTGACTGATGTAGCTTCCCCTTTACATATTAGGTTCCACTAATACCAATCAATATAAGTTCAATCACAACAATTAAAGTCTCTATGTCAATTGTGCAGTCAATGGCACCTCACAAATCTGCACCACAGATATTTAGCAGAGAAATAACACCACCATTTCAACTGTTTATCTATCTGTCACAGGATCTTGGACTACTTTAAGAATGATAACAACTTCAGCTGCTCAATATCTAGCGCTTAAACTCCACTACTTCACAAAACATAAGCATATAACCTCAACACAATAACAAATTTCAACAAACAATTTCAACAGACGGCTCTATTGATACTCACACCTCCACCACTGCATCCTCCTTCGAAACCAAAACTCCCTCAGTCTTCAAGTTCGAGCTTTGGGATTAAAGGAGATAGGTTATTCTAAGTCTAGGCAATTTATTACAGCTCCTCTCTCTTGTGACACTAACCGTATTCTTACTACCACTTGATGGAACAGGGTTTTCTATATAGTAATGTTCGAGTGTAATCAGTAAATAACCCCCGCCATTGGTCATATGGACCCTTGATGGCCGACGACGAGAAACGAGAAGCAACTCTCTACATAAACAATACATAAAGTTATTAAGTCAATAATACGAGTTAGTGTGGGTTTAAGGGTTTTATTTTGGAATCCTTTAGGTTTTCATTTATTTATTTATTAGACATTAATCCTAAATTTCAGCATTAGAAACAAATAGAATCCATCAATCGATATTTGAGTCCAAAATAGAACTGAATGTTTGTCACGATAAAATTTAAAATGGTAATAATGCAAGAAGTGTGTGCCATAAAGGAAACTCCCTATTGTAAATAGGCTGTGATATTCAAAGTAAAGGTGTCATTTCAGAGACCCATAAAGAGTTCTGATTGAGAGAAAGTGTAACATTTTTGCATGTCAGACTGCTAATTTATTCTCAGTCGTGATTCAGCAGGCATAAAGTTAGGCTAAGTAACCTCTCATGTAGAGAAGTCTAGATCAGCGACAAGTCTCTAGTCAGAATGTTGTTGAAAAGAAATCCTATAGAATCTGCCTCTCCGGGGTCTGGGGTCTAAGCTTCGCTCTGGAAGCTGGCAAGTCCTTTTATACGCTATACACACTAATATAAACGCACAAATTCTATGTTGCAACATTATTTTCATGTGTCTTTTTCATCCACCAATAGAATGTAAGCAAACTCCCGAGAACAGTTTCACTTCCCATGTTTTCACCAGAGCATAATAGATTTTCAGACATTTGTCCTAGGAAGTGTTACAATGTTATTGTCTTGTTGTCCAAACTTCGAACCATGAATCATTCTTCCTGTTGTTATTGTCTCTTCCTGATAAGAACCTCACTATAAGTTGTCTAAAACAAACCAAGTGTCTACTCACTAACTAACAGTAGACTTCAGAAGTTGCGACATCTACAGCAAAGAGAAGAAAAACATCTTGCACAAACAACAATACATTATTTTATTTAATATGACATCAACAGCTAGGGCAACTTAGTCCAGCATTTGGTTTTCGAGCAGGCCTACAACATTCAAATATGGTTACCTTCTGCAATTTCTGTATTTAGCACATGGCATATTTAAACGTAGAATTGTGCACATTATTAATAATTTTAAAATTTTTCAATAGCAAATAAAATTTGCTTCAGCAGTATGTCACAACTTAGTTCCTGTGAAACTGTGCCAGGATCGTTGCCTAGTGAACAGTTGTTTAGGGATTGCATATGTCTCTGACATAAATGTGTTTGAATGACTTTTCTTGCAGTGGATGTCGTGGGGGAAATGCCTGAAGTTGCCAAATTACTTTCGATGAGACAACAATGGTTGAATGTCACATTATTCAGGTCAATAGTCTCAACATGCACCAGTATTGCATCCACAATATGGACTACCACTATATTGTCAAGGTAAGAATGTATAGATTTACAATTCTTAATTCCACATCTACATACCACGATAATATAATTGTAAATTGTATAGTGATTATCAATGGTGCTGCAGATCTATGTTTGATCACAGTGGTTATGATCCCCTGCTCGTTCCACCCACTACTACAACCGCAATCTTTGGAATTTTTTGCATCTCTGGTAAGCAAATGGATAGAGATGTTATTTGTGCCATCAAGTCACTAATGTCATTTAAACTTGTTAGAATCATAGCTTCTATTCCTCTCCCTTGACCCCTTAAGGTTTTCATTCTTTGTTAGGACTATTTTACAAATAGTCTTGCATCCACATTGTACCTTCGTACATTCTTTTGTGGTTCACCTCTGGCCATTTCTTCTGTGGCTGACCAATGAACCATTTTGTTTGTTTTCAACCGTGTACATTGACTGGAAGTGCTGGTACAAAACATCTGTAGGTGTTCACCCTTGTCATTTTTCCATTAAGAATTTAATTTATTTTAGCTCCTTGCTTCACATATTTAGCAAAACAGTCCTTTATGTGGGCCTGGTTTTTCTACATTGAAGATCTTCTTCAAAAAGTAATTTGTTGTCATATATCATGTTCAGAAGCACTAATGATAGAATGTATTACTGCTAAACAGTGCTCTAGCAGCCATAAGTTAATTTATTTCTATGTAAATGTACTCCACAATTGTGTACGTGTATGCAGTAAAAAGCCAAGATGTGGCTCTCATTGTAAGTTTGTGAGCACTCACAAACTCATGATTTTGTGACCATTCACATATTCTTCTCCATCTGTTTCCCACCCTGAAAATGGCTACAGCTTTGGACCTGCACAGTGCTTCAGTAAATCTTCCATGGTGGGAAGGGGAACACAGATTTTGCGAGGGTGTAATAAAGGGGTTTCTACACAGGCAAAAATGTTTTCCCCAGTGGAGGAAAAAGAAAAAAATGTGCATGTGCAACTGCACATCAGGCCTGCTTTTGCCTTGCTTGGAACTGTACTCACTGAATATTTTTGCATTGCGGAAACAGCAATGCTAGTCAAGTGGTGCCGTTTCCCAAGCGTACTGTTTGGAATTTTTGTGAGCAGGGAAAAAGTTAAAAATCTGTAGCCATACACTGGAGCACTTTTGCAGGCTCAGATTTATGATTCATTTTATGAACCATTCTCTCATTTTGCAATTACTATGTTACTACAGATGTTTAAACTTTTCACTAACACCCCTTATTGCTTGAGGTCTGTGCAGAGAGGTCAAACATTGAATGGGCATAAATGATGCAGTACCTATGGCTACACTTTGGCTAACAGTGAAATTTGCACCTTTGATGAGGAACCATCTTTTTACTTTATACAGAGCATACTGGTCTACGAAGAAGTTGTCAAAGATGGGTGGAAGCAAGAAGAGACAATGTCCTAAGTATATGCTGGAAAATGCAGACGATGTCCATCTACTATGGCAATGTCCGGTAATCCAACTGTTCTGGCAGGAGGTGGGTGTCTTTTTGTTGAGATTATTCGGGGCCAATATAGAGGTAAGCCTTGAGTTGGTTATATTTGGGATTCTACCTGGTGGCGGGAGTAATCACATACTGCAGAAAACTCAGGCCCAGCTTCTTTTTGTCCAGATAATAATTGCATGTAGGGAAATATGCATGAAATGGGTAGTTCAGAATGCACCATCAACACGTGAGTGGGTTTCCGATGTTAGACACACCTGCAGGTTGAACTGTATAAGGGGGTCTGCCAAAAGGATAAAAATGTGGGATGCACTGCTTGCTAATGATATACAGGCGTAACCCGATTAGGGGGGAAACTGCATTACTATAGCATCTCAAAACCGTTCAATGATTAAGACACACTTCAACAATGAAGGAGGCTGGCGATGCAGAGCAGAATCTCCCTCATATATGGCTTGAAGGAGCCCAAAATGAACAAAGAGACTAAGCTATTTGGGATATTCCCTCCCCGTTAGATCGCTTTCAGCTTAGATCTTGGGCGTGTGACATGTATGAGGACATAAAAAAATTTAAAAAATGATGCAGTACCCATTATTATCCACCAGATGTGATCCCTCGAAGGCGAAGGTGGGGTTGATTGTATAGTCAAGTGAAGGGGAGAGTGCAGAACTTTGACCTGTTTTTTGTCTGATTTTAAAGGCCACTGGATTCTAGGGCTTTGCCTCAGTCGCTTTTGGTGTGTTCCAAACTGTCAAATAAACTAGGGCACAGTTGTAAAAAAACTACAACATTTGCTTCAGAATGTAATATTCCCTTGCACACAAGTCCAACAATATCAAATAAATGCAACAGCCGGATAGTGGTGAGAGCTGTGAACATTCAATTAAGCCTCATCGAGTCGATGTTGGTCTCTGCTTGCAATTGTCACTTCAGAAAGCTAAAGCTGAGGAAAATAAGAAAGCCAGAGAATTTGAGAGGGAGAAGCTAAGACTAGCTCTCCAGGAACAAGAGGAGAGAAGGCGGGAGAGACAGGAGGAATGGGCCCAGGAGAAGAGATTGCGAGAGAGGGAGGGGAAACAGAGAGAAAGTAAGGCGAAGCAGAGAGTGGGAAGAGAAACAGAAGGAAAGGAAAGTAGAGCTGCAAAGGAAAAAGATAGCCATTAAGAGAGAGAAACTTGGGATAGCAGCAATTACAACTCCAACTGGGATAAGTGACTCTACATCCAGATTAGGCCAGGTTCCAAAATATCTTGTGCATGTGTATGTATATGTGCAAGGTCAGGATATTTTAGAATGCTTTGTAAGCTTTGAGGTCGCTTGTAGGGTGCAGGCCTAAATGAGGTGCTAAGGCAGCTGCCATCATCAGGCACATCATTAGAAGGGACAACCATCTTTGGGACAATGTCTGTGGCAGATCAAGTGGTCTATGTGCAAATGGAGAAAGCTATGATTAGGAGGTTTGCGGTGAAGCCAGCTAAATACCTTCAGAGATTTAGTGACTGCAAGAGAGAAGATGGTCTTCCATTTGAAACTTAGATTTAGGGTGTATTGTGTGATTGGAATTAATGGGTAAGAGGGATAAAGACACAGGACTTTTAGTCTGTTAACCAACTGATGGTGACAGAGCGACTCAAGGAGGAGTGGTCTACCCCACTTAGGCAATACCTATCTGATTTGACAGAGACAGATCCAGAGAAACTTGCCCTGTTGGCTGACAAGTGGGAAGCTAAAAGTGCTCACAAAGAGCTAGGACAACTTGGTTTTAAGCCAAAAGAGGAAAAGATCTCTGCAAAGACTGGTTCTACAAAGGAGGGTAAGGACCAGGGTAATTCTCATGGGAATTCAATAGGGCGCAGGAAACATGGTATTAGTGTATCCTGAAAGTAGCATCATGAGAAGAGAGGACAGGAAAGTTCTTCTAAGTCCAAGGTGGTGACTTGCTTCAAGTGCCACCAGGTGGGACACTTTAAGAGAGATTGTCAGGCAAAAGATCCTGACTCAGCAGCACTCATGTTAGCAAACATGTTAGATGTGGGTGAAGGGACTCAATAGGGCCCAGTTGTGCTCAACCTAGTAGCTATGAACATTTAGGAGAGGGCACCAGTTGCACTGAAGCACATTCATCCTTTTTTTTCTTTATTTTTTTTATACATTTTTTATTTTGACATCAGGCAAAAGAACAGAAAAAAAAGGAAAGCACAACATGTGCTAACCCAAACATATCTCTCAATGTCTTATACATTTTTACCCCCATCCAGAGATCCCACCCTAACCCTCCCCATCCCAACCCCCTCTCTCGGGTCCAGAACAAATACATTTACATAGAAAAACTGCAGGATTTTTTTTTTCTTCCTTTCCTTTTTTTTGTTTTTTGTTCCTTTAAAAAAAAGGGGGAGGAGAAAAAAACAAGGAGAAAAAAAAAAAAAAAAAAAAAATAAGAGTACATTCTGCATCCCCTTATCCTAAGCCGATTTCAAAATAATGGAACTATTCTGCCAATAGAGAGACTGCTTCCTTGTTAACCCCTTCGGTGCCCGCCCCTTTCCCCGCCCTGTGCCGGCCGTTACATTAGCGGGCGGGGTTTGTGACGAGCTGGACTCGTCATGGGCACAGCGCCACCGCGGCCCATGACGAGTCCAGCTCGTCACGGGCACCGAAGAGGTTAAGCCATTTAAATATTGGTGCCCATACAGCAGTCCCCTTCTTTTTCGCTCTGAATCCCCTTCGGTTATAAACTGCGCTCTCCCATCGGTATATAGCTAGTAGTTTCCCCAACCAAACATGTATCGACGGGGGTTCTTTGTCGAGCCAAGCACTGGCTAAACATAGCCTGAACACCACCATAGCAGTATATAACAAAATCTGATTTGGTTCTGCCATTTCCAGTTTACTGACCCCCAGGGCTATTACATGAGGCGTAATATCTAACTCAAATCCAAATATATTTCTTAAGTAATTGCCGAGCGTATTTACTAAGGAAGCAAGTTTGGGACAGGTGGCAAACATATGGACGCTATCGGCGGCTAAGAGACCACAGCGAGAACAGTGTGTTCCCGACGTCCCACCCCATCTATACATTCGAGCTGGGGTAATATATAGATTAAGCCAAGTTTTAAAACACTGCACTTGAAGATTGGCCGAGATAAATGCTGTCTGGCTAAGCCGAAGTGACACCTCACATTCCTCGATGTCTGCTTGAAGCAACTCCTGCCAACGAGTTAAATGCTTGTTTATATCATCACCCAATTCATTATTAAGTATTTTATAAATTACGGACAAGGCTGGAGAAGCTCCAAGCAGTAATTCCAAAAGGGGAACTTTGCTGCCAGTAACTAGTTTTTTAATTAAGAAATCCCTCAATTGTAAATATTTGAAAAAATTATTGTTCCCAATCTCGAATCTATCCTTAATAATATCAAAAGAATATACCTCCTTCTCTTCCATTAAATCCCCAATAAGTCTAACACCCTTGTCGACCCATACTTTCATATAGCCATCATGAAATATAGGTGGGAGTAAATCATTATTAATTAAGGGAGAGTATCTATGAATTCTACCAATATCCAATTTTTTCCAAACAGCAGTCAACACCCTAAATGCTCCCATCAATACCTTAAATTTAACTCTCTTAAAATAAGCAAAATCAATATGTCGCATAAGACAACCTCGAGCTTCAGTCCCATATATTAACTCATATATGGAAACATTGTCTGTTTCTCTTGTTGTCCCGCTTTGTCTTCCCAATAACACAGACATCTGCTGAAGTGCCGAAGCCCAATAATATAGTTGACAATTAGGGACTGACCAGCCTCCACGATCTCTAGACAATGTCATATATTTCAATGCCCTTCGAGGGCGGTGCCCGGCCCACAAAAATCTAGTGATCATTTGATTCATCATCACAAACCAAGATTTGTTTATCTCCACGGGAATGGCTCTAAAAAAGTATAAGACTTTGGGTAAAAACAGCATTTTGATCACATTGCACCTACCTAAAAGTGTCAAATGGAGATTATTCATCCTGTCAAACTCTATCTTAGATTTCTGAATCAGAGGTTCCAGATTGATATTGACGATTTCATCTATGTTAGCACTGATTTTAACCCCTAGATACCTAGCATTTCCGACTACTCTGGAATCATCCAGATCAACTTTGTCATTCTTGATTATAAGTGTCTTGCTTTCATTAAGATGATACCCTGAGATTTTACCAAATAAGATTGCTTCCTTTTCGATTTCTATAAGAGCCTCTCTCGGGTCGGCTGTTATAATTGCCAGGTCGTCCGCGTAGGCTAAGATCTTGGTGCCCCCGCCGATAGTATATAAAGTTTTAATCATATGATTCTCCTCTATTTTCTTTATTAAGGGGTCGATATAGACCGCAAACAGTAGAGGAGAACAAGGGCACCCTTGTCGCGTGCCACGACGAATTTGAATAATATCAGACGTAGACCCCATCATGGCAATTCTAGCAACAGGTTTGTGATACATACAGCTAATTGCCCTGATAAACCCGATTCCCAGACCCTTTTTTTCCATGATTGCCCATAAGAAAGGCCAGGAGACCCTATCAAAGGCTTTTTCTGTGTCCAAAAGTATAAGAGCCATAGGGTCTCCTGTAACCTTAGAGGAATCAAATAGCGCAATAGTACGCCGAATATGATCTATCGTTCCTCTCCCAGGGACAAAGCCATGTTGATAAGGAGAGACTACTTTCTGAATCACTGAGGCAAATCTATTGGCTAAAAGCTTCGAGTAGATTTTTGTATCACTGTTAACCAGCGTTATAGGGCGATATGATCCTAGTTCGTTTAAAGGCTTATCTTTCTTTGGAAATACGACAATGTTGGCGGACTTCCATGACTCAGGAGCTGACTCCCTTAACTGCGCATTTAGAAAAAGCTCAGACATAATACTTATCAGCTGTGTTTTAAACTTTTTATAAAACTCCCCTGGAATCAGGTCCGTACCCACTGCTTTACCGGACGGTATAGAGTCGATTGCCTTTATTATCTCATCAATAGTGATTGGTGCTTCTAATCTACATCTCTCCTCAGTGGAAATCTTCGCTACATTTAGCCCAGCGAGGTAGTCACTAAACTCTTGATCCCCTATCTGTATATCATCTGTATACAGATTCTGATAGAATTTTTGAAAAGCAGAAAGAATATCTCCCGGGTTTGAGACCATACCAACAATGGGGTCTTTAATTTCACTAATCCGAGTTTGGATCATTTTTTCCCGCGTACGAACTGCAAGCATGTGACCAACCCTTTCGTTACTTTCGTAAGCCCTACTCCGCCAAGCCATATATCTACCAGCCGCCTTTTGAGTTGAGATCTCTATAATAGCTGATCTAAAAGATATAATTCTAGATTGAGCTAACACTGGGTCACCCCCGCTAGAAAGGGTCTCACTCAGATCAGCCTCTGCTTTTGCCAAATCGTCATAAAGTGTCTGTAGCCGCTTTTTATCTTTCCATTGCGTTTCCCAGCCAAACTTAGATGTTTCTCCTCTGATGCCAACCTTTAGAGTGTCCCAAACCATACAAATACTGGTACTACCCAAGTTCTCCTCAATAAACTTAGGGATCCACTTCTCCATGTGTAGGATATAATCTTCCTGGCTTAATAGAGCTCTATTAAATGTCAATCGAGACAGTGGAGTTTTTATCTGAATGTTTACTTCTAACACCAGCGGGTTGTGATCCGACATAACTCTTGGAAATTTTCTAACTCTACTTCCTTGTAAGAATTCCTGTGACACAAAAAAATAATCCAACCGTACATGTGTTCTGTGTGGCGCAGAGTAATACGTAAAACCTGGATCATTGGCTTCTTGTTTAGCCCAAACGTCTACCAGCCCATGCAAGGATTTTAATTGTATAATGGATCTATATACTTTTGGTTTACGACCCTTATATACTGCGTCGGACTGATTGGAGATCTGACAAGTCATATTGATATTGAAATCCCCGCAAATTATAAGGGGTAAAGGCCAGCATACTAATTCTGTCTTGAGCCAATCAAACAGTGCTGAATCATCGAACACTGAACCATAGACTGAACAGAGTGTAAAGATGGTGTTTTCCAAACAGCATTGTATAATTATCCACCTGCCCATTTTATCGACATAAGATCGTGAAAATCTGGCAATCCCTTTTCTCGCCAGTATGGCCACCCCTCTGGTCCTGGTATCCTGTGTAGTACTAGCAATCAGCTGATAACCAGCAAACTCCAAAAGCCCACATCTGCTGGCTTCTATATGTGTCTCCTGGAGGCAAAGAATATCTGCCTGCAGGAACTGAATATCCAGGCTAATTCTCCGTCTTTTTTGGGGATTATTCAACCCGCAGATATTAATTGATGCTATTCTTAATTTCTTCATTAAAAGATATAATTACCCATCCGAGGAATTGTCCAGCCATAACAAATACCAATGTGTAAAGAGAAAAAGAGAGAAAGAAAAAAAATCCTCTGCCCCATTCTGGACCCCCCTCCCCCGCCCCTGACCCCTCGCCCATACAAAAAGGCAAAAAAGGTTCGTAGACCCTTGTGATGCCTCCTGTGTCAAGCCGTGCCCCTAGCCGATCCCTGCCAAGAGAACATATCACAGCGTGATAATCAAACAATCGAATCGGAAAAAAGCCCCCTAGAGAAAAAAAAAAACAAGAGAAAAATAAAGAGAAGGAGAAAAGGAGAGAAAAGCCCCTATTTCTGAGAGAGTTTCTGCATGTATTCCTGTGCTTGTATTTCTGACGTGAATACTCTACTTGTGCCTTTAAGCGTAACCTTAAGTCTAGCAGGGTTCATTAGAAAGACCTCACAACCCAATTTCTGGAAAGGGGTTATTAACTGCCGAAATCTCCATCTCCACTCTACGATAGTGTGACAAAAATCCGGGCGAACAAAGAAGGAATATCCTTCGGCTGATCGTCTCGCATCCGGTCTCGCCTTTTCAAAAATAGACTGGCGAAGTAAAAAATTTCCAAAAAATATAAGTATGGCTCTGGGTTTCTCCTCCTGACCAGCTCTCTTCTTTAACATCACCGGAAATCGATGTACTCTTTGGATCTCCGCTTCCCAGTTCCATTGAGTCAGATCGGGAAAAGCACTCTTAAAAAGCTTAAGGACAAATCCACGGATGTCATCTCCTTCTGCCTTTTCAGCGATCCCAAGTAAGCGAAGATTAAGTCCTCAAGTTTCCACATCACATCGGACATCCTGCTATCATTTGACGCTATTTGTTGTCCTGTGTTATCAGCCCCTGCCTCAAGTTGAATGATACGTTCCTCAAGTGCTGTAGTACGCTCATTGATTTCGGAGCATGTTTTGTTAACCTTGCGGATAGCTCCTTGAAGCTTCTTAGTAGCTAGATGGGCTCTCTTATGCTCATGTCGAGCTTCTGTTTGCATTTGTTTTAGCGTTGAGTAAATTAACTCCATCGACGGAGGCAGTTCCGGACTAATTTTACTTTCTGACTCCCCTGTTGTTTTTGGGGGATCTGACCGAAAACCATTTTCGTCCATTTCTAGCCCAAAATGAGTGGTGGAGTAATCCCATTTTAATTGACTATTGTCCGACTCTAGACTTTTTTCCCTGTCATGAGTGGTTCGCCTTTTAGTGCGAATTGGTAATCGCCTTTGGGTTTGGGGTTTTAAAGGAGGGCTACCACTAGCCACTCCAGAGAACTCATGATCAGAGCCTTCACTCTCGCTGTTATTAGTGAGTTCAGAGTCATCTGTCAATGAAAAAAATTTGTCTCCCTCTGGAGTCCCAATATGTTTCCGATCCATCTGGGAAGAGACCATGTTTTTTAGCTTTGAATCTCGGTAGCCGCCAGAGTCAGATATATTAGCAATGTATCCTTGTTTTTCAGTGTTAACCACTCTCTCTTCCTCTTCACCTCTATTTGTATTGAAAGATTTGGCATCCGGGTCACCCAAGTCTGACTCTTTACTGTCTGTATTAATAAATGTTTTAGACATTGTTCCTGCTTCCACAGTTGAGTCCCCTATTATAGTTTCCGACATCTTAGGGATATTTGTTGTCTTAAATAGATTATTCTTAGATTTGCTCTTGCTCAGAGACTTTTTCCCCAAAGAGTCCGCCTTTGCCTGTCCTGCGAACAAACTAGGAAGTGTCTGCTGCTGCTTTGGTCTAGTTGTTGTATCGAGACATTTCTCCCCCAGAGGCGTCGTCACGTTTGGCGGGAGAGCTGTGTTCGGAGCCCCCGGAGCAGCGTGAACACGTCGGAGCGGAGCAGCACCTCTCCTGCTGCCGCCAGCTGTCCCACAGTCCTTCGGCAGTGCCTTGATCCTTGGCGGCATACTTTCGCCCTGGAGAGGCACCAAAGCCTGCACTGACCTCTGAGCCCAGCGAAAAAGCACCAGCCTCGCCCCGGCTGCTGAGAGGCAAGCTCGCTTCACTACACTGGCGGCAACTGCAAGCAGAGTGTTGGCCGCATGAACCGACTTCATCCGCCTTCGTCCGAGGTTCTCCAGAGTGCACCGTCTCCCTCCTCTTCGCCTCACACCACCAATAGTAAGTTTAGTTTAAATAGTTGAATCGTGACTTTCCGGGGCTATTTCCTATTGAGTGAAAATCTGCTTTAGCCGGTAAATACCAGCATTAATCCAACGGCAGGGAGAGCGGCTCCGACAGCATTCACACAGCCGCCATCTTGCCCCCCCCCGAAGCACATTCATCCTAACATGATGGGGTTTGTGCAGGAATTTATCATCAATGGGAGAAAAATGCTTGCCATGAGAGGTACTGGAACCTTCCGCACCACGTTTGAGAGGAAGTACTTTAAGCTAAGGCTGCACATCAGTCTAAAGGTGGAACTGGGATCATTCTTGGTTTGCAGGAACCAGAACAAGGCAGTTTGTAGGAAAGGGAAGACTCTGAGAAGGCAATGGTCATGCAGGTCATCGCTTCCCAAGCATGGGACAAATAGGCTTTAGCACCAACATCTCCTGACCTGCCTGATACCCAGTCATGTAGCTTTCTGGTTGCACCATTCCTACATCAGCGCTTTGCTGTTCCGAAGGTTTTTCTTTGCTGGACTCATGTATTGCACCATCAACTTCCTGAGGGCAATCACATAGTCCACCACATCCTTGTGTAGGGACTCTGAGGTTCCTTCCCACCCTTCTCTGACTAAGGTAAGGGAACCCACTCTGAGTGTCCATATAGAAGCTCAAAGGGACTGAACTAGGAGTAGGCTTAACTGGTATAACTTTGTCTAGAGTAATTAATCGTAATTCCCACAAAATTACTTGTAATTATGTGTATTTGTGTGGGAAGTGTGGTGAACCATGTCATCTTAGGACTGGAAGGGTTCTTTGTGGCTTACCTGAGTGGCATTGCAGTGTCCAGTGTGTAAGACCAGCTGAGGCACCTAGGACAGGTGATGTCAAGGATACAGGAGGCAAAACTGACCATCAAGGCAACCAAGTGTCAGGTGGGGCAGTCTTCTGTAGTCTACCTTGGGCATGAAGTGGGGAACAGGAAGATCCGCCTGTTGTATGCCAAGATTCAGCCTGTGATGGAGTGGGAACTGCCTACTACCCTGACTGAAGTGAGGGCCTTTTTAGTACTGACCGTGTATTACAGGAACTTTGTGGCAAACTATGGAAGTATAGGTTGCCCCATTGAGAAGATTATTACCCAGAGAAAAAACTGGGCGGCTATTGAGAAGGAGTTCTTTGTATTGTGTGGGCTATGCTTAAGTTCTGCCCTTATTTGTTTGGCACTAAGGTTGTTGTGCAAGGGGGGTGTGGCCGAGCGGAGTCGCAAAATGGCCGCACAGTGAAGGGGCTCTGCCGGCCGAACTCATATTATTCGAAAATTATCTGTCTCATCCTAGCATTCTGGACCTGGAATGGGGGTGTGTGTGCAATGCGTGGCAGGAGGCATCCAGACCTGCTGGTTTGACGACGCGGAACTGGGGACTGTCTGCCTGCCTGGCCTCATGATCCTGTGGCCTATCTGGGGCCTGGAGGGCGCGCCCCTGCGGCTGCCCGGTGGAGTGTCTGTGGGCACAGTTTACCGGACCCCCTTGCTACCCCGCGGGATGTGGCTGCGGTGACGTCGGAGACAAGAGCTGCGGAGGCGGCAGGTGGCTGGGATCTGCCCGACTTGAGCCACGGACACGCGACGGTGGGCCAGTGCGGACGGCGGCTGCCTGGTGAGTCAAACTGTGCGGCGGCCGAACGGTCGGCGTATTGACTGAAGAGGGTGTGAGGCGGAGCACAGGGGCTTGCGGGGCGGCTGGCGGCCATGCAGGTAACTGCCTCAGGGTCTGCTGCGCATTGCTGCTCATGCCCGCCAGGGGCACAGAGGAACTCATCGCGTGGCTATGCTGGGGGCCAAAAAGGCCGCTGAACTGTATGCAAAAATTGGCTGATGACTTCTGTGGAATGTGGGCAGAGAACCTTGGCAGACTTTACGGTTTGCGGCGAAATACAGCTAAAATACACCCTGCACAAACACAAGCTGGTAAAAATAAGTGCAATGCGCAGAGCCATATGTACAGCTCGTGCCACGTGACGAGCAGTGGTGCTAGCGGAGGGCTGACTGTACCATCCCCACCACCAACAGGCCTCTGAAAGGGGTGGAATTGTATACAAGGCAGGGTGTAGCATTGAACCCAGCGTTTAACCCCTTCGATGCGTGTGACGGAGCGGTTCCGTCATGCGCATCGGTCGCGCTGTGCGCATGACGGAACCGCTCCGTCACGGCCCGCCCGCGCAACGAACCTTCAGCACGGCGCAGTAATCCGCGCTGCGCTGAAGGGGTTAAGGGTTGAACATTGCCCCAACTGGCCGCATGAATGAAGAGGGCAGGGAGTTTGAACCACCAAGGTGAGCCTTTGCGAAAGCTCTGTGGGCAAAATCTGGGAGCTGTGCTGATCAATTGGTGGAGTGCGCTCAGAGCAGCGTAGTTGCTCCGGAGTAGCTCTGTGGTGCTGGGACGCACGGGCGAGGGCATTACCTGATCAGCCATAACGGAACCTGTACTGAACTGAATTTGCGTTAAGAATAAGTAAACATGGGGAAATCTGACATCAGGCACCCAAAATTAACCTTTGAAAAAGGTCAACAAGACAGCAGGAAGGTGGACCAAAACCTTCAAATGTAGTGTCGGAAATTCAAATGGACTCTGACCAGGATGACGACATTAGATTTATGTTAGGCGAAGTCAAGGTCAGCTTGCGGCGATTGACGAAAAACTGGATTCCCAGAAGGTGGACAAACAAGGTGGACAAACAAGAGGCAAGAATAGACACATTAGAGACCAGGGTTTCAGACAAAGATGACCGCCATACCGAAACGCATGAACAATTACTCTGCATGGATAAGGTCCTTAACTTAATTAGAGCAAAGAACGAAGACCATGAAGCGAGGTCGTGGAGAAACAATGTGCGCATCACAGGCATACCGGAGTCAACAACCATCATGAACATGGAGAAATATGTCGAGACCATGCTGAAAGAACTTTTCAGTAAGGACCTATCTAACATGTTCCTGGTCGAGCGCGTTCATTGAAAACTGGGCCCCAGACCGCCTCCTGGAGCTCAACCTCGCCCAATCCTTGCTCGCCTCTTGAACTACAGAGATGGAGACACCGTTCTCCAAATGGCCCACGAGCAGGGAGCAACCCAATATCAGGGCAACTCCATTGCCTTCTTTCAGGATTTTACCTAGGCTGTTCAGGCGGTGCGCCGGGAGTTTGATCCGTCCCAAAAAATATTGCAGAAAATAGGCACCAAATATGCATTGTTATACCCTGCTAAACTTCAAGTGCATACCGAAAGCAAGCCTTTAATATTCAATGAGGCTGGCGCTCAAGTATGCAAAGCAAGCGGCCAAAAAACATCAAAGTCTGCGTGGAGAGAAGGAGACAGTAACAGGAGGACACCTAAGTGACAATGATTGAAGAAGTAATGTACACTGTGTAATGATCAAGTGATATCTCCATTTTTGCATTTTCAGAAGGTCAACAGATTATTAGGGGGGTCACAGGTTGTTATCGACAGGAGGTGGAAACCCTTCCATATGTGACTGTTGAATATTGTTTCCTATCTATGGTGGTTTGTGCACAGTTTAAGTCTACTCCCGAGGTATATATTGTAGACTCTTATATGTAATTGCTGGGTTACCATATGAGTTCGGCCACCCTGTTTCTTTGAACAGGGGTGTATGCCGGTGACCTCACGCTCTCCTCTGGGATAATTCCCAACAGTCCTAAGGTACACAGGGCATTTATCACATTTAGGGCAGTTTAATGGGGATGAAAACAGAACCTATTTGGGGTTTGGTGTGGGAGGGGGAGTGGTGGAATGTTACTGTTTACAGTTCGCCACCGCAGAGTATCCTACTGCTTATTGCATGGTGTTCAGACACATGGAACGGTCCGTACTGTGCACAAGAGTGGAGTATGAGGCATGTAATACTCTTAGCTATCAGGCCACAGCAACCTACACACAGATCCCTATGTTTGTGTCCCACAGGCATAAATGTCATCATTAAAATGCATTACTTGAAATGCACAAGGTCTAAACGACCACAGGAAGTCCAGACTGGTGCAGTCCTATTTAAGGAGGCAGGATGTAGATATTTGCCTATTACAGGAGACACACTTGAAAGATACAGCCCGCGCCAGGCTAGCTTCAAATAGATGGGGGAGATATATATGTCCAATTATCCCAGCTACACCCGCGGGGTGGCAATTCTGATAAAAAATGGATGCACTGGAAAAAGCAGATGGAGATTACGGACCCTGAGGGTCGCTTCATAGTCCTACGAGGGGTAATCTATGACTAACAGATTATAATCATAAACACTTATGGTCCCAACGCTGACAACCCTGAATTTTTCTATGATGTGTGGCATAAGGTACAGGCAATGGGGGACGCAGCAGTATTGTGGGGGGGCCACTTTGACATTGTGTTGTCGCCCAGTGCAGATAGAACGGGCTCCTCTCGCATGCACCACCCGCAGGCAGCTGCAGCGCTGAAGGGAATAATACAGGATCATCACTTGGTAGGCACATGGTGCATATTCCACCCCATGGCCCGCAAAGGTACATGTATAATGCACCAACACCTGGCCTGGTCCCAGCTAAACCTCTGGCTAAACACTTACACTCCTGGGCTGCAGAGGTTGTACGGCACCATCGCACGCTATCTGACCACGCTCCCGTCTTGATAACATTTTCAGTTCCTAAACCTTACACTCAACCATTTAGGCGACTTCCCCCTAACACGCTGCTCGTTTCAGTGTTCAGAGAAGAAATCAGGACACACATCACAGAATACTTTGACCACAACATGGATTCGGTGGACACCATGTGGACGATATGGGAGGCCTTTAAGGAGGTGATTCGAGGATACTGCATAGCCTTGCAATCAGGGGTACTCAGAGAAATCCGTGGTAGTCTGACCAGATTGGAAGAGGAAATTTGCACTTTGGAATTGCAGTATTTTCACTCTCCCTCGTCTTCGATGCTGGGACAAATCCGGGGCAAACTTACTGCCTTTCAGGAAGAGGCGGAAAGGGAAACTAGATTTTTGCATAAATTTGCGCTGGCCCATTGATATGGGGAGGGAGATAGGCCCGGGAAGATGCCAGCGAACCTTCTAAAACCACCCGAAGCTCCACATTCATAACAGAACTTTCCACACACACAGCCGGGGCAGCGCGCTCACCATCAGTGATTTTAGACACAATGCTTGATTTTCATTCGCAGTTATACACTTCACAGGAAGACCCATCAGAACCCGACCCGCTTGAGTACTTTGATTCGATAGAACTATTATGGCTAAGTAAGGCACATCGGGAATATCTTGATGTCCCACTCATGGTAGAGGATGTCAGGAAAGTAATCCTCAGCTTACCGGCTGATAAAGCACCTGGGTCTGACAGACTAACTTCCAAATTTTGCAAAGAATACTCAGAGCTGCTGGCCCCTCATTTATTAGCGGTCTACCAAGAAGCTTCACAATCTGGCGTCTTACTGAAATCTATGCGTGAACCCATTATTATAACGTTGCTAAAATCTGACAAAGACCCCTCGAGATGCGTCTCATATCAACCGCTCTCACTAATAAACCTAGATGCTAAGATTTTTGAGAAATTACTGGCTAACAAAGTGCAGCCGCTACTTCCACGGATCAATCAGGATTTGTGCCGGGTCGATCCACCTCCTATAATTTGAGGACAATTTTCACCTTATTACATTAACTTGCCCCTCATGTCTCGGCGGCAGCAGCACTACCTGATGCCACAAAGACATTTAACTCTTTGGAGTGGAAGTTTTTGTTTGCTCTTCTCCGCAGATTGGAATTCAGCCCCTTGTTTATTCAGCAGGTCCAGCTTTTATACACCCTGCCCATGGCTCGAATTAAAGTAAATGGGCTAATCTCAGAGCCTGAATTTAAACAAATAAAGGTAGTAGGGGAAATCCGCGCAGGGAAGTGTACAAGTTTCTCCAGTTCTAATATTCCAATAAGTGTTAATGCTTCACGGTTACCGTTCAACGACCAGCCCACGCTGTAACAATGTAGGCCTAAGTCCACATATAACACAAATATTAACAATCGGCAATCTGAGCAGAAGACACAAAGGTAGAAGCACATATAAATTCCAAGTCTCAATCCTTAATATTTTCTTCCTGCTTTATTCCAAGATCTTAAAGCATACATCCATATTTCATTCTTCTTGACACTTCAAGGTGCCGATTACGATCCGGCAAAAACCGGGTACGAACCGTCGGACGGAGCATATTCTCCGTCCGACGCGTACCCGGTCGTCAAAATTTACAAACATGGAATTACGATTCGCACGGGAACACCATTTCCGTACGAATCGTAAAAAAGCCCGACCGACCAAAATAAACCTACAAATGCGATCCGGGAAAGCGCCGACGTGATGTCGGGACGCTCGCAGCCTGCCATTCACGAACCAGGAATTACGATTCGCACCGACGTCATCCCGCACGGTGAATATTTTCCGGCTGCCAAAAACTGCCGGGAAATCAGGACGACGCGAACAAGGACCACCAGTACGCGACGGACAGACAGGACGACGCGAACAAGGAGGACCAGTACGCGACAGGACGACGCGAACAAGGAGTACCAGTACGCGACGGACAGACAGGACGACGCGATCAAGGAGGACCAGTACGCGACGGACAGACAGGACGACGCGAACAAGGAGGACCCGTACGCGACGGACAGACATGGACCCGAACCTACGTGTCATCCCGGCCCTCATAGCAGTCGACCTCCTCTACAGGTTCGGATGCAGACGCCGCAAAAGGTCAGAACAACTAAGGGAGGGGGGAAGTGGGGTGGGGTGGGGGTGGCAGGACCAGGGCAGGCCACAAACCCCCCACCAAAGTCACACAGCACACATGCCCAGGACATACCTGACTCACATGCCCTGGTCACTACGAGGGGGTGGGGGCGTGTCCAGCTAAGCCAGCGACCGCCACAACGGAAGTCCGTCACGACGCGAACCGGCAACACAACCAGACAGGTACGTCCCGTACCCACGCCTGAAGAGCGTGGGTACGAGTCGTACCACGCCCACACCCACGTCACCCCAACAATGGCGGGACGGATCGTACCCACGTGGCAAAGGCCTGGGTACGGCCCGCACAAGCATCACATAGCGTGGGGACGGATATGTACGGACCCTACCCCCACCCCGTATGCATGGAGCGTACCCCCACCCCAACAGTGTAAGTACGACCCGTACCCCCACCCGCGTACGTATGCAGCTTACCCCCACCCCAACAGTGTAAGTACGACCCGTACCCACACCCGCGTACGTATGGAGCGTACCCCCACCCCAACAGTGTAAGTACGACCCGTACCCACACCCGCGTACGTATGGAGCGTACCCCCACCCCAACAGTGTAAGTACGACCCGTACCCACACCCGCGTACGTATGGAGCGTACCCCCACCCCAACAGTGTAAGTACGACCCGTACCCACACCCGCGTACGTATGGAGCGTACCCCCACCCCAACAGTGTAAGTAAGACACGTACCCTCACCTCGAATGCATGGAGCGTACCCCCTACCCCAACAGTGTAAGTACGACCCGTACCCACACCCGCGTACGTATTGAGCGTACCCCCACCCCAACAGTGTAAGTACGACCCGTACCCACACCCGCGTACGTATGGAGCGTACCCCCACCCCAACAGTGTAAGTAAGACACGTACCCTCACCTCGAATGCATGGAGCGTACCCCCACCCCAACAGTGTAAGTACGACCCGTACCCACACCCGCGTACGTATGGAGCGTACCCCCACCCCAACAGTGTAAGTACGACACGTACCCCCACCTCGAATGCATGGAGCGTACCCACATCCGTGTATGTCATGAGCGTACATATTGTGAAATTGGAGAGGTGGGTGCAGAGTCCTCCCAGCAGTGCCCAGACGCAGGAGGGGTGTGTGCAGAGTCCTCCCAGCAGTGCCCACACGCAGGAGGGGTGTGTGCAGAGTCCTCCCAGCAGTGCCCTGAGACAGGAGGGGAGTGTGCAGAGTCCTCCCAGCAGTGCCCTGAGACAGGAGGGGTGTGTGCAGAGTCCTCCCAGCAGTGCCCTGAGACAGGAGGGGTGGGTGCCTATCACTCCCAGCAGTGCCCTGAGACAGGAGGGGTGTGTGCAGAGGCCTCCCAGCAGTGCCCTGAAACAGGAGGGGTGTGTGCAGAGGCCATCCCAGCAGTGCCCTGAGACAGGAGGGGTGGGTGCAGAGTCCTCCCAGCAGTGCCCAGACGCAGGAGGGGTGTGTGCAGAGTCCTCCCAGCAGTGCCCTGAGACAGGAGGGGAGGGGGCCTATCACTTCCAGCAGTGCCCTGAGACAGGAGGGGTGTGTGCAGAGTCCTCCCAGCAGTGCCCTGAGACAGGAGGGGTGGGTGCAGAGTCCTCCCAGCAGTGCCCAGACGCAGGAGGGGTGTGTGCAGAGTCCTCCCAGCAGTGCCCTGAGACAGGAGGGGTGGGTGCCTATCACTCCCAGCAGTGCCCAGAGACAGGAGGGGTGGGTGCCTATCACTCCCAGCAGTGCCCTGAGACAGGAGGGGAGTGTGCAGAGTCCTCCCAGCAGTGCCCTGAGACAGGAGGGGTGGGTGCAGAGTCCTCCCAGCAGTGCCCTGAGACAGGAGGGGTGGGTGCCTATCACTCCCAGCAGTGCCCAGAGACAGGAGGGGTGGGTGCCTATCACTCCCAGCAGTGCCCTGAGACAGGAGAGGTGTGTGCAGAGGCCTCCCAGCAGTGCCCTGAGACAGGAGGGGTGGGTGCAGAGTCCTCCCAGCAGTGCCCAGACGCAGGAGGGGTGTGTGCAGAGTCCTCCCAGCAGTGCCCTGAGACAGGAGGGGTGGGGGCCTATCACTCCCAGCAGTGCCCTGAGACAGGAGGGGAGTGTGCAGAGTCCTCCCAGCAGTGCCCAGAGACAGGAGGGGTGGGTGCAGAGTCCTCCCAGCAGTGCCCAGACGCAGGAGGGGTGTGTGCAGAGTCCTCCCAGCAGTGCCCTGAGACAGGAGGGGAGTGTGCAGAGTCCTCCCAGCAGTGCCCTGAGACAGGATGGGTGTGTGCAGAGTCCTCCCAGCAGTGCCCTGAGACAGGAGGGGTGGGTGCCTATCACTCCCAGCAGTGCCCTGAGACAGGAGGGGTGTGTGCAGAGGCCTCCCAGCAGTGCCCTGAGACAGGAGGGGTGTGTGCAGAGGCCTCCCAGCAGTGCCCTGAGACAGGAGGGGTGGGTGCAGAGTCCTCCCAGCAGTGCCCAGATGCAGGAGGGGTGTGTGCAGAGTCCTCCCAGCAGTGCCCTGAGACAGGAGGGGTGGGGGCCTATCACTCCCAGCAGTGCCCAGAGACAGGAGGGGTGGGTGCAGAGTCCTCCCAGCAGTGCCCAGACGCAGGAGGGGTGTGTGCAGAGTCCTCCCAGCAGTGCCCTGAGACAGGAGGGGAGTGTGCAGAGTCCTCCCAGCAGTGCCCTGAGACAGGAGGGGTGTGTGCAGAGTCCTCCCAGCAGTGTCCTGAGACAGGAGGGGTGGGTGCAGAGTCCTCCCAGCAGTGCCCAGACGCAGGAGGGGTGGGTGCCCATCACTCCCAGCAGTGCCCATGGAACGCAAAGGGTGGAGTAGTCACAGATACCATGCCCACAAATGTCAGTCAGGTGCACAAAGACCCTGCAGTACATGTACCACATGTGTGCGAGGCTGGGAGTATACGCATGCATAGCGCAGAAAAGAAAACATGTACACATGAAGTCATGTCAATAGGCCACATACACAAGTACAATGACTACCAAGGATGCCACGAATGATGCAGGTGGAGACATCTCTCAGCATGCATGTGCAAAGGTGAAGGACTACGTCACACACCCAGCTAATGGACACACAGCTCTGTGCTAAAGTCAGGGGACACCCTGCAGGGAAGAAGTCAGGGTACACAGAGGAAGGAATATACCTTGGGACAATTGCAACATGCAGCAACTGCTTACATGAATGGAGAAAGGTAGCTAACACCGTGTGATGGCACACAGATCCCAGGGTCCCCCCTATGAGCAGCACACCACTACATTACCCACACACCCAACACATGACCAACACCCACAACCATGTAGCAGCCCCACCAACAGCAATGCCAGCAATGCAGGAGTGTTCCAAGGCCAAAAAATAAATAGCTTTATTCAGCATGAGCAAAAAACTAGTATGACGTAAGTCCAAGATTAACAAAGGCCATAGGGCAGTCCAGGAGTCCCAGCTGGATGGGGGACACAGTGGGATGCGTGTCCCCTAGCTTGCCTGCACAGTCACAATCCGTTGTCTTCCACAGGGGTCAGGGCATCATGTGGGGGGGAAGAAACAGGCACCGCAGGGACAGGAGGGTGAAGGGTAGGCGTCGTGGGTGCAGGGATGGAGGACTCCACCACAGGGGGTGGGGCAGGGCCAAAGGTGGATTCTAGGAGCGCGCTGCACACCTCGGCAAGGTCCTCCAGGGACTCCCCTGCACCCGAAGGAACCACAGGCCCCAAGGAGGGGGGGGTCAGAGGGATGGGTCGCAGCGCCACTGGGGGAGGGTGTGGACAGGGGGGGGACTCAATCACCCTGACCGGGGACCTCCTTGACCGCTTGCGGGGTGGTGTCACTGTGGGGCTCAGGGACAGAGCGGCCATGAAGGAGTCTTTGGGGAGATGTGGCCAGGAGAGCTGAGGGGAGGGGATTTGGAGGGAGTGGATTGTGTGGAATGCGGACTCCCACTCTGGCTGTGTGTCACACGTTTGCCCCCCGACCCAGTGGGTGTGCCTACTGCACCCTGTGTGTGCGTGTCAGGAGGTGTGCGGCGGACCTTCCCTGCTGGTGTGGTGCCTGTGTCTGTTGTGGTGGGTACATGCTTACGTCTGGGTGTATGTGGGACAGGCATGGGAGTGGGAATTGTGGAAGGAGCAGGGGTAGGGGGTGGGACGTAGCGCTGCAGGAGACCCACTGCTGCAGTCAATGTGGAGTCTATGGACCTCAGCAAGTTGCGTTGGTCAGCCTGCGATGAATGAATGCCCTCCAAGTATGCCTCCATGTTGTTGAGGACCTGGCTGTGGCCATGGAGGACATTAAGGATCGCAGTCTGACCAATCTGCAACTGCCGCTGGATGTCCACAGACTCAGCATTGGCGGCAGCAGTGGAGACAGGGGCAGGGGGTGCGGTGCCTGGCAGGAAGGAGACATGTGGTGACCGGGCACGTTGGGAAGGGACACAAGCACGTGGGAGGCGTCTGATGCCAATGGAGGGGGCGGTGCCAGATGTAGGGCTGCTGTCAGATGGTGGTGCAGCCACCGCCCACTCGGAGAGATCATCCTCGGACCCGTCAGCTTCATACTCTGTTGTGCCAGTCGACAGGTCCCCGGGTTCACTCTCCTGCGCATCTGTCCCACTCGAAGTGCCAGCCCCGATGTCACCGCTGGCACTGGTGCTCGGTCCCTCCGCGCCGTCTGTGTCCATGTCTCCCTCCGTGTCCCCCGATGATGCTGTGGGCAGGGTGAAGAGACAGAAAGTAATCATACACCTGTATACATATGTCACATGAGTACAATCTATGTAGTTACAGTGCATAGCCTGAAACAAAGGATGAGTTACAACTACAAAACAAGGTACATACGTAGGCCCTGCAAGACACAGTTGTGTGACCCACCATGCCATGGAAAAACTATGGAGAGCATGACACAATAGCAAATGAGATGACATGCTATTCTGACTGAGGAGCAAGGCCCTGGGGACAATACAGCACTGCATCTGCACCACACAGCGTGGCAGGAAATTGGGATGAGCAGGGACCAAATCCAGGAACTAGAGGCACATGCAGCATAGGTAATACTGAGAACATGCCCACCCTGACTGGCACACTGCACCTTGAGTGTATGTCCAGACAAACATCACACACTGGCCAGTCCGAGCAAGGAGATGACAGGTCTTGACATGTAGGCCATGGCCGCCCCACCCACCCCCTACATGAGACAAATCTGTGGAGACACAGGAGGCACTTAATTCTCTTAGTCTGGGTGAAATACACATGGGATGCAATAATTCAAGATTGCACACCAAATACCCAAGGTGCGCCTGTCCAAAGAATCATGTACAAATGGGCATCATCAGATGATTGCTACAAGACACACAGGCAATGGCCACCGTGAGTATGTACTTGGAAAATCAGGTCAGGCTGGACAGTGGACACTTGTAATACATCTCACGTCAAGAAACATGGTGCCAGGGGACAATGGCACAGAGCACAACCTATGCTGTAGACACAGAGATTGTCGACATTCTCGGATTACACACATGATACCTAGGAAAAGATGCCCCTGGGGACAGTAGTGGCCACACAACTCCATGCTCCTGAATGGGAATGACTGCAACACACGCTAACATCCCTGCACTATGCGTAACGCACACTCATGCACATCATGTCACAGGCCACCACATGGGACATGCCGGCTGGAAGGCCTCGCACTCAAGAGATTAACTCCCATGTCTGAAATCAGCATTAGTGCCAACTGACATGGAACCCACAAGTCCAGAACTGGACAGGGCACAGGCAAGGTCACTAAACCTGTTACACACCACCCCCACACATGATGCTGCCGGCATTGTACACTTGGAGAAGGTGTCAGGCTACATAACTTTGTGATGGAGTGACTACACAGAGACCAGGGAACACATTGCAAGGTGGGGAAGGGAGGCAGGAGAGGCCTGCAACACTGTGGGTAACAGGATCTGCACAGCACCATAAACCCTGGAAGTGTATCCATGGAACAGTGCACTTACAAATGCTGGTGAAACACAACAAACACACACATGTACCTACCCCCTTCCGGCTGCTGCATGTCCTGTAGACGCCTGTCCAAGTCAGGAAAGACCACCGCCAGCACACGTTTCTGGATGTGGGAGAGACGGCGGCGCCCGCGGTTCTTGTGGCTCTCAGGTGAGTCCCCCAGCAGGAGCCGTGCGATCCTCCGCGTCCAGCACCGGATATCCTGCCAGCGTTTCCTCACCTGGGACAGGTGCCGCCTCCGACCATCCGCACTCCTCACGGCGCTGACGGCGTCCAGCCATATCTGCTCCTTGGCAGAGGCGTCTACCTGTGAGGATGAACAAGTGACACTACATCAATACACCGTGCACATGTCACGGGGACACAGATTAGAACACATTTGCTGTTTACAACAAGGCATAGTATGCATCCAACGCATTGCACCTTTGTCATAGGGACATGATCCTGTGGGGGAAGGCCATAAACAGTACGTGCCATTGAAAGGACACAGGTGGAATGAGGGCAACTACACAATCAATGATCCAGGCTCACACTGTGCATCACACCCACCCCTCCTGTCTCAGGGCACTGCTGGGAGTGATAGGCCCCCACCCCTCCTGTCTCAGGGCACTGCTGGGAGTGACAGGCCCCCACCCCTCCTGTCTCAGGGCACTGCTGGGAGGACTCTGCACACACCCCTCATGTCTCAGGGCACTGCTGGGAGTGATAGGCCCCCACCCCTCCTGTCTCAGGGCACTGCTGGGAGTGATAGGCCCCAACCCCTCCTGTCTCAGGGCACTGCTGGGAGTGATAGGCCCACACCCCTCCTGTCTCAGGGCACTGCTGGGAGGACTCTGCACCCACCCCTCCTGTCTCAGGGCACTGCTGGGAGTGATAGGCCCCCACCCCTTCTGTCTCAGGGCACTGCTGGGAGGACTCTGCACCCACCCCTCCTGTCTCAGGGCACTGCTGGCAGTGATAGGCCCCCACCCCTCCTGTCTCAGGGCACTGCTGGGAGTGATAGGCCCCCACCCCTCCTGTCTCAGGGCACTGCTGGGAGGACTCTGCACACACCCCTCCTGTCTCAGGGCACTGCTGGGAGTGATAGGCCCCCACCCCTCCTGTCTCAGGGCACTGCTGGGAGACATCAGGCATTCCCCCCCCTGGGTCCCCCCTACAGTACATAGCATGTGTGTCACACCTGGACACAATGGCAGAAGTCACAGTCACTAAAAAGGGACACAGTCTGTGCCAGTGGACACTGAACTCACCTGATAACCTGGTCGCCCATTCAGCATGGGGTACCGTGGGAGGATCACATCCACCAAAGAAATGTTCTCCTCCAGGGTGAATGGCTGTGACCTCTCCACAGCCCTTGACATGGTTCCAGGGAATCAGTAGCAGCAGCTGGGTCGTGGAATACAAAGATGTGCAGGCAAGTGCTCCCTCATGGGACCTGGCTGCCTTATATCTGCCTTGCTGGCCCATCTCATGCACAGGAGTAGAGAGTGATTGGTCACTCACATTTGCATCCTATGTTTCCTCCAATCCCTTCAAACCTAGCAGTCTGTGTGTTCTCTATCGGTTTCATTCTCCTGCATGATGTCAGCCCCACAAACACATTGCAACAAAGTAGATTAATTCCAACTGACTTCTGCTGTGCACCTTCCAGAACAAATTCAAATTTTGAACTTGGTCTCCATGACAACCAGCATGCATGTAGGCCTTAATACTTGTCCCTCATGTGTCCCCTATGTAATTTGGAGCTTCACACACAGGTATGGTGCGTTCCGGGGCCCTAGGGCACCCCAAATGCATTGCAACGGCCCGTACACGCGTGCCTACGTTCACTATCACTATGGGTGGCCTCGCGTATGCGTACTCGTAGTGGTACGGGCCGTACACACGCCTGTACGCTCCCTATCACTATGGGTGGCCTCGCGTATGCGTACTCGTATTGGTACGGGCCGTACACACGCCTGTACGCTCACTATCACTATGGGTGTTCTCGCGTATGCGTACACGTTGTGATAGGGAGCGTACAGGCGTGTGTACGGCCCGTACCACTACGAGTACGCATACGCGAGGCCACCCATAGTGATAGGGAGCGTACAGGCGTGTGTACGGCCCGTACCACTACGAGTACGCATACGCGAGGCCACCCATAGTGATAGGGAGCGTACAGGCGTGTGTACGGCCCGTACCACTACGAGTACACATACGCGAGGCCACCCATAGTGATAGGGAGCGTACAGGCGTGTGTACGGCCCGTACCACTACGAGTACGCATACGCGAGGCCACCCATAGTGATAGGGAGCGTACAGGCGTGTGTACGGCCCGTACCACTATGAGTACGCATACGCGAGGCCACCCATAGTGATAGGGAGCGTACAGGCGTGTGTACGGCCCGTACCACTATGAGTACGCATACGCGAGGCCACCCATAGTGATAGGGAGCGTACAGGCGTGTGTACAGCCCGTACCACTACGAGTACGCATACGCGAGGCCACCCATAGCGATAGGGAGCGTACAGGCGTGCGTACGGCCCTACCACTATGGGTGTTCTTGCGTATGCGTACTCGTAGTGGTACGGGCCGTACACATGCCTGTACGCTCGCCATCACGATGGGTACACATACGGCAGCACTCCCATAGTGATATGGGAACGTACACAGGCCCTCTTCGCAGCAGTACAGCGGTTTTCACACATCACAGTGGTGACAGGCGGCACACAGGTAGGGATAGGGCGGACATACTTGTCCATGGATGGACATACTTGTCCATGGATGGACATACTTGTCCATGGATGGACATACTTGTCCATGAATGGACATACTTGTCCATTAATTGACATCAAGGCATCGTCTGTGCATTACTACATGTGTGGGGCACAGGTGTGACGGCCTGTGATGTGGAACATTACTCCTGAGTCGAGAAGGCACCAGATGTATGATGAGATGTGTACAGATGTACTGTGTGATGGTGCAATGTGTGCCAGGCATGCCCTTGACTCCTTTGACATGTGTGCATGTCGTACTGCACACTTGGGGTGAGTGTCACTGGCATGGCACGGACACCAACACACGGAAGTGTCCCCTGATGCCCGGTACAGGGGTTACCACACCTGACTTGTCACTACCCACGGTGCACAATGTGACAATGTCATGTATGTGTGGGGGCTTCCCATCAGGTTGATGTTGGAGCACCCTCAAAAGCTGCAGCCGTTGCAGCAACCAACATGTGTCTGTGTGTAGATTGACATTGCACACTGTTCCGCTCACCATGCCACATGTGGTAGCGGATGTGAGGTGCACATGTATGCATGGGACACGGAGTACTGTGACAAGGACATGTCTGCATCCTCACAATGAATGTGTGGTGAGTCATGACATGTGCACCTTCATGGCAAGGTGTGTGGGCTGTCCTAGTGTAATGTCATGTGACCTGTGGCTCTAGTGTTCCGCTACCAGTCTCTGCAATCGGCATCCTACTTCTGCTGATGTGTGGGCGTATGTCACTCCTGTCTTGCGTCTGGCTGTTCACTTGCACTGGGACACAGCTATTCCCATGGCATGGCATGGGGAGGTTCTCAATCTCCGTGTGTAGCTGGGTCTTGGTAGGGGTGTCACCTTGCATCCATACATGTCCTGGGCATGTAGCACATACCTGACTCCCTATGTAGCATATGTGTATTGACAGATTAACATGTGCTCAGTACATATGAATTGTTGTCGTAGTGCACTCACTCTATCTTGTCACTTCCAAATTACTGCAGAGCGCCGCCTCTTGCCCGAGCAATTCCGGACTTGGCTGACATGCGGGAGAATGACAGCATCCGGCTCTACCGCTTCCCCCAACCGTTGATTCTGGAGTTGACGGCGAGACTGGCACCACACCTGCAACCGCAGCACAGGTATCCTACGGCACTGACACCCCAGCTGAAGGTAATGGCTGCCCTACATTTTCTTGCCTCGGGTACCTTTCAATATACCATAGCTCATGTTGGGGGCATGTCCCAGAGCATGTTCTGCCGTGTGCTGCATGATTTCTTAGAGGTCATGTTGATTCACCTGGATGACTTCATCAAGTTCCCAACCCCTGAACAGTTGACTGCGGTCAAGCGTGGATTCTATGCCCTGGGAGGGATGCCCCATGTCATTGGGTCCATAGATGGGACACATGTAGCTTTGGTACCACCACACGCACGGGAGGTGGCGTACCGCAATCGGAAGCACTACCACTCCATCAATGCCCTTGTGGTGTGTCAGTCCAACATGGTGATTTCACATGTCTGTGCTCGTTTTCCAGGATCAGCACATGATGCCTACATCATGAGGCGTAGCAGGATGCCTGAAATGATGATGCAGCTGCGCAACGAAAGAGCATGTGTTGTTGGTGGGTACAGTCTGTCTGTCCTGTATTTTGCATAGCCTACCAGCACGACCGCTGCACCACTTCTAACGATGTCAATGTGCTTCCCATGTAGGGGACGCTGGCTATCCCAACATGCCATGGCTGCTCACACCTCTCCGCAACCCCATCACGCCGGCCCAGCTCCGCTACAACACCGCCCATGGCCAGACAAGGCGAGTGATAGAGAGGACGTTTGGCCTGCTGAAGAGCCGATTTCGGTGCCTCCACAAGACCGGCGGCGCGCTCCCATATGCCCCTGCGAAGGTCTGCAAAATCTTCATGGTCTGCTGCATGCTGCACAACATGGCAGTTGAGAGAGCTGTGCCACTCATCCTGGATCAACATGACGAGGACCATCCACCCGTGGAGGACGAAGGGCTTGGCAATGGGGCTAGTGATGTGGAGGATGTGGAGCCGCAAGAGGACATCCGGACTCGGCTCATACGCAACTTCTTTGCTTAGTGGTGAGTACCAGTGTCTGAGTGTGCACGCATTGGTCCCCGTGTGGCATGTGTTGTGATGTGTGTCTCCACCTGCATGTATGGCACGTGAGTCAGAGGTGTGTGTGAGTGTGTCACTGGAGTGATGGTGGCAGTGATGGTTGTATTTCCCCAGTCATAATTGTGACCTAGCATGTTGTCATCCATACATGTGTCGAGTAAATGCACATGCAAGTGGCTGTGCTTTTTGTGGCTGACTTCTTGTGTGTCTCTCCTCCCCAGGTACTTGCGCATGCCGTCTGCTGCTTGCATTGTTGTGGCACTGCTATTCCTCATGGACACGTCATCGTGGGCTGACTCAGCGTTACAGGCACGGACACGTTTGGAAGTCTCCATAGGGTAAGGGATGCATCAGGGGTGTATTGGGTGTGGCAGTTGTTCACGATGTATGCACACTGCCCCTGTCGATGTTTGGTTCCTCTGCAGACATGTCGCATCACCATGGTGCACATGACATGCAGCTGGGTACACCTGAATAGATGGTCAGACTTGTTGAAAGTCATCTGTAATGGGATAGTGGATTGTGATGATGGCATCAATGTGTGTAACACTGCCCTCGGACACATGCGGTTAGCATTGGGTTGACATGCTGTGGGACTTCCACATCAGCTGATCAATGGTGTATGGCAGGCTCTCCATGAGCAGCTGTGGGTGTTTAGCTGTTAGCCGACAATTGTGTGCCAGTTCCATGGCTAACACGCATTTGTGCTGCAGAAGGGGGGTGCCAGTGTTGGACCCACATGCTACTCCACAAGATGTGTTCATGTGTACTTCAAGTTGCCTCTGCAATCCCGAATACATGACTAATAAAGGTGTCCCTATGCCTCCAAGGTGCCTCTTCTCCGTCAATGCTGGTGTGTTGCCACGGTGCATCCAGCATGTCTGGCATGGTTCTCCCTGATGGTGGCTATGTGTCGATGTGTCGAGTAGCAAGATGCAAGCTGTGTGTGTGGGCTGAGACTGTGTATTGGGCATGATGTCCATGACTGTGTGGGTATTGTGACATGTGCCATCCCCATGCATCCAACGTTGGCCAGGCCCCCATTCTCTGCATCCACCGGACTCAAGCTTGCAGGACATGGTTCTGCCACCTGTCTACACATACCTGGGTGCCCCCCAGGACCCTGGACATGATCCCTGACCTCTGCGCATGACTGTTGCTGTACTCAATGTGTCTGTCAGCACGGTTGTGCGGCCACCCCCTCAGCTGGTTGGGCCCATCACGGGTGTGTATGGTGCTCCATGTCTGTCTTGACTAATACACTGTGACCCGTGTGTCCTGTGCCAGACTCAGGCCCCAGGGTGTGGATGGTTGGAGTCAAAAGAGAGCTCAGGCATGTTTAGACTTTACAACACACATGTAAGGTAATAATGAAACCAGCAGGCATCTTCTCTTCATGGTGTGAATTTTTATTTTGGGGGGGGGGGGATAAAGTGAGGGGCTTTCCGGGAGTTTGGAATCCAAAGTTCAGTAGGGGAGTTGGTGTCCTTGCCATTTGAAATCCTCTGAGTCCATGCCACAGTCTTTGTTAACATTGGTCAGACAGTGTCCAGCAGGGCCATGTGGCAGAGAATGTCTCTTGATGCTGTGATGCTGTTGCTCCAGTGGGCCAGGTGCCAGGCCAGGTGTCCTGGGAGATGGTGATGTTGCGCCGACCCTCACGGTCTTTTCCGTGGACGACCCGCCCTCCTGCGGGGACCCTCAGAAGCAGGCCGTGACGACGTCTGGGATGCTCCATCGGATGTTTCCTCCTCCTCCTCCTGATCCCTCCCTGTGGGTGGTGATGTTCTCCGCCTTCTGGCACAGGGAGGGTCGGCCATGTTGTCGGCCATCCGACGGAGTGTATCGTGAATCCCCTGGAACACCGTCACTTGCTCAGCCTGTCTGTCCTCCATCCTCCGTTGGTGTTGCAGTAGACAGGCATGTTGCTGGGCCTGCTGGGTCTTCATCTCATCGAGGGTCCCCTTGATCTCATTGAGGGTGGACACAACCTGGGCCATGCCCGTGGTGTCCTGCCGGTATGTGTCCATGATGTTACGGACATGGGAAAATACCGGTTCCCCAGCCAACTGGTCAGGCTCGCGCCTACGCCGTCCTCCACTCCCACCACCCCTGCCCACTTGCACCTGGCCTGCCCTTGTGGGTACATCGGGTCTCCGGGACCCCTGAGGGGTGGCATTGGCATTGTCACCTGCCTCCTCCTGGGTGCCCGGGACACCGTGTCCCTCCTGGCCAGCCTGGCTGCATTGTGGTGGTGGGGCAGGGATCCGGGGTGTCTCCTGGGATGTGGCAGGAAGGGGGGTGGTGGTTGGCACAGTTGTACCTGACGCAGGTGCTGCAGGTGGTTGGACACCAGAGGGGCCAGGTCGGTCGGGGTCGTCCACAGAGTGGTGAGAGTCGTCGCTGCCGGTGGGATCGGGCTCCCGCAGATCCGGGTCCTGTGAGTCTTCCCCCCCAGTGTTGGGTGGTGAACCACGACGTTGACCTGTGTGTGAGAGAGACAATGTTAATTTTGGTCCATGCAACATCCATGTTTCATCAGTTTCAAAGTTGGCACTTTTCCTCTTGGAATTAGGATCTGTCTTGCATTCCACTCACAGTGCACTTGTGCATGGGTGTGTCCCTTGGACACCACTTTGGCCCCTTTAAATATGTGTGGCACAGTCTTACTTGCTGCGTCAAGTGTGACTGCAGTCAGCAGTGGAGTGGGCAGGTGTGGCGAGCCATGCATTGGCGCCTTCCGTGTAGCACTGTACATGTGCACATGGAGTGGATCCACACACTTATATAATGCAGGTAGCTGTCGTTGTGCTCGTGAACAGGTTGTGACATGGGCCTGTGTTTTGCCATGGGGAAGAGGGGGGGTTCTGGCACTGGCCACCTTTGGCTACATGCACACATTCTACCTGCTGACGAGCAGACATTCCCACACACCACACGGCTGATTTGCTCTCCCTGTGTCTCCCTCCCTCTCTGTCCCCCTCTCCCTCCCTCTGTGTGTCAGCCTCCTCCCTCTGTCCGTGTCCCTGTGTCTCCCTCCCTCTCTGTCCCCCTCTCCCTCCCTCCGTGTGTCAGCCTCCTCCCTCTGTCCGTGTCCCTGTGTCTCCCTCCCTCTCTGTCCCCCCTCCCTCCCTCTCTGTCCCCCTCTCCCTCCCTCTCTGTCCCCCTCTCCCTCCCTCTCTGTCACCCTCTCCCTCCCTCTGTGTGTCACCCTCTGTCACCTCAGCCCAGCTTCCTAGACACACACTTTTTCCAGTCCTTTGAATGGCCCTTGGCTTGTTGCAGTGAGTTTGTTTCTGATCTCCAGGCACCCATTGGGTGTAGTGTCTGTGTGTGCGCTGCTGCTGTGGTTGTGTGTGCTGCCACTCTTTCACAGTGTTGGCTGTTCATTAGCTGCTGTCATGTGCAAAACAGTGCCTTCACCCCCATGTGTTGATGCAAGGCGTCCGCCATTTGCTGGCGAGTCTTTCCTGTGTGGGAACACACTGTTTGTCTGGCTGTGACCTGGGCCATATGGGCAGAGGGCATTGTTGTCTGCTTCTGAGTTGCACTATGTGATTTTTGGGGCCCACCCTCCCGCCATCCGGGTTACGGTGTCATGTGTTGGTGTCTTCTGTGGCCTGTGACTTGACATTGTCCAGCTGGGTGCATGGGGCATGGTGGCGGCAGTGGCATGTGCGTGTTCATGGAGTGTGGTTGAGTCATGCGATAGGTTGGGGTGGTTGCGTGCCTGTTAGTGATTTTGGTTGTGGATGAGGTCCCCCCCATGTGAGGTGCGTTGTTCATGTACTCACCCGGGTCTCGGAGTCCTCCTAATCCTTCGACTGCCTCCACCGGCTGTATGGCCATCACCCTCTCCTCCCAGGGCTGGTAGTGTACGGGTCTGCGGGAGGGCCCTCCTCCGGTGGCGTTGGCCTGGTTGTGTTCCTCCAGCATCTTGGCTCGGACCCTCCTCCGCAGATCGTACCACCTGGCTTGGCATTCCTGCCTGGTCCTTCTGGTGTCCGCAACAGCATTCACAGCATCGACGATGGTCTGCCACATGGCTGTTTTTGCTGCAATGCTGGTCTGTCTGACCAATGTTCCAAAGAGCTGTGGCTCGACTCTGAGGATTTCATCAACAAGGACCTCCAACTCTCGGTTACTGAACTTTGGATTCTTGTTAGTGGGCATGGTGAGGGGTGTGGGTGTGGATGGTGGGGGGTGTGTGTGGATGGTTGTGGGTGTGTGGGTGTGGTTGTGCAGGTGTGTGTGTGTGAATGTGATGAGGGGGTGTTTGTGGAGGTGGTTGTGTGGAGGTTTGCAAGTGTAAGGTGTGGTGAGGCTTGTAGTATGGTTCTGTGGTGTCTGGCAGCAGTGAGTCTGTTGCAAAGGCTCATGGTTTGTGTATGTGGGCCCTTTTTATTGGTCCATGGGTGGGTGTGGCTGTGTTTGAAGTTTGGGTGGGTGTGTTATAAGGAGTGGTGGTGTTTTGGGCCTCTGTTTGTTTTTGGCAGTTGCAGGTCAGTGGATGTGTTTTTTTTGTGTTTGTTGGCCATGTTTAGTGGCTTTGTGCCATTCGAATAGTGTATTCTTGTGTTGTTTGGTTTTGTCCTGGTTGTGTACGTGCGTTTTGAGCGTGTGTACGGTGTGTACATCGGCCATTTGGTTGTACGGTGCTGTCCTTGTGTGTGGCTTGGTACGACTCGTACATGCGGTTGTGATGTTGGGGCCTGGGGTGCGCTCCGTACTTAGGAGGTTGTGTTGGGGGTGCAACGGGAACGTACTGGGGTGTACATTGACGGTGGTACGACACGTACAGGGGTGGGGGTTCGACTCGAACGTACTGGGGTGTACATGGACGTTGTTACGACACGTACAGGGTTGGGGGTTCGACTCGAACGTACTGGGGTGTACATGGACGTTGGTACGACACGTACAGGGGTGGGGGTTCGACTCGAACGTACTGGGGTGTACATAGACGGTGGTACGACACGTACAGGGGTGGGGGTTCGACTCGAACGTACTGGGGTGTACATACATGGGGGTCGGACACGTACAGGGGTGGGGGTTCGACTCGAACGTACTGGGGTGTACATACATGGGGGTCGGACACGTACAGGGGTGGGGATACGACTCGAACGTACTGGGGTGTACATGGACGTTGGTACGACACGTACTGGGGTGGGGGTTCGACTCGAACGTACTGGGGTGTACATAGACGGTGGTACGACACGTACAGGGGTGGGGGTTCGACTCGAACGTACTGGGGTGTACATACATGGGGGTCGTACATGTACAGGGGTGGGGGTTCGACTCGAACGTACTGGGGTGTACATGGACGTTGGTACGACACGTACTGGGGTGGGGGTTCGACTCGAACGTACTGGGGTGTACATAGACGGTGGTACGACACGTACAGGGGTGGGGGTTCGACTCGAACGTACTGGGGTGTACATACATGGGGGTCGGACACGTACAGGGGTGGGGGTTCAACTCGAACGTACTGGGGTGTACATTGGCGGTGGTACGACACGTACAGGGGTGGGGGTTCGACTCGAACGTACTGGGGTGTACACACACGGGTGGGGGTGTACATACACGGGGGGTACGTCTCGGACGTACGGGGGCGGGGGGGAGTGTTGGGCGCGTATGCGGGCACATGTCTCCATGGTTGTTATGGGAGTTCGGTGCGGACGGTGTATTTTCCATACGGTTGTCACATCGGACGCACGGGATGGATCGTGATTCCTCGGTCGGACTTCACCTTTCACATTTGTACGGTAAATCGTCCGAGGACGTGTCGGACACATTTTCCGACCCGAGGACGTGTGGGAAATCATTCCCGATGCGGTTCGTATGAACTTTTTACCATACGAATCGTGATTGCCAGTTCGTAAGGCACTTGTACGATTCGTACGGTAAAAAGACCGGATACGAGTCGTACGGGAATTTTTTTTACCGGATCGTAATTGGCACCCAATTGTCCAAGCCACAAACCATGCCAAAACGTGTTTCGTCTATACGGCTGTAAGCCATTGACTTCATTAGGGCTAGAACAAGAGCAAAGCAACTAGATTACAATATGGTACTCTGTAGCACAGATACTACAGTAAGTCCTTCACCCATAGCATCTCTGCCAATGGTGGGCATACGGTGTGACGAGTCAGACCATAGAAGGGGCAACTTTCTAATTCGGTGTGACTCATTATAAGAGAAAAAAGGAAAATAAGAATCAAAGAAACTCACCACTAATGTGCATACATGTTTTTTTAGTGATAAGCATTATGGAATTTTCATATAAATATATATGAGTATGAGAAAGATAGCCAAAAGCCAGCATTACCACACCACATAGTGTTCATAACAAATGCTTCATACACTTACAAAAAGTATGACTTATCATAGTAACTGTACTCTTAAAATTAAAGTAGGGTCGCAATTATCCAAAAGAATCCTAGGAGAGTAAAAAAACAGGTTAATCAAACCATGAGCAAATAACAAAAAACTGTCCACAGTGAGAAAGAACCAATTGCGCACATCCAGGTCAAAACTATCATGTCATACATCCACATTTTTCTAATGGTATAGTCATAGGACGTCAGGTCCTCGCATGAGAGACACGCACTACCTGGCAAACCTAAGTGTCAATAGTGATGTGGCCATTTATCATTACGTATAGCAAGGCTGCACTTAATATTAAAGCAGCAGGCTAAACTTATTATCCATTACAGGAAGCGAGAGGCCATTTCATGCAGTCGTAGTGTTATTTAAAAGCGAGAGCCAAATATATCTACAAACAAGGGTAAAGATAGTATACATCTGTTATATCTTGGGTTCTAGCAGTAAGCATCTCATTGGCGAGCAATACCTTATAATCCAAGTCCAATACAAGAAATCATTCCAAGCGTAAAAGGTCTGTTGTTAGCAGAATAATGAATTCAGAAAGAGGTTGCAATTGACCACATATGCTGACAAAAGAACAAAGCAAACGGTACCTAGCATTAACACCACATTGCATCAGGCTGCCAATGTACACAATTAAATCTATGGACCGATTGCACAATAAATAAATGCCATAACATCCTAAATAGTATCAGTTATAAAAGCTATATCTTAATTATGAAAATCACTTAATTCGTAATGTATAAACTAAATTTAACCCTTAAAAAATCCACTAATAACTCAGTACCATAATCCGGCATTACGATAAGAGAAAGCGTTCCTCGTGTCCTCCGCGGCGTGTAGCACCGGAGCTATCTTGGAATGCCTTTTTATATCCAAATTATGTCTCAGAGCCTATAACCATCACAAAAGGAACCCATCAGGGGTGCCCTCTGTCACCCCTATTTTTGCAATAGCAACCGAGCCACTGGCGGCCAGACTCAGGTAGCACCACGTGGGATAGGATTTACAACCAGGGGCTTGACTGTGTCAATGTATGCATTTGACATCACCCTTTACATGACAAATTCAGGGGAAAATTTTGCATCTAAGACGTGAGAACTAGTGCGCTACGGGGGCCTTTCGGGGCTAGAGATCAATTGGGGGAAATCCACTATTATTCCACTAACATTAGGCACATATGCCTTTGATACTGAACATCCAATAGCATGGGCAGCCGGTCCAATGCAGTACTTGGGCATCTCGATAAGTAGAAACCTGCACAAGATCTGGTCGGCCAACTACGGCAGAGTAGTGGACTGGATAGAAGACCGGGTTAAGAGATGGAAAACATTGTCTCTGTCCTTAGTAGGCCGCATCGCCATAACAAAAATGATCATCCTGTCAAAACTACTATATTTGTTCATGAACATTCCAATACCCGTCACAACACAATTTTTAATCAACTCAGATCATTAATGATCGAACTGGTAAGGGCGGGGAGACAGCCCCAGATATCTTGGGAGACACTCACTTCGCTGTTGGTGCAGGGAGGGCTTGGCGCCCCTGACCATGCTCTGTATGCATATAGCACCCAGGCTCAATTCCTACAGTTTTAGTTGCATCCTATAGCGTTCTAGCCTCACGTGGCAGTTGAACTGGACATGGTGGCATTACTTCCCTTAAATACGGCAATGCAGCAGAAATATAAACGCCCGAGGCAAGAAATGGACACCACTGAAGCCATGCGGTGGGCCTGGGAGGGGCTCTGCAGACGTGCAGGCCTAGACACAATATATGTTCCTTCAATACCATTAGCAAATAATCCGCTGTTCCCGCCACTCATGGAGAGCAGGGCACAGGTGCGCGCACACTCACACAAACTCCTTGTAGGCAACAACTTGTTCTCAGGGGACACCTTCCTAACGCTACAGCAAATGTGCAGCTCAACACCTCCCACAGCACTAGATACGCTCTTCTATGGTCAGCTACGTGCATCATGCAGAAGTAGGTTCAGCTCCTTCCCAGGTGCTCCTCCGCATTAGAAAACTTTATAACAGTGGACTCGGGTCGTAAGC
Source organism: Triturus cristatus (assembly GCF_964204655.1). NCBI lineage: Eukaryota > Metazoa > Chordata > Amphibia > Caudata > Salamandridae > Triturus > Triturus cristatus. The sequence continues at coordinate 454,888,478 of NC_140595.1, read as the reverse complement.
TGGTGACTCGTATTTATACTAGCACACAAAAATATTCCCCAATTGCATGGCAGTGCTGGTCAATTGCTACATTCTGGTCAAAAATACTGCATCATACCAAGAATATCACTGGACAGGACTTACCGGTCACCCCTCTGGTGGCGTTGTTGGGGTATGTTCAGTGTGTTCCACCATCGGTGAGGCGACTCACTGCTATCCTGCTGCTGTTGGCAAAAAGACAGGTAGCCCTGCATTGGGGTGCTCTCTCCCTCCAACTGCAAAATCTTGGGTAACAGATGTCAGGTATTGCAGAGATCAATTGACCTGCTATTGGGAACTTCTACTGACACAGTCTCGCCCAAAGGACATATGGTCCCCATTTACAAATTGGCTATGTTCAGCTGCAGCGGACGATCCAAGATTCTATATGTTCAAAGTAAAAGTATCCATGGGATGCAACGAAGGTGTACCAGCTGGCTTGCGGGGATATGTGGTATTGTATTGCCAAGCGCCTGTTGTTTTATTTATTCTGTATGTGTCCCACTGTAGCATTAACTCACTCTCACTATGTTAACAAGCTTGTATGCGATGCCCAGTGGGCGATGTGACTCTCCATGTAAGTGATTGTGTCAGTGGACACTCAGTGTAAGAGTGGTACTTTGTTTACTGTTAATGTTCTTACACAAAACTCAATAAAAATATATTTTTTTTAAAAGGTTGTGGTGCAAATGGATCACGAGCCACTGAAATGGTTTATAGCTGTGATGGGAGAGGATCCCAAGTTATCAAAATTATCTATTTCTTTGCAAGGGTTAGACTTTGTGGAGGAGCACAGAGCCAATTTGACCACCTCAACCTCTCCAGGTTAGGAGTTGGTTTGTGGTTGCCAGATGTGGGTGGGGCGACTATTGGGATGGAAAAGTCCTCTGCATAGTAACAGACATGCCTTGTGATGGAAAGCTGGCCTCCCAAGCTTCCTTGATTCTCCAGGTTAATCAAGCAGGCGAAGTCTAACTCAAAGGAGGTGATTTGAAGGTGGAGTTGAGGTAAAACACAATTCTCACAACACAATTATCACAGTCACAATAGAAATCAAAAATGCATTAATAATGCCTTAAAATATTATGTGTATGTTGGAAGCTGGTTTAGTGTTTGAGGGGTTTGAAACCCTACTCAAGCAGCGACCAGGATTCTTGTCAGGGTGAAACACAAGCAAACCCTAAATTAATCTGTGCCTAACCCTCTGGTAGCTTGGTACAAAAGCGGTCAGGCTTAACTTAGAGGCAATGTGTAAAGTGTTTATGGAGCACACAAACAGTAATAAAGTGAAAACACACGACAAAGGAAATCACACACCAATTTAGAAATAGTGAGTGAAATTCAATAAATTATTTGACACTAAAACAACAAAAATCCAATTAGTAGAACTGGAGATATGCAATTTCAAAGGTTCTGTGAAAATCAAGCGTTAACAATCTAAAAGAGCCAGTCATGGTTATCTGGTCACAGTGGACTGGGTCCAAGTTACAAGTTCAGGCTGGCTGTGATGGAGCGTGGGCCGGATACAGGACTGAGTGGAACTGGGTTTTGAGATGCAAAGTCCTTGCTTTGGGCTGCAAATGATGCAAAGTGCATTGTAATTGAAAGGATACTGTTCATGAGCACTGCTTAATCATGGACCCTGTGGTATTTATAGAACAATGACACAAACAAATTGTGATCCCGTTTCCAAAACTTGATAACTTTCTAGCTTTGGCTAACAATGCGATCAGTAGTTGATCTGGAATGCTGGAGAGCCATCAAAATGAAAAAAAACACAATATGAAAACCTGCCAAGTATTGAAGCTTTATCACTGACTAACGAAGCATAAGTGCCTCAATGTTCCATGCAATGGAACTGGGACGGTGTGAAACCTCCCTGTATGGTTCAGCATTAAATGGCCCCATAAAGGTTTTACTTATTGTGGCTTGTGGCATTAGTGTCACATGGTTGGACGTCCTAGACTTAGGGGAAAGCAGCCTCTAAACTGATGGGAGGCAGATAACTGTCCTACTCACAAGGGAACTCACTGACATCACCCAGTTAATCCTCGCAGAGTCTCAATATGGATTGTCAAAAGGCCAACGGGGCACATGGGCTTTGCTGGGCAAGGCAGATAGAGGGGGATCAAGAAAAATAAAAGATGATGATTTCATGAGGGAGTGTGCATCCCATCCACAATCGTGACTCTGCTTTCATCTACTTTTAAATGGCATTATTTTTAAGTAGTCTGTGGTATCTCTCATGACATGGCATTGAGGGGTGTTAGCATCATAGCTTGGAATCTTGACGATGTCATGGACTGTTGTACATGGTAATGTTCTGAAAGTGTTCAGTTACTGTATTGACTGCTGGCTGATGGATGGGATCTTCTCTGCTGGAATAAACAACCCATCTACTATTCAATTGTCTGCCTACTTTATTGTGCAAGATACTTCACTGGCGTAGTCGGCATTGGAATCCACAGGAGAAGATCTCAACACAAGATTATTTATTTTCTTAAAGACTCTGATCTTTCTAAAGGAAAAAAACGAGAGGAAGAAGAAAGCTCCGTGAGAGATTATGTGTTTTTAAGTGCACATTTTACAAGCTGCAATGTGTTATCTGCCTAGTCTGGGAGTTTAAATGGATCGTTTGTCAGCGAGTGGACACTTCATAGCGTGGATTTTGGCTTACTTCCTGGATTCAACTTTAAAATCTACTTCCAACGCTGGATGTTTGCTTCTACATAAGGAAAGATCATTCTGGGCAACCATTGTGTGACTGGCTTGGCTAGCGGAGCATTCATTTCTAAAGTGGATTGTCGTTCGGCGTTATTTTGTCATCTCGACGTTGCTCTCGAGGCGGTGGCCATCACACAACTTTTAAAAACATACAGAGTTATTCCAACGATCTACCTAGAATCTTCTTGGTGTCATCGTACCTGGATTCTTCTTGGTGTCGTCGTAACTGGAATCTTCTTGTACGGATCTGGAACGGGAGGCACGATCGACTCTCTGGTGCCTGCCTCATTGTTGCTTCTCCCTTCGTCATATGGTGTCATCACGCTTCACGTCAACGCAAGCGTGCGTCGGATCCATTTTGTTTGGGGTTGCATAGCAACTGGCGTTGTCATCACGTTGCACGCTAACGCAAGCGTGCGTGGGGCCCATTTTGTTTGGGTTGCTTAGCAACTGGCAGCGCTTCATTCGGACGTGTTTTCCTAGCACCAACAAGCGTCGTGTGGATCGGGACCTACCGTAAAGGTTGCGCTGTAACCGGCAGGTCTTTCTGGATTTAACAGCCTTCGTGTGGGTTGGGAGGCCAGTGGCACTTGAACTGATCGACTTTAAAAAAAAAAAAAAAAGTCTGTTGATAAAATGTGTCAGGTATATTTTAATGAATATTGTGCATAACACCATAACATTGTTTTTTCCTAATATTGTGATTAACACTAAAACAGGGAACTTTAAGACATTCCGTTCTATTTTATTTTGCCAACTGTACAGGTGCAATTGTTACTGGTTCTGCGTGATCTGTCTTATTTACGGTCTTTTGTGATCATGCAGAATGTTACTGCTGCACCATTTTTTCTATCGTGTCCTGGTTCTCCTCCAATCAAATGGAAAAAATGGAAGGTTGTTTTTGAGAGATATGCCAGGGTCTGCGGTCCCTCCTTAAGCGCTGAGAGAAGGTCGTCCCTATTACTCCATTGTTTGGGGTCTGAAGGTCAGGATGTCTTCGACCATTTACCTGAGCTGTCAGCTTCTGATGCCAGCGGTTTGAATGACTATGAGATTTGCATTAAGAAACTGGACAAGCACTATTTGCCCAAAGTCAGCACGATTCTTGAGAGGTACCAGTTTGCAAAGAGGATGCAATCTACTGATGAGACTATTGAGGATTATATTACTCAATTAAGAAAGCTTGCCTCATCGTGTAAGTTTGAGAATTTAACTGATGAGCGCATCAGGGACCAGTTCATGTTTGGTTGCAGCATAGAAAAAATTAGAGAAGAGTTGTGGTTAAGGGACGAACCGACTCTTGATGAGGTGTTAACTGTTGCCAAACGTATTGAACATTCCTTAAAATGTGTTGCGGTCATTAAGAAGGATGTAGAAAAAGGGGCTAATATTGAGATGGTTAAGGTCAAAGCAGAAAAAAGAAACACTAATGATAAAATACATCCTGATAAAATGGGGTTAGAAAGAAAGTGTTACAGATGTGGTAAAGCTGGACATCTAGCTAACGATAAGAAATGTCCGGCTCTCAGTCAAACATGTTCCAAATGCAAGTTAAAGGGGCATTTTTCTGCTTTTTGTAAAACAAAACCCAAAACTAGGGTCAAAGAAGTAGAAATATACCAAAGGGATTGGGGAGAATCTAATTCCGAAGATTTAGTTTGTGGTCAGATTGTGGTGCAGGTTGAAAGCAAATCTAGTAAAAAGTCATGCCCGTATGATGAAATTGTTGTAGAGGGTGAACGCACCAAGGTATTGTTTGATTCGGGTGCGAAGATTACCATAGTATCTAATGAATTTTATGACTCCAAGCTTAAGGGAAAGATTACACTTATGAAACCAGATATTATTCCGCTAGCATATGGGGGAGAACCCATAAAGATACATGGATACTTCAATGGTTTGATTGAATATAAGAATCGGCTGATTGCTGGAAAAATTTATGTTTCAAAGCGGGGAGACAGCATCATTAGTTGGTTACATCAAGGGGATCTGGGGGTATTTCTTGATCCCAATGCTGATCCTCCCATACAGTTGAGGGATAGAATTCAATCAGTAGGTGGTAATGTCAATGACATGTACGCGGATAATCTGAAAACTGAATTTCCGAATGTATTCAGAGAAAGTTTAGGTTGCTTGAAGGGGTATCAGCATAAAATTCAGCTAAAGGATAATGCAGTTCCTGTGTATTGCAAGGTGAGAAGTGTCCCACTATCTGTAAGGGAAGACATGAAAAAGGAAATTCAAAAACTAAGGAGTTGTGGGATTATTGAAGAGGTTGAAGGATCTGAATGGTTGGCACCAGTCGTTGCAGCACGCAAACCTAATGGGAATTTGCGTCTGTGCATCGACTTAAGACAACTTAACAAGTGTGTTGTTGTGGACAGGTATCCATTACCCAATATTACCGAACTATTGACCTTACTTGATGGGGCAAAGGTATTCAGTACATTAGACCTTACTTCAGCGTATCATCAAATAGAATTAGATGAGTCGTCCCGAGATTGTACATCTTTCATCACTCCATTTGGCACCTTTAGGTTTAGAAGAATGCCTTTTGGTTTAGTATCCGCCTCCTCAGTTTTCCAACGTGTGATGGAAAGGATATTGAAGGATCTACCTGGAGTATGTGTCTACCAGGATGATATCTTAGTTTTTGCAAAAGATGATTTGGAGCATGACTCTAGATTAAGATCTGTGCTGAAGAGTTTGAGCAAGCATAACCTCACTATCAAGGTGGAGAAGTGCAAATTTAAGTCCAATACCATTAACTACCTAGGTCACAGCATTTCTGGGGAGGGGGTAAAACCCAAAACTGAGTTGGTTGAAACAATCTCGAAAATGAGTTCTCCTACCAACAAGCCTGATCTAATGAGATTTTTAGGGATGATCAAATATTATGCTAAGTTTGTAAAGGGGTTTGCAGTGGCAACTGTAAACATGAGGAAATTACTGCGGAAAGGCGAGGAATTCTTGTGGTCAGGCCGGTGTGAAGATGAATTTGTGGCCATAAAAGAAAAGCTTGGGGTGGCTCCTTCGTTGAAAAGTTTTGACCCTTCTAGTAAAACCATTTTGGTAACTGATGCGAGTGAGAAGGGGCTGGGAGCTGTTTTAAAGCAGTGTGGCGTTAATGGTATGCAAACCATAATGTTCTTGTCTAGAAGTCTAAGAGATCCTGAAACACGATATTCTGTTGTGGAGAGGGAGGCGTTAGCTGTGTTTTGGGCCGTGAAGAAACTGAAGAAGTTCTTGTGGGGACTAGATTTTGAGGTCCATACTGATCATAAACCTTTGATTGAGATTTTCAGCAAGAAAGGATTAGATCTTGTTTCGGGTAGAATTACTAAGTGGGTAATTGGTTTACAAGAGTATAATTTTAGTATCAAGTTCATTACTGGGATTGATAATGGAGTTGCTGATGTTCTGTCACGCTTAGTACCAGGTAGTAGCTTGCAGGATGATAATCCAGTGGATGATGATGACGACGAGATAGTCTGTGTTGTGGAACACAACATAATTTCAGAAGCAAGATGGTTGGAAGAATTACAGAATGATGTGACACTGTGTGAGGTGATATCCTTATTGAAGAAAGGGTGGAGCTCGAATAAAGATGTATCAGATGTTACAAAATGTTTTTGGGGTATACGGAATGAATTGTCAGTGGATAATGATTTGTTGTTTCGGGGGACAAGATTAATTCCTCCTACTAGTCTCAGGAAAGAATTAGTTGACTCTGTGCATGGGGCCCATTCAGGGTTGACTAAGTGTAAGGAAAGACTTCGTATGTCATATTGGTGGCCTGGCATGGACAGAATGGTTGAGCGGGTCATTAGAGATTGCGTTTCTTGTGCCATCAGTGACAAGTCTAAGTGTACTCATGATCAACCTATGGTTTTGAGAAAACGCCCGAATGGTCCGTGGCAGGAAATTGCTTTGGATATTGTTGGTCCAATACAAGGGAAAGGAACTCTAACATATTTGTTGGTTGTCATCGATATGTATTCAAGGTGGCCTGAGGTATTCTTTTTATCTACCGTTAATACTGGTAGTGTGATTGAGTGTTTGAAATGTTTATTTGCTAGGGAAGGCTTACCTAGGTCAGTTTTATCTGATAATGGTGTCCAACTAGTTTCAAGGGAGATGGAACAATTTTTATCTTCTAGAGGGATTGTTCACAAAACCGCTTCTCTCTATCACCCAGAGGCCAATGGGATGGTGGAAAGATTTAATAAAGTTGTCAAAGAGACCATTGCATTGGCAAGGTGTGGTGGTATGGATTGGAAAAAAGAAGTAATTGGGAAAATTGAAGAGTATAGATTATCTCCACATACAACTACGGGGAAGACTCCTTTTTTATTGTTTAGGGGTAGGCTTCCCAATACGTGTGTTGAGCCTTACTGGGTTAATAAGTATGAATTATTAAGAGGTAAGGAGAAGGAGTGTGATGGTGAAGAAATGTTGAGAGTAGAAGAAGAAAAAGGAAAACTAAGAAAAGCATATTTTGATCAAAAACATGCTGTAAAGAAGACTGTGGTACGAGTAGGTGATTGGGTCATGATCAAACGTCCTGGTTTGTTAGGAAGCTCCTTGTCTAAATTCATGAAACCTATTAAGGTCATCAAAATATTTGATAATGCGATTCAAACTAAAGATCATCGTATTTGGAATCTAAACAGAGTTGTTGTGTGTAGTGGGGTGTTGAAACATGGTGGGAAGTGTGATTCAAATAAGGATAATTCCATCTCTAGTCATACTGGTGATGAAGTGAGTGGGGATTTGAATTGTCCTAGGAAATGCTCCAGGGTGTCTAGGAAACCTAGTCATCTTGCTGATTTTATTTAAGGTTTATTGCTTAGTTCTTTATTGTTTTATTTTATGTGATTATTTTGTCTTCTTTTGGGGAAGGGAGATGTGTGGTATCTCTCATGACATGGCATTGAGGGGTGTTAGCATCATAGCTTGGAATCTTGACGATGTCATGGACTGTTGTACATGGTAATGTTCTGAAAGTGTTCAGTTACTGTATTGACTGCTGGCTGATGGATGGGATCTTCTCTGCTGGAATAAACAACCCATCTACTATTCAATTGTCTGCCTACTTTATTGTGCAAGATACTTCATAGTCCTTCACTGTTGAGGGGTTGAGAGGGCTTCTCAGCATGCTGTACTTCCATTCCTGGGCTCCCTGGGCTGGCTCAGGGTCTCCATGTGTGCAAGGTCAGCGGCACAGCTTTGGTCTTAATCCTAGAATTGAGGAAACAGCCAGTATGCACCCCCACATTCAGGAAGCCCTAGAGACTGGTCGTTGCAAGTCTGAAACAGTGTAGCTGTGGAAAATATCCAGGTTATATTTCCATTCCTTGGTATTTGAGCAGTAGCTCATTGCCAAGCAGCACCTGGACATTTTCCAAGTTTGTATTTGCATATAGCATTCCTAAGTGGAGCTTCTGGGAATGATAGGTCTTTCACTCTTCATGCTATGTTCTCGGCGGGTGGTGATTATTTGACAGCAGACTAGTACAGTCTGGTGCAGCAATATTACAGTCTTTTTTATACCATTGAGCCTCCGCAGTATTTGGCCTGGAGCTGACCAGATGGGAGCGATCTATACTTTTTCGCCTTAGAGCTGGATAATCTACTGGTCTTTATCTTTTAAATGTTAGTTAGATTCAAAAGGCAGTAAGGTCTCTCTGTGCCTGTATGACAACAATTCTGGCCAATCTTTGTTGCATTTAATGTTTTTCTGCAATTTGCACAGATTAGCACCTCAACACTTTCTAATTCCCTTATTAAGGAGGTTAGGTTTTCGTCACTGCAGTCCTGCACTCCTGCACTTACAATTTCTCAGTTTCTCCGAATTTGTTTCCACGTCTGTGCCATCTTGAAAGCTGCACTCAGAACCAGACAAACTATGCGGGATTAATCTGACTGAATCTTTTATGGGTAGCTTGGCAAAATACACTGATCTCGGTAACTGAGCGCGGTTCTCTCATTGACGGGGGTAGCGCATGGAGGACCATTTTGAGGTCTTTGCCCTCTCCCCATTCTCTGTTCTTGGTGTTATAACTGCGTTCTCACCCCTTAGTCCTTAACAGTGCACTTTGTTCAGAATATGTTTTTTATACCCTAGGTTCTTTTTAAATTTCTGATGCCTGATGTATTTTGTGTGCAATATTTTTATGTATGCAATTTTATGTCACCCTGGACACTTGACGGACTGGTCTTGTGTCTTGTTTCTCACACTGTATGTCCTTTACCAGAATTTTAAATATTTTTTACATTTGTTTTATCCAAATTTAATGCGTGTTCACAGTTATATGCAATACTTTATATGTACTTTTATGGTCTTTTGCTTGCAAGACTGAATAAAGATTTGAAACTGAAACTGACTAGTACAATCTCCAGGGGCCTGCTCTATGGATGTATGTTTCTCAGTCAGAACCTGGAGACAAACGATGCAGAGAAGAAGAACAACTGTGCAAAGGGGCTCTTGATTCTCTGTTGGCGGTCAACATTCATCTTGCTCCTATAGTTTGTTATTAAAAAATATGTTTGGAATTAGGTGACAGTAACCTGAAAGACGGGTCTACAGATGGTGATTAATACCCATTTTCTGTACACACTTATTCAGATATCCACGATCTTGATTCCAAAAACCATACAGATTAAAAAATAAATAAACACAAAGGTGTCCAATGTCACCAGACTTAATTCATAAGGGGAGGCCAGTATGCATTATTCCTGGCAGCAGCTACTGCACCACAAAAACTGAATCTTCTGCCATCAGCAAGAACCTTGATAAAGTGTTTGGGATGGGCTACTCACTAGATACGAATGTAGGGTCACCCCAATCTCAGAGAACTTTAGGTGTGCCAATGAAGATCATCAGATCTGCAGTTTAGGGTACGTTGATAAAAGTGACACCTTCCAACTGGGCCAAAAGGGGACATAAAATTTTACCTTGAAGTGGGATGGACCTATTGAATTGATGGTCAGGGTTTTCATCCTTACAGCAGCTATTGTCAATGCAGAGTTTTGAGTATGGTTTAGAGATTGCTTTTACACAGTGTGACCATTGCTTTGAAAAATGGGTTTTAGAGTTAGGCTGTCTTTTCTCATGATAGCCATGGACCTCCATTCACCCAAATGTCAGGTGTAGCAAAAGTAACATCACACACCCGTTGACTTTAGTGACATCAAAGGAAGCATTGTCATATTACCTTTGATCCTCAATCTTTCCAGGAAGTTCTTTCCCTTGACCTTCACCTGGATAACATCACGATAATTGGCTTTGGTAAAGTTCCATATTTACTGTGTAAGAAATATAAAAATGCAACACAAATGTCTATTTTAGATAGGTCGATATTAGAGTGTTGCTAACATGATTTTAGAAAGTGGTGGGGTGTAATACAATACTTGCCCTAAATTGCCCCAAACAAAGTGAATGAGCCAGACTTCTTCTAGAAGGCAGGGAGATCTTCCCAGAAAAACTTTTGAAACAAATTGGGTCAAATGGTGCATATTCCTACAACATCCTCACATAGATCCATTGAAAAAAATATGCGCTTTGAAGGGAAACTTGTTTAAAATACATGTCCTTTCACAGTGCGCCAAGCCAGTGAACCATGACACTTTCACTTTTCAAAATGTGTTGTGGGCCCCTAGGTGCCAAAAATAACCTCCATTGTACCAGGGCCAGCATTTTACCATGGGTGCCCCCAATATGACATGGTTATTCCCTTAAGCCAAAAATTGCCTACAATAGTCCAGTCTCAGAAATCTGCTACTAATGTCATCCATATACAGCGGTGACATCTAAGACAGTATTTATCTCTAGTATGTTAGGATCAGCATTTTGTCATGTTGCCACTTTCCTATATGGCACAGCTGTTCTCCTTTATGCTAAGAATTCCCTCCAATGTCCTACCCCAGCATTTAGCCATGGGTGCTCCATATACCAGAAATTATCTCTAGTCCACAAGTAAAAGGATTCTACCAGGAATGCCCCTATACCAATAATTATGTCTAGTACAACAGCGTCAGCCTTTTGCTATGGATGTTCCATATGCCAAGTATTACATCTAGTATGTTAGTGCCAGTATTTTGTTACAGGTGCCTGTCACGTTAAGAATTGCCTCTTGTATGCAAAAACCAGTATATTACCATGGGTGTAAGCCAAGAATTACCTTTGGTGTGCAAGGGGCAACCGCAGACTTGCAAATGTAAAACCACATTCTCACTCATGCTTACCTACATTCACCAAATCACACGCATTCTCACCTACCCACTCTCAGTCAATCATTCTCACTCACCTGCACTTCCTCATTCATTCTCACTCACTGTCTTGCACTCAGTCTTTCTCTCACTCATTCTCACTCATTGACACTTACTGTCACTCATTCTTACCCTGATCCACTCATACTATGCTAATCACACTGACTTTCACTCACTCATTCTCAATGACTCGCTCACACTCACTCATTCTCATTCCTAGTTACACTCACTCAGTGTCCCTCATTCTCACTAATTCTCCCACACAATCGAGCACTCCCTCACACTCATTCTTACTATTTCTTCCCACTTACCCTCTCTCAATCACATGTAGTCATTCTTACACTCACTCATTCTTACTCACTCTGACTTACTGACTTTCAATTTCATCTATTGTCACTCATTACCTGTCACTCACACACAGACACGCATGCACACAATCACACATAAATACACCCTCTCTCACATAAACACAATCTCATCCACAAGCATTCACAAAAAATACTTTGACAAGTACTTTTTATATGTTCCTCAGCTGCCAGCAATAGTCCCACTCCAGCTCCAAGTGCTCCAATTTGTTTTTAACTAATAGTGAATAATGAATTAATAGTGCAGCGACTTGCAAAAATTATTATTACTAATCTCAAAGTTGGAATTATGGTGGTAAATGTAAATGTATGATTGAATTGAACTTTTTTATGGTTGCCAGGATTTTGTAAGTCACCACAGTCATAGACTCCACTCAACGGGTGGGAATATGGCATTTCCAAACATGGTTAGCATTCCCCTGTAGGATTTTTACTCCAGTACAATGCAGGTATCAAGCTCCTTCCAGGGTGAGAAGGGGAATAAATCACCTCCATATTTGAGGACAGATTTAGGAGAAGGGGTTTATTCTTGGGAATTATTTCCTTGAGAAAAAAAAACTGTGCATTTGCTCAGAGGATTCATTTCTCCCTGTGTGGAATTCACTGCTACGGAGAGCTCCCAAATGAGCAGAACCCTCTACACCTGCAAGTGAAACATTTACATCCAATCCCTAGAGCAAGCACCGAAACACAGAAGGAGCAGATCACTAACATTTTGCGCTGTGGATGTGCCACATATTTAGCACAGTCACGGCGCAAAAGGTTACTTGTGATTTACAAAGCTACCCAAATCAGAGCTGCATGCTTTGCACGGGAATTACCTCGGGTTACTTTGCTTTAGGGGTCTATTGGTGGCGCATGGGTATGGGAATGCATCAAAAACCTACTTCCCCGAGAAACAGGTGAATGTAATTTTTTTGTTTAGCTCGGATGGCTGTCTTGAAATTTTGCTATTACACACATGTTTCTGTTGTTACTACTCAGTTTAGGGTTCTGTCTCTTGATCTGCCTTTTTATCCCCATTTACTTTTCATATGTATTTTTTCTTCCCTTTACATCATTTTTTGTCTCTTCTTACTTTTATTTCATCAATTAGTGTAATACAAGTTTAATCTTTGCTATATTGTATAATTGTACTGTGATTTCTTTGTCATTAATTCAGTTGGACTGACATACGAATGTCACAAGAGCTTCCCAGGAATCTGCTTCAGAACCTGCTCCTGGCACAGCTGTCCATGTGGATTCCCAGGCATTTTTGTGAATCCCAGAAAGTTGTAAATCTACACTCACATGTAGGTAATATGCCAGTGTAGATTCACTATTTTCTTTGTGAATCATGAGCATAGAGTGGGCTTCGGCTCCACCAAGAGAAGTATTGCTCTCTCACATCATTCTATTGGCTGTTTGATGAGTCAGCCTGCCTTATATGGAATGCTTGACCTACAGTGTACAAGGGACTATTTTACATCTAAAAAGTACATTGAATCATCACACTTCATTAATCTTATAAGTTCTTTGCATTAAGAAAGCAATACGGTTTTTGTTTATCACTGTAGCATACTCTTTTTAGTCAGGGCCTACATCCATATTGTTCTCTCTCTTACACCTTGTTCTTTTACTTCTGTCTATTTCTTGTTGACTTTCTGTGTATATTTCTTTTTATTTTGCCCCTGTATGAATTTTTCCATTGCTTGTTATTTTTTCCCCGTATGAATAGGTCTTATCAATTGCTCTTTCTTGTCTATGGCTTCATGTGAAAAAAAAAGCATTGCCACAGCCAACAGGTGTGACGTTAAAGAGCTAGCACACGCAAATACAGAAATGCACAAATGTTGTTTCCATCCATTGGTACATTAAAGCCAGATCTACTGCCTTTGCAAGTGCTTGTTGTGTGTATGATTGAGCGCTTTCTGGAAGGGACTAGATGTTGTGGTAGTGTTAAAAGCATTCCTCTCAGACACCACAAGGTTAAGGTTTCTGCAAATGCTTAAGATTTAAATATAAATGTACATAATCCCAGTGCTTCTTTTATATCCATCCTCATCAACATTGATGCCTATTCAGCAATCCCAGGGTACATGTTGATTAGAGAACAGGCGCAGCAGATGCATTTAATGATATCTTGCAAAAATAAAGACACAGCATGCACAAGGCTAGAATAGCAGCAGGAACATTTTAAATATTCGGATTCGTACTTCTCATGGACCCGCAAAAAAAAAAAAAGACCTAGGGAAAAAGAAGAGTTTTCAAGTTTTCAAAGAAATCAGATGGAGATGCTTTGTGTGATTTGTAGGATTGAGCGCCTCATATTTGTACCCAGTAAAAGAATGGTTTGAGGGTGAGCTTTTTAAAACAGATTTACAGCCCAAGTCCACATTGGGTTAGGAGCCCTGGCCACGTGACCTGATAATGAATTCCGAAAATTCGGCTAGCAAATTGTCATGTACTTAAAGTATTCTGATTCAATCAATTCACCAAGCTAGTTTCCTAATTGCCACTTCGGCATAAATACAAAAATGCAAGGGACATTAGGGCTTAATATACCAGAGTTTACCATGTATATTGTATTTATGTAGTAAACTCTTTTTATAGTATTTCTCCACGGTGATTGTGCAATGTAAAGATAACAACAGTAAACTCTGCATGAGACAAGATTGACATACATATTTTTGCAAAACCCCCTCCAGGCGGCGAGTCGTCCCGCCCGCTCCCCTCCATTGTTACCAACCAACACTGCGTGCTTTTACCTTAAATCACCACTGACAACATTCTTTGTTGCCTGAAAAGGTCGCAGTTTATTCATCACATAAAATTTTTACAATTTGTTTTATACATTTCCAATGTTCATGGTCATACCGTATTCAATGTCCATGTTCTACCTTTGCATCTATTGCTCATTGCATTTCTTTTTCTTGCATTATGGACCCAGACTCCTCAATTTCCTGCTGAGGGGAGGGGCCCCCTTTTCGGGCCTCCGAATCACAGGTCTAGGCTTCAGCTTGCTAGCAATTTTGGAAGGTGTCCGTCTGGACCTGCCCAGGCTGAAAGTGCCGTCCCGCTCGCCCTGTACCCTTTCATGGGCCCTCCCTTCTCCCAGGGGTCCCTACCGTGCGGCATCCCAAGGAAGTTAATTGAGCATCTACTCTACCTTTCCTGAGACTGAGTCCTTGCCATCTTCTCACTCGGTACCCCTGCCGTGAGGCATCCCAAGGGTCCTGCGGGAGCATCACATCTATTTTCTTATAGTGGCACGCCGCCCCTTGGCTCCCTCAGTGCCCCTGTCGTGAGGCATCCCAAGGACACTGCGAAGCCTTCCATCTACCTTCTAGTATTTATCTCTTTCTACTAGCTTCCTTGTGTTTGTTCCGCTACCCCTTTCCTGTACGCTTGCGATGCCCGTTTTCTTAGGTGTGGGTGAGTGGGATTCTTCTCTACTCTTTGCAATGGGGGAAGGAATGTGCCTGTTCCTGGCCGTTGGCCCCTCTTATTCCCCTACTCGCTATCCTGGTCACCCCCCTGTTTGGGTGGGAGCTCCCTTTGTTCCGGGGGCCAATCCTGACCCCCGCCGGCCTAGCCGGTATGTTAATAGGGGCGGGGGAGGAACCCCACCTCCGGAGGGCGTTCTACCCGGGCCCCCATTTGGTCCGGCTTTGCCTCCCCAGCCCGGGCCTCGACTTGGTTTAACCACATCGATACAGGTTGTTGTTCTTTTTTTACTTGGTGTTTTACCTGGTCAAAGAAATATTTGTTTATTTTAAAATTTCTGTGTGGAAGTAGAGTGCAATAGAAGGGAACGGCTTCTGTTGTAATTTTCCAAGGTATGGTGTATATATAATGGAAAGCAGGTGATATTTTAAATGGACTATCTAAAATCCAGTTGAACCTTTCATGTGAGTAACTCATATCGTATATAGGTGTGCTGTAAATTGCTTCGTTTTCATGCTACACGAATTTCACCCCCTTTAACATTCATTTAAATTATAGGCGAAAGACCAATTAACAAATATGTGGGTGTTTTTTGGCTGGTTTGTTTTTGCTGCTCTGATTTGATCTTGTTGTTTCGCAATTCCGTTTAAAATCGTGATAATTTCTTAAATGTTGTGGTTTACTTATATGTTTAGTCATTTGCAGTACATCGCTCTGTTCTGTAGTGTAGGTTAGAACGTACTCTAGTATTAATATATCCCTTAAGCAAAATTTACAAATTGTCTGTGAACTTTTGCATAGTTGAACTTATTTATTTGACTCTCTCGATTTTTAAAAGATACGTATACGAACATCTGTACGCCTCATGCGTCTTTTTTAATCTAAAAACTTCAGAGACATCATTAGTTTTTCTCTATATGAGTGTTCACCCTTATCACTTTTATCTTGTTCGTTTGTGCGAGCCCTGGTACTTGAGCTGCCTTCTCTGTCTCCTGTCAGGAATGGCAATTGAACTGCTTCGTCACACCTTCCAGGTTATCTGCGCATGCGCTTGTAACTGCCAACACACGGGCTTTAGAGTTTAGTCTATGGTAATGTGTTTTGACAAGCATTTTAAAAAGTTCCCGTGGCAGTCTACGTTTATTTATTTTTTTAAATGTAATTAGTAGGTTTGTTTTTGTCGAGACTCGCAAGTACATGACAAATTAATTTTCGTCAAAATAGGATTTCCAGTCAGTGTTCCTAAGTCGGCATTTCGGTGTTTCAACAACCTCTTGAACCCCTTTTGTCGGAGTAAATGCTTTCTTCCCCTTTCCCGAGGCAGCGATCAAAAGGAGCCGGGTCTATGAAAATATTTTTTATGGAACATACCATCTTGTTTGCACAGAATGAATGCCATGTTTTCAAAATCTACACTAGTGAACATCGCGCTTTTAACATCTGGCTAAAGATATACAAATATGCCGGTTCTCAGAAAAGTCTAGTAAAAAAAACGCATTTGCCATGAACCTATCTTTTCACATTCATAGCAATTAAAGCTACTCAGATAATTTAATTAACTTCGCGCTCGATTTCTGTGGGAAGGCTCCTTAACATAATTCCAAAGTTTTTTGCCAACCCTAAAATAATCAATTTTGCTGCTTAAAAAGACTGAGAAAAGTTCTGAAGCTGACTGTTTCCATATAAGCACCGACTGCCCAGGTCACCTGGCACTTTGCTGCCTGTCTTGTACTTGTGCCAAGCTGGCTCGGGCACTCTATATTTAGACGCCTCTCTGCCCTCCTCAAGAGCTCACGCAGTAGGTATAATTCACTTCGTAAAACATGGACAGTTAGTCAACTGGGCAGGACAGCCTGTTCAGCTTTTCCATTTACAAATCGGGTATGTAAATGGTTTTTGGTCACTAATTAGTGACCGAAATATTGTCCTGTAAAAATATTGCATCCACACTATAGAGTGCCTTATCTCGTCATCAAGGTGGTCTATAATAGAGGTATTGGATTGCATATCATTTTGAAAGTGCAGCTGAGACCTCAAAGGGACCATGGTACCCTTAAGAAGATAACCTGAGCCTGAGAGTACGGGCATTAGACCACTAGGCAGAGAAGAGACCGGTCTTTAATGCTTTATTGAATGACAACAGGTCTTAGTGAGGAGAAACGGCCTTGACAATGTGGGCTCAGTCACGCGCGCCTTTTCCCCCCAAGCTGAACGATGCTTGCCTTGACCACGCTATGCCATAACAACGCGTATGCAGGGTTGAGGCAGTGCGCGGTCTAGATGCCGAGTGGATGGGGACACAGGAAGACAAGAAGAGGAAGGGTCGGGAGAGGACGCAGTGAGGTAAGTGGGGCTGGGACCTGGTCTTAGGGTGTGGGTAGTTTTTCGTGATGTGGGTAGTTTTTAGGGCTTGGAGGGTCAGGGTTGTTTTTAGGGCAGGGAGCAGTTTTAGGGCTCAGGGCAGGGGGGGCTGATTCAGGGTAATGCCTAAGTGTAGGGGACAGTTTTAAGGGCTCAGGACAGGGGAGGCTGGGGTCGGTGTAGGTTTTAGGTTGTGGGGTCAGTTTGGAGGGCATGGTACAGGGGAAAGGACAGTTTTCAGGGCTGGTGGCAGTTTTAGGCCCTAAGGCCAAGGGGCTGGGTCAGGGGACAGCTTTCAGGGCTAAGGATCAGTTTTTAGGGATCATGGCTGGAGGGCTGGGGTACTTTTTAGGGCATTGGACAGATTTTAGTGCTTGGGCAGGGAAAAAGGGACAGTTTTAAGGGATGGGGACAGTTTTAGGCCTCAGGGCGGGTGGGGGGCTGGGTCAGGGTACTTTACGGGTGTAGGGGACAGTTTTTAGGGCTCATGGTGGGGTGGCTGGGATTGGGGTGGGTTCAAGGGAATGGGGTTAATTTTTAGGGCTCTGAGCGGGGTGGGGGAAAAGGGATCGTTTTCGGGGCTGAGGGCAGGGGTATGAACTTTAGCACACATGTCCCTTTACCAATCATGTCTTCCCCCACCCCACCCCCACCCCACAGCCCCTTCCAGCAGCCTAAAAATGCCCAGTAATGCTTGGAACACGGCTTGGGACACTGCCATGTTAGTGCCTGTGCCAGAGCCTCATCAGGAGAGAGGACGACTGAGAAAGGGACCTCAAATAAAAAGTCCTGCCACCCCGTGGCCGCGTCTCCCTCTCTCTTGACTCTCTCTTGACTTGCAGACATTTTTTGGATTCCTCCGTCTGCAGCTATCAAATCTGCCCACAGAAGATCCTAAGCAGCCCCTGACCCTCCCCGACCCCCTTGACCCTCTTCATAGGTACTGTAGGAAAGACTTTCAAAAATAAAATTCCAACTTCCAAACCGAATGAGAATGACAATCTGTCTTGGACTTTTAAATAATGACACACAGACATTTGGTGCACAAAAGGAAAACTGGAGGCTTCAAAGGCCTTTAATCAGAAGCTTTCTACTGTAATAAATCATGCTCTAAAAATGTTAAAACATGTGCAAGTAAAATTCATAGTTAATGTAACTAGTTTAGATTTTGTTTAATTATAGAATGTGTTTTCTTAACTTATAATATGTATTAAACGTGTGCAGTGTTAGTGTATAGTTTGTATTAACTTAACTTGACATTTAAAAAGAAATTGCACAAGAGCCATGATAGCTAAATAGAATTAATGGCTTTCAGATTGCTCGGAAAATTGCCTGGGAAAGGTATGCGTGGTAAAGACACGGTCGTGGTTAAG
The DNA here is from genome assembly GCF_964204655.1 of Triturus cristatus. Classification (NCBI taxonomy): domain Eukaryota; kingdom Metazoa; phylum Chordata; class Amphibia; order Caudata; family Salamandridae; genus Triturus; species Triturus cristatus. The sequence goes on along the minus strand of NC_140595.1, from coordinate 454,869,940 downwards.
ACTTCATGGTTCAGGCATACGTTGTTCAGACATGCATTGTTCCATCATAAAAACCTAGGGAAGTGATGCTGCATTTTGGGCCAACCCTCTTAGCATTTGTCCTCTGATGGACCTTTTATTATATGACTGAGAGGTGATGGGAGTTAACACTTTATCAATCAATTTCAATTAACAGTGTAACCCATTTGACAACACAATAAGTACAAACAATCGGAAACTATGGTTAAGAAGGTTTATTACAAGTTAGCACACAATAAGTACAAAAAATAGGAAAGTATGGTTAAGAAGGTTTCTTACAAGTTAGCAATCAAGTTAAGGTACACAACTCTCAGCACCATGCTATAGAGATACAGAATAATAACTGGGAAACCCAACCTCCAAAAGAAGTTTAGGCATACCGGCATCAGGCAAACAAGGAGTTCAGTCACAGCAATATAAAAGATGAGCAGTAGTATGTGATGCTCAGAGAAGAGTCTCAGATTTTCTTGTCTATACATGAGTAAATCTAGAATCACCTAAATTAGAGTCCAAGTTTAGTGGATGGTTTTGAAACCTAAAGGATCTAAAAAATCAGGGAACTGCAAAAAAATCAGGGAATACAGAAAAGTTCAGGAAGTAGAGGAAAGGTGTCAGCATTTCAGAAGCTCGAGTGTTCTTGGGTCAGGGAAGTAAGTGCGAGCCTAAGCCACACTTAAGAAAGAGTTAAAGGGCATCATAGAGGTCTGAACCTATAAAAGTCCAAAGGAAAATGCAGTAACCTCAGACGATGTGAACAACAGTTATTTCCATCAGGATCCTGAGAGCAACACCCCTCTGTACGCATCATCTGGGTTACCATTGTCCTCTATCATTCTCATGTTGTAGACTGCAGAATTAACGAAGGATCCCACACTGGACGTGGGAACGACATCGTCCTTTCTCACTCAGACTGTGTTGTAAGATCGCTGAATAGACCTTTCAGTTAGGGCTTTGGCTCTAGTCAAGTCAAGTCAAGTCAAAAGATTTATATAGCGCGCTACATACCCAGAGGGTCTCAAGGCGCTTGTAGAAGGGTGGGGAGTTACTTGTCGAATATCCACGTTTTGAGTTGCTTTCTGAATGCTAGGTGGTTCTGAGTAAGGCGAAGGTGAGTGGGAAGTGAGTTCCAAGTTTTAGCTGCTAGGTAGGAGAAGGATCTACCTCCCATGGTGGTTTTGTTGATGCGAGGTACAGTGGCAAGGGCTTGGTTGGAGGATCGTAGCTGGCGGGAGGGGGTGTAGAAGGATAGTCGTGTGTTGAGGCATTCGGGTCCGATTTCGTAGAGTGCTTTGTGTGCGTGGGTTAGAAGCCGGAAAGTGATCCTCTTATTGACGGGGAGCCAGTGGAGGTTTTTCAGGTGATCAGAGATGTGTTCTTTACGCGGGATGTCTAATATGAGCCTGGCTGAGGCGTTCTGGATGCGTTGTACTTTTTTCTGGAGTTTTGCGGTGGTGCCGGCGTAGAGGGTGTTTCCGTAGTCCAGTCGGCTCGTGACCAGAGCGTGGGTGACTGTTTTTCTAGTTTCGGTAGGGATCCAGCGAAATGTTTTTTTGAGCATGCGAAGAATGTTGAAGCAAGATGAAGAAACGGCGTTGACTTGTCTGTTCATCGAGAGTGAGGAATCCAGGATGACGCCCAGGTTCCGTGCGTGGTCCGTCGGGATGGGTGCTTTTCCAAGGGCCTCTGGCCACCAAGATTCGTCCCAGGCGGAGGGGGAGGTACCTAAGATGAGGACTTCTGTTTTGTCTGAGTTCAGTTTCAGACGGCTGTGCTTCATCCATTCGGCTACTTCTTTCATTCCTTCGTGTAGGTTGGTTTTGGCCGTGTTAGGGTCTCTGGTGAGTGATAGGATCAGTTGAGTGTCGTCGGCGTAGGAGATGATGTTGAGGTTATGTTGGTGTGCGATGGCCGCGAGGGGGCTCATGTAAACGTTGAAGAGGGTGGGACTGAGTGAGGACCCTTGAGGTACGCCGCAGATGACTTCAGTGGCCTCTGACTTGAATGGTGGAAGGCGGACTCTCTGGGTTCTTCCGGAGAGGAACGAGGTGATCCATTCCAGTGCTTTTCCTTGGATTCCGATGTTTTTGAGGCGCTGTAGAAGGGTGCTATGGCAGACTGTGTCGAAGGCTGCGGAGAGGTCGAGGAGGATGAGGGCGACTGTGTCTCCATTGTCCAGTAGAGTTCGAATGTCGTCTGTTGCTGCGATGAGGGTGGTTTCGGTGCTGTGCTTGGCTCGGAAGCCGGACTGTGAGGAGTCGAGGGATTTGGTGGTTTCGAGGAATGCGGCGAGCTGGTTGTTGACAGCTTTCTCGATGACTTTGGCCGGGAATGGAAGGAGTGAGATAGGGCGATAGTTTTTGAGTTCGGTGGGGTCAGCTGTGGGTTTCTTCAGGAGGGCGCTGAGTTCGGCATGTTTCCAGCTTTCCGGGAAGGTTGCGGAGTTGAGGGAGCAGTTGATGACGTCTCGGAGGTGCGGTGCAATAATGGAGTCTGCTTTGTTAAAGATGTGGTGAGGGCAAGGGTCTGTGGGGGATCCTGAGTGGATAGAGTTCATCAGACGGATGGTGTCCTCAGTGGAGATTGGCTTCCAGTCATTGAGGATGTTCAGGGGGGGTGGGGGTCCTGCAGGGGATTGGGTGGGTTGGTCTTCGGGTTGGTTGTCGAAGCTGTTGTGGATGTCTGCAATTTTGTTGTGGAAGAATGAGGCTAGGGAGTCGCAGAGGGCTTGAGAGGGGGTGATGTCGTTGGAGTTGGCTGAGGGGTTGGTAAATTCCTTGACGATGTTGAATAATTCCTTGCTGTTGTGGGCGTTGTTATCTAGACGGTTCTTGAGGGCTGCTTTCTTGGCATTTCGGATTAGTTGGTGGTGTATGCGGGTGGCGTTTTTGAAGGCGTCCTTGGTGCTGGTGGTTGGGTCTTTTTTCCAGGCCTTCTCGAGGGAGCAACAGAGTTTCTTGGATTTCTTAAGATCATCGTTGAACCAGGAGGCCTTCTTGCTGCCTAGTTTGATTTGTCGTTTTTTCAGTGGTGCTAGGATGTCGGCGCTGTTGGATAACCATTGGGTGAGGTTGGTGGCTGCTTGGTCTGGGTTTGAGGAGTGGGCGGGGGGCCTTTGAAGAAGCGATGAGGAGATCTGGTCGATGGTGATTTTGTTCCAGTTTCTTTGCAGAGTGGGTTGGGGGTGGTTGTTGGATGTGGGCTTGTTGTAGGTGAAGTGAACGCAGCTGTGGTCAGTCCAAAGGAGAGCTGTGGTGTGGCTGAAGGAAACATGCTTGCTGGAGGTGAAGATAGGGTCGAGTGTGTGACCTGCGATGTGGGTGGGGGTAGTGACAAGTTGTTTAAGTCCGAGGTTTGCGAGGTTGTCCAAAAGGGTGGTGGTGTTGCGGTCGTTGTTCTTTTCAAGGTGAAAGTTGAGGTCTCCCAAAAGGATGTAGTCCTCGGAGGGGAGCGCGTGTGGAGTGATGAAGTCCGTGATGTCTTCACTAAATTGTGCGCGGTGTCCTGGTGGCCTGTAAAGGAGGGTGCCTCTGAGTGTGGTCTTGGGGTCGATGTGGATCTGGAAGTGAAGGTATTCAGAGTTGGCGAGATTGACGTCTGAGCTGGTTGAGATGCGGATGGATTTCTTATGGACGATAGCGATGCCTCCTCCTGTGTGGCTGGTACGGTCCTTGCGAATGATCTTATAGCCTTCCGGAATGGCAATGGTGATGTCTGGGGCTGAAGAGGCATTCATCCATGTCTCTGTTAGGAAGGCGACGTCCGGAGAGATGGTGTCGAGTAGATTCCAGAGGTCAATGGCGTGCCTGTGGACCGAGCGAGTGTTGAGCAGGATGCATTGTAGGTGGTTGGGATCGGATATCTGTTGTGTGTTCATAGATGAGGAGTTGTTCTTGGTGCCATCGAACTTGCAGGAGTAGCAGGAAAAGGGTCCATGGGTGTGTCCAGGAGCCGCTTGGACGCAGTTGGGGGAACGGCCGGGGTTGAGGGCTAGGAGGGTGGTGGCATCGTAAGTAATGCGGGAGGGGTGGGCATTACGAGGACCAGGGGCTCTGGCGCTGGGCGCGGTCCAGGCGTGGACGGGCGTAGACGGGCTTACCTTTGGCGCACCTTCGGCGCGAATGGGGCGCGATCGCTGCGCGTGAACGCTGCGCGCAAAAGCCACTGTCATAAGTGGATAGTTGAAGGGGAGGGGCGAGGCAGGCTCAGCTGGGAGGCGGGAGCGTGATTGGAGGGACGGGCTAGGACGTCACAGGAAGCAAATGGCTGCAACAACAACAAACACTTAACGCAGGGAGAGGTTGGGGCGAGCAGTGGGGCGCAATGATCAAAATATATATTTTAAAAAAGAAATGGCTGACAAAGAGTAGCGCTATGAGCACAGCTCATTAAGAGTGACAGGCGGCGCTAGGAAATTGGGCACAGAGCAAACACAGAGCAGCAATCACAAAGCAGCAAAGCAGCGCTGAGGACAGAGCGAGTCAAATGCACAATGCGGCGCTATGGTAGTCCAGCTGAAGAATGCAGATATTACAAGCAGCGTGGGAGAAGCGCTACGATACCCAGCAGGAGAACAGAGGGGAGCAACCGGATCTGCACGAGTCAGGACGGTCTACATGTTCTTTCGTCAAGGTCTGCTTCTCAGGCTCTCACTATCGCGAATTCAGTACTGTATCTTTTCTTCAACTAACAAAGCATGAGAATTGCACTAGCAAGAAAAGTCATGTAATCAGAAAATGGAAAACAGTACTTTATGCAGCATGGAAAACAGGCCTACTTAGGGCAACGTAAAGCATTAACTCAATGGTGCACATTTAACATGCATGTGCACATTTAAGCACCACACATGAATGTAAAATGTCAGTTCATTAGATTCATATTACATGTGGCATACAGTTAGATCGGGAATATATATGTGTAAGTATGTCTAAGAAGTACATTTAAATGCAATATATGAAACATTAGTGCACACATGACATAATTCATTATAATGTCTAGAGAAAACACATGTTTAATAAGTAAAGATGGTTTATTCTTCAAGTCTCTAAAGAATGTATCATTTGATGTGATTAAGGCACACAGTATAAGTAAATTCTCTAATCCTAGAGTAAATGCACTTTAGTAATGATGTCAAGAGCAACACTTATTTTAATGTTGTTAGACGACATGAGAAATATGTGCTAAGTGCACATTCATGTCACATATTTGTGACGTGTAAATTGTGGTGCACCAGAGGGCAGCAGACAGTTCCACAGTTGTGCAGCTCTGACCAAAAAGGCCTGAGCCCCAGTTCCATCTTTATTGAACTTTGAGACACAAACAAGATTGGGGGGCATATTTATGAGGATGTCACACAGTGCAGCAAGGTATCTAGCTGTGTGATAAGGAAAAGGTAAGAATGCACCATATTTAAAGGAATAGGGGGCATTCCTGCCTTTGTCCCTGCACTCACACCATTTTTGCTGCCTAATGCCAATGCAGTCATCCTTGCACCATGGTGCAACGGGGCCTGTGTTGCATGCACGATTGTTGCATGGGAGCAAAAATATAATGGTATTACTGGAGAAAATCAGTGTTTGCCCTGGACAAAAAAATAAAAATAAACACACACACACACACACACATGCACGCATGCACGCACGCACACACACACACACACACACACACACACGCGCACGCACACACACACACACACACACACACACACCCCCCCTATGTTGATTCTCGGTATGGAATAGAACATTTGGAAAAGCATTTCAATGTAGTGGTGAACTTTGGGCCTCTAGCAACTAATCTAGTACATTGACTAAATATGTCGTCAAATTCAAAAAGTACAACCAATCCAACGTGTGTGTGAAGCAAACACATAACTTACTTAGGGCCAGATGTATCAAGCGTTTTTCACGTTCGCAAACGGGCGGACTCACAGAATCGGCCATTTGTGAACGGTAAAAGGCCTTTTGGGATGTGTCATCCCAAAAGGCATTCGCACAATAGGGAATCGGTAAAATTGTGATTCTCTATTTTGCAAATGCATTTAAGGAATCGCAATTTACAATTCCTTAAATGAAAAGCAGGAAGCCTTTCAAATTTGCGACCTGCCTCTGAGGAATCGCAAAATACCACCAACTTCAAGTTGGTGGTAATATACGAATTCCATGAAAAATGCACTTTTTTGCATTTTTTAAGGTGCCATGTGGCGTACATAGATGCCCTTAAGGCACATGTGCACACATTTATATTCCAGGGGTGCAACAGGGTGTCCATTTGACACCTTTGCACCATTGAAATTGCATGCGCAATTTGCGAGTACCTATTGAGTACTCACAAATTGCTCATGCAGTTCCCATTCATTCCTATAGGCCTCTAGGCCTATAGGAATGAATGGGAAGCCATTCCTTATTTGCGACTCGCAATTTGCGAGTCGCAAATAAGGAATATGTAGGAATCGCAATTCTTATTGCGAAACCTACATACATTGCATTCTGCGATTCCATAATAGCGAATCGGTAAAATTGGCTATTATGGAATTGCAAAATCCAATATTGATACATCTGGCCCTTAATCCGTTATAAATGAATAAATTACATTGCTTTGACACCTTGCATTATCAATAGTGGTCATCAGAGTTAGCCTTGTGGCTGTTCTAATCAAAGCTAAAAAAAACTGACTAAATCACAGAATGTGCATTTTTGAATGTTGCTTTGCTTTTTGCTTCCTCTTTTCCCCATCTGAAAAACACTGGCAATAAGATTTATAAAAAAACGTTTTTTAGTTGGATCAAGAGCGATATAGTTATACAAATATATAAATACAACTTATTCCATAATTTAAGAAAATACTAAACATTAATCTTTATAGCTAGCTGGGATTTGGGCGGTTTGGCATTCCATTTATTGCTGGGGGGATTTACTGAAACATATTGTTAAATGCATTGTGATTCAATGATTCTTAGTTTTCAAAAACAATCACAACTCTTTGAAAGTGAGCGAGATGATTCTTATATATAAGTACTTGCCTAACATTATGAACATTTTTGCAGTAAAACCAAAACACTGCACTTTAAAAAAAATAGATTTTCTGGTGCTTGACTAAACTAGGCCCAAACTAGGCCTAAACTCCTTCTTGAATCCTAATACAACCATAATGTGTGGGCGTGTTGAGAATACCTGCCGTCTCATCTTTGATATTGCTGTGTTGTGCCTCCAACTACAAGGATCGGGGGAAAACAATCAGCTCATTAACAAACTATATTTTGTGAGATCTAATCAGCCTATTTAAGAATGTCCCTGTCTTCATGGCCAGCAGCTATATAAACAGTTTAGATAATAATTTTTAAAGAAACCATAACTCAAAGTCCTCAGCTGCAGTGAATCCCTTCAAGTACTGGGAACAAGTTGAGCATGGAAAATGTTCTGTCAACTGTACAGTTTACAAAACGTTGAGCAGATAACTTCAATATAATTGGTAGAAAGGTCCAAGAACAAGTTATGTAAACCTGAAGCCTTAGTTTTTCTGAGCTCTGAATGGCTGCCTGTAGGTCAAGTAGAGATAGCAGTCAATCCAGGATAGACAAATTAATAAGGTTTTTTTCCCTAAGATTGTATCTTACCAATTGATAAATTCACTATGCATTTGATGAACTTGTAGGGTTCTGGTTTGCACAGTTGCTCATACAAATCAGAAAAATAGTAAGCTAATATAGCCTTAGAGTCCGCAGACAGGCCTATACTGGTTGTTAATGGCCCTGAATCCAAGTTATAGGTCCCAGACGCATCCGAGGCCCTATAACAAGGTAGAGGGCCTTTAACAACCGCTATAACCGGAGGGGCTATAAAGCTATTAGAACATTTCACCCAGTGAGGGTAGAATGTTCTAAATAAAAAAGAGGGAAACATGAAGACAAACTTTGGAATGTTGGCGATCCGGGCTTCTACCAGCCATTTTAGTCCAGTAGCGACTCCATTGTCTTCAATGAAGCTCTCAACATTACATTATTCTAATTTGTGGCAATTTGTTTGACATCAGGGTCCCACATACTTTTTCCGTTATAATGTAATTAAGTTAAAATGTTAGCTAAATGAGACCAGAATGATATCTGAAAAGGCCCATCAATTGGAAACTTGTCAAGGATGTAAACTTTAGTCAGAAATATAGTTGCCATTTTTTCTGTGCACCATACAGGCATTATCATCATTTTCAACAACAGTTTTTAAAGTGCCCAATGCAGGCATTTAAGAAGTGTGAGATTGAAAGTTACTTTGAAAGAAAAAAGAGTAAAGGCCCATCGCAGACGGACTAAAACCTAGTTTAAACGAGAAAAGCATTATAAAGCCACCCATTACTATAGAACTCTGCTTCAGTCAGCTCAAATTCAGAAACTATTAGACATCATCAGAAATTACTGGGGATCATTTAGCAAGCATGGTGGATAGTGGTGAGGGATTTACTGAAAAAAATAGAAGAGTCAGAAATATGAATGATTAGTGCAGACTGAAAAGAGAATTCAAACTGGGTCAGGTTATAATTTGCCAAGAGTCAGGCAATCCAATTGGTTTTGTTTCTTTGCTCTTAACCTGTGATACAAAACAGGGTCAAAAACATGACTAGTCTCTTTACAAACTCTTTTGGTCAAGATAGAGCACAGCAGATTGAATTTGCCAGCAGAGGCCTGGCTTACGTTTAGAAGTACCAGAAACATTATGTAAATCTATCATATCACTCACTTTCTAAAGGTTTAGTAGCATAAATCTCCCTTGGAACAAATGTTACATGGCTTGGGACCAAATTTGGATCTTGGCGGATGGGTTACTCCATCACAATGGTGAGAGATATCCCGTCCGCCAAAATATAAATCCCATAAAATTCTATGGGATTTATATTTTGGCGGACGGGATATCCATTCCTGTTGTGAAGGAGTAACCTGTCTACCAAGATTAATTTAAGACCCTTGGTTCGTACTTGCTTTGTCGATCAGTACTGCAACCAGTGGCAGCTGGCACAGAAGGGTGTGGGGGAAGGAACAACACCACATGTCAGCAAACCACCAGTTTAGCTAATGCAGGCCTTGCAAGGGCGTGAGTTATCTCTCTCCTTCATCATTCACTGTGAATGAAAAAATGACATGTGCTTGAAGGATGATGCATGCACCAGCCACCACACAAGCAAAGACCTCCTACAGATATTCATAAGTAGAGGAGACAAGCAGAGGTACCAGGCCACTGACTTTGTAATGTTAGTTTGGTGAGGGCGGATTGAGCCAATTTTCTTCAGCATTAAAGTGCACAGTTGTATGTATGTTGTTGTCGGTGAGTTGATGTGCTTCTATCTGCCTGTCTGTGCTTGAGTAAATCTATACAGTTGAGTGAATGGATGTATTTGAGTTTCTCTGATAGACAGAAGGGAAGAATGGATGGGCAGGCGTAGGAGGCAAACATAGGAATTGCATAGAAAGAACTAAGTTAAAAATATGGGGCAAAAAGGAGAGTAGAAAGTCAGAAAATGGAAAGAATTATTGTAGAATGTCTGCTAGCAGATATCGGTGGTGTAGAGAGTTAAAATACCAACTACAGAGCTGTAGTTGCAGCTGAAACCACTGAGATATCTCAATGGGGTAATGAACTAACTGAAAAAATCATAGTTATGCAGGAAATAAATTACTACTGACGCTATTTCCTTGGTGCCAGAGGCTCATTGTTGATATTTCGTTATGCATTTGGTTGGAATTTATGGTGTTTATTTATAATAATGTTTATGATATTATCATTACTTCTGCAGTCTGAGACTAGAACCTGTCGCTTGAGGTACCTTTCAGACAAGTCTATTGTCAGGAGTTGTAAAGTCTCTGGAACCTGAGCAGTATCTCTAGTGTGTAAGCCTGTGAGATCTGCCTAACCTTGGAAATAGAGATTCTGTCAATTTTCTGAGATTATAAAATCTGTTAAACTTTTAAATTTTTCTACCAATCTTTTCCCATACAATATATTTGTACACTGTGTTGTGAAATGCCTGGATTATTCATCACCCATTCCAAATCTTCTTTTTTAGCTTCAATAGAAAGAAGAGAGGTGCCTCCCTTGATCTTGCTCTAACCCACCTCTCTTCCTGTTTGTGAAACAGCCTTCCCTGGAAGGTTGGTGAGGAATTAAGAAGAGGGAGAATGTCGTAAATATTGGGATGAGTAAGAAAGATTTGGAGTAATGAAGGTTACTCATAAGTAATTCATGCATTACCCCCTCATCACCTTACTCGTCCCACAACTTACTTATTTGAGGTAAGCTCAAGCATTAGCACCTCTCATCAGCCGAACATAAATACCAAAAAGGCAGATCCTAGGTGTTTTGAAGGAAACCACCTTTAATTATTCAGCATCCTTCATTGCACACATTGTGCATCTTTAGCTTTTAAAAACAGTCCTTTAAGTGACCACATTAGAACCTGTTGTTTTCATTATATTAAAATGGAGCCCTTTATAGCTGAAGAATCAACAACTAATTCAGAATCATGTGCTAAATTCAGCCTGTAATGAGAAATAAAAGTGGAGTGGGTCACCGATATGGCTGCTCTACACATCTCCGCTAATAAGACTCCAGAGCACTCTGCCCAAGAAGCAGACATTGCTCTAGTGGCACAAGCTGAAAATGTATTGGAAATATCCTTTTCACTGCTCTTGCATGCCAAAGAAACTATCTCCTTACCCCACCTTGCTAATATGGATGAAGACAGCTTTTCTCAGCGCTTCACTGGAGCAAAATTAACAAAAAGATTATCCAACTTTCTATAAACTGAAGATCTTTTCAAAAACATTCTCACTGCCCTTACCAAATCTAAAGGTGAGTAGGTGGACCCTGAGTAAAGTTGTCTAGCGGTAGAGTCGGAAGTATTATCTCCTGCTCCCTATGAAGCCTAGAATTAACCTTTGGGATATCTAGTGTCTAAAGAAAGGATTATCCTATCATAAAAAACTCTAAGATAGGGGTGGTGGCATACCAATACTCCAAGCTCCCCAATCTTTCGACCTGTGGTAACTGACACTAAATAGAGAACTTTCATAGTACGGAGCTTTTCAGACAGGGTCTTCAAAGGCTCCAATGGTGCTCCCTACTTGCAGGATAAGGCAAGAGGAAGGTCCCATGATGGGAAATCATTCCTGATCATTCCTGATCCTAGGACATAGAAGACCAAAGCCTCTAAAAAGTCTAAAAGCTAAAGGCTGAACAGTGGAGCGGTCACTCTAAAGGGCTCTAAAAGATTTACTAGCTGGCCATTGCCATTTATGTCTAAAGAAAACACCTTCTCAAAACCACCTGCAAAAAATGCATTATGTCGGGACAGGGGCTAAAAGAGGGGAAATAGAACTAGTAGTAGACCAAGTGTGAAAGAATGGCTCTATTGTTTGAAGCCCTCCTAGAGGCAAGCAGAGTTGAAAACTGTGATTGACAATCCCTTACTTAAGAACCTCTCCCTCTCAATCTCCAGACCAATGGTTTTAGTCATCTTAGAGTTTCTAAGTTAAGAAAAATGTGAATCAAGGAGAAGGAGATACTGGTGGGAGCCATACCTGGTCCATTGCTAGGTGATCTATGGGGAAACATGGTCTCTTTGTCCAGTACGGGATAACAATCACCATCTCTGCTGATCCCTCTGTAACCTTGCTAGGATTCTGGAAACCAGTGGGATTGGGGGAAATGCATAAAAAAGACTGTCCGGCCATGGAGCAAACAGTGCATCCACCTCCAACGCCTGAGTTTGCTGAAATCTTGGGAAAATCCCTAGGGTTGGGCATTGTGCTGACTCGCAAAGAGATCTACAAGGGGGAACCCCCACTTGTGACATATCTTCTGAAATACAGCAGGACTTAAAACAAAGTACTGAGAGCATGGAAATATGTGACTTAGATGATCTACCTTTAAATTCAGAGTTCCTTATATGTATGCAGCCCTCAGGTGCAATAGATTCTGCTCCCCTCCCAAACAGAGCTGATGAGTCAACTCACTGAGGGAATTGGAGCCTGCCCATTCTTACTACAAGGTATTCCCCATCGGAAGATGGGGAAAAGACAGCATTGCCTTCCAAACCATCATAAGCTCTTTTCAGTTGGAAGACTAGCGACATCCCACAAACCCTGGATGGTGAGACTGTCCAAGTCTCCCCAGTCTGTACTGCTGGCATCGGTAGTAAGAATCAGTAGGTTGGGGTAAACAAATACAATTTCTCGACTTAAGACTGAGTGACCCATCCACCATGCTTGTCTCTCCTGAATCGTGCAAGTTACAGGGATCAGCTCATTGTAACTCTCCTGTCTAGAAGTCTAATGGCCTAGGATATGAAAGGTCTATGAGATGCACACCTGCCCAAAGGATGATGTTTAAAGTTGCCGCCTAAAGACAGATTAAATAATCTGAACTCAATGCAGTGGATAGTAAACAACAAGGAGATAAGAGGTATATAAGTGGGAAACAATATTTACCATGTCTCCGTAACTCGTAGCCACTGTCTCACCATAGCCTCTGGACTGGCCAACAGTTCTGTTAAACGCCCCCTGAGTTTCTTAATCCTGTCTTCCGGCAGAGAGACCAATTTGAGAGTGATGTCGCACACCACACCAGTGTACTCCAACCTCTGGGTCTCTGGTAAGTGAGATTTCTCCCAATTGACAAGACACACAAAGCTCTGCAGCATCTGAATTGCCATCTGAGTGACCTTCACAGACAGAAGCCTGCATTAAAAGGTCTATCACCCAAAAATCTAATAGCCCCAGGACTGGTCCAAGCACTTTTGTGAAGACTCTGAAGGAGGTCTTGAGGCCAAAGATTTGGACCTGAAATTGCTAAAACTGGGTGCGTCTCACAAACTTTAGGAAATGTTTGTGACAACAAGTGGTTGGGATTTGGAGGTAGGGTTCCTGGACATGGAGAATTGTGTTCCTATTTATCAGGAGAGAAATACTGTCTTGCAGAGATCTCTTATTCTCTCTGTCTTGAGGCCATTCTGTTTGTACAAAGTGATGACCCCGGAATTATGAAGAAACCTGGACAGAGTAATCTCTTGAAATGATCTATATTATCCAGTTATCTGAGATCATCTCCTCGCACCTCTGATGGAAGTTAAGGAGTTGTCCCCCGATCGAGGTTGGAAAATCATCTGCATAGTCAGGGGTCTTGCTTACATCCTCCTCTACCACCTGTCAGGCAGGACCTTTCTTCTTAAAGTTCTCATATGTCTTTCTGCCACACTTTGCAGATCTTTCCCTCATATTGGAAAATTTACAAAGAACTTCTTCCAGTTCCTCACCAAATAATCTATTGCCCGAGTATGGCATTCTCAGAATACAATTTTTCTGGGTGGGCTCAGCTTTCCAGATTATGAGATACCAGTGAAGCCAAGCTGCTACTGCCCTTGCTGATTCTATAGTAGATGCTCTTAAGGTGTCAAACATTAAGTTTGACTAACACTTAGCTTCCATCCTTCCTAATAGCTGAGGAAAATCTTTACTCTTCTGAATTTAAGAGGATACGGCCTGGAATTCCTTAACAAGAGGCATAGACTGCATAGATTTTGGATCGCATTGCATGACTAAGCTCTGCATGGGATTTCTTAAGGGCATTCTCAACTCATTTATCCACTGAATTGAATAATGCTACATTCTCAAAGAGGATAGAAGACTTCCCAGTAAGGGTTGTCATGAGTGAATCCACAGTTAGTCTTTGTGGAAGCTTGATTTCCCCCTTGGCTTGTGGGTAAAATTTCTGAATAAATCTTGGCACCGAAACCTTATCGTGGTTCTTCCGCTTGCTGTTCCGGAAATTCATGATCACAGGAATGATCAGAACCTTGGCAAGAGGAGGTTTATGAAACTGATTAAAATAATGGCTACTGTTTACAGGCTATTCTTCTCCACAAAGATCTGGAGATTGGAGGAAAGAAAGCATATTGTAGGTTTGAGATTCTCTTTCTGTATGAACTTTCCCCTGGGGTTAGGAGAATCTGCTGTAAATCCAACCTCCTCCTCATCGTACTCCAGGAATGCCTATGAAGAAACAGAGTTCCGTGAGGAAACCAAAAACATAGATTTTTTTGACAAGGGCGGAGGAAAGAATCTGTACTGAGATTGAATACAGGCCTCTCATAGGGATCTGAATATACTCTGAAGATTCTTTCAAGAAATTAGATTTGATATAGACCTCATCTCTTGGATTCAACTCCATGAAGATACTTGTCTGTGGGAGGAGGATGTGAATGGTGGTGACGCTTTTGAGAGTGCTTATCTATGGTAAGAGTACGCAAACACAAAATAAAACAAAGTGAAAAAACAGTCTCTTTAAGTAGTTCTTGGGTCCTAAATCTAGGAGGCCACTTTATCTGCCTGGTAGGAATTCACACTTTCTCCCTTATAAAATCTCTTTTATTAAAACAAAAAGCCACTGTCCAAACGCCTTTCAGCGGGCCACAGAACAAGCAGGGGTTACTGGGCCTAACCTTGGGATTTGAAGCCTTTTACTCCTGATGTTCCGTTGCTCATCCTACTATGGACTCTGAGCAACTCTGCACAACTGGGCCAGGTACCCCTTCTGTACTTAACTGTCAGGCTAGTGTGGTCTGAGCAGTTCAAGGCTCCTTCGGGAGGGGGACGGGGTGGATTCTGATTGATGAACATGGTCTCACAACTCAACATGCACACAACAGCAGCAATAAATCATCGTCTGGCCAAATACTCACTTTTATGGGAAAAAACTCCTGGTGATGGCAGTAGCCTTCTACAAGTACAAGGGTAGCTTTTTGGGTACCATTTTTGGTCTAACAAGACCGCAGTCAGTGAGACAGCCTTATGTCATGGTGCACACATATGATCCATTGTTGGAACTGGCACTTTCTGGTTGGCTGAGACGATGCCCTAGCCAGGCAGAACCTACTACTCCCATCAGGGGCAGATTTTTGCACACGCTGTATAACCTGCGCTCACCCTTGGGTAGCTTGGCACTGAGCAGTCAGGCTTAACACAGAGGCGATGTGTAAAGCATAGGCACAGCACTCGCTCATGATAATTACACCGAGCATCACAGAAGAGACTTCTCATGTGATGTATATAAATAACGTTTGTGTTCAACACACACATTAATCAACACAACATGAACATCATGTATTTTGTGGCATAAATCACGCTTGGAAATATTACTAGCAGCACTAGGCCCACCAGTTTTGAAATGACATCAATAATATGCACACTTGGGACAGATCCAATTCGTAACACCAGAGCACCCATTGCGGTGCAACACATTGTCAACCCAAAGCCCACCCTAGCAATTCTTATAATTCACCTGGGTCACAACAATATCAGAAATATGTACATACAAAGAATTATTACACTTTTTAGCAGCACCGCGGGCTGAGGTTGCACGGGTAAAACCAATGTTAACCGTAGTGCTCCTCTGGCTAAGAATCAATGTTTAAGGCAACACTGCTGGACAGTGTCGTGAATCACAGGCGGTCTGCAGACTGTCACTCTCACACACACACTCACTCCTCACCAATTCTCAGTGCAACAGATATCAGGCAGTTCTGTACAGAACGTGCTCGCACAAATACGCACTCAGCACCGTAATGTGGTTCAATTGATAGCACACAGCAAACCCAGTGACCCAAGCCTCCCTCAATCCTCCAGCTCACCCGCTGTCCCACTCCCAATAGATGGAAGATAACCAGCCCTCCCCCCAAATACTAGTCCGCAAGTGGATGAAGTCACACTTAGGGTCCCAGGTAGGTAAGTGGGGGTAGGTAGCAGGACTAATTAGGAGGCAGTCATCAACTGAGAGTTAATCAGCCACTCGTGAAGTTCACCCACAGGATGTGGAGCGGAAGCGGGCTGGGGGCAATAGTGGGTCACTCAAAAGGGTTTCACAAGGGCCTTCCAGCAGCAGCCCACTTCTGCGAAGCACGGGGAGATCATGCAATCTCTTGACCTGCTTCGGATTACTCTCAGAGGTGTTCCTTCCGCCCAGTCAATCACTTTCACTACCCAAGCCCCAGCCAGGCAATACTACCTGGCAACACAATGTCGTCAATGGCCGGGAAAGGAGAGGGCAGATGGTCTGCCGCGCTGAGGGCCAAAATGGGAACAAATTGATGAATGGAGAATGAAGCAAGGGTCCTCTGGTACACGTTGAACAGAGCTGCGCCCAGGTATTCTGGGCACAATGTCTGATGTGGGTCGCACCAAACCATTTACGGTCATTCACAACAAAGAGTTGCAAATTCTGTACCTCCTTGGAAATGAGGCACAATGCCTGGGACGTGCTGATACTGATAGCACAAGGCAATTCCGGTCACAAACACAGGCGCAAGTTTAGCAATACCTCATGAGGTAGAATGAGGTACTACTATGGTTACGCCCTCAGTACCGAGGGTCGCAACCTGTCAATTGGACACCGCATGCAGTGAGCATTCAGTGGGCGTGTCACACGAGAGAGATGCGGCATGTTCAAGGAAGCAAACCACATTGGATCCCACAACCTGTGAATTCGCTGACCACCAACAAGATGCTTATGAGTGCTGAGGTCCCCACAATGCAGGGGCCACATACCTTAGATGCGGGCAAGATTTTTAGGTCTCCGCACAAGGCAATCTAGTCTCCAGGCACAATTCTTAGTTCCATGCTCACGTCGTGCTACCAGTTGGGATCCAGCAGACGATGTGGGCACTTAAGAGGGCACTGCTTTCCAAGTGTCACAAGTAGACGGTGTAGGTCCTCCATAGGAGATGTTTGATGTCCCTGAGACCTCCGAAAGAACAGGGGGCAAGCCAACAAGCTATTGGAGAGCACATTTCAGGGTGCCACAACAGTCAGCATAGGCCAGTCACTATTTGGGAAGGGAGCACAGTGCTTTTCAATGATAGTAATCCTCCTTGTGCACAACAGATTCCTTTGGCAGTGTGCAACACGTTGTTCTAGGTTCTCCAGTACCATGTCCCCACATGTATCTCTGCTCTACTGAAGTATGGCACCAGTAGTTATACTGTAGTGTGCCCTAGAAGTGGGAGCTGGTTTAGGTTGAACCTTTGAACCACAAACGTCTCCCCTACATTTCAGTCCTATCTGCCATGGGGCCGTGGGATGCAGATTTGAATCCTTAGTGGGGCCATGATCTGGCTCCCAGAGGCTAAGAATCAAAACCTCTTCCTCCAATCTGTCTAGTCAGTCCCTCAAATGGCAGAGGTCTGTCATTCCAGTTGTGTGCCCAATGTTTTATAGCTGTCGCTGGGGAATGCCCAGATGTGCTCCTCCAGCCTCGAGTGTGAACTGGAGTCAAGCTTGAAGGCACATGGAGAGTTTTAGAGCAGAGAAATGCTCACTTTCCAGGAGCGGCATTTGTAAGCTAGTAATTGCAAAACCATCTTTACCACTGGAAAGGGTTTGTCATTGTGAATCCAATGATAGGAAACATAATGAGTCTGCTTCATTGCAATCCACTATTGAAGTAATTTCAACCATTTCCTTATGTTAGCCTATGGAAAGAGCAAACCACACATGGGTATTCCTCGCTACCTGGGCAGGGAACACATATGTGTACCTGCCATGCCTTTCACCTACCACTCACTTAACCCCTTAAGACATACCCTAGGGATGCTATAGTGGTAGTGAAAGGTCTCCTCAGAATTGATAGTGATTTCAAAAGGCCAGCCTGAGCATATGCCCAAAGGCGCAGACACAGACCTGCAATGGCAGGCTGGACACACGTTTAAAAACACCATAGGTACACATGCGCACACACCGGCCTGCAACGGCAGGCTGGACACATATTTAGAATTATCAGGTATGCACCACTTCCTAACAAGTGTAGGAAGGGTGTACGCACTTTCATGCTGCATTACAGTGGAAAAGTGGCAGAGCTCTCAGGCCACTACAAGAGAATCAGCAAAACCCAGGAGGAAAAAACTAAAAGTTTATTGAAACACTACGTGAAGAGTATCAGGTGTAACATCCATGTTCTCCTATGGAAATAAAAATCAGCATTAGGGAATCTAGACATCAGGCTGGTTAGGGACTCAGTGCAGGGGTTTATGACTATTGCCATCTAGAAGAGTTTTATGCCCCAACAGCCATGAATAAATCTGATCACAAAATCTCCAGACGACTGACTACTATAATAGGCCCATACCCGAGATTTTTGGGCGTGTGTAGGAAGCCTGCATGCTGGTATAAAAAACCCAAGCCCAGCCCCTCCTCTGTAATCTGAGGCAAAAAAAATTAACCCACACTGCGCATTAAGCCGGTTGCAGTTTATTGAAACTAAAAGGTAGAAACAATGGCAGGCCACACACTGCCGAACTTAGCCTACTAGAGGCGGCTACATCACCCCTAAACACAAACACACCTGCAGGTCGGTGTCTCCTCCCAAACCAATTGAACATGTCTTGTTCTGCTTGAAACAGGGGTAAGTGGGCTGGAGCCCTGCAGCAGTGATCGCAGCCAACTGCCCAGAAAACAGAACATACAGAAAGAGCCCCTGCACCCAGGGCAGGACTGCGAACCTAAACCGGCCCTAGCAAACAGCTCGGCCGTGCTAGTGGAAAGCACCACTCCCGTCTCACCGCTGCCGCTTTTGTTACAGGGGGCCGATATTTCAGCTATGCTGCAAAACCGGCCCGGTAACAAAAACGGCCCCCCAGGGGTCCATAACCGCCCCCCACCCTGGCGGCCCAGCGAGGAGACTCCTGGTGCCCGCTACAGCCAGTCCGGCCTTGCCTGCACCCCTAACAATAAACAACCATGAAGTGAGGTGGGTGGGTGAGAGAAGATTTATGGGCGGTACCTCCCTTCTTTCTATAGAAACTAGAAAAGGAGCTTTGGAATAGGTGACGAATAACAGAAATATTTACATTTTACTCAAATAAGTAAATCAAGAGACAAGTTAGGCAATGAGGAGGTAGTTCACAGTTTAACTCTAATATTTGAAATATTTCTCGTGTGGTATGGTAAAGTCCCTCTAACTTGCCAATGAAATAGGAGAAGGCTGGCCCACTTGCTCACTCACTTGGTGACAGTGACATAGATAACCCACCACTTTCACTGCTTAAGCGGGAGCTGTGGCAGGTTGATGAACTTGGTCCCACTAAAACATGAATTAGTTATTAATGGGCCTCTTCTGTCTACAGAGAAAATGTTCATAAATAACACTTTATCAGAGGGCTGTGGGCCATGGCTGACATGCACGTTTTAGGAAATCAAAAAAGAAAACTGATGAACTAGGGAAAAATAACAAATTATGAAGAGAAAAAGTGAGAATGAGAGAGAAAAGCGAGAAAGAATAAATAAATAAAGCTGGAGAGGTAGAAACAGTAAAGAACAGGAGGAGTTGGGACGGGTTATACGAAAGAAGAAAGAAAAGGTGTACGCAAGGATGGGAGATTGAAAGGAAGGAAAGTTGAAAGAAAGAGTTCATGTAAGGATGGAATGGTGAAACGAAGAATAGACAAAAAATTCAAAGAATGAAGCAAAGGGTGAAAGGATCAATAGGTGAAAGAGTTGATTGAAGGAGCACAGAAGAATAGACAGAAGGGTGAAAGGATGGAGGAAGGAAGAGTAAATGGATATATGGACAGAAAAAGAATGGATGAAGGGATAGATACATGGATGGATAGAAGGGTGAAATCATGGTGAGGTGGAAATATGAATAAAAATAAAAAGATGAATGCAAATATAGATGCAAGGAGGATGAAAGGCTGAAGGCTACTGTTCTAAGCAAGGTTAGAATTGTTTATTTCACAGGCTGGCATGAGCAGAGGTTATGTTCAAGTGGGGGGTATTTTAATTTTCTGGCTACTCCCCAGCTTAGTGATATTAAGTGTGGCTGCTTATACCTGACAACTTTCAAAGTTCACCTGTCTCCACTGATGGACGAAACATAGCACTTCACAGAGAAGATCTCTCCTTCCTTAGTGATTTTTTTGAATTGTTATTTTTGTATGATACATATACGTTTTCTACATTCGTGTAATTTACGGTTTTCAGAGCTCTATCTTTTTTAGTTAAGCCTATGAACCACTTGAACACCGTCTTTAAAAATCAATCAGCCACCCTGAAGTACTCTTGAACTCTTGCACCTGCAGGCTGAAATTGCATCTCGCATACCTTAATGCAAATAAAACTATTAATAAACCATCCTGTTAGAAGCTCTGTGATCCCAAGAGAAAACATGCATGTTAAAGAGATGCAGTATAGTTTTGAATTCGCTCAAAGATGGGAAATATAACGAATTGCAAAAGCATGAGAGAAAAGACAAGGTAAATAGCAAGTGACAAGCATCTGCAGTGCTTCATTTGTAAAATAATAACGCAAGTGCCCAAGGTTTTGCTCAGAAGCTCGCAGCCAGCACAGATGAATGTCAGGATTTCGGAATACCAGGGCTGGTAACATTGATCCCATCTCAAACTCTTTATCACACCTCCATAGTCTCCCTGCCCTTTTATTTCATTCTTGCAGGTTCTTTTGCATTGCTTCTTTCTCCCTTTGTCGCTGTTTTCTGTCTTTCATTTCCACCTTTTGAATTTTTCTCACTACTGCTCTGGGTCAAAGTCTGATGAGATAAAATAAGAGCCTGACCCCAAATATGAGTGCCAGTGGGTCCCCCCTGCAACGGCTGGCTCTACTTTTATTACAAGACATGGAGGCTCCTATTATGCAGCCTTTTCTTACTTTATTTAAACAG
Source organism: Triturus cristatus (assembly GCF_964204655.1). Classification (NCBI taxonomy): domain Eukaryota; kingdom Metazoa; phylum Chordata; class Amphibia; order Caudata; family Salamandridae; genus Triturus; species Triturus cristatus. The sequence continues at coordinate 454,849,220 of NC_140595.1, read as the reverse complement.
CAGCCAAGCAAGGATAACGTTTCCCATAAAAACGAAAGAACAAGCATTTACAATGCAATAAGTCTCACATTTTCCAGAGTTTGAGCTATTAGCATTGTACATGGCAATGCATTTTATTTATGTGTTTTGAAAACCTGCAAGCGGTGCGTAAACACGCGCTTTGTACTTATAGCCATTGCTTACGAGAAGCAAGGCTGGCAGCAAAAGAGGTGCAGTTACTGCCAGGCAATGACTATGCACTGTCATTTACAATGCCAAAAAAAAGTCTTGCAAACACGAGACCTATTGCATTATAAATGCTCCAAGGTCCTTGTGCTGACTTTCAAATATACACAAAATCCCATAACACGGCCCTACAATGTATAGAAAACGTCATTCCTATTAAGAGCTGAAAATGCAAACGAACCCTGGCATCCTGCAGGTGATGAAGGTTCTTTACTACGTTAACAGCTTCTTCTTACAGCAGCATAGTTTGCTATTACTAAAGTCTATATTTTGTGTGCATAATTTCTGGGCAAGTGTCTTCCTTATCAGCAGGAACAGGGCCAAATTAGACAAATAAAACAAACGTATCATCCCAGTTCATTCGTGGTCTCAAGAAAAGAGCAGGACAGACGGATTTGTGCTTGCAATGGTAAGCACCCAGCAGCCCAATACATATGTTTGATGTCCCAAGTAGAACATTTTCGTTCAACAAATCTGACCCATTTGGCTTGTTGCCCTTATCTGCAGCGAAATATATTTTTTTAAAGTGCAGCGATATATTGTGCATTACAGAAAAACGAATACCCAGTTTACTCGGGACCATTGATAAATCGTCTGTGCGCCTGAAAGTAAAAGGAGCTCAGTTTTATGAATTATTGTGCCATACATTCACTCACACAAGTGTAACTCTTGCTCATTTATTTTCCTGAACCACATGTATAGAAAGCCGCAACGAAGATGAAGTGTAGGAAAGAAAATTTACCATGGGTTACTCCTTGATGAGTGCATAAGAGGTGGGTGAGTAGTTCCGTGGGTGTTGCGCTATAGGATGCAAGGTTAGAGGGTAAAAAGGGGTTGGAAAAGACAGTGGTGTGGAATAGAAGTGGAAGGGCTGGGTAGGTGCGAAGAGAGGTTGTGGCTTGAGGAAGATGCATTGTTTAAGTATGCGCACAAGTTGTTTGAGTATGCGCAGTGTGCAGAAGGAGGCTGGCATAATGTGTGAGAGAAGGGCTGTCAGTGCCAGTTATGTTCAGGGAGGTGGGTGGGCAATGGCTTGTGATGCCTTTGCGGTGGGTGGAGCTCGCAGTGTGGGTGTAATAGTATAGGAGGCGCCGGTGGGCTATGCTGTGGCTTGGGAGCAGGTATTGCTAGCAAGATGTGGTTAGAATAGGGGCGGTTTGTTGATGTGTGAGCGCTAAGGAGATGGGTGTTTCGTGTAAGGAGTGAGAAAAAGGCAGATAGCTTGCAGTTTCCATGTGAGAATGCCTGTCACGCCATGGAAAGACGCCATGGAAAGACGCCCCTAGAGGAGTCCTCTGGGAAGTCGTGAGAGTTTTGAGAAGGTAAACAGCCACTCCCCCTACAGTCCCCATCGAAGTGTGTAGCCAGTACCTGCAGGTGTTGTACATTTCCACTGTCCATCCTACGTAGCACCCTCTCAGCAGCTCCTTTACAGCGCCCCCTGAATCGCCAACCATATTACGAGCACGGCTGCAGCAATTCTCCCTTAACGCTAACGTACACATTATGCCTGATTCACGTAACATAATTATATCGAGAGGGGTGGTTCCCTGGCCTCCCATGGAGTGCTTTGCTGGAACAGAAGTAATGTTTTGGGCACACATGTGGGTGTATACCTGCATTAACCACTCAGCAACGCTTGTTCAAAAGTTCACTTTTAAGACCCAAGAATGGCGCTTTGTGTGTGTTATGGTTAGGAGGAAAAAAGGTGATGACTGTTCTAATATGTCATTACTTTTTTAACAGCGTGGAGGATTGTTCATCCACTACCTTTTCGACCATTAGAGTCCCAAAGTGTCCAAGGATGCTCTCAAAAAGCTAGGATAAATCGAAGTACGCTCCCACTGTTATCTCGCACAGGCACACCCCTCTTCAGCGTTAAGCTGATCCGCATGGTTTTATCTTTTTGGGAGGGGGCATGAACCACTGCCCCACCCAAACAACACACAGTCCACCATGGCACCCTGCTAACTTTCAAAGTGCATGAATGGACAACCACTAGTCTGAATGCCGCAGTCATTAATGACGTCCCCCCAGCAAACCTTGAAAAAGTTGTTTACCTTCCCTGTCCCATACTGCCACAGCTGCCCCGGCCAACATACGCCATCCCTTAGCACCCTGTGGCGCTTCACAATATTGCAGAACAGATCGCTAGTTCAGTCGGACAGAAGAAAAACCTTCCCGTAGATGAAGCGGCTTACCTCAAGACCTTCCCCACAGTTTGTAGGACCATTATGCAACTTTACCTCGTCTTTGAGCTGGGAGAGAGTCCGGTACGATCCCTGCTGATGCTGCTGTAATGGTGGACACTGATAGGGAGAAGGTGCAGGGAGGGGCGTAGTGGGAGGGGAGGGATGGGAACACTGGGTAAAGTACCATTGCCACAACAAATGCTCATATATGTAAATAAAGGGCTTATTTCCGACATTGACAAGGAGAAGCGAGCATTGTGCCTCACAGAATGCCGGAAACGCCGAGAGCAAAATTGACGGCCGTTCGCGTGCACATCTCCTGTCCACGTTGGCACAGCAAACAGGAGTCAGGGAGGGACTGGTGATGTGCACGCGTTCACATCTCCTGTCCGTACGTGTGCACTTATCCTGTCCCCCTTCGGCCAACAAACCAACAACAATAGATCTTGCCAGACCTAAAAAACTACAGTATGGCATCATAATGAACACACCCAAATCAGACATCGAGTAACGCAATAATTATTTTGACTGTGAACAACAAGTCCTATTTCTTGCTGCTCGCAGTCAAGATAAGTTCTTTCTTCAACTTCTTCTTATTAAATTGTCAACCATTTTTATTATATATTGATTATTTCATTTTTATTGTCTCTGTTGCTGGCTGTTCCGTGCAAGTATAGCCCGCTTACATGCTGATTGTTTGTTTCCCGTAATAGTAGTTTCTTACTGTTCGGGAGGCTTCTTGTCAACTGTGCACAGCGCTTCTCCTCAGCATTTTGTGGCCTTCAGCAGTGTTCTTTGTCGCTTCATCTTCAACGTTTCACTTGGTTTTCTCTGAGCGTTTCTCTTCCTCCGCTTCCTTCCACACAGTTCCTCGTGACTGGACACCACCTCTTGGTATGGCCTTTATTCGATCTCTCTACCCTCAGTGTGTTTCCCTCTTGGCAACTTCCCCCTTTTTCCTCATACACACCCATTAGTCACTAGTAGGTTTTTAACCCCTCACGTTCTGTTTTTTTCTCTCTTTGTAGGATATTTTATTTGTGACATTTACCATGTCAAAAGAGGAGGAATCACATCAATTTAAGGATAACTTAAAGTCTTTTATTAAAGACTCAGTTCAACAGGCTATGTCAGTTTCCATGGTGGATGTTTCCAAAACTTTGGAAGCCTCTTTATCTAAAATGCTTGTTTCTTCTGGTGAAGGCTCTTCTTCTAAGAGTAGGAATTATTCAGCCACCTCTGGATCCTCCCAGGGCATTTCAATAAAATGTGGTCCTCCCACCTGAAAGGTTTCTAAATCGGGCCTCCCTCATCCCCCCTTGTTATTTCCCATTTAAGAGACACTGATGAGAATGAAGTTGGCATGTTGGATGACACAGACAGTATTGATAGATCTGCTGCTCCTGATTTTTACGGGCCTCCAGAGAAAAGGCGTAACATTTCTTCTTTTGGCAGTGGTGTGTCACGCCCGGAGTCTCAAGAATTAGTAGACCACCTCAGTGAACCAATATTCAATCTGCCATTTATTCACCATCCTTATTTTACCCTAATCAAGTTTGCCTCCAAAGAGGAAGGATCTTCTGCCAAGGGTTTGCTTTTCAGTGATTCCTTTATTAAGGAATTATGTAAATATGTGCCTACTTTTGCCACTATAGACAAGGCTCAAACATCTCTTAAAATTATATTTTCCCCTCAGGTTTTTGCCAGGGCCGGCAAAGGTTGGAGTCACTTTGTCGGCCGCTCCTCCAACAGAGGCACCTTCAGCCAACAAGGTCATTCTGAGTCCTATTTAGGGTACAAGCCTCAGTTCTACCCCCGCCATGCCACAGGTTATCGATCCAGAGGCTACAGGAACAATGGAGGACAGTACTCTGGTAAGTGTTTCCAGTTCTGGGCTTCATCCCGTAGGAGGCAGACTGGCTTTATTTTTCAATTCATGGCTTTCTCTTTCCACAGATCCCTGGGCAATCAAGTCAGTTCAGGGTTTGCCAATCCCTGCTCAACATCAACTTCCTCTTCCTCTCCATTTATCCCAAGAGCAAAACAGCCTTATAAACAACGACATTCAGTGTCTTATCTCTAAACAGGCTATAGAAGAGACTTCCTTCGATCCTTTGGGATTCCTCAGCACAATTTTTCTTGTGAAGAAAAAGAACAAGCAATTCTGCTTGATCTTGAATCTAAGAAATTTCAGCAACTTTGTAATGTACAATCACTTCAAGATGAAAACTACATTACATCTCAGAGACATTCTCATTCAAACTGATTGGTTGGTCAGACTGGATCTTCAGGATGCTTATCTTACTGTCCCCATGCATCCGTCTCACATGAAGTTTCTTCAGTTTCAATGGAAAACGTCTTGTTATCACTACAAAGTTCTACCCTTTGGCCTTTCCTCAGCCCCTTGGTGTTTCACCAAAATTCTCAGACCAGCGGTAGCCTTTCTCAGAACTCAGGGTTTTCATTATTGTTTATCTCTATGATTTTCTCATCATGGCCCAGGACTAAAATCTTCTTCTCGCTCATTTACATCTTTGCGAGAATCTCCTGTTTTGTTTACGTTTTCTGGCAAACATGCAGAAATCTGCTTTGATCCCATCCCAGTAGTTGGGATTTCTCGGTTTCCTAATAGGCACTTCCCGCTCTATTCTTCAACACCCACCCCACAAGGTATCTCTCATAAAGAAGGAAATCTGTCATTTTCTAACTCTTCCTCTTTTCTCCCGGAGGTCTTTGACCGGTTTGGTAGGCCTTCAAGCCTCTTCAATTCAAGCCATTTTTCCAGACCCCCTCTGTTACCGGACTCTTCATAGGTTAAAAATTCAGCATCTTTGCAGGGGCCTTGCTTACTCAGATCCCATTTATTTCAATCAGGAATCCAAAGAAGAGCTACTTTGGTGGCTTCGAAATCTAGACGCTTGGTACAGGAGAACTATTTTCTTTTCCGCCCCTGATCTTGTATGAGAATCCGATGGAAGTCGGGCAGGTTGGGGCACATTATATGGTCAGTTCTCGACTGGAAGCGAATGATCTCTGAAGGAGTCGTTCTTGCATATCAACAGTTCAGAGATGCTTGCAGGTTCCTTTGCCATCCAGTTATTTACTAAAGAAAGAGTAAGTTGTTCCATCCTTTTTTGCATGGACAATCTGACTGCTGTTAGGTATATCAACCATTTCGGTGGCACAAAATCCAAAGTTTTGGCGGATCTTGCCAAACATCTTTGCAAGTATTGTCTCCAACGCAATCTTTCAGTGCGGGCTGTGTACCTTACAGGGAAGTTTTTTTTTTTTTGTTTTTTTTTTTGATTTTTAAAAACCTTTATTGTCTCATCAATTTGTACACTGCTATTCAGCCAACAACCCGGAGGCAGGCAGCATGTTGTCAGTGCGGCGAGCCGCATGAGCGATTTCACATCGTATATTAGAGTACAACGCAAATAGTAACAGTTTAGTGAACAATCCAACAATACCAACTTTGAGCGAGAGTCAGGGAGGAGCCCACCAACACGAAGGGCAAATATCCCAACTGCCCTTGCCCTGCGACCTCGCACCGTCAGAGCCGCACAAACACTAATTCTCCCATCTCTGCTATATGCAGGTTCAGCTAACATGGCGCTCATACCAGGCCGGCGCCCTCCCCACTATCGCGCCCCACAAGACAGCCATCACCGGTCTGTATCTCATCAACAGCCTTCTAATCAGTCAACTCAGTCATCTCCCTCCACTTCCGCTCCTGCAAGCCACTCCACCAACGGCTGCCACACATCAGCAGGTCGTGAACGCTGCGGCAGTTGGTCCCAGTACGCAGTCAGTTGCTCCCTACAGTATACCGCTGATCCCACCCAGCCAGACGCCTTCGGGGGAGCCTTCTTCTTCCAATGTATCGCTATTTGGCGCTTGGCAAGCAATAATAAGAGGACAGTGAGTTTACGTGAAGCCCTAGGGACATTCAGCACAAAGCCCAGGAGGGCCACAAGCGGGTCTGGCACCAATGCCACTCCCACCATTTCCCCTATAATGTTGAAAACTGTAACCCAAAATCTGTGTATTGGTCCACATGTCCAAACTAGGTGGTGGAACGTCGCCTCGCTTTCACCACATCTCCAACAGGTCGTGTCGGATCGGAGGCCCATCCTGAACAGTTGTATGGGCGTGCGGTATGTCCTGTGCAGATAGTTAAAGTGTATCAGTCTCAGTCTATAGTTAGGCGACAAGTGTTCGAGTTGGGTGCAACAGAATTCCCACTGTTTTTCTGTAATACGTATGCCTGCGTCCTCCTCCCATAAGGTCCTGGAATCAACATGCGCAACGGGTGCCGTGCTTTGTGTGGTCCTATAGATACGTGTTATCAATTTACGCGGGGAGGAGTTTGACAGAATGTCTTCCAGAGCTGCCAGCGTTGGTGGGGCGCTCGGGAACATGGGATATTTGTGCCTGCAAGCTGACCGCAATTGGTAGTACAAGAGGAGCTCAGAGGCTGTCGGCTCAGGCGCCGCGGCCAGAGATTGTATCGGAAGAAAAGAGTCATCCGCATATAAATCCCCCGCCACCTTCAAGCCACATGCGTGCGCTCGTCGCGCTACCGCCGCGTCCGTAAGCGGACTCAGCAGAGGGTTGGCCTCCAATGGCATACTTGGGGCATATAGGTCCACCATACCCGCACGCTTCGCAATGTTGGACCAGGCCCAACGCACCATCTCTACGGTGTTAACGTCTTCCTGGGATCGCTTGTAGGTCTGGTACACAGCTGTCCGCATGGGACAAGGGGCCACCACGTCTGTCTCTATGGCCACGTGAGGCTGGTAGGGAATCGGGTGATGCCAATAGTGCAAGTATTGGGCCTGTGCACTATACGCATACAACTCAAGGTCCGGGGCTGCGAGACCCCCCTGCCGAAAGGGGAGCGTAAGGAGGTTCCAGGCCACCCTGGGCTGCTTACCTGCCCACACCAGTTCAATCATCGCGGAGCGAAGTCTGCGGAAGAACGCCATCGTCAACGGTACAGGGATGTTAGCGAATAGGTAGAGGAATTTAGGAGCCACAACCATTTTTGCAATGGCTATGCGGCCCGTCAACGACAGCGGCAACGCTTTCCACCTCTTAACTTTACTCACCAGCCACTCCATGGCCACACCAAAGTTGGCCAACTGTATATCTTGAACTGAGCGGCTCATCCTTATACCCAAGGACTTGACCTCATCCGTGACCCAGTCGATCGGGAATTCCGTGTGACACTTGTGCGTGCCCTCCGTTAAGGGTAGCATGGCCGATTTGGACCAATTGATATCTATACCGGTGAGCCCACTGTAGCGAGTTACCTCCCTCATCAGCGGGTCAAAGTTCTCCGACGGGTTCATCATGTAGATGGTGATGTCGTCGGCATACATAGAAATTAGCAGACCGCGCGACGTAAAGCCAATGCTACGTTGAGTATGATGTTGTCGCAATCGGGCTGCCAGCGGTTCCGTCGCGATCGCAAATAGCAACGGCGACAATGGGCATCCTTGTCGGGTCCCTCTGGTGATGGAGATAGGGGCAGACGTCTGGCCATTCACCCGCACCCTAGCCGCTGGACCATTATATAATATGCCAATGCGCCTGGCAAATAGCGGACTAAATCCCATTCGGGTAAATAACGTCCGCAAAAACTGCCATTCCAGAGAGTCGAATGCCTTCGTCGCATCCAACAGTGCCGCGGCGGCTTGGACTTTGGGATCCAAATAATGCAAGAGCCCAAATAGTACTCGTAGGTTATGAGAAGTGGACCTCCCCATTACAAAGCCCGATTGGTCAGAGAGCGCAATTTGTTGCAGCATGTACTTTAAGCGGTCAGAAAGCAGTTTAGCATATATTTTGGCGTCGAGGTTTATTAGTGACAGTGGGCGGTAGGAGTCTGGGCGCTTTGGGTCCTTGCCAGGCTTAAGCAGCGTGATGATCAGTGCTTCCCGCAGTGACTGGGGGAGGATCCCTTTTTCCACTGCCTCCTCAAACACACCATGTAGCCTCGGGACCAGGATGTCCGCGTATTCCTTGTAGAAGGCCGCCGTCAGCCCGTCCGGGCCAGGCATTTTGCAAGGCGGAAGGCCTGCAATTACCGCCCGTATGTCGTCTTGCGTGAACGGCAAGTCCATGTATTGTCTGGCACTATTGCTGAACCACGCTAAGCCAATGGTGTCTAGATAGTCGCTGAGCACTTTCTCCTCTGGTGTCACCTTTGTGGTGTATAAATCCCTATAGAAATCCATCATCGTGTCCAGGATATCTGGCGGCTCACGCACCACGTCACCCTCCGCACGCTGCAACTCTAGTATATGGTCCGACCCACGTGGCGCGCGCAACATATGCGCCAATGTGCGTCCGGCTCGGTCACCCTCGCCATATCGCCTAGCCCGACAGTCTTTAGATAGGTATGCGACTTCCCTGTCCACCTCCTCTTGGTACCTAGTGAGCTGCGATCTAAGGTCCGCACGCACTCTGTCTGACGGCGCATTTATCAGGTCAGACTCCAGTCGCGCAAGGTCTATTTCCAGTTTGCTCAGGGAATCGCGAATTGATCTCAGCACACCTGTTTTCAGCGACATGCAGTGCCCTCTCGTCACCACCTTACAAGCCTCCCAGAGCGTGCCCGGCGAGTCCACGGTGCCCTCATTAATCGCAAAGTAGTCCTCGAGCTTTTCGCGCAGTGCCTGCTGAAATACCTGATCGCGCAGCGCCCGCGAGGGAAACCGCCAGCTAAATGGCTGTATATATTGGGCCGGAGTGGACAACGTGAGGAGCACCGGGGCATGATCGGAAAGCGATCTCGGCAGATGCATCACCTCTTGCACTGACGAGTGCAGGTCTCTGGATAGCAACCAGTAATCCAACCTGGACCAGGCGGCTCTATGCGCTGTTATACATGTGCCTGCGTGGTCCCCTGGGTGTAACACCCTCCAGGAGTCCACCAACCCTGTCTCCTGTACGATACAGCCAAGCGCCTCTGATGCCCTAGGGTGGTGTTCTCTAGTAGAGCCCTGCCTATCCATAGTGTCTGAGAGTACGACATTGTAGTCCCCCCCCCCATAAGATTGCTGCCGGGCCACGAGCCTGCACCGCATGCCATAGTTCCCCGAAGAAATCTGGGTTGTCATCGTTAGGGCCGTACACATTCACCAGCACCAGTCGCATGCCACACAGCGTACCCACAAGCAGCACATAGCGGCCTCCCACGTCCCTGAGCACCTCGTGCGTCGTCCACTTGAGAACTCTTCGTATCAGGACCGCCACCCCTCTGGAGTAATTAGAATAAGATGCGTGAACTATCTCTGCCCATCGATTATGCTTAAGCAGCTGTTCTGCATTAGCTGTCAAGTGAGTCTCCTGCAAGAGGCAAATGTCTATATCTTTTCTAAGTAAGTAGGCCTGAACCAACCTGACCTTGCGTCTGTCATTCAAGCCTCGCACATTCCAGGTAAGGCAGGTTATTCGCGTCATGGCGGTAGGGACGTGAAGAAGTTACGATCAAACAAGACGCTCAAGCCATGTGATAATCCACTCAACCACCAACAGACGACGTGCACAGCACAGTCCCGCAACCCACCGGGCCACATTACTTGGAAGCGATCATAATACAGCAAGGAATAAAATTTACGACAGGGCAGTGAGGAATATACGGTGTATGGCACAGCAGTTAGGCTCGCTTCTCCTGACTCAACACTACTAAACAAACAAACTCCAAATCCACCCCCCAAACTCCGGTGAACCCTCCCCCCACCCGCTCCAACCCCCCAACCAGGTTGTGCAATAGCCCCCCAAGTTACCCACCCAGCCATAGAAACCATGACTAAACCCAACTTTATTAACCAAGACATGGGAATCATCCCCTGAGGTACGCAGGCTGGCCGCCTGCTAACCCTGTGCTCGTGACAGGGCGATCGAGCTCTGCAGCAGCGTGCCGGCTCAAGGTCCCCCGCCACCCCGGAACCAAGTCGATATGCTCAGCCCTCCCAGTGCAAGCGAATAAATCCCCTGCGCAGTAGACAACCAAGAGGCCCCTAAGCGGCCCGGACAGGGGGCAAACAACTAAATAGCAAAAACATTAGACACGGGTAGTAACTCAATATCACTTAGCCTGTCCTGTCGCTCCGGCCCCTCTGCAGGAGAGTTTTTCTGCTCTCTTGCCAGTTGTTTTGCATATTGTAGGGCCGCTTTCGCATCCAAAAAGAAAGTCGGTTTTCCGGGGCCCTGCACCCGGAGCTTCGCAGGGTAGATCAGGGAGTATTTCGTTCCCGTTTGTTGGAAGAGTCTTTTCGCAGGCATGAATTCTCTGCGAGCAGTTTGTACTTGCATGGTATAGTCAGGGTAAAGGGCAATGTGATTACCTTTGTATTGCATATCTTTCATGTCTCTTGCCATACGCAATACCGTCTCCCGGTCCCTATAATTCAAGACGCGCGCGATGATCGGCCGAGGCGGCGCTCCCGGCCTAGGCCTGGGCCCCAGTTTCCTATGCGCCCTTTCAATGAGGAACATTAAGGATAGCCCCGACCCAAATAGGTCTTTTAGCATCTGTTCAACGTATCGTTCCATATTAGTGATGTCTGTCGATTCCGCCACACCCGTGATGCGGATGTTGTTGCGCCTCGAGCGTGCCTCTAAATCCTCGTTCTTCTGTTGTATCAACTCCAGGACTTTGTCCATTCCACGCAGTTGTTTGACCAAGTCGGTCTGGCCATCCTCCGTGTCAGCCACGCGTGTCTCAAGCGCCTCCACTCTGCTTTCGTGCTTGTCCATACGCGTCGTGATTCCGTCCATGCGTGCTGCCAGCGCGTCCATTTTGCCGTCTATGCCACGCAATCCTTCCTTCTGCTCTTTAAACATCGCTTTAATGTCCGCATCCAATGGGCCGCTCTGTTCCGTGCGTGTGGCCTCTGTGTCTCGGCCATCCTGGTCCGGCGCTTTTTGTTTGGACTTGTCGAATGTGAGCTTGGGCTGGCACGTGTCCGGCTTACCCATGGCTGACTCACCTCACCGCTAGTGGATAGGGGCCACTTAAACACAGGACTCCCCACGGCGCTGCGCGCCCCACACCAGGCCTCTGCAGCAGATGGTAGGAAGGATAATCGACCACATCAGGCCAGGGAGCCACCGCCCCCGCACTGGGGTATGTCCGTAGTGCAGTAGACCAGGTCCACCAGGGCGGGACCGCCGCAGGGTGTATCCTCAGATGCGGCCTATCCTCCGCTCAGCGGCGCCTCTCGCGTTGCACTGGAGCCCCAGAGTAGGCATCCACCGGGCCGAGTGAGCGCCGGTCCGCGCCCCAGGCCTCAGTTGTGAAAGCCAGCCACAGCCCGGCCACGTCAGCGGCAGCACCACCCCGTCCGGAGCCACAGTTCCACAGCGCGCTGCCCTCCGCGCCGCCTCGATGGACAACGGCAAGTCCCGACCGCTCACCGCCCTTCCCAGGTCCCTGCCTCAGGGTACACTCCGGCAGTTGGCTGCCGCGCAGCTCCCCTCGGTCAGGCGGTCTGCAGGATCTATAATGGGGCGCGGGCGCTCAGCGGCGCTCTATCGTGGCAGGACGTGCACAGCGAGTGCTCACTCAGGACGCCGGCTCAGGTCGTCCGATGCGCCGATAGCCCTCGAGGCCCCAGCGCCCGGCGGCCGCAGCACCGCCTCTTCACCTCACCGTATCTCAGCCAGCGATGTACCAGGTCTGGACTGACACCGTTGCAGCAGCGTGTCTCCGCCGGCGGGGGTTATTGTGAGGAGACCGAGCCCCAGAGCCAAGCCGACCCAGCAATCCCCGCTCCGCAGCACGTCTTCTCCACGGATCCAGTCTCACGCCAGTCCCTGGCGTCTGTGCGCGCTGCAGGCCGCTCCGGCGCTCGACAATCACCGGGCCACTCTCCGCCACTGTTCCAGCCACGGGTTCATGCGTTTCGTTGGGGAGGGCTGATATCCAGTACACTTCACTGGGGCCGAGAGGACCGAGCTCTGGCACCTGGATCTCCGATAATTGTCGGATTAATTCGCTCGATCGGCGGAGCTGCGGTTTCCGGCAGCCATTCCGCGCTGCAGCCAAGCCACGCCCCCCCTTACAGGGAAGTTAAATCTAGTGGCAGATTGATATTCCAGACATCTGCAGGATTCCAGTGATTGGCATTTGCATCCTTCAGTATTCAATCGCCTTTCTTCCATCTTTGGCAGAATGACAATAGTTCTCTTTGCTTTCAGGCTCAACTCCCAACTTTCTTCCTTTTTCAGCTGGAGACACGATCCTCAAGCCCTGGCTATGGATGCTTTTCTCCAAGTTTGGCCTCAGTCCCTGCTGTAATGTCTTCTTATTGTACAAGTTCTGGCACAAGCTTGCAAACAGCGATCTTCTCTAGTTCTAATAACTCCATTATGGCAAGCCAAACCTTGGTATCCCACTCTGTTGGAGATGGCCTCAGATTTTCTGGTTTGGATTCCTCCATTTCACGAACTACTACTCAATCATCTAGGCTAACTTTACAATATGATTTTGGATGGTTCTCTGGTTTTGATCGTCTGGAGAACTTCGGGTCATCCTGGAGAGCCCCAGGAATTTTGGAAGAAACTATCAAGCTCATCCAACAATCATGGGCTTCTGGTACGTCAAAGATTTACAGATCAGCCTGGCTCACCTGGTGTAGCAGGTGTAGGAATTCAGATCCCTTTGCAGCTGATGTCACTTTAATTGTTAATTTCTTAGCTTCCTTAGTCTCCCAGGGTAAAGCATACTGGATTATCAATACATACAGATCAGCTATTATTGCCAAGCATCATCGAGTGGATGGCAGACCCATTGAAGAACATCCCTTAATTTCTTGTCTATTGAAGGGAGTGACACATGTTAAACCTCTAATTCCTAAGTACAATACTGTGTGGGATGTCAACTTTTGTACTGAAATTGTGTATTTCATGGCAAGACAATTGTTCTCTCTCCCAAATGATTTTCTGCAAAACTCACTATGCTTTTATGTCTGATTTTCTTGAAACTTGTTTCTGATGTGAAAGCTTTGGATGTGTCTTCTATTCATTATTCTTCCCTAGGTGTTTCTTTTCAAGTTCGTAGACACACCAAAACTAATTTATCTTCCATTCATTATCCCTTTTTTACCTTCTCAGCCCAAATTGTGTGTTGGAAACTGTTTGAAGAGTTATGTGGCTCATACTGTAGATTTGAGATATTCTTCTTTTCAGTTACTCATTTCCTTTCAAAAACCTCACAAGCCCGATTCATCCCCCACCCTTGCCTTTCGGGTCAAATGGATCATGTCCCTAGCTGGTATTAATATAGGCTCTTTTGGCACCCATTGAGCCAGAGGGACCATGGCTTCTTAGGCTATTTGGGCCAGGGCTTCTTTACATAATATTCTCAAATCTGCAGATTGGTCAAATGTAAACACTTTAATGACTTTTATTGTAAACCTATTGCTCATGTTTCTGATTCTGTTATTGCAATTGTTTTTAACATGCATATTAGGAGCCTCTGTGTCTTGTAATAAAATTGAGATTTTCCTAGCCTTGGTGTCAAAAAGGCTAGATTTTTATTAAAGATATGGAGGTGAGTATTATTCCAACTCTATATTTTAACCCTCCCTACTGTTGTTCTTTTGCTTTGCCAGCTCCTTCTACCAGCACTTCCTCTTAATACGGGGGGAGCAGTCTCCCTCTTACTGGATGCAGGATGCTGTCATATATTTCTATTTCCATATGTTTTCCATGTTCTTCATACCTTCGCGGACTGTTTCATGGACCTTTTCATCATGTTGTTGACTTTTTATTCAGTTCCTGTGTTTAATTTCTTACCCAGTTAAGTTCTCTCTTCAAGAAAAGAGGACTTGTTGTTTGCAGTCAACGTAATTATTACGTTACTATGGGAAGCGTATTCTTGCTTGGCTGTTGCTTAAATAAAGCAGTTAAAGACTGCATAATACTCACCTCCGTGTCTTTAATAAAATCTAGCCTTTCTGACACCAAAGCTACGAAAACCTTAATTAAGGACTAAGCATCTGAAGGCAAGCACTCTAATCTCGAAAAGCCGGCTGCCGGGAGCTTGGTATGGCAAAGGCCCATGAGGCCCCCAAACAGTAATGCATGCCTTTAAACGTAAGTGCTAGGAGCTAGCAAGAAAAACACATTAGCTCTTATTGAATAACTCTCATAAAATATATAAAATTGATTCCATTAAGCAAGATGGTGTGATTAAAAATAAACTGTATGCAACACCAGCAATCCTAACTGATTATAAGCTTCAAACAAACACTAGGAGATGATAAAGCTACCTATATAGAATTCCTCTTGTTGAAATGTGTATCTTTTTCATCCCCTTATACTGTAGATGTTTGTTGAAATCTTGCGGTGTTACTATAATTTTGAAATAGTTTTTTTTACACTGAAAGCACAGGGATGAGAATTACTGGAGAAGATATCCAGATCTTTCAATGCTGATCTTACCTAAAGTACTTTTTTATCTCACATGTAATTCTGCCACATCATCAGTGTCCTAACCAGTTGTTGTTGTTGCAACATTTGTCCTAAGCCAGTTCTTCTATAATGGAAATTCATAGGGAAATATGAGCAGGGAGGACCAGATGTTAGATATTATTTCCTATGGCATGCAGAGCTACTTTGGGATAAAGGATTAACTATACACTGGCAGTGGAGCCTGATTAGCAGGCTTCAGTGTATTGTCAGAGTTGAAAACCAGCATCTAATAGTCCATGCCAGCAAAAATTAGGCCTGTTTTCTTACATTACCGAATCACAATTTTGGATTTGTAGATCAGAAAAGGCATTTTTTGCATTCACAAATGTTACGAACGCAAAAATGTTTTGTACATCTAGTCCTAAGAGTTTACGTATCTGCTAGATATAACATGTCGTTTCTTTCGGTTTACCAAGCTTCTCTAGTATAAAGGCTTTTTATCTGAAACAGCCTTGCTACCATATTCGACAGAACAACAAAATCACCAGTGACTCATTTCAATATTCATTATTATTTTTCAGGGTTGCAAGTTGTACTGTGTGAGGTCAAAATATGACAATAAAAGAAATACTAGCCTCTTGATAATCCAGGGATTTTATTAAGTAAGGCGTAACAAATGCTTTAACAATGTTGCTTGTAACAATATACCTCGGAAATAACAGATAGGTGCTTATTGTCTCCCGTGTTCACACAAAGTCTAAGAAAGAAAGTGACTAAAGACGTGTGTAGAAAAAAAAAAATGACAGGAGCAACAGTATGCTGACTATTACAATGCATTACTGTCACACCATTGTCACATTCAATGTGGAAGGGTCTATGTCTGTTCGTGGCAGTGTGGATGTGTTTCAACTTTGTCTAAGATATCAAGGTCATCATCAGGACTGGAATGGTAATGGGACATATAAGTTGGTGAGGCAACATGCCTGAGATGCAGAAAAGCAGGTGCCAAAGAGTCCTTTTCCCACCCATTTAATCAAAGAATTTACTCACACTTATTGTGAAAATATGGACAGATTGCAAGCATAGTAAGTAATATTGAGGCCCTGATGATGCTGTCAGATATCTGTGCTAACTTGAACTTCGCATACAGAAAAAAAAATGACCATCTCTGTCTGGAAACAAACACAGGGCTGAGGCACCAGGATAATGTGGAATGTGTGGAGATTATAGCAAAATTCCAGGAAGAGAATTTAAAAAACACAAAGGTTATTGCCAAACTCTGATAAAAAGCTCAGGATGGAGGCTTATGGCTATAGTGGAATGTGTGTGCACAGTGGCGGCCGGCAAGGATCGTGGGTGGTGGGGCGGTAGGTGGGAGGTGGGACACGGGGGAAGTGGGAGAAGCAGGCAGCTCACCTTCCTGCCACTTCCTCACTGCGTCTCTCCTCGCAATCCCTCACTCTGGTCTGAACAGGAAGCACACCCAGGCAATGCAGCGTTGTGATTGGTCTGAGTGCCGTGGTTCGGCCCTCAGATGCTGACTGGGAGCCTGGGCATGTTCTCCACGCAAGCTATAATGCAACCTGCGTGGAAAACATGCAAAGTGCGCATGAATGTTTGGCTGGCCCGAGTCGGCCGACCAAATATTCATGCGCACTTACAGTGTGCTCACCACTCCCCCTGCTCCTGTTATGAGAGCAGCCCTGACCCACAAACTTTATAAACGGAAACAATGGATCATGTGGATTAATGCTCAATAATATGATTTTTGTAAAAAGTCACAATAAATACAAGGGCTAAATGTAACGTCAGAAAGAGAAGTTAGCCTCATACAACAGACAGTAGGTAGAAAAACAATTTTTTTATATATATGTATTTACAATAAACAAGCACTTTGAAAAATACAAAAACAATTTCACAATATACAAACAAATAACAGTCTTAATAAAAGCAAAAAACAATCTCAATACACATTTTATAAGAAGAAAAAGGGGGATGGAAAAGAGAGAGGTGTCCCAATGAAACCAGTGGATAAACCCAAGAAAAAAATTTTTAACAAAAAATTATAGTATACAACGGTTTCAATTTGTCATTACAAAGGCGATCAAAAGAAAAGATAGAATAATCAATAACACTTGTTCAATTCAAGTGTCAAAAAATATTTTTGATTCGCCTGTCTCGTCAACGGCGTTTCGACCCTGTCTGAAATAAAGGGTCTCTTCAGGACAGTATAATGTGGGAACACCTAAAAGTTAAATAAAGAACTGTCAGAATAAAGTGCTATCAATTTGAAAAAATATATTTTATAAAGTGATGATGTTTAAAACTATCTACCTAGTCGGCAAGCGTTTCCAATATTGTGAATATCACGTGTCACCGTGTTTAAAGTGAAAGAAATTACTCACAGGGCGCCCAGACTGGGTGCTGTAAATATAAGGACATGGTTAATGCTGGATATAAGGTGGAGGAGTACACATAAGTGTCCATTGGACCCTTGGTAACTTACCCCTATGACGGACGACTCAAATGGAAGCCGGTAATTAATGTCAGTCTTGTTTGCATAAACAGACTTGGCGTAACAATCAATGCGTGTGTTGAACGAACACAGAGCCTGCACAATGGCTGTCTTTTGATTTGGTTGATTTAGAATGAACTGTATCAAAAAATAAAAATAGAGAGGCAAAAGTCTCAACGGATGGCCACCTAAAACCAAAATAAAAATATTGGAAAAGTATCAAAAAAAACACCTTTACCTGTCTCTATCTACTGCTAACGAATAACTCCACCGCGTTACGCTTCGGCAGGGGAACAATCTCCGGCCTGCATGGTACAATCACAGCGATTGGTGCGGGGTATGGTAATTTTAAAGCTAATTGGATGTGAAGTATCCAATGGGAATGTCGCGTACACATGCACGTCAAAAGAAAGGGAAATTGGCGAATCAGTAGACAGTAAAAGTGGACGCGAACCATTCAAATTCGAACTTTATCAGTACACTATGTACAATGGTGTAAATCTTTGACCCGATTTCAATACTAAAACAAAAAAATAAAAAAATATAAGAATAATTAACCGGAATTAAGAAAAACCGGAACTATAATGCGCGCCACAGGTCAAGTATATAGGTAGTTCAACAACTATATTTGAAAATAAAAATAATAAGGATGTTGCGTGCACATAAGCGACATTATAAGGGCTTAACAAATTAATAAACAGTTAAAGTGGGCATAAATAAATGGTTTCAAATTTTATCAGTGCGCTACACACAATGTCCAAATATTCTTAGCCTGGTCTTACGAGCAAGGAGAATAAAAGATAGAAAAGAAAGAGAGAGACCCACAATCAATTTTGGAAAAAACAGTGTGCGCTATATACAAAATCTAAAAGAGGTTCAGCAATGGCATTTCTAACAGAAAATTCATTATCAGGGGAATTAAATCGACAAAGACTACACACCAATGTTTATGTATTCTGTGCCAGATCTAATAATATATGAAATCACAATCTCTATCAAATACTGCCTTTTGTTGTCTAATAATACCTGGATCTATTCAATATAAGCTGTGACAAAATATCAACTGTTGTCTACATAATAGACCCTTACAAAGTATATGTGATATTGATCTCGATACATTATATCAATTAAACCCAGCAAGAACTTATTATTTGAAATCCTGATTCATATTTATATGCATTCTTGCATTAACAGCAGACAATACCAGTTCCAGCATTACATTTATCCAATATTGATGGCTGTTTCAACACATCATGTACTAGTTCCATTAAGAGATGGCCTACCCCATGGACAATTCCTGCGATTACGTCGTAATTGCACTAAAAAAGAAGACTACATGAAAGAGGCAAACATTTTAAGAGAAAAATTGCTATCAAGGGGGTATCCAAAGAAGTTGGTTAAGAATTCTTTGAAAAGAGCTTGGTTCTGTCCAAGAGAAACATTACTCACTCCAAAAGTTAAATCCTCAGTTAACAAACTTATTTGTGTCACTACATTTGGTATACATACCAATGCAATTCGCAAGCTTATCACAAAGAATTGGCATATTATTAAAAGTATTGATTCTGCACTGGAAGTCCCTATGTTTGCCTTCAAAAGAGGCAAGAACATTAAGGATCATCTAGTTAGATCATCGATGGAAAATCCTGTACAAACGATGAGATCCTTGGAATCAGCTTGGGGTCTCCCCAACGTAAATGGGCATTATAAATGCGGGAATTGTGTGGCCTGCGAATTCACGGTCAATACTAAGAAGTTTGAACACGGCAAAGTAGAACAGCAATTGAATTTTTTCTCAAACTGCAATACAAAAAATGTAGTTTACTGCATATTTTGTCCATGTGGACTACCCTACATTGGCCAAACACAACAGACTGTGAAAGCGCGGGTAGGACAACATCGAAGTAGAATTAGGAATTCGGTCCTTAATGCACCACTAGTTAACCATTTCATAGAGAAAGGTCATACAGCCAGTGACATTCGCTGGCTAGTGATAGACAAAGTGGTCCCTTCGAGCAGAGGTGTCGACATGTCACAGATACTTCAAAGATTGGAGTGTCGTTGGATAGAACGTATGAACTCTATCAGACAAGGATTAAATTCGGCTGAAGAATGGCGTGGTTTTATTACAACCTTAACCTAATGTTTCCCTAGTTGTCTGTTTAGGTCTTTTCAGCCTATCATAGAACCTTTAAGTGCCAGTATATGATGTGTTGAAACAGCCATCAATATTGGATAATGTAATACTGGAACTAGTACATGATGTGTTGAAACAGCCATCAATATTGGATAAATGTAATGCTGGAACTAGTATTGTCTGCTGTTAATGCAAGAATGCATATAAATATGAATCAGGATTTCAAATAATAAGTTCTTGCTGGGTTTAATTGATATAATGTATCGAGATCAATATCATATATACTTTGTAAGGGTCTATTATGTAGACAACAGTTGATATTTTGTCACAGCTTATATTGAATAGATCCAGGTATTATTAGACAACAAGAGGCAGTATTTGATAGAGATTGTGATTTCATATATTATTAGATCTGGCACAGAATACATAAACATTGGTGTGTAGTCTTTGTCGATTTAATTCCCCTGATAATGAATTTTCTGTTAGAAATGCCATTGCTGAACCTCTTTTAGATTTTGTATATAGCGCACACTGTTTTTTCCAAAATTGATTGTGGGTCTCTCTCTTTCTTTTCTATCTTTTATTCTCCTTGCTCGTAAGACCAGGCTAAGAATATTTGGACATTGTGTGTAGCGCACTGATAAAATTTGAAACCATTTATTTATGCCCACTTTAACTGTTTATTAATTTGTTAAGCCCTTATAATGTCGCTTATGTGCACGCGACATCCTTATTATTTTTATTTTCAAATATAGTTGTTGAACTACCTATATACTTGACCTGTGGCGCGCATTATAGTTCCGGTTTTTCTTAATTCCGGTTAATTATTCTTATATTTTTTTATTTTTTTGTTTTAGTATTGAAATCGGGTCAAAGATTTACACCATTGTACATAGTGTACTGATAAAGTTCGAATTTGAATGGTTCGCGTCCACTTTTACTGTCTACTGATTCGCCAATTTCCCTTTCTTTTGACGTGCATGTGTACGCGACATTCCCATTGGATACTTCACATCCAATTAGCTTTAAAATTACCATACCCCGCACCAATCGCTGTGATTGTACCATGCAGGCCGGAGATTGTTCCCCTGCCGAAGCGTAACGCGGTGGATTTATTCGTTAGCAGTAGATAGAGACAGGTAAAGGTGGGTTTTTTGATACTTTTCCAATATTTTTATTATGGTTTTAGGTGGCCATCCGTTGAGACTTTTGCCTCTCTATTTTTATTTTTTGATACAGTTCATTCTAAATCAACCAAATCAAAAGACAGCCATTGTGCAGGCTCTGTGTTCGTTCAACACACGCATTGATTGTTACGCCAAGTCTGTTTATGCAAACAAGACTGACATTAATTACCGGCTTCCATTTGAGTCGTCCGTCATAGGGGTAAGTTACCAAGGGTCCAATGGACACTTATGTGTACTCCTCCACCTTATATCCAGCATTAACCATGTCCTTATATTTACAACACCCAGTCTGGGCGCCCTGTGAGTAATTTCTTTCACTTTAAACACGGTGACACGTGATATTCACAATATTGGAAACGCTTGCCGACTAGGTAGATAGTTTTAAACATCATCACTTTATAAAATATATTTTTTCAAATTGATAGCACTTTATTCTGACAGTTCTTTATTTAACTTTTAGGTGTTCCCACATTATACTGTCCTGAAGAGACCCTTTATTTCAGACAGGGTCGAAACGCCGTTGACGAGACAGGCGAATCAAAAATATTTTTTGACACTTGAATTGAACAAGTGTTATTGATTATTCTATCTTTTCTTTTGATCGCCTTTGTAATGACAAATTGAAACCGTTGTATACTATAATTTTTTGTTAAAATTTTTTTTCTTGGGTTTATCCACTGGTTTCATTGGGACACCTCTCTCTTTTCCATCCCCCTTTTTCTTCTTATAAAATGTGTATTGAGATTGTTTTTTGCTTTTATTAAGACTGTTATTTGTTTGTATATTGTGAAATTGTTTTTGTATTTTTCAAAGTGCTTGTTTATTGTAAATACATATATATAAAAAAATTGTTTTTCTACCTACTGTCTGTTGTATGAGGCTAACTTCTCTTTCTGACGTTACATTTAGCCCTTGTATTTATTGTGACTTTTTACAAAAATCATATTATTGAGCATTAATCCACATGAGCCATTGTTTCCGTTTATAAACTTTCACCCAGGCTCCTTGTGAGTAGGGTTTCCTTGTTTCTAGGTTAGCTGACCCACAAACTGCCAGACATCAGGACAAAATAAAATGATAATAACGCAAGTTATTATCATTTTATTTTTCTTTAACTTCACTGCTAAAAAGCTGTGGGGCGATGCTCCTCCACCTCAGCAGAGGAGCCACCACTGTGTGTGCGGTGCATCCAGGTCCAAAAATGCGGTTGATTCCTGCTGAGGAGAAAGAACAAATCTTCATCGCAACCTTCACTGTCAAGCAGGAACCCTTACCACCTGACAGTGACAATCAAAGCTCCCTTTTCTCATGGTATAGGTCCTTTATGCCATTTCAGAGGTTTCATATCTAACAGCGTGAAATCCATAAGAGTCATCGAGGTATTAGTATAAACGTCTGTGTACACAACTTTTCTGGGACCTTTACAATCGGAGTGATCATTAAGAGCATTTATTGTTAATCAGGGCAAATGCAGACATTTGGAGCCAATACATGACACCCACTGTCCAGCACTCTCCTGTACCAATTGTTGCATTTTCTCTCTCTTAAAGTGTTCATGGTTGATAAAAAGATCTGTTTGATAGGAAGATGGACAGCTGACAGTATACAGTATGCCGCTGATCAATGGAATAATGCATAAATGTAAAGGTACATAAGTGTGACACTGAAATTGGCTTCCTGTAGCATTGTTGCATATATTAATCCTGGGCTAAGGAAAGGTACTGCCTACTGTAAATGTATCCCTTATTAAGTTTCAGCCTCAGACAGATTTAGCTGTCTATTAGTAGTCCCATTGTATCCAATATATATCATATGCTAAAGTGGGGTTTGAGGCAGTGCCTTGCTCATGACTGGATGCCCCTGTCACCTTTCTTAGGTGCCTGCTTCTGATGCAATGGCTTTTCTCCCTATTCTTCTGTTTCTCCTGGCCAGGAGTGTTTCGATCTCACAGTGTTCTGAGTAGATGAGCGGTATCCTTCCACTGCTGACTTGAGACGACTGTTTTTTCAGGCCTGGCTTCAGTCAAAGACCTTTTACTTTGTATACGCACACACATATATACACATAAAGGTATCCTTTGGTCAGCCACTTCAGTCATTACGTATTTAAGGTGGCCTTCATGGTTTTGGTCATCCCATGGCGTTTTGTGGATGTCTACATTTGTTAAAAGTAGTTCTGCACTAGCCGCTCCTTGCCACTGCTGCCAGATGTTCATTTACTATTCAGAGCCGGGGCTGCACTCAAGTTATTACATCTGGGCATCTCTTGTAGAATAGAAAGCGCCCAGCAGTCTTCATATCATTCCTACTAGGGTGCTTCTACAGTAGCCACAGCGACGGCAGTTCACACAGTCCTATGTTATGTGGAGCGCAGCAAACATATTGACCAGTTCCACCACATGATAGCTGCAGCAGCACCAAAGAGCCTCTGATGAAGTGCCTGTGTATGGAGGTGTGTTTCCACAATCTGACTTTAACTCTAAAGTCGACACTTTGTTGCAGAACTGAGAATTCTACTCCATACAACCTGAATTGAAGAGACCCATCACAAGTTCAACCAACCAGAGTTGAACAACCATTTTGTCATGCTGCTTTTGCTGATAAGAACAGGAACAAGCATTTTCAATGCATTACGTCTTGCATTTGTGAGAGATAGAGCTATTGGTGTTGTAAATGACAATGTGGTTTACCTATGTGTTTTGTTTTGGTTTGGAGTGTAGTGGATGTATGAACAGAGACACAGCTGCAGCACTGCCTATAGGACTTAGAATGAGGAATTACCACTGGAACCAGAGAAGCAGCTGCAGCACTGGCCAGGGGACTAGAACAAGGAATTACCGATGCCACAAGAGAAGCAGCTGCAGCACCGTCCAGGGGACTAAGAATGAGGAATTACTACTGGGTCCAGAGATGCAGCTGCGGCACTGTACAGAGAACTGAGAGCGGGGAATTACCTCTGGTGACAGAGACTCAGCTGCAGCACTGTCCAGAGGACTGAGAATGAGGAATTACCAGGGGGACCAGAGAAGCCACTGCAGCACTGTCCAGGGGCTAAGAATGAGGAATTACAACTGGGTAAAGAGATGCAGATGCAGCACTGTCCAGAGTACTAAGAATGGGGCATTACCACTGAGACAAAGCTGCAGCACTACCTAGAGGACTTAGAATGGAAGAGTTACCGACGGGACCAGAGGAGCAGCTAGCAGCACTGTATAGAGGACTTAGAATGAGGAATTACCAAAGGGAACAGAAAAGCAGCTGCTGCACTGTCTAGGGGACTAAGAGTGAGGAATTACCACTGAGAACAGAGCCACAGCTGTAGCACTGTCTAAAGGACTTAGAATGGGGGAGTTACTGATGGGACCAGAGAAGCCGCTAGCAGCATTGTCTAGAGGACTAAGAATGATGAATTACCACTGGGAACAGACACAGCTGCAATACTGCCTCAAGGACTTAGAATGAGGAACTACCTCTGGAACCAGAGAAGCAGCTGCAGGACTGTCTAGAGGACTTAGAATGAGGAATTACTGATGGGACCAGATAAGCAAGTTGCTGCACTGTTTAGAGGACTTAAAATGTGGGAATTACCGACGGGACCAGAGAAGCAGCTTCAGCATTGACTAGAGGACTTAGAATAAGGAATTATCGATGAGACCAGGGAAGCAGCGTGCAGCTCTGCCTAGAGGACTAAGAATGAGGAATTACCACTGGGACCAGAGAAGCAGCTAGCATCAGTGCCTGGAGGGCTTTGAATGAGGCAGTACCGACGGGACCAGAGAAGCAGCTGCAGCACTGTTTAGGGGACTAAGAATGAGGAATTATCAATTGGCAACAGAGACACAGCTGCAGCACTGCCTAGCAGACGTAGAATGAGGAATTACTGAGGAGACCAGAGTAGCAGCTAGCAGCACTGTCTAGAGGACTTAGAATGAGGAATTACCACTGGGACCAGAGAAGCATCTGCGGTACTGCCAAGAGGACTAAGAATAACGAATTTTGCACCAAAGGCCTTGAACAATCTCATTAAAAATCCATTGTACGTTGTCGCTCTCACACAGTTGTTGAGAAAGTAAACAAGCCTATGTGAAGCTAGGCCCCTTTATTAATGATGCTTCTGCTGGAGGAGCTTCCAAATGGGCTGGGCTGGGCTGCAATTCTTGCTGAAAATAGGGATGAACTGTCCAGACTGATGCAGCAAGCACATACCATGCATCTACACAAAACGTATGCAGCAAAGTAAGGGCAGCATACTGTTAAAGTGGACTGAGCCAATACTGCGCTTTTCTAATGCAAAGATGGCTTTTGAACCTTATCAGAAGCATAAAAATGGCAATTCGATCCAGAAATAAATTTTCTTCAGATACACAGCAATTAATTACTGAGTTTCCTCGAGAAATCGGGATACTTTTTCTGAATTGATCGCTAGCATTGAGGGTTGTGAATACGAATTATTAAGATAAGAATAAATTCAACAAAGTTCCATGTTTAAGGAACAGTATTGTCACATTTCAGTGACAAACCATGTCTAATATAAGCCACTTTGCCATTTTCCAGATGAGAGCTTTCACAAAAATAAATGTAAATGTCAATGTCAGTTAAAAAAAACAAGCAAACATGAGAAGCAGAGTCAAAACTGTAATGGATCCGGTCTTAGCACATATGTGTCTAAAAACATGGCAGAACAGTAACTAATGTGCTGCACGTAAAAGTAGTTACTGGTCAAAATTGAATAACCTTTTCCATACTATATAGTATGAACTATAACTATTGTCTGCGATTTTCTGCCTTTGTTTTGGAGATATAACACTACGCGCGGAAAGCATGATTGAGCATACACTAGCATCCTTTAACATGAGATATAAAAGTATGCCCAACACAACAGGTGTGGTAATACTAACGTCTGTGATGCAGCGCGGAAACCTGGGTAACGGGAATCAGGACAAAACCCAGTACCTAATATCCTCCCTTCGTCACAGACTAAATATCACATTAACACATTCACTTCTACAATCATTTGGTGGGGCCCATAACACCAACATTCACACTTTGCTTCTCACTGGTCTGCACTTACAGGAGAGATGAGTGTTCCAAGCGCTGACATGAAAGGAATACCTTATAACCTATAGAGAGAAAACCTATTTACACTTCTATACACTAATACCTTTATTACTGCACATCATAAACCTAAACATTAAGATACTCCCCCCACGTGATCGACGGATCAATTTAGTTGATTTGAATTTGATGATTTAGTCCAGCTAAAGCATACTCAAAAATCCTGATCTACTCCCTTTCAATAAACGACCAAACACATTTTCCTGTTAATCAATATTTTTGTTTATCTAAATAATGCAAGAATTTTAGTTCCATCTAGTAAATTTATTAATCATTACGCAAATCACAGAACACCATATTTACCTGTTCTGGCTATCGGTCGTCCTCTAAGTCATCAAATTTAGTCTTCAGCCCGCTACAGTCCCAAAGATCAGGTCAAGGACCAGAGACGTGCAAATATCGATCAGTGCCCATAGATTTTCAGAAGTCCGTAGTTCATCAAGAAATTGGGCAGCAATTCAGTCTGTCAAAGATTCAGGAACACAGCCGTCACGTAGCGTCACCGTCTTCTCCGTCAGGAAAAGGAAGTATGAGAAAAAGTACAAGAACCTTTCTATTCTAACATCATTTATATAATGGAAATAAGGTTTAAAAGATACAAATTAGAGAATTTGGGCTTTTCCCATTGGTCGGTTGGAATTGTCCGGTGAAGTTTCACACAGTTCATGAGGTCATATTGTCAGGGATGATCCATCCGGTTCCTT
The DNA here is from genome assembly GCF_964204655.1 of Triturus cristatus. Taxonomy (NCBI): domain Eukaryota; kingdom Metazoa; phylum Chordata; class Amphibia; order Caudata; family Salamandridae; genus Triturus; species Triturus cristatus. The sequence goes on along the minus strand of NC_140595.1, from coordinate 454,822,714 downwards.
GCATAAGTCCTTTGTTTGAACATTTGGCAAGCATCCCATCGTGACCTTGCTAAGGTAGGTACATCGTGTCTGGGGTCATGTTGAGGCTACTGGTGCGGGTGATTGGCGCAAGCGCACTTGGTCTGAAACCTCGTGGAATGGTGGCCATCGCGTCGAGTATGTCAGGCAGCCATCTTGTTTTTAGGCCCAAAGGATAACTTAAGTGAAACAAACACAAAAAGTAATTAAAACATAGAGATAACTAATAAAATGTTAAACCCTCACTAATTCCCCTATGTACTTGTAATTATCTAGCATACGGCGACATTTAAAGCATTCATATTCACCCATTGATGTCATCTGGTGCAACATACGATAACGTCACAAAAGCAACATATATCATGCGATATTCTATTTTTATAGTATTAGTATGCATACATAGATTAATTATAAATTATTTTAGCCATGCAAAATGCAAATCCCACGTATATTTCGTACATTAGTAATGTTGGTTAAACTTCACACAAACACATTAATAGTATTATAATTAATAGATTATTCTAATTAGTATGAACGTGCAGAATGGGGGGGTATACGAAATTTTTGTACTACCCGCTCTATCAATCCCCCCTTTGGTGATTATATCACCACACCATTAACATTTTGTATTTCTTTTTATGGAATCGAAGTGAGTTCTTGCTTTTATTCATAACTCAGTTTCCCCAGTCTCTTCTCTTTTCGCTGTCTTATACATATTCTCCTTGACTTCCTCTAATTCTATTTCTTCAAATTCCCTCTCTTTTTTCTTATCTTTTCTCCTTAAATTTTCTCTTTTTAACTTTTTCTGAATTTTATTCTTTTTAGGACAATTACACCCTAATCTTATTATTAATACTATGAAAATCACACATTTTAATGGAAATAAGATTTTTCCTAAAAAGGTACTACCTAGGTTGACTAAGAAATTCTTAATAGCAGATATTTTCTTTCCAATCTTTTCCCAAACACCTTCAACCTCCAGTGGTGCAATTTTGTCATGCAGTTCAGTTATATTTTTAATATAAATTTATAAATCTTTACTCTCGTCTGGAATGTAAGTACAACAATGTTGAACTTTCAGCATTCCACAGACTCCACCCTCCTTTGTCAATAATATATCAAGGGCAAGTCAATTTTGCATTACCATGGCACGCATGGCAACCATTTCGGTGTTTATCAACAAAAATACTCCAGCGGTGCTTGTTGACAAGCGATCCACTACTGTTGAAAGCCTTCTAATTTTGTTTGCATTCAGAGATATTCCCACTGCTGGTATCAATGCTCCAAAGATATCACCCACAATTTCTGACCAAGATTCTCTCTTCCTACGTGCTAAATAACTACCTAAGTTATGTACACCATCTTCACCTCTTCCCATATGAAAAATCTTCGGAAAAAACAGGACTACATAACATGTGCCATACCAATGGTCTGGCAAACGATAATACGCCGTGTTACCGCAAATAAAGTATAACCCAGGAAAAACTGGATCTTTTCCACCTTTAAATCCCCATCTACCCATGATTCGGTATGTATCATGGCACTCACTATTACCTACAAAGTAATTATCATCTGTAGTCTGATTCCTTCTAATACACAATTTTCCTTTCTGAGGCCAATCTAAAGCCATAGTCGTACTAGCTTCTCCTTTCAAGTGTTTTTCCATTTCTACATCCCAGACTGTCTTCTCCACTTTTCCTTCAGATGCCTTCCTTTGCATTTTCAATCTCCTTTCTTCAACCATATCCAAAAATGTATTTTCTTCTTTCTTCAAACTACAAGTCAAATTGTTTTTAAATATATATTCTAATGTTAGTTCTTTAGTCTCTAAGAAAAATTCACCTAATACCTTTGCAGGTTTTACCTTGTTTAGCTTTTTAATTGATGGTACTTGTGAAAATATGTTATCTACGTCTATAAAATAATACTCTAATTTCCATGTTTGGTAAAATAAACTAGCTATTACACTACATGTTATTCCATAAGTTACTGGAAGGTGGTGATAAGTCACTCCCTCTGATACAGATGCAGGTAACTGCATACAAACTTAGCAGTCCCTTACATCCATTGTCTTTACATATTCATACAATAATTTTGAAAACACATTATTAGAAAAATCAGTTATAGACCTGTCTTTATGTAAATAGCTTTTATCTATTCTAGTCGGAACTACCTTTTAAATCTTTTCTATATTAGTTTTGTTTTCACTATGTCCCTCTATTGTATCTATAGTAACCTTAAATGAGATCATAAGATCAATCTTTTTATTTTATTCAGCCAAACGTCGTCTTTTGCTGCTCTTTTCAATTTACTTCCTTTATCATTCTTTTCAGTTCTCCAAGCTCTCTTTCTTAGAACTCGACCTTCAGGTACCTCGTCTTCGCTTTCCTCTGACTCTGTTTAAACTTGCTTTTTACTTTCAACAGCTTCTTTTTCCACCACTTCTTTTGTTTTCCCTACTTCTGTCCCTCCTCGCATCTCCGGCACGCAATCTTCCTGCTGACTACTTGTCCCTACTTCTAACTGGATGTTGGAGTTCCCTACACCTCCTCAGGGGTCTTCCGCAGAAATCTTTCCCTCTCTCTCTGTATCTGGCACCTGTCCTTCTCAATGAGTTATTTCAGGTGGAATTTCTCTCAATCTTTCATCTGGAACTTCCCTTTCAGTAATTTCTTTAATTGTCTCTTCACTGTCTTTTTCTTTGTCTTTTCCTTATCTTTTTCTAGAACATTGAATTCCTTGTTCAGTCTCTGAGTCTGAGCTGGTATCAGATATCTGTAACCTTCTTCTCAGGGAAATACTTCTGGGGACGAGAGTTAGATTTGGCTATGATTCCCCCCTTTCAGGGTTTTCTTTTGTTTTTGTCTCTTCGTCATCTGATTCAGTACCAGATTCTGATTCTCAAAATACTCCTTTTCTGTGCTATCCACTGGATTTGGAATTCTCAATGTGTGACTTGCATGAATCCAGTTTTTCAGTCCTGCACACTTCACAGCTTTTGTTGTGGTTAAGATAACTTGTCGTGGTTCTCCCCACCTTGGAACCAAACAGTTTCTTCTTCTGTGTATTTTAATTCTTACCCAGTCCCCTGGGCTCAGATCATGGGCTTGCTTCTTTTCAAGGGTGGTGGCATCCGCTCCAACCTGATGAAACACAGAATGAACTGCATCAGCCAGGCTTTTACAGTAATCCAACACCATGTCATCAGTTATAAGCACCAGCTTGTTGACTGGTATGAACACATGTCGCATTGCCCTACCCATGATGATTTCATGGGGGCTCAACCCTGTAGTTCTGTCTGGAATTGATCTAATAGTCATGAGTACCAGAGGCAAGACATCAGGCCATTTCATACCAGTGGCTATACACATTTTCCCTATCCTGTTTTTGATAGTACCATTCATCTGTTCCACCACACCACAAGCCTCTGGGCGAAAGACACAATGTAGTTTTTGCTGTACATTCAATGCTTCACAAATCAATTTTATGATCTCATTCTGGAAATGTCTTCCTCGGTCTGATTCAATTGTTACTGGGAATCCGAATCTAGGGATACATTTCCTCAAAAGTAATTTAGCCACTGTTATTCCATCATTTCTCCTTGTTGGGAATGCTTCCACCCATCTAGAAAACAAACAGACCATAACTAGAACATACCTCAACCTGTTACAGGGAGGCATCTCGATGAAATCCACTTGCATTCTGGTAAAAGGCCCTCCTTCTCGACCTATTGTTCCTAGGCTCACTATTGTCTTTCTTCCAGGGTTGTATTGCTGACATATAAGGCATCTTTGACAAAGGCTTTCTGCTACTAGTCTAAATTTTGCATTGTACCAGGTATGCTTGAACGACCTGATCATAGCATCTCTCCCTATGTGTCCCTGGACATGATAAATCCGTGCCATGGCAGACATCATGCTATCAGGCATAACTGGTCTTCCAACCCGATAGACCCACACATGATCCTTCTCTCTTGGTGCACATCCTGCTTTTACTCACTGCTTTATTTCCTCATCTCCTGCTTCTTCCTGTAATTGCCTCGCTTCCTCCCAGGTATCTACAGTGTTAGTAAACATCAAGGTGCAAGAAATCACCTCTTTCTCCTTTGCCCTGTTTATCGAATTCTGATTACGTGCACAATATTGAGCCATATCATTGGCGTACTTATTTCCAATGGCGATGTAATCCCCAGTCTGACTGGGGGCAGCACACTTCACAACAGCCAATTGCCTAGGCAGCTGTATCGCCTCAAGCAATTTTCCAACCACCTCAGCATTCTTAATGGGAGTTCCACTCGACGTCAAGAATCCTCTCTGCAGCCATATTTGGCCGAAATCATGTACCACACCAAATCCGTACTGGCTGTCAGTTATCACTGTCACTCTCACACTCTTCCCAATCTTACATGCTCTAGTTAAAGCGACAAGTTCAGCTACTTGGGCCGATTTTACTCCTTTCAGGTAGGATGCTTCCATTACTGCTGCAGCGGTGCATACTGCATATGCTGCACTCAACATTCCATCATCTGTTCTCAAACAAGATCCATCTACAAACATCACAAAATCACTTTCTGATAATGGTACATCTTTTATGTCAGATCGTGGTTTGGTACAGAAATCGAGTACATCCAGACAATGGTGATCTGCTTCAACTCTGACTTCCACATTCTCAGCATCAGGCAGCAATGTTGAAGGATTCACATTCAAGCATCTTACAAGACTTACATTCCTTGTACCTATTATGACTTTCTCATACTTAGTCAGCCGACTATGTGTCATATACTGAGTGTGACTCCTTATTAAAAGGATTGCCACATCATGAGGTACAAACACTTTCACAGGATATCCCATCACAATTCCTTCACTCTGTTCCAAACTCCGACAGGTAGCAGCCACTGCTTTCAAGCACCGAGGTAAGGCTACAGCTACTGGGTCCAGCATTGATGAGAAGTATGCAATTGGTCTCCTCAGTTTTCCATGCTTCTGTATTAGAACAGAGAGTGCACATCCATTTCTCTCACTGCAGTACAACTCAAATTCCTTTTCATAATCAGGCATGCCTAATGCAGGTGCTTCACACAACCCATCTCTCAATCGCTTAAAAGCTGCCAATTCCTCTTTGTTCAAATCAATGGGATCTCTCACATCACTTATTGTCAAACGTACCAAAGGATTTACAATCAAAGAGAAATTGCTAATCCACTGACGACAGTATCCAACCATTCCAAGAAATATTCTCACCTCTCTTTGGGTCATGGGTGCTCTCATTCCTTTTATGATCCTGATTCTGTCTATTGTTATCTTTCTCAGTCCTTTTTCAATATTATGGCCTAAATATTGTACTTCTTTCTTGCAAAATTTTAATTTTACTTGTGACACTCTAAGTCCTCCATCAGCCAGATGATCCAGCAAGGTTATAGTGTCTATTTCACATGCTTCACGGATTTTCAACGCTACAAGAAGGTCGCCGATATATTGAACTAACACTGAATTTTCGGCCATTTCTAAATTTTCTAAGGATTTCTTCAATATCTGATTAAATATTGAGGGGCTTTCTGTATACCCCTGTGGAATTCGGCACCAAGCCAAATTACGTTGGCCAAAATGAAACGCAAAAATCTGCTGACTGTCATGGTGCAATTGGATGGAAAAAAGCATGGCATAGATCAATCACTGTATACCATTCTGCATCATGGGGAATCTGATAAAAAATCACAGATGGATTTGGTACAATGGGACAGCAAGATACAACAATTTTGTTTATCTTTCTCAAATCTTGCACTATCCTAAACTTTCCATTAGGCTTTTTCAGTCCCATAATCGGGGAATTACATGGACTACTCATTATTTCTCTCAGAATGCCTTGTCTTATCATCTTTTCAATCACAGGAGTAACTCTTTCAATTATTTCAGGTGTCAATTTATATTGAGGGATATTTGGATAGCTTACTCCTTCCTTCACTGTTATTGTTACTGGATCTACATTTCTCATTAGTCCCACATCTTCTCCTGTGAAATCCCAAACTTCTGCTTTTACGGACTGTTTCAATTCTTTAGGTAACTCATCAGGGTTAAATACAGCATAAGCTTCAGTAACCTCATTTTCCCTGTTTTCCATAGTCATTTTATACAACACGTCTTCATCAGGAGTTTCAAATGCTATCCCATCAGGGGTACAGAATATAGTGCAATTCATTTTACACAGCAAATCCCTACCTAACAAATTCACAGGACTTGTATCGCACACGACAAAGCGGTGCATTTCAGAAAATTTCCCTATGCTAACTTTCACTGGTTCTGTAAGATAAGTTTTAATCTGTCTGTTGGATACACCAACTACTTGGATCGTTTCATCTGAGAGAGGAAGGTTCTTAACATCAGCTGACCTGACAGTTGATCGAGTAGCACCCATACCGACTAGGAAAGTAATACTTTCATTATTTATCTTCCCGTCCACAAATGGGCCTGTCTGGTCTACTTCTAGAGTTGCGCCAAGTACGCACTCTTCTTCCTCCCTTCGGCACCGTCAATAACCCTCTTCTGAATCACTCTCATCGCGAGTTGTAGCCAATACTGCGAAACAGCGCTCGCGCGCAGCAGCTCAGTTACCTGTACTTCGTTGTAGAATCCTGACTCATTACTGTATTTCTGTGAGTTTTTGCTTTGTGGAAAAGGCGGTTTTGGCACCTGATTCTGTTGGGTAACAACCTGCTGCTGTCGCTGCAGTTGACCACTCACCTCATTCTGCACCTGTGGATTCAATGATGCATTTTCATTGTTAGTACTTGGGGGAAATTTACACTCGGATTTCCAATGCCCTACTCTACCGCAATTATGACACGGGAATTTCTTTTTACCTTCTTCTATGTTAAAATTTCCCTTACCTTTCCCAGGAATGATTTTTTGTCTAGGGCCTGTATTATTCGCTTGTTCCGCTAACTGAGCTTCCTGCCTCTCTGCTACTTTTACTTGTGCCCACATAGCCTTCTCTTTTAAGTTTCACTGTTTTGCTTCAATCTCATCACTGAAATATTTTGCATGTCTCAATACTTCCTCTATTTTCTTATTTTGCCAATCTACAGTATGTTGTTTGATCATCACACTAATCTCTGGACGTAGACCATATACAAATCTGTATACAAAATGACTTAAATCCTTTTCACTCAAATTTTCATCACCGCTGAACTGTTTACAGGCCAAAATCAGCCTTTCATAATATGCATGTACCAACTCCTTGCTTTCCTGATGAGTTCTGTCAATTTTTACCCAATCTGTTTCTTTAGGTGGTACTTTATTTTCAGAAAGGCAATAACCTGTTCATATTTCTTCATAACCTCTGGATCAGGGGCTCCTGTCTTTGGATTCCTAGGGTATTCTTGTGTTGGCCAATTTATCATGAGCTTACACTCTGTCCATAAATCTGCTGGTACTATTATGTCAAATAGGCTATTCAGATCAATCCACAATACTTTAGATAACTTCACAAATCTGTCCACTTGCATATACTACTCGATAGGCTTTTCGCGTAGTCGAGGGAAATCATTCGTAAATGATAAAATATCTTGTCTAGTCCATGGAACATGTACATATCCTCCTCCTGGAATTTCTCTCATGGGGCATACTACCTTTTCCTTTTCTCTCACCGGGAATGCTGCAAATGTTTTATCTGAGGCATCATCTCGTTTTCAGTACCACCTGCTTCTCCATTTATCCACATCTCCCCATTTTCTCAACAAAATAATTATCTCCTTAATCTGACTTATCCGTCCTGTGGTGTTCAAATTTTCAATATCTTTTTCAGTAAAATCTATTCGATATGGTTTTTGTAAAGCCTTCACCTTTTCAATATCTATACTCATTTCATTTGCTACTTCTTCTAATCTTTCATGTAAATTTTTCGCTCTCCATGTTATACTTTTACATAAAAATAGTAACTCCTCATCCTGATAAGTTTTTAATTTCTCTGTGGAGACAGTTCCTACTATTAACTCTTCCTGTACCATTTGTAATTTGGCCACATCTATTGATTGAGATTCTTTGTCTTTTCTCTGCAAGCTTCTCAACCATTCACTCAATTCTTCTGAAGATGGACCTACTGGTTTCTCTACATTACTCCGTTCTGAATCCCTTTGTGTCTCTAATATTGACTCCATTGTCATTGTATGTCTTTCTGCTATATTTGGGCCTATAAATGGGTTACTCCAAACATTTGGTTCATTCATACTCATTGTCTGTCTCCATGGATTTTCATTTAGGTTCTGTTTTGGCTTCTCAATCTGTTTATTGCTATTATAAGGAACAGTTAAACAATGTTCACTATCTTTCTGTTTATCAAAAATATGCATCACAGGGCCTATAGTCACTGGAACAGTTACAGCTTCTACATTTTTAATTAATTTTCTTATCTTTTCAGTTAATTCTAAAGTTGTTTTTGCTAATTCTGCCGAATTTTCACCACTCATTTTATCATCTGATTTTTTCTCTATCTCTCTGATGGTATTATTTTTCCCTAATTCTTGGGGAACTAGTTCAGTCTTAATGAATCGCAAAGTTTCTCTCATTGGGGCACTTGGTGTCAACATTTCAGATTCTGGTTGATACGGAGGTGGATTTTTATAAAACATGTAATCAAGAACATCATCCTCCGATTCATTCACTCCATACCCTCTTGATTCAACATTATGTCTTTTTTCCGTACATTTTCTACCTCTAACTTCTTCAGCAGTTCTTTCTCGGGAAACAGACCTTCAGTCATACTCGCATTCCGCCACCTTCTCATTCTATCATCATGAGTGTCATGCCCTATCTACCAAACATGTACTTATATCTTCCGCCACTCCTCTGTCTCACTCTGTCATGCATTTCATCTTCCCATTTGGTCAATGCTTCAAACTGTGTCGGCCTAGGTCTTGGTTCTAGATTCATCATTCTTTCTCTCAAATTTCTCAAAACTGCTAAATTAAACGAACCATGCTATGGAAATGCTAAGACTCCGTTTTTACCCAATTGTCTAACCAAATACAAGTATGATATCCGTATTTCGCAACCATAAAGGATGCAGGGGTTTTCGGTGGAGGAAGTAACTGTCCTTCCTTAGTCACAATCGGTTTGTCCTTTTTAAACCACTTCTTAATTTTCCCAAACCAAGACTTTTTCTCCTTTTCTGGTGGATCGTAATACATCTTTTCTGTCTTCCGTGTATCGCTGGCCTCTCCTTACGACTGTACTGTCATTCTTGACCAATCGTAGCGCGACTCACACTAATGCACCAATCCGGAGCATCTACGACACTTCTGCAATTCTCCAATCTCAGCACGACTCACACTAACGCACCAATTCGGAGCGTCTACGACACTTCTGCAATTCTCCAATCTCAGCGCGGCACACACTAACGCACCAATCAGGAGCGTCTATGTCTCTAGCTGACAGGCCAATCCCAGCGCGGTCTTTCTGACGTCAGCAGCCGCTGTCGCAGCTCCTGCTCCTGTTGACCCCTCCTTTACAAAATCCTCTCGGTAAGCTTTTAACGTTTTTCCCGATTCACAAATCTGTTAGTAACAACATAAATACATCACCATTGTCCGCTTCGCTAACCAAAGGACAGTCAATGACCTTTCTCACAAGAATTCCGTCTTTCCCGAGAGCAGCGCTTACCTCTGCCCTACTACGGAATCATTACTACCGTTGATAAAGTAGCACATTCCTCTACCTCACCCTTCTAACTAGCATTAGCTAACCGTTTCTCCAGAATTAAGACACCTTGTTTGATACCCAATGCATCTGAGAAATAAAACCAGAGTTTCACAATTAACCTGAATGCCTTTACATTCACGCACTTTCACACAGAAAAAATGTAGTACATTCACACAGAATTCTGTCTTTCCCGAGAACAGCGAACAGTCTGTCCTATTACAAAATTATGACACACGTTAATAAAGTAGCACTTCCCTCTACTTTATCCTTCTAACAAGCTTAGGGAACACTTATTACCTTTCCAGTGATAAGCGTTATCAGAGCTCCTTCTGGACTCCTGGTACCTAAGACCACAATTTCACAGGTGACCTTCGCTACCATACACTTCTTTCATACAGGAGATATTTCTAATGGCAACACACGACGATGTCACCGAACCGAACCCAGACAATGTGTCGTGCAACTTCACTCATTACATGTTTCCCCTGTGTACCTACAGGGCAACAACAATTCCGTCTTTCCTGAGAGCAGCGCTTACCTCTGCTCTACTACCGAACCGTTACAAACTTCCGACTTCCTACATCCCAGAAGCCGTGCAAACAACATAGAACCTGACGCGACTCAACATAGAGTGTTAATACATAAACCAATACCAATCAATAATTAATAACCAATAAGCAATGTACAAGCAATAATCACCAAACCAAAACAATAAAACCATCATCCTGCTACCAGAAAAACTGATGCAGTGCGGAAACCTGGGTAACGGGAATCAGGACAAAACCCCGTACCTAATATCCTCCCTTCGTCACAGACCAAATATCACATTAACACATTCACTCCTACAATCATTTGGTGGGGCCCATAACACCAACATTCACACTTTGCTTCTCACTGGTCTGCACTTACAGGAGAGATGAGTGTTCCAAGCGCTGACATGAAAAGAATACCTTATAACCTATAGAGAGAAAACCTATTTACACTTCTATACACTAATACCTTTATTACTGCACATCATAAACCTAAACATTAAGATACTCCTCCCATGTGATCAACGGATCAATTTAGTTGATTTGAGTTTGATGATTTAGTCCAGCTAAAGCATACTCAAAAATCCTGATCTACTCCCTTTCAATAAACGACCAAACACATTTTCTTGTTAATCAATATTTTTGTTTATCTAAATATTGCAAGCATTTTAGTTCCATCTAGTAATTTATTAATCATTACGCAAATCACAGAACACCATATTTACCTAGTCTGGTTATCGGTCGTCCTCTAAGTCATCAAATTTAGTCATCAGCACGCTACAGTCCCAAAGATCAGGTCAAGGACCAGAGACGTGCAAATATCGTTCAGTGCCCATAGATTTTCAGAAGTCCATAGTTCATCAAGAAATTGGGCAGCAATTCACTCTGTCAAAGATTCAGGAACACAGCCGTCACGTAGCATCACCGTCGTCTCCATCAGCAAAAGGAAGTACGAGAAAAAGTAGAAGAACCTTTCTATTCTAACATTATTTATATAATGGAAATAAGGTTTAAAAGATACAAATTAGAGAATTTGGGCTTATCCCATTGGTCAGTTGGAATCGTCCGGTGAAGTTTCACACAGTTCATGAGGTTATATTGTCAGGCATGATCCATCCGGTTCCTTGCATAAGTCGTTTGTTTGAACATTTGGCAAGCATCCCATCGTGACCTTGCTAAGGTACATCGTGTCTGGGGTCATGTTGAGGCTACTGGTACGGGTGATTGGTGCAAGCGCACTTGGTCTGAAACCTCGTGGAATGGTGGCCATCGCATCGAGTAAGTCAGGCGGCCATCTTGTTTTTAGACCTAAAGGATGACTTAAGCGAAACAAACACATTAAGTAATTAAAACATAGAAATAACGAATAAAATGTTAAACCCTCACTAATTCTCCTATATGCTTGTAATTATCTAGCATATGGCGACATTTAAAGCATTCATATTCACCCATTGATGTCATCTGGTGCAACATACGATAACGTCACAAAAGCAACATATATCATGCGATATTCTATTTTTCTTGTATTAGTATGCGTACATAGGTTAATTACAAATTATTTTAGCCATGCAAAATGCAAATCCCACGTATGTTTCGTACATTAGTAATGTTGTTTAAACTTCACACAAACACATTAATAGTATTATAATTAATAGATTATTCTAATTAGTATGAACGTGCAGAATGGGGGGTATACAACATTTTTGTACTACCCGCTCCATCATCTGCATGGAAGCCGACGCTTTTATTTTCAGAAGTAATTTCAACACAAGCTGCTTAAAAAACCAGCAGTGCTTCTGAGGGTAAAGTGCTTTCAAAGAAATTGGGGCCTTCTCTCTTGGCGTCCCAACTCACTAACTCATTTCCCTAATCTTGCAAACTTCAGCTTCTATGGCGAACAGGCACACAAGAAATAAATAAGTAAATAAATATGGCATGTTATCGTGTGCACCCGAGCACACCAGGCATTTAATGACAGTATTTTTCCTGCTCGGCTGTTCACGCAGAAGTAATTCGAGATGGTGGGGGGGGGGGTGGGGCGCTGAAGGAGGGGTGGTTTTCTGGGTTAAATCAGGAAACACAACGGATGTCGGAGCCGATATTGCACAAAAACAGAAGATATTAGTGTCCACTGGCTGCCAAATGAATAATGCGAGCAACACTTTTTTGCCGAAATAAATGTAAATGAATTTTCAAGTTGCAGTCCGTCTCCGTCCTATGAAGATAACTTGCAGAGAAGGACTGGCAGCCACACTTGTACGGATGTTAAGTAATCATCTGGCAGAGAGTGGTGAGAGCCTGGCCAAGAAACCCACAAACAGTCTCCCTACCCTGTCCATCTGCCAGCCACTTTCTGAGCCAGAGCTGAGCTCAAGAGGGCTAGCCGTGGGATCTACCAATGCAGGGAGGAAGAGAGGGAAATGTTCAGCTAAAATGGGGCTTTCCTTTGACCAAGGGCACAAGTTCTTTGCTTTTTAATTGCTATATGGTTAACATTCACATGCAGTGCTGCTGAATGTGGATAAAACAAGCTTATTATCTTCTCCCACATACAGGTTTGGTTCAGTCTAGTTACAGCCACACATTCCATGGCAGCACCAAACGGCTATTGGCTGTTCTTGTAGAGGAAGAAATGCTCTAATTTTCTGTTGATGATATGTCGAATTGTGCTTTTAGAATGCTTCACATACCCGTGCTGATTCAATCGTGCTCAAAATAGAAAGGCTGGAGGAGCAGCTGTGTGACCAGAGAGCTTTCCCATGCCCTTTTGCAGAAAGGCAGAGCTCAGAGCACTGTTAAGATCATGAAATGCAAGCAGCTATGATGCTGAGAAGGAAAAAAAGAAAAAAATTGTCCCACAAAGAAAATCCATACAGCCAAAGCTTAATGAGACAATACTTGGTCCCTGCTGCCTGTGAGGAATTAAAGAGTATAAGGAGGGACAATGAGGCAAAACTGACTACTAGCAAGCAAGGATTTTTAAAGGACACTAAAACAAACACATGGAAAGCAGGGGTATGGCTTTAAGCCCACAAGAGAAGTTACAACAGGTCTCGAATGGTCGACCTAAAAATGATATACCTTGGAATGGTAGAGCAGCTTAGTTTTGAACAAAAACACTAGAAATGCAGCAAGTTTTAATGAAAGGAAATCCTACCTAATTGCTGTAAAATAACTTTAAGTCTTATGAAAGTAGTAGTTAGAATTTTGGATATGCAGATGCGGGTCACAAGGTTTTGGCCATGTAGGCAACCCACTCACCCGTATATGCTACTCTGCAGAGAATAATGAGAAAAGGCTGCAGTCCACTGACAGCCAACAGAAGACATCACTAGTGATGGCGGAAAGTGCTGCAGGGTCTAGTTGAGCTAGGAGCATTACAATGTGACGTCACTGCCTGGAATTAAATAAATGGCACACATCAAATGCTAAGAAGCTTGGATTTTAATCAAATAATTTTGCATGTCTTCATGAAGGGAATTTGTTTTTGCTTTTCTTCATGTTCCACTTTCCTTGTCCTTGGAAAAATTCTCGTTTCATACAGCACACATATGTATAAGGCATGCTTTTGGCCATTACTAATTATCGGGATTAACATACTTGTTTGTCCTGTTAACTAGAGTGTGTCAACATATACAGAAAAGTCCCCAAAAATCATTGGTCATTCACGGTCTGTTTGACATGGGTCTTCACAGTGTTTAAACAGACTGAGCAAAAAAAGAGCTTTTAAATAATATATATTTTTTGCTCAGGAGGTGTGTTCAAGTGAGAAGTTGCCGTTGGTTGTTTAATTTACTTTGAAATAATGTATACGTTGTATGGCACATCTGCACAAATGAAGAAACACTGCATACACAGGGGTACACATACTTGTTCTCAATTAGTTATACACTCTCCCTCTCACAAACAGGTCAACAAACGAAGGCACACACATACATCTGAACATGCACACGAGCACTCATACAACCACACCCATACTTAACTTCCAATACACACAAGCACACTCCTAACACAAATAAACACATAGCATTTCTCCCACCCTTATATACTGCTCTCTCTATTTCTCTCTTTCACACATACATTGTTGGCCACACTATCTCACAAGCATACATACATACACAACTACATATGTTATGTTTTGTTATGTTATATTATCAGGATTTATAAAGTGCAACTTGTTCCATGAGCTGAGAGGCACCCAAGGGTACCCAGGCACTGAATCAGGTATGAAGGTTGTCTGCTGGGTGTTAATTGAAGAGCCAGGTCTTCAGCTTCTTCCAAAAACCCAGAAGCAAGGCAGGATGCCCTTGTGTGTAGTGGGTAGTCGTTCCATGTTTTGAGTGCAAGGTAGGAGAAGGCTAGGCCTCCTGTTCTGCTTTTGCAGATGCTGGGTGTGTATGCAAGAGAGACTGTGGCAGAGTGTAGGTGTCTGGTGGATGTGTGGAAGTGGAGGCAGCAGTTGAGGTGGGCTGGTCCAATGCTGTGCAGTGCCTTGTTTGTGAGGAGTTTGGATTGGTGGCATTTGTTTATCAGCAGTCAGTGGAGATCTTTGAATTGAGGCATGATGTGGGTGTGCCGTGGGAGGTCCAGGATGAGACTAGCAGCAATGATCTGGATGGCCTGAAGTCGGTGAAGGAGGTGCTTGGGCATCCCGGCATAGAGTGCCTTGCAGTAGTCATATCTGCTGGTGACTAGGGCTTGAGTGACTGTATGTCTGGTGCACTTGGGAATCCATCTACAGATTTTATGAGGATGCGTAGATCAGCACTTCTGTCTTGTCTGTCTTAAGTCTCAGACAGTTGGTTCTCATCCATTCTGCTACAGGCATCATGATTTTGGCGGAGTTTCAACTGGTCTTGGGGGACTTGTCTGATGTAGAGAGGATGAGCTGGGTGTCAAAGGCATAGAAGCTGATGGAGATGCTGTGAGATCTGATATTGCCAGTGAGTTGTGTCATGTACATATTGAACAGGGTGGGGCTGATCCTGATGGACTCCTCAGATCAGGAGGTCATTGGGCTCCGATGTGTAGAGGGGAGTCTGACCTGCTGTGTTCTCCTTGTGAGGAAGGAGCATATCCATTTGAGGGCTGGACCTGCTGTGTTCTCCTTGTGAGGAAGGAGCATATCCATTTGAGGGCTGGACCTTTAGCGTGTAATCTTTCGATGAGGCTGGAGTGTGACGTGGTTTCAAATGCTGCTAAGAGGTCCAGCAGTATGAGGTCAGCAGTTTCTCCTTGATCTACAAGGGTGTGGATCTCATGTGTGGCACTGATGAGTTCTGTCTCCATACGAAAGCCAGACTGGGAGTGGCTGAGAAGATTTCTCAGTCAATGGGAGTTCATTTTTACACTCCTCTGGAAAAGATGCTGACTCGATGGAGGAGTTGATGATGTGAGTGAGGAGTTTGCTGATCATGGGTCCTCCTAGGTTGTAAGTATGGTTTGGTCATGGGTCTGTGGGGGGCCTGGAGGGAACAGTCTTCATGTTTGAGGTGGTGTCTTTCTCAGTGAATGTTCTCCAGTTGGTTAGGTGTCCATATGAGTGGTAGGTGTGCAGTTTGCTGATGATGTCCTCAGGGTTTGGTTGCTTTTTGAAGTTATCTTAGATCTTCTCAATTTTGCATTTCAAGTAGTTTAAAAGGTCATCACAGAGATCCTGGGAGGGGGTGATGGAGTTGGTTGAGGTGTCTGGGGTAGTGAATAACTTGATGACTGCAAATATATCTTTCTGCTGTTGGAACTGACTTCTGTCAGATCCATGAGGGATCTTCTCTTTGTAACTCTCAGGAGGTGGTGTTAGTGCCTGAAGGCAGCCTTGTAGGTTGATCTGGCTTCTGTGTTGGTCCTTGACTTCCTTGCCACCTATTTGCAGTATCTTTTGAAGTCCTGGAGTTCTTCAGTGCACCAGGAGGCCGGTTGTTGGTTCTGTGATGTTTATGAGTTTTTATGGGTGCAACAGCGTCAGTGTAGTTGGAGATACATTAGTTGAAGTTGGTGATGTCCTTGGCTAAGTTGTTGGTGGTGTTGGGTTGGTTTGTATTGAGAGTGTAGTGCTAGTCCCTTTCCATTATTCTGCTCAAGTTTCAGCTGGATTGGTTGGTGTTGAAGGGAGCTTTGTCCTGTGGTGTGGAGATATTAAAATGGACGATGTAGTGGTAAGTCCATATGAGTGGTGATGCTGAGCAGTAGCTGATGCTGTAGCTGGAGTTGAAGATTGCCTCTAAAGTGTGTCCTGCATTTTGGCTGGGTCTGTAATGAGCTCTCAAAGTCCTATGTTGTGTAGACTCTTGAGGAGGTCAGCGGAACAGTAGTCAGGGAGTCTTCCAGATGGAAGCTGAAGTTGACATTTTCTTGCGTATATACACAGAAACACATAATTACATTCACACTAGCATACTCTCTGTCACACAAACACATGCACACGCCCATATGCACTCACGCACAAATATTAATACTGCCTTAAAAGACCATTTACTCTTTTGAAGTAGTTTCTTACCAGCGTGGCTTCTGGGGTACCTGCTTTGGTGGAGTCTAAATATGTATATTAAGGTAATGGATGTGCTGACCCCAGGAATCACTTTCTTGTGTGGTTGTCCATTGGAAGCTTTCAGCACCTGGTTCATAGGTGTCACCACCAATGCTTAATGTGTAAAAGAATAGGTGCCTGAGCTGACATTTTTGTCAGGGAAGCCCACAGCTGGCATTATTGAAGGTCGGGGTCCAGGGTACCAATGCTGCATAGTCTTCATTGTATCTCACGCCACTTTAACTCACCACTAGACACCCTCTGCCTCTTTATTTCACAGTTACAGGTTATTTTTCATTGCTGCTTTCTCCTTTTTCTATCTTTCTCTTCATCCTTCTTTCCCATTTTGTATTTTTCCCTGTTTTGCGCTGGATCAAAGCCAGTCGAGGAAGCAAAAGAGCAAGTCCCAAAAATGAGCACAGTGGCTCCCATCCTGAACCACCCACTCAAATTAAGCACTGGTTACCACCACAAAGACTTCTAGGATGCAGCACTTACTTGTATAAAATTAAATGATTTGTCAAAGGTCAACATATTGTACTGAAAAGTGAAATCATATTGCGTGGCATGTTATTGAGCAACATCTAGCATATTTGAAAACTCGTGATAAATATGTTTATGCAAATCCAGGCACCATGACCTTGGCTTGTGACATTGGAGCAGGAACAAACATGTTGGGACACAAAGGTTTTCTGTCAGAAATTCTGAAGTGATTTGCAGCACAGTCATAGCAATATATTAGACCATGCCAAATATAGGAATCCAATCTATTCCCCATAAACAGTTCACCTCAAAAGAAACACTAAGGTCTACTAAGAAGAAAAACTCAGATGAAGAACCGCTTACTACGATGTGCATCAGTGACCCACTATGTGTCTGGCCAGGAGCGAAGGAAGTCATGCCACTAGTCTGAAAACACTACAGCATAGGACATAGCAGATTTAGGCTGGAGATTGACATTTCTCAAGCCAAAGATTACTGTCTCCTACCTAAGATTGCCTCTGATCCAATGCTAGTCAATGGAAAAAATAAATCCCCCCAATTATTTTTTTCACTAGCTCCATCTTTCCTGTTTTGAAATATTGGCATTTGTGATAGAATTCCCACAAATGCTTGCTGACACTGTTAGAGGTGTAAATGGTTGATTCTGATGCAACAGAGCAAAATTTTTCTTCGCTTTTCAAGAATGCATGGACGTTAGAGATTACTTATGCCCATTTTCAATTGTAGATTGGTCTCAAAAGGCCTAAGCATTAAAACGACAAGGTCACCAAGCTTCTCGGTTAATGTAGCTTGGGGCAAGCACAGGATTTCATGATCAAATGGGAGTCAAGCAGCATTAGTGAATCTAAGAGGTCTGGTTTGCATTTTCAGTCACAAGCCACACCTATTGGCCTTAGGAATGCGTATGTTTAGCTTTAAGAACTCAATGGAAGTGCATCTATTTCTTTCCTCTCCTCTCAGCTTGTTCCTCTGTCTCTTGTGTGTCAGCTTTACAATGCTTTCAGCTGTTTCTACCTCCTTCTCATCCCCGTTGTTCCCACCTCTTTTCTTTCTTCTATTTGTCCCACTGCTTCACCTTCTTTCAATGTTCTCTCCACTCATATCGATACCCCTCAGATTTTTTGTCCTTTGGTTTCAGAGGGCAAATATTTGATGCCTCTGAGATTAGGCATTATCTGGAGTAGCTATTTAGTTAGGGCTACTGCAGTGCATGGACACCTAATTCCCTCTGCTTCTCACTATGTATACACAAACAACAAAAGGTGTTGGTGGTGCCATCCAGGGCTTAAATTGAGCTCCTGATTTCCAGTCCTTGGCACTAACACTTAAATGTTCACACCAACACTTATGACAGTCTGCCACATGGTGGTGCTGTCTGTTTAGTTCAGAGATGAGTACAACAACAGTTGTTCATTAATTCGATGTACATTAAAAATGACTAATACCTGCCACCCAAGTCATTCTTATAGCTTTGAGGGCCGATAATAGTCTGAACTGTCACACTTATAGGAGTGTGATGGTTAGTAGCTGTGTTGGTACTGTGCTTGGCAGCATTCGCTGTGGCAAAGAGTGGGGCAATCCGTAGTGGCCTCCTGATGGGGGCCTTGGCACTGAGGGCCTCATTCATTATATTTTGACTCAAGGCAGTGCAGCAAGCCTTCCTACTGTGCTGCCGTGTCTCAAAATAAAAGGGCAGGTGTGTGCCGTATCTACAAGTAATGGTGCATTCCTTTTCTTCTCCCCTGTGCCGCTGCACAAACAGCAGCTGTGTGCCAACGCAGACACCCTTGTGCCATGGTGCAAGGGTGCCTGTGTTGCAACGATGATTGTTGTTGTGCAGGAAGGGACATCTTCCTGCACCAAACAAAATCATTAATGACATTTTGTTCCTTCTCTGTGTGCCGCAAAATGCAGCACAGATAGAAAGAGCAAAAAACAAGGAGAAATAAAGTATTTCTCCTTTATACGCCACTCCTATACATTCTCTAGGTAGGTATTGGATTCTGACGCATTCCAGGTTTATGACACTTTCTAAATCCGGGAATTTGTCAGGTTTGTCGTACTTTAAAATTTGGGACCGCATAGGAGGCAGGGCCCTACCCCTGTCTATCCCGGTATTAGCGAACCGCGAATGGTCAATGCGGTATGTACAAGTGCTTTGTGTAACGTTTTAGCTATGAATGCACTATGTATACATTATTATACATTGACTCCGTGGGTTCCATTTTGTAGCGGTGGCCATCTTATGGTTGCCCTCACATAGGCTATAAAGCATGAAGCGAAAACGGGCCTTTTAGAGCACATGTGCCTTTCTTTGACTTTTCTGTGACCTGGGCAGCTTGGCTCCGCCACCCCAGGTCAAACTGGTCTCACGAGTTCCCCGTCCTCTGGCCACCTGTGATTAGCATCAGGGCTTGACACACCATAAAGTCTTTTCATCCTACACAAGCCTCCGGCTAATCTCTTTCACACCTGACTGTTCCTGCTTTATGGCTTGTTTCCCAAAACAGGAGATGCTCATGTTTATTGGGGCCTATCGATATCTGATGTGGGATCTGAGCCTTGCTGGGTAAATAATTACGGGCTGGCTTAACTGGAATGTGGGATGGTCATCATGACTCTGCCTTTTCGTTTGCAATGTATACATGTGAATGACCAACTGCAAGAGAAGGGCGGTGTTGCCCAGAGCGTAACATCCTCCATAAAAGAGGAGACTGGTTTCTGTTCTGCAGACTGCCTTATCCAGTTGCTAAGGCTTCTGTGCGACGTAGTCTCACTCATTTGAGTTTAATAAAGATGTCTTTTCATATTTCAGCTTCTGTTGCCAAGTTCTTTGTTATACTATCAAGATATGCAGAATTCTATAATACCACATCAGGAAGTACTCGAAGTCATAGGGTGCTACCCCTGGCACCTCTGGGGTCTCAAAAATTGGAGTACTTCAGTTGGCGCCCACCAGCGCGGCCTCATCAGAGAAGTGACTTTCTGTGGGAGTGATCTTGTCAGGAGACTGAAATCTACTGAGGAGGACAGAACGGGATTCTACCAAGAAGGTACTCTGTGCACAGGGATTCTGGAGATTCTTTGATTATGCAGCCAAGTATATTTCTGCTCTTCCTGATTTTGATCCTCCACATGTTGTCACTCAAAAGGTGAGAAAAAGAACCCTTTTGGCGTGAGTATTATAGAAGACGTTTGGTCATGTAGAACTTGACAATTAGAATTTGGATAACCTTTTGATTATTAAGAATAAGAATTAAGTATAAGTGGGTCGCTCCCAGTCCTTTGGTTCTTTGGGTCTTTAATTTGGTTATCGCAATTACCAAAGCCGAGGGGTTGGTTTCTTGGTTTCTGATTTGGTCATTGCAATTACCAAAACCGAGGGTCTCGCATATTTGCGAGTGTATTGGTAGAGATAACCCCTTGAAGTTTGAAGCTAGATTAGTGAGCTATAAGATGCCTGATCTTAGCAAATTTGGAAATGTAGCTTTTGGTTTGTATAGGTTTGGATATGCGAATTGCAATTTGTGTAGGCAGGTAATGAGGAGATATTTCTCCATTTGGTTTGGATTATAACAATTGCGTTTTCCGCAGTATTTTTGGCATGCCTGTTTGTAAGCTCACATGGAAAAATGTGTTGCTTTTTGTTTTGAAAGGTACCATAGTGTGGGAAATATCTAAATAGGTTAAATTTAAAAACATATTTCTTCCTTGGTGATTTTGTATCCCCAGGGAATTAAAATATGACATAATACAAAACAAGGATCCTTCGTTCTGCGCAGTTTCATGAATGAAGATATGCAGAACGATTTTGTGTGGTGTTCTGCTAGGCAAAGCTAGTGAATTGAGCGCATTCACTACTTCTTGGACATGCATCTGTGTGTGGAGCTGTTTCTGCAGCCTTTTGGAACACTATTGAAAAGCGTTGCTTGTAAATATGACCTACAACTAGTATTTGCAAATGGTTTGTTTCAAGTATAGTCTGTGAGCTGTTCTTTCTTTCTGTCATGCATATTGATTTGTAAGTCAACTGTGTGTTTAAATGTCTGTGTTTTTTTTTATCATTAGTGCAACTTCTGTAAGTAAATTGCGACGGCGCTATTTATGAAAAATGGCTAAAGCGCGCTGTATTGTCTGTTTAATCCCTTTCTGTTTAGGTGTGAAATGAGCTCAATATGTGTTTGTGGGTATTCTGATGTTTCCAGTCTGTTAAGTAAAGTGTTGGTTAATTTATATCAAGTAGAAACTTAAAAAAAGAAATCCAGAAACGAACCATGTGACGTGCTAAAATAGCTATATGGTGCTCTTTAATTTATAGAATGAGCAATTGTGCACATATACAAAACTGCCGTTAAATGCTTAAAGGATAAAATTAGAAACACATTCAATAGATATAAATCAGGCCCCAAAAACCAAATTATATATTTCTGCAAAAGTAAATAAATTTACAGCATTTTCCTTAGATGCATTGTATTAGATGTTCACAGGCAAACCTTTCAGCTGCAGTATATTTGATAGAAATGTTCATTCAGCCAGCACCTTCCCAGTTGAACACGGGTGGAATTTTGCAGAACCGTCCTTTTAAATGAAAGTGGCGCAAAAATGTGACGCGTTTCAAGTTGGGCTTATGCGCTTAGGCGTGTGAGTTAATGTGTCCAAAACGATAGGCAAGAGATGCAGCTTGTTTTTTATACATGGATTTATCACAAAAACGAATAATTGGGATTTTATTTTAAAGAAAATTATTAATAATTGAAAAATTATTTTAAAAAAATAAGTGCTTTTCAAAATCGTTTTTTGATATTAATAAAGCTTAATACTCATACTATGACCTCCTAGCATTAAAATTTGATTTGAGTTGTGTTGCATCATTAAAATGGCAAGCATTAGTGTGTACAATTTTCCCTTGGCGCAGGCGCAAACAAGCTCATTTTTATAAAGTATAAGTTATTATTTCCAATGTCTGACTCATGGGTTATGTAATAAACATTCTGGTAATGCATATTATGCAAAAAAACTGTAGGATATTCATTTTTTAATGCCAAAAGAATGAAAGTCGAATTTGGGTAGAAAACACTGTTTGAACTGCATTTTCTTCCATTCAGAGTACTTTTTAAAGTGTCTCAGACTTCAGTAAATGCATACGTTTAGGTTTGATATATATTTACAGGTTGTGCCTTCTTATGATTCAATGAGTCAATGTGCCAGTACAAAGGCTTGTTTTAATATCAGGGTTGAAGGTTCTAACTTTAGCTGTGTCTGTCACGAGACTACTGAACACGCTATGAAAAACAAGACCTTTTTAAAAACTTGGAGAAATTAAATAAAATATGGTGTCGCAACCCGCAACTATTTGATGTTAATAAAAAACGGCCTTAATGGAGTTAGCACCCACATAGAGAAAGAGAAATGGAGATTTTTTTTTTGATGAAGGAAAAAGAGGATGTTTGTGAGCAGGTACGTGATGAAGTCAGTAATGATAGAGGGGTGGAGAAATGTAGAATTACGGTTATAGGAACTAGGTAATACAAAGGAAGGAGAAGAACAATTGGGAAAATAGAATGCCGTGGAGGGAAGAGAGATGATGAAGGGGAGTAATAAAGACATGAAGAGTAGCGTGAGGAAGGTTGTATTGACGAAGGGAATAAAAAGGAATGTGGTATAAAGGCAAGTGACTAAATGATGAAGAAAATATCAAAACTCATTGCAAATGCAATTCGCAGTGCCAGTGGACTGGGGCAGAAAGCGGTCCCAATTGCTGGAGTTCAGTCTAACTTTAGCTGGGCCTACTGAGTCGTTCATTCATTTAAGGTTGTTGAAATGTGTACCATTACATAGGATTGTAACAAGGATTTATTCTAAAAAGTGGTATGTGTGTTATTAAGTTTCGTGAATTATTCACAGTAAATGTAGTTTAATAATCTGGGAATAGAGATAATTTTTTTAGCGCCTAAAAAGGAGAAATTATTTTTCAAAATAGAGCGAATTATTGCAAGTTAGGAGGAATTAGGAAGGCCTTCTGGCTTTGACGAATTCAGAGTGTCAGAAGCTGGGGGTTGGGAGAGCTGCAGAGGCTGGCTCGGTCACGCTGCTGAGAAGCTATCTTTCCCGTAAACAATGGAGTTGACATTTATGACCTTTTAAATTAGGGCCTTGCCTCTGTGGAATGCAGAATGACCTTGCTACACGGGCCTCTAAAGGTGGGGTTTCTGGTTTCTCCATAGCATTGCTAAAACTAAAGAACTCAATTCCAAAGGGAAAATATAGCAAAGGGGTTTTCTTTGAAAGTCCAAACATCATGTTAAATGCTTTGCAGATACATTGGTGCTCTAAAAAAAAAAAAAGAATGATGCCTGCTATAGTTGCTCTTCTTTAACAGAAAACGAAGTGTTGCATTAAGTCTTAGACAGACAAAAAGATTCTAAAAATGTTTAAGGCTACATGCCTAAATGTGAACGAATTGCTATCATGAATTGTTCTTGCTAGTCCTGTATGTTAGAAGAGAGACGGTATATTTGACAGCAGATTTCCATTGCCTGGTGATCTACTGTCAAAAAGGAGGGTAAGTATTTTAAACCTGACAAATTAAACAGGCCCAAATATTGGCTTTTGGGCTGCAGTTTTACAGTGCATAAAGTACATGACATGGTGTTTGTGTGTCACCGCTTATTACATATGCTATTGTTTTGTCTATGCTTTTTGTGCTTGATATACAGCAAGTATATCTGATGGCTTGACGTTTTGTGCGTTTTTATTATTTTTTGCATGTTTTCGTTGCTTTTTGTTGCTGCTTTTTGATACTATTACAAGTTTACCTGTGTTGTGAGGGGATGGTCATGACGATGCCCATTGCTACGCAACAGTTGGTTGAACTTGTTCTGGTTACTAAATTCCACAGCTAATGATATTTCATGCTGTGAGCATGAGAGACAACA
Source organism: Triturus cristatus (assembly GCF_964204655.1). Lineage (NCBI taxonomy): Eukaryota > Metazoa > Chordata > Amphibia > Caudata > Salamandridae > Triturus > Triturus cristatus. The sequence goes on along the minus strand of NC_140595.1, from coordinate 454,798,509 downwards.
CTTCACCAGTGCATGTCTAAATTGGCTATAATGGTATTACAGAAAACTAAAAGAGATCTACAGGATAGAAGTGTGTCACGTTACTGCCCTTCCCTTAAAGGAACAGGCAGCCCTACATTTACGTATCCTTGATTGGACCTAAGGATGAAATTATAGATCTGTGACTCAAGGTGGCCTAATCTCTATATTACATTAGTTAATTATGTTTTGCTTCCTAAGTAGCCTATGGCTTTTGTTCCTTAAAAGAAAACTAGGTTTTCATTTTTCCCTGAAGAAGGAACTGGAACATTACCTAAGATTACCGTATATGGTGTAGTCGCCAGCGGTAGAGTTAAAACGTATGTGACTTTGGCCTTTTGTGTATCACCCGTACTCTTGGTGTAGTGTCACATGCCTGACTATCACCCAAGTAAATTCTTGTCCTTCCTATAGATTTTTATTTTTTGCTTTTGCTTCTTCCCTGACCGATGTCGCATCATGCTTAGTTATTGGGGATTTTAGTTGTGTCCCAGTTCCAATTCCCTTTTCTGTATTCCTTTCACCAGTCAGCCCATTTATTATTGTAGGTGTATTGTTCAGGTACACACTTCCAGACTGCAGTGATGTACCAGGGACCCCCCATATTATGTACAATTCCCTTTTGCATGACCAGACTGGTTTCCAAGAATTTTCCTTAGGCCTGCTTCAATATTTTTCAGCCTGACTGTCAGAGTAGCGATAGACTGGCTAACTGACTCAATATTATAGTAAGACAAGTTTTCCATCCCAAAGGGAGATATATTGCGTCTACCTTTTTTGAACATGACAAATTTTCAATGTCTATTTTTTAATGTGGTTTTTACCCTTTTGTTCCTGAAGCTCTAATTTTTGGTGGGATCAGGTGTGTTCTAATCATGCAAATATCAGGACCCTCTAGTTCTTGTCTTTTGTTTTTATATCTGACTATTAGCCTGTGTATTGCCTAGTGCACCTGATGTGAAAGGTTTCTACATGCCTATGATAATCTGTACCATGTGATTTCTCTATTGAGATGTCCTAGATAAGGAATTTAGAAACACTTATATGTAATCATTCAGAAAAAGAATGTGTTTGCCCTATTAGACAATGCCACCATATGTGAAGACATCCATTTAGATAGAATTCTCGTGTAGTTATCTACCCTTAGATGATGGAGGCTCTCACACGGAAACCCAATTGAAAAGCTTAGAGGCACTGTTTTGCCTACTGCCTTTTTATTTGTATTGCTTCCTGAGAAAGACAGTGTATTCTAGACGAAAATTGTCCCATGGCGTGTGGCCACTCCTTTGAAAATCACAGGCCACCTGTTTACAGTCCCCTTGTTATACAACGAACTGTTTAAAGCATCACACTTGCTTCATCAGAAGGCGTTCAACATCAGAAAAGATGGAGGAGCTGGTTTTGCCACAGAATCAGAATTCCAGTGCAAAAGAGCGCCTGTCATGTGCTGGTAACCTCTGACAGTGTGCAGTCCTTTGAGCCCCTTGGCCTGAGTTTTTGGCCACACACACCCCCTCTTTTCCTTTGCTTCAATGGAAGTGCAGTGCACCGGCGGATCCAAGATTGACAGAAAGAACTACATTCCAGTGCCCATGGAAGAGCAGCCTGAGCGTCCTCTGACACTGAATGACGAGTGTTGGAGTCTGAGAATGGTCCCGAATTTGCACGAGATGACCTGTGCCCTTGATCAATGGAGAGCACACTACCTGTAGTGCCTGCCGCAAAGGAAAAATACTGGCGCACTGCCTTGAGACATTGAGACTTTTTTTCGAGTGAGCTGTGGGTGTTTGCCAGGAGGGCACTCCAACTAAGCAGTACTTTTCTCATGAAGGGCTTGAATGAAGAGGCCCAGGCAAAAGAAAACAACAGAAGAAGATTTGATGGACAATAGAAGCCTGCCAGAGAGGCTTTTTGAACGGACTCTGGGCATAGGTGGTTTCACAAGAGGTTTCCGTGTGATTGTATAGAGTAGGTGTTAAGGAGACTGATTGTTTTGCTGGCATTGTTTTAAAGTACTATTCTGTTTAGTAAAAACAGAATGAAGTCCATTTTCTGTGGAAAGAGTACCCCCCCTTTTCACCTCAGAGCATTGATGAGGGTCACCACTGTTTCACCTGAACATAAAAATTATTATTTCATTTGTAATAGTGGTCACTACTTTCTCCCGTTGTCTATATGTTTTTAATAACGAGTTTTCTAGTGTCTTTTTAAACATGACGTTGTCATTTATGGATGGGATTGTTTTTCTCTACCCAATTGACTTCTGCACCCGCTTCCCAACCTATGTCCTTTCCTACTACTGCTTCTTTGCATTCTTTTCACCCTTTTCCTGAACATGAGCAGGTTAAAAGATCAGAATTCGTAAGCAATTCTTTTGTACAGCTTCTGCATCAACACTAGTAGTAATGACCATCACTAATTATTGGGTGTGTGATCTTATGCCACCTAGATAGAGGTATTCCTTATTTTGTCCTGCCATATGTGGCCTTTGTGCTACTACATGTGTAAGGAGACGTGTCCCGTGAGAGTCGCTAAGTAATAGGATGATGCTACAGCAACATCTCCATGACTTCATGTCTGTAGACCTGGACTCGGATTGATGAGAGTATAGTTATTGCCTATGTAAGGGCAAAAGGAGGGTCTGTCGTACTTTAAAATTTGGGACCGCATAGGAGGCAGGGCCCTACCCCTGTCTATCCCGGTATTAGCGAACCGCGAATGGTCAATGCGGTATGTACAAGTGCTTTGTGTAACGTTTTAGCTATGAATGCACTATGTATACGTTATTATACATTGACTCTGTGGGTTCCATTTTGTAGCGGTGGCCATCTTATGGTTGCCCTCACATAGGCTATATAGCATGAAGCGAAAACGGGCCTTTTAGAGCACATGTGCCTTTCTTTGACTCTTCTGTGACCTGGGCAGCTTGGCTCCGCCAACCCAGGTCAAACTGGTCTCACGAGTTCCCCGTCCTCTGGCCACCTGTGATTAGCATCAGGGCTTGACACACCATAAAGTCTTTTCATCCTACACAAGCCTCCGGCTAATCTCTTTCACACCTGACTGTTCCTGCTTTATGGCTTGTTTCCCAAAACAGGAGATGCTCATGTTTATTGGGGCCTATCGATATCTGATGTGGGATCTGAGCCTTGCTGGGTAAATAATTACGGGCTGGCTTAACTGGAATGTGGGATGGTCATCATGACTCTGCCTTTTCGTTTGCAATGTATACATGTGAATGACCAACTGCAAGAGAAGGGCGGTGTTGCCCAGAGCGTAACATCCTCCATAAAAGAGGAGACTGGTTTCTGTTCTGCAGACTGCCTTATCCAGTTGCTAAGGCTTCTGTGCGACGTAGTCTCACTCATTTGAGTTTAATAAAGATGTCTTTTCATATTTCAGCTTCTGTTGCCAAGTTCTTTGTTATACTATCAAGATATGCAGAATTCTATAATACCACATCAGGAAGTACTCGAAGTCATAGGGTGCTACCCCTGGCACCTCTGGGGTCTCAAAAATTGGAGTACTTCAGGTTCCATGGATGTTGCGAGGGAACACACACAGCAACACTCATGAAACACCCCTTTCACATAGAGTGGTTTATGAAAGGGACCCATATCTACAAAGCCGTGAAAGGTCACCAGGGTGACTTTACGTGGCCTTGTAAATATGAGCTGCACACTGCGCCGCCGGTGTGTCCAAAATAATGAATCACCGGCGGTGCAATGGACTTGCTAATAAGCCCATTATTTTTTTTCAAATTAAGCACTAGTGTCATCAGTGGGGAAGAGCGCATGCACAATTCATGCCTACCACCCTTCCATTAGCCGGCGGTCACATGTTGAGCTGCTGATCTTGGGTGCCTCCAATCTGGTGAGGAGGAGTGAGAGAGAAGCTTCTGCTACTGTGAGGGGGTGATCTGCCTTGCTCTGCCAGGCTGGAATCTGTGCCAGTGGTGCCTCCAAGCTGGCACTTGATCTCCATTCACAGGGCTTGCTTTACTCTACCCCTTATGTTGGGGGATCTAGGAAATTGTGCGGTGCTCAAACATTGAAGCTCAACTCCTTCTGACCTGGAGGTGTCGCCAGTCTACCCAAGGCTGGACTGGAACAGAAAATAGGCTTGGGCTGTGTTTAATTTGTAATTAAATAAGTGCCAGGGCTCTCGTCAGACGACCACTCGAGCTTGCAACACACATTGCCCCTGCCGTGCCGCCAGGGAAAGTAAAAACACAACTACTAACCATCACACTCCTACGAGTGTGACAATTCGGACACTCCCAGGCCCTCAAACCTATAAGAATGGTTTGGGCAGGAGGTAATAGTCATTTGTTATGTATATTGAAATAATAATTGACTGTTGTTGTGGTCATCTGAGACAGCACCACCTTGTGGCAGACTGTCACAAGCGCCGGTATTGACAGTTAAGTGCCAGTGCCGAAACACCGGAAACTACACGCTCAAATTAAGCATTGGCCTGGGGCACCAAAATAAAACTGGCCCCTTTAGCGAATGAGATAGCTAAGAAAGTGTTCCCCTTTGGCAAATAGGTGCAGATTAATAGCGTGAAGTTATGATGATTATCTGTTTTGCAAGGTATGGGAGGCTGTATTTGTTTGTGCTTGCTGTAGTTAATGTTTGCAATGACATTAGGGAAATCTACAGTAAAGACTGACCCACCAGACCATAAAACAGGCCTAAAAACTGCCAAAAAACTGGCCCACATACTGATCTGTCAAACAAGCCCTTCTGGCACTGCCAGATTGCCCTGTAAGCCATGCCGACAATGGTCTACGCATTAAAAGCAATTTGAACAGCAGGAAAAGCTTTCACTTCTGTATCAATCCTCTATCTTAGCAGCAAAAACAGCCACGACAGCTCTGCAGATGGACAGCTCTTTACCAGCCAGCAGTAGTTCCCATGGCAGAGGCAGAAAGAGAGCATGCAGAGCAGACACCCCATCAAACATCAAACAATGTAATGTGGTGCAGAATGAACAAAGTGCACCCGGCCCAAAATCATTATATTTCATAGCCAGTCATAGTGTTGTCTTTCTCCTCAGTGATTTCCCTCATGATATGTCACAGGTTTGCTCGCTGTGCAGTGCTTAATTTGCCCCGGCGTCGCAGGTGGTTCCACTGGCATTCATTTTTGGGGATCGCCACTTATTGGGCTTTGACCCAGAGCAAAAGGGGGGAAATACAAGAGTGAAAGAAGGAGGGGAAAAAACGGGACAACGTAACAAAGGGAGAAGCAGGAACCTTCAAGAGTAGCCGAAGGCTTAGAAAAAGTTTGGCCCCAGCACTTTTTGTTTTGCAAAAAATTAGCACTGCCACTGTGCCTGCTAAATGTAACCAGCTTGAATCCTGGGGACCGACACAACTATTCAGCCTTCCAAGGTCAATAGTAGGACTAAAATCAGTTGAAGGTCAACTATTTCTGTGGTGCAGGACAATTCAGCTTGAATGTGGATCTGGAACTATTTTTGTAATTTCTTTTCATGCACTCCTAGTAGTTACTACAGCCCCCACTCCTTATCTCCATATTTAATTTTCTAGTACCTTACAGAGTGAGTGATCAAATGTAACATAGTTGTACAATATGATATAACGAAAGACAAAATATGTGTGTCCACCAACTATGTATTCTAAATGAGTTCTCATACTCTTAAGTAGGGGGTGTCTATTGCATTAAAGGTTGTTTTTCCCGGGGCTGGGAGAGGTGAACCTACCACAAAGGGACATTCACTCAGTGAGACAAGATAACAATTCAGAACATGTAGTGGACCCCCTGGTCCAGAAGAGCTTTTGCCAAAGTGACCAATAACGCACACAGGGGTGAGGAAGTCTGGGCTCCTGTGAAGTTCGTCCTGCAGTTGTTGTGTTCCTCGAACTGTGCCCCATCCTTTCTTTGGCACTCAGCGCTTGATGCGCTCTCTTGTTGATTATTCACACTTGTGGCACTTATTGGAACTGAAGCTACTACAATATGATAAATGCTTTGACGCCTGCCCAGGATAACACAGTTTCGGCAAGAGACAAAAACCTTCCTCTAATAGGATTACCAACAATTCCTTTCTCAGGTTCTCAGACTTTTAAGGTCGATAAAAAGAGCAAAGTTGAGTTTGATAGCAACACTCAGTTGATAAGTGCCTAGAAACAATTCAGTTACCAAGGAGCTCTCTGAAAAAAGGCAGTATTAAGAGTGAGCGGTGATGCTGGCCCTTTCCTTACGCCTTTCAAGCCCCACCACCAAGACCTGTGGTTTTGGATCCTGCATTCCAACCTCATCTGCCCCCCACCCCCTCTGACACCTTCTTCATTCACACTACCTTGGCTGGAGCCCAGTTAAGTCTGCCATAAGACGTGGATGCGGTAGGTTTATTGGATGAACAGAAAATTATTTGTGCTGGCTGAAAGGGACATGGCACAGTTTATAATTTACACACCTAATACCATTCGACTCTTGTAAAAGGGTTTGGACTTTAAACAATCAAATCACTTCGTCAAAGTCATGCCCACCCTTTTGAAGGGAACAACTCATCTCCCTTGCACTGCACCATCTTCAGCGCTGATAGTGCTGTTTAATCAGGTACTTTGGAGAGAGAATGTCTCTCATTTGGTCAAATAATAAAGAGGAAAAATAAGTATTTCCCCTTGTTGTACAGTGGTTTTCAGAATCACAAGGAACTTGTTATGCTCTTTAAGCAAGCATTCTATGAAAGGTTACCGTGTTTTGATGACCCTTCCATGGACTGACGTACAAAGTATGTTAATACCCGCTAAATTAATCAGTACTTTAATTTTGGGATGTATTGTTCAAGTTCCATGAGTTCCCTCCTTAACATCAGCAGCACCTAGGAATGTTTAAGTCTCAAACGCACTATATTATGACATTCATTCATGCAGCTTCAGAAAACCCACGCACACTTCAAAATAGACAATTTTTTATTATTTTCTGAAGAAGTTTCCACTATCTAAATGTTACATGTTTTGGCGTTTGGCTTTAATCTGCAAACGTGGCAAAGCAACAACTCAGTCTTTTTCGAGCCGAGACCCATTGACTGTGTCAGTGTTTTTTTTTTACTTGAACGTGACCTGCGTGCTTTCCAAATGATCTTCTGTGCTTTGACATGCACGTGCTGTATATCTGGGAAATTGCTTTCCAGGTTAGTAATAACAACGCGTGGTCACCCGTAATGCTTTAGCTTCTTACAGCGTCTCGGTTTTACCATTATATGCAACACGAAATATCAGCTCCCTTTTCTCTTCCTGTTTGTTGTTCCCGCGCCTTCTCTGTGATGCAGCCAGGACTAACCTTTGTAAGATACATTTGAAAGAAAGGATGTTAGCCTGTGACTTCTGCAGACTCTGTGGGTCGGATCCAAAACACATTGAGGCAGATTTACTACTTCTGGCGCATCTCTGCTAATCAGCAGGGATGCGCCAGAAGAGTTGCGACGCATCTGCCCACCCGTGCGCCACCACTGATGCGCCGCATTTACAATGCGGCGCACCGTGGCGCACGGATGGGCAGATGCGTGTCGCATCCCCCCTGCGGAAAGGCGCCGCATTGCTGGAGTTGCGTCGCAAGCGCGACGCAGCTCCAGCAAGGCTTGGGGTGCCCCTATCCCTAACATGCTGCAGCAATCCTTACGCCTGCTTCAAGCAGTCGCAGGGTTTTGACGCAACATGGCCGTAAAAGTGACTGAGTGAAATCTTGTAGATTTCACTCAGCCACTTTTCGGAGGCGTTCCTGCGCCGGAACGCCCCCCCTCCTGTGCAGGAACGTCCACATGTGGCGCAGGGCTTTACAACGTGACGCATTTCCCTAGATGCGTCACGTTGTAAATAGCCCGCAGCATGGCGCTGGCTTTGCGCCGCCGCTGCATCACAAAAGTGATGCAACGGCGGCGCAAATCTGGCGTAAGGGGCTTGTAAATTTGCCCCATTGTACCTGGCACTGTTCCTTGAAGTAGTAACGCGTGACTAGAATGTTTGAGTACGTTTTTGTAGGTCATTTTGTTGCCGTGGTGATGTGTTTTGCTGCTGTCTGTGCTGTTGTTTATAAGCTGCATCATTACTATGTGATGTTGTACTTGGCCTTGGTTGTTATATTCCATTCTGTTTTGGCTGTTGTTAGGTCTCGCCTGACTCAGCTCATGTACTGTCACTTGAAACAATCTTGTTGTGTCTAAAAACAAAAAAACTAAAACTCTAAAAAGGGGCTTTTCCCGCAGATAACTGCTTCTTTGTCAATCTTATTTTCTTCCTTTTCATTGGTGAGTGGGTGTCAGCGAGTGTTGGTTTTACTTGTGCTTCACTTTGTCTCTGTGTGCTTGTTTTGTTACATGTAGCATGAACTGAATGCAAACAACTAGCAACAACTAAACTTTGTTGTGTGTGACCAATTTCTGAAAAAAAATGAAACTGGGAGAGGGGGGGACTGGGAGTGGGTTAGGAAAAGCTAGGTCCAGTACCAATACTCCCAAGTAATATTGTTAAGTCACGTTGTGGTAACTGTTCCTCAGGAAGAAGCAAGACTCAGAGGCCAATTAGGTCGCTGAAATAAGCAAAAAAGGACAAAGTCTCTAAAGAAAATGTACCTTATCAGTGCCGGGTGGGGAATTTCTCCTTTTGATAGTGCCCTCACACACCCTTGCGAGTGTCATGCTTCATCATCGGGCGTTGCTCCTCGTGGGGGCGGCGCTGCAGTCCCCCACGGGCCCCGCGGGAGGGCTCTTTGCCGGAGATCTTTTGTGGAGACGCCGCAGTTGTGCATGCGGGTGTGTGGTCCTAAAAAAAGGGGGGGAAAGTGTAGTGTCTTAAAATTACCCTCGGTACCGTGGGGATAATTTTATTCGTTGGTCCGGGGGTAAGATAAAAAATAAATATGTACAGTGGCAAGGGGCAATCCTCTATTAATAGATGGCATAGAGGACGGGGTATTACTCTGCTGCTCATAGTCCCTGTGTGTGAAGGACTGTGTGCTGGTCAACATGTTTTGCGCTGTAGTTGGGTCCCTAGTGGATCCCCTCGCTCTTCGTCAGGACCAAAAATGTGGCAAAAAAAGAAAGTGAAAGGAAAAGGGTGGGACACTCTTTGTTCCTAAAATACCTCTTATTCAGGTTAGATCGTGCACATTGCACTATGGGGGACACTATTCACGTCCAAGAAAAACCACCCGTAGTGGGCGGAGATGGCCAAAATCCGTCCGCGGCGGTCGGAATCGCGGCGGAAAAACACCAACCCGCTGCAAGTATAGCGGAGACACTGCACCGGAAATTAGGATATCCCCAACGGTCCCGCGGTACGCACCGCTGTCTCCGACCGCCGCGGACGAACCATAAAAAATATGGCGGCCGAAGCCAAAACCCCACAAGAAGGCCAAACAGTGCACACAGAAAACTAGCCATGTCCCCCAAATACACAAAACACACCCCAATGACACAACCACATGGCAAAACGAAAAATACAAATTCCAGCACAACATACCTTACAGCAACACCCCAATTGGACACACCCACATAGCTGAGTATAAAACCAGCCCCTTCCCTGACCACAATCCCTTGCAATACTCCAGGAGAGAAGGGACACATACCCCAGCTGACAGGAGAGACAAAGGATACAACATCACTATGGCACAAAGTCTGGACCAACCAAGAGACATATTTTAACAGGGAAATCATCACAGATTGCCTCAGTTTGTACGAGGTTGACAACATTAAGTGGCTAAAATATGTTAGAAACCTGTCATCCGACCTAGGGCATCCAGAATTTTTCTCTGACCCCTCAACTCTGAATAAAATATCGAGAGTCACATTAAAACGACTAGTCTTAAGCCACCTGACCAGCCGACGTTGGTCATTCGAAAAACTTAAGAGCACGGTAGTTGATCACCAACATTCTACTACAACTAAAGGGATTCAGCAATATTTATTTTTAATACCATCCCCTTTTATTCGTATGCTCGTGACTCGTTTCCGTACTGACACCTTCTTCAGACTACTAACATTTCCCACTCAAAATTGTTGGTCCAGTAATTTGGAGAAATGCCCTTGTGATGGTCTCTCAACACAATCTAATATTCATTGCATCCTGTTTGGTAGGTTTTACCAACTGCCGAGGGCTACCTTTTTGAAACCATTGCTCAAATCATGGGGGCTACAATCTTGTAGAGCGGCCTATCATAAACTAAAAACACTGGACAATCCCTTAGCCATTGCTGTTGTTTCCTCTTATTTAAAAGTGATTGTGAGAGTAAGGGCATCAATGCAACCTTAGATGATACAAGATTTAATGCTTGTTGCGTATCTCTTATTCAAATGATTTCATGACGGACGCTATATCATTGTAATTATGCCTAGTGTACTCTTTTTAACGTTTTTATGACCCTCTGTGGTATTTTATTATTGAATTCTATTGACTTTTTTTAAAATACATATATGTGTACTTTTTATGATATTGTTTTTACATATCGAATAAAATTTACAATTGAATTGATTGAACATCACTAGCCACACCACACACAGCACCACCACCACCTCCACACCAGCACAATCAACCCCCCAGCACAACACACACTATACACAGCACAACCATAACCACCACTCACACTCCTGCACCCACAACCACTTTGCACACCACACACCATGGCCAAACAGAAAATGCCCAAATTCACAGAGAGTGAGTTGACAGTCATATTAGATGAGATAGTCAGAGTGGAACCACAGCTTTTTGGTACCCTGGTCCAACAGACACCATTAGCCACAAGGACACAAATGTAGGGACCACCCCAAGATCAAAAAAGGAGATCATGAAGCGGTGGCATGATCTGAAGAGGGTGGTCAAGGAGAAGAGGAGCAAGAACCGTGAGCTGACTCAGAGGACTGGCTGTGGCCCTCCCATTCCACCAAAACCATTCACACAATGGGAGGAGAAGGTGCTTGCCATACTGCATCCAGAGAGTCTCACAGGAGTAGCCGGGGGAGTGGAGGCTGAAGTAAGTACAAACAAATGACTACCGCTACTCTGCTATGTACTGTCTTGCACAACTACAAAGCTACACCACCTAGGACACATACCATCCATCTGCACCACACACTCACAAAAACATGGCTCACAGATCCAACATTCGCCCACTCCCATTCACCCCAAACGTAGCTAACAACATTACCATGGGGGTATGTGTACAGGCAGACAGCACTACAACTCCCACCAGGCCCCCTGCCCCACAGCCTACCAAGATGGATCCCTCCCACCACCCCACCCAGAAGCATGTGTCAGCCATTACACAACCCACATCAAACTCACAGGTAGGTAGCCATCTTCCCTGGGAGGGTGTCTGGGGGTGGGGGGCCTGCACCACTGCTCCCACCATGCTCCCTGTCCCACAGCCTACCAAGATGGATCCCTCCAACCACCCCACCCAGAAACATGTGTCAGCCATTACACAACCCACATCAAACTCACAGGTAGGTAGCCATCTTCCCCGGGAGGGTGTCTGGGGGTGGGGGGCCTGCACCACTACTCCCACCATGCCCCCTGTCCCACAGCCTACCAAGATGGATCCCTCCCACCACCCCACACAGAAGCATGTGTCAGCCATTACACAACCCACATCAAACTCACAGGTAGGTAGCCATCTTCCCCGGGAGGGTGACTGGGGGTGGGGGGCCTGCACCACTACTCCCACCATGCCCCCTGTCCCACAGCCTACCAAGATGGATCCCTCCCACCACCCCACACAGAAGCATGTGTCAGCCATTACACAACCCACATCAAACTCACAGGTAGGTAGTCATCTTCCCCGGGAGGGTGTCTGGGGGTGGGGGCCTGCACCACTACTCCCAACATCCCCTCTGTCCCACACCTGAGCAGGATTGATCACTCCTCCACCCAGGAGCAGTTGGAAGCCATTGCAGTACACCAAACAAACTTACAGGTAGGTAGCCATCTTCACAGTGAGGGTATTTGTGGCTGGGAGGCTTGCACTACTATTCCCAAACTTCCCTCTGTCCCACACCTGAGCAGGATGGAGCACTCCCCCCCAGCAGTTGGAAGCCATTACACCACCCTCATCAAACTCGCAGGTAGGCAGCCATCTTCCCTGGGAGGGTGTCTGGGGGTGGGGGGCCTGTACCACTAGTCCCAGTATCCCCTCCATCCCACACCTGAGCAGGATGGAGCACTCCCCCACCCAGGAGCAGTTGGAAGCCATTGCAGTACACCAAACAAACTTACAGGTAAGTAGCCAGTACGTGCACCCACCCATTTTTCACAAATTAAATGGTACCATATGACAACACCAGCACTCTCATTGCACAAAGAGGCATACCTACCCCATTGCCAAGCACAGTGTGCACACAGGTAAGCTAAGGAAACTGTCACAGCTACCAAAGTGTGACACACCAATGCACAAGTAGAAGAAAGTCAGGGCACAATCATGCACAGCACCTAGTTACATGTGCATCGCCATGGGGCAAGTGCAACAAGGACTATCAGAAAAATATGAAAGCATGTGTGGTGGCACAAATCAAGATATGCACATGACAGGACAAAGGGATGCGGGAGATGACAATGGCCAGTCCATGGCCAGATGTGATGTCTGCCTGGTCAGACAAATCCACGAGTTCTCAATTAAACACATGTTGTGCCAGGCCCTAGATGGCAACAAGTCCCTGTAAACCTTAATTGTGCACGGGTCACATGGTATGCCTTGACACCTCACACCATGGGCAAGTAATGCCTGTACCACTGCATCATGTCAGGAAACACAGTAGTGCACATAGTCGACAATGTGATTATATGTCAATTATGCATTGTACAAAAAGTGAATGACACACAGTTAACACAAAGTTTGCCGGGTGCACTGCAATGACCATTTCACATCTGACCCACAGGTGACCAAGAACTCACTGCAGAGGACAACACCAGCCACCTGCAGAGCCAGTCTCCACCCCCGTTACATGGACTCTCGGATGTTGACTCCCAGGATTCCATGGACGATGAGCTCGAGGCTGACCGATCTGGTGTGCCAGGGAGCAACAGGTCCCAGGACCCCATCGTCCCCCCCACCACATCTGCACCAACAACTACACAGCAGACCCCTGCTGTCACTGCCTGTGCAGCCACCGCCACCGCCACCACCACCACCACCACCACAACCACCAGTGCTGCCTGCAACACCCTCCCTGTCCCAGAGGATGACCAGCACACACCACCGACGGAGGAGGGCAGGGAGAGGATGCGGGTGCCCACAGTGGTGAGTGCTGATGAGGTCCATCGACACCCGCATGGGACAAATCATGGACCTCTTGGGCCAGCAAGTGGTGGTACTGAGGGACAGGCATACGCCACAGACAACACCTCCACCTCCCTCTCCCTCTGGTGGGCCGCAGGATGAGAGTTCACCATCCTCCCCTGCGCCCACAGAGAGGGGTGAGTCCTCAGACCCCACTGTCCCTGCAGCAGGCCCCCCCCTGCCAAACGACAAAGGGGCCATCCCAAGAAGAACCTGGGAGTATCTGGAGGCCAAGCACCTGCCAGACACGAGTCATGGAGCCAGCCATGATGGCAACCCTCTCCACCACTGCATTGACTTTTTGGACTGTCCTTCCCAACACTGCCTTGTGAATGGCATCTGCCTGTTGGACTGGGTCACCACAGCAATGTGGTGACTACTCGACTATCTCATCTACCACAACTCACTGCTCCACCCCACCCCCAATGGAAATGTACACCCCCCTCGCATCTCACCATTGTAAATAAAATATCCTCACACAAATGTTATCGTGTCTGCTCCGTCTTTATTGCAGGATGTACAGTCTTCAACATGATCACAATGTACCAGGAGCATGGGCTGTATGTAGACAAGGAGAAGTCGAAGGCACCTAGGGAAACACAACAGAACAACTGTCACTGGTCTGGGTGTGGCATCACAGACATCACACAACCCCTACCATCAGGATATCCAAACATGCACATGTCACAATGGCCACCAAGTGTCAACATACACGTCCTGTTTCCCAAATGACATGTCCCAGAAACATTTCCAACCACCACTGAGTCTACAACTGGCTGATGCTACAATTCTCACATGCCCCTTCACGACAACAGCAATATCATCAGACAATGGGTATGTTGCACATTGACACCCCCCGTCAAGTGAAGTAGCGGGTGATGAGCTGTTTACGCAGGTCAACACCTTCCTCCTCCTCTCCACTGTCCTGATCACTGGACATGGCTTGGTTTTTAGGCTGGGGCCTTGGGTCCTCACCATCATCCAGGAGCAGGGGAAATTCCTTGCGAATGGCTAGGTTGTGGAGCATGCAGCATGCCACTACAATCTGACACACCTTCCTGGGCGAGTGTGCCAGTGCACCTCCGGTCTTGTCCAGGCAGCGGAAACGTGACTTGAGCAGACCAAAAGTACGCTCCACCACACGACGTGTCCTCCCATGGGCCTCATTGTAGGGGACTTCAGCCGGGGACCTGGGATTACGCAGTGGGCTCAGCAACCAGGGAGGGTTGGGATATGCAGAGTCACCTAGGTATGACAACCACAAATAGACATTGCTACGTTGCAGAGGCTCAGGGCAGCAGGTCACACACGCAGCACGCCACATGACTAGGCATTCTCACCCACAATCCATGCACGCTCTGGAAGAAGATTAGCCATCAGCTGGGGCACTATGCTGTTCCGCAGGATGTAGGAGTCATGGGCCGAGCATGGGAATTTGGCACACACGTGGGAGTTGGTCATATCTGGCAGGCACACCACCTGCACATTGATGGAGTGGTAATGCTTGCGATTGCGGTAAATGTGCTCACTTGCCTGTGGTGGCACAAGACCGACATGGGTGCAATCAATGGCCCCAACAACATTGGGGATGTGTCCAAGGGGATAGAAGTCTCCCTTCACAACTGGCAATTCAGCACCCCTGGGGAAATGGATGTATCTGTCCTTATATAGCATTATGGCGGACAGTACATCACGCAGCACCATGCTGGACATCGGTTGTGACATCCCACCAGCGCTGGCCACTGTCTCTTGGAACAATCCAGTGGCAAAAGAAATGCAGGGCTGCCATCACCTTATAAGTAGGGGTGAAAGCTGTTGGATATGTCCTGCGGGGGTGCAGGTTGGGCTCCTACAGATCACAAAGGGTTTTCTGGGTGGCTCTGTCCAGGCAGCATTTCCATATGATCGCAACATCCTCCATGTCCTCCAGCACCGTCAAGTGATGAGTAATATTTGGCCTCCTCCTATTTGAGATGATAGTGGACACATGTCAATGCAATACATCATGAGATGTGCACAGCATATCACGTTCTGGAAGACGCAACAACAACAATGACTGACATCTATAGTGACTAACAGACCAGCTTACATGGAGGGACACCTTCAGCTACACAAAGGGCACACCTGTCAACTTACACAAGATAAGTACCTCAAACACCACCTTGGTCAATGTGAATGCACATAGGGAAATGGCCGCAGTTCACATGGGCATGCCTGGGAGTATAGCATCCAGCATATGTGTAACTAATCAAAACCACTGTCTCATACCTAGCTGCTGTACCTGTCACACCTTAATGTATCATTACAACCTGGCACACATCCACTACACAATGACCACAGTAGGCGCTGGAATGACAAATGTGTTCATGAGCAGACATGAGAGGCAATGCAAAATAGATCATCATTCATTTAGGTGAGCATCGCTGTGATTGTCACTGACCTCAACACATTGACATGTATACACATTGCACAGTCCAGAACAACACTGTCATGCCTACACCAACATCAAATCCATAAGTGACATGTGAGTGGGTACAGGCCAATCTACAATACACACACACAAACATGGCATGTGTAGCCATCAGTGGAGTAAATTGAACATTGGCATTGTGTGCACAATGATGTGCCATTGAACATTTTGGCACTGTGCACTGTTGATGTTTGACAGATGGCCATTGCGATTGTATGGCACCCAAATCGTGGAAGCTACTGCCTGGCCCCGGCGGTGTGTGTCACCAGCACCCACATACACACAAGTGCAGTAGTAATAGACATGGAGATATGTGAAAATGGCAGTTGGCATGCTCCGTCACCTGAATGGTGGAGCCTGGTGTCAATGTACGGCAACCAACTCGTGGTAGCTCCCACCTGGCCCCAGCGGTGTGTCACCAGCACCCCCATTCACACAAGAGCGGTACTGATAGGCATGGAGACATGTGGAAATGGCGGATGGCATGCTCCGCCACTAAAATCACGGTAGTGCACCCCGGGCCCCTGCGGTGTGTCAGCACCATGGAGCTTGCCCTAGAGCCAATGCGAAGCTCGATAGTGGTGGCATGATGCAATTTTGAAGATCGCGGTAGGCGTGCTCTGCCACCGCGGAGGCGGACATTGGCTGCATTTGAAAGATGCACCATCGCGGTAGTGCACCCCAGGCCCCAGCGTTGTGTCACCGCCATGGAGCATGCCCTTACAGCCAATGGGAGCCATGATTGCGGTGGCATGATGCAATTTTGAAGATCGCGGTAGGCGTGCTCCGCTACCGAGGAGGCGGTCATTGGATGCATTTGAAAGAGGCAGACCTGGACCACCAATTGCTGCAGCTTGGCACCTTTGAAACGACCCCAGGGGGCTATATATGTGTGGGAGTGAGCCTCACATTTCCACTGCTCCAAGAGTCTGCTACCTGAGACCCCTCACCTGCTGCTGCCTCCAGGGACTGCTGCCTGAGACCCCTCACCTGCTGCTGCCTCCAGGGACTGCTGCCTGAGACCCCTCACCTGCTGCTTCCTCCAGGGACTGCTGCCTGAGACCCCTCACCACCCAATTCCGCCGCTGTTGTCTCATGTCCACAGTGATGGCAAGGACAGAGAAGATCCGTACTAGTCCATTCACGACCGAGGAGCTGGAGGTCCTGTTGGACGAGGTGCTCACACAGTACCCAAGGCTATAAGGTGCTCCAATTGTCATGGTAAGTCTTCAACAGTGGTGGGGTAGGACAGGGGGTCACACATGTAGTTGGACTGATGCAGAATGTGCCTGGGAGTGAGGTGTAGTGTTATGCACTGCCTGACATGCTGTCTTCAGTGGGAGGGTGTGTGTACCCAATGCCACAACTTTCCCTCCCTGCACATGTATGCATGAGTGACCTCTGTTGTGTTGTCAGCCATACAGTGACACAGAAGGTAGTTCATGCTGTAGTCAGGACAGTGATTGCTTGGCTGGATGGCTGTGTGTGCCCCTGTAGTCCATCTCAGTGTGAGCACAGCTGGCCTGCACAGTCCCCGCCCACAAAGACAAGGACAGCTAACTTAACTTACAGAGTATGACATCAGTCTTTTCACATTGCACTCCAGCTATGGGCCATCTCAGCACTGTATTTTGCACACAGCTGCCCTTGTGAATGGCATTTTATATTTGTGTGATCATGTCCCTCAATGTGACCACCATGACACATTCATCTATTCACAGGACAGGGACATTGATGGCTGCGCAGTCTTGGACACAGTGAGTCCATCCCCAAACACATGTTGACATGTGATGTATGTGTTGCTCAAGCCAACAATGGACTGGAGATGAGGGCAGGCTACATGGGTGTTTCAGTGCTGGCATCCTGCATGTGCGTGAGATGTGCAGGGACTGTGTTCTCCCTCACACCTGCATGCTTTAACATCAGCTTTTCCCATGCAGGAGTCCAATGTGAGCTGTACTATAGTCTTTGATTGCCAATTTCGTTGGAAATGTGATGATTTTGTATCTTGCTGCTATACTGATAGATGTCGGTACATGACACTGTGTCACTGATCATTTCCACACCTTGTCTCCCATGCCTGCAACTCAAGGTACACCAGCGTACGGCCGTGTGGTGGGCCATTGCAGCTAAGGTGCAAGCTCTGGGGGTCTCAAACCGACGGCGCACCCACTGCCACAAGAGATGGGACGACATCAGCCAGCTGGCAAAGAATGTGTTGGAGATGACCTTGGGGCTGCTTCCTCACACTGGGCGTCTGGCACGGTGCAGCATGACACCACTAATGGGGCGTATCTTGGTGACACAGCCTGAGCTGGATGCACGTTTGAAGGAGCATCAGCAGCAAGCCAGGGGTGAGCATTTGAGGAGTCTGACTTTGGCTGGGAGTGGCTGCATGTGTACAGAGCCTGTGCCAGCGCTGGCCTATATGATATTGGTAGTGTGATGCTGTGGCATGTAAGTGGCTGCTGGCCTGGGTGCCTGTGGCATGCATATGCCCTACCTGTACTTACAGAGGTGATTTGGATGCTGTGCCTTGACATTACATTCTGAGTTGTGCTCTTCAGGTTTCTTCTGCATTGGTGTAGTCTTGGGAATCCCATGGGAGGGAACGGCAGTGTGCCCAATCTGACTGCTCGTACATCAATGCGTCCATTGCATGCACCCATATTGGGGAGGCCTACACATCTTACAGCAATGTGCAGCATTATATTGTCCCCAAGGTACGACATGGTGGGTGGCATGGGCTAATGTCCATTGTGGACTGTCATGTTGTAGTCTGGGTCTGGTTGCCCCTCCTGTTCCATACAGTTCTGTCATTGGCAACAAGTAGTGTGCCCCCATCATGTCCCTAGGTGTGCTCAGAACTAGTTGTGTGTCTGTTTGAACAGAGCCACAAGCAGGGTGTTGTGCTGTGTGGTCATCACATGGCTTACTTATGCCTGAGTTTCCAGTTTCCACGCACTGCTTCAGTCTATGTAGTGAGTTGGCACAATGTGATTGCACAGGGTGGTGGTCAACTTTTGTCATGCATTGCTTGCATATGTTTGTTCTGTTGCTGCCACTGACCTGACCCTATATCTCTCTCTCTCATGCAGCATCACCTGTGGTTAAGGAAGGACAGGAGACGGACACCAGTCGGGGTGAAACTAGCACCACAGCTGCCCAGGAGCCGAGTGACACAGATGTCACCAGCGCCTCAGAGGGGGACAGGAGTCTGCTGGAGGAGACCCAGCCTGAGACCCAAAGCACAACATCATCTGATGCCAGCGGGGATGCATTCATGTTGGAGGGCACAGGGAACGGGGACTCTGCATCGACTTCCACCACACAGGGGCCATTGTCCACCCTCCCAGCCACTTCCTCTGGTGCTGCCTGTGTCCGCCTCAGTAAGAGGGGTAGAGTGTCCTTGCTTCATCCCTGGCACCGCTGCCCCTAACCCTGTCCCCCCTGCTGCCATCAGTGCTGAGTCTGTGAACCTTTTGCGCCAGCTGTGTGTAGGCCAGACAGCTCTCCTCAATGCCTTCATTGACCACGACAAGAAATTGGCCCAGGTGGTTGCTTTCATGGAGGGCATACATTCCGACGTGGGTGGGCTGCCCCGGACAGTCCAGGCTTTGTCATCAACAGTGACGTCTGCCCTGCAACAGGCACATACTCACAGTCCAGCTCCAGTCCATTTGTCCACCCCCCTGGTAGTGGCCATGTCTGACGATAGTGACCACGGTCCACATACATCAAAGTCACGATACAGCACACCGAGCACATAGCAGCAGCAACCCAAGTGGTCCCAAGCACAGACACCATCCCCACAGAAGACCAAAGGCACCCCAGAGCGCAGGGAGAAAAGCCCATCAGGCGACACCAGTGGACAAATAGCAAAGCAGCAGACCTCAGGCACACATGCAGTGGCATCCCCATCCAAGGACTCTCCTGCCCCTAAAGCATCGCGCAAAGATAATCGTACAGTGTCTGTGCCCACCAAGGAGGTGGTGCATGCCAAGGGTACACCTAGGAAGGGCTCCAAGGCAGTTTCACCAACCACCTCGACTCCCATTCCAAGCCCAGTGAAGCAGGGGCCGGAGGGCACTGTAGGGGTAACACCTAGTAAACAGGGGAAGGTGGGGCAGAGACGAAGCCAGGCAAAGCGTTCCGCTGGGTCCAGCACATCACCAGAGGGGCTGCCAGCACCTGCATCTGCTGCAACAGTGGTGGTGAGTGTGCCTCTTGTGCCCACACCACTTCCCATTGATCCAAAGTCAGGCAAGCCATTTAGGATCCCCAAGAAGTGGAAGGGCACCCCTCCACAATCTCCCAGCCACACCGTGTCTCCCGTCTGCATGACTCCACCTCCACGTGCCACTACAACACTTGGTCCAAGCAGCCCTCTGGCTTGCCAAGCCACTGAGAGCTCTACCTCAGTTGTTCCGCTCCCTCCCCCGTCAAGTGCCCCCACAGTCCCCGAGACACAGCCAGCTCCCAGTCCGCCTGACAGCCAAGTCTGAGTAGTAGTCACCCTCACACACCTGTCTCTCACACAGGTGGGCCTGTACTGCACATTGTTGCCCCTGACTGTGTTGCTGACCATGGAAAGGTACAGCCGCACACATTCACTGTGCAGCTTCTCATGGACTCAGTCTGCACTTTGTCCTGGTCACTGGCCTTGTCGTTCACTGCTGTGTGCCCCCTGCCCATGCAGCTTCTCATGGACTCAGTCTGCACTTTGTCCTGGCCACTGGCCTTGTCGTTCACTGCTGTGTGCCCCCTGCCCGTGCAGTTTCTCATGGACTCAGTCTGCACTTTGTCCTGGCCACTGGCCTTGTCGTTCACTGCTGTGTGCCCCCTGCCTGTGCAGCTTTTCATGGACTCAGTCTGCACCCTGGACTGGCCACTGGCCTTGTTGCTCTTTGGTGTGTTGAACTCTTCCCCGTGCAGCTTCTCATGGACTCAGTCTGCACTTTGTCCTGGCCACTGGCCTTGTTGTTCACTGCTGTGTGCCCCCTGCCTGTGCAGCTTCTCATGGACTCAGTCTGCAGCCTGGACTGGCCACTGGCCTTGTTGCTCTTTGCTGTGTCGAACTCTTCCCTGTGCAGCTTCTCATGGACTCAGTCAGCACTTTGTCCTGGCCACTGACCTTGTCGTTCACTGCTGTGTGCCCCCTGCCTGTGCAGCTTCTCATGGACTCAGTCTGCACCCTGGACTGGCCACTGGCCTTGTTGCTCTTTGCTGTGTTGAACTCTTCCCTGTGCAGCTTCTCATGGACTCAGTCTGTACTTTGTCCTGGCCACTGACCTTGTTGTTCACTGCTGTGTGCCCCCTACCTGTGCCGCTTCTCATGGATTCAGTCTGCACCCTGGACTGGCCACTGGCCTTGTTGCTCTTTGCTGTGTTGAACTCTTCCCTGTGCAGCTTCTCATGGACTCAGTCTGCACTTTGTCCTGGCCACTGGCCTTGTCGTTCAATGCTGTGTGCCCCCTGCCTGTGCAGCCTCTCATGGACATGCTCTGCATCTTTTGCCTTGCTCTTCTCTTGTCATGGTACCTATCTGTGCAATATGTGAATAAAGACAGTTTCTCCTGTTGTCTATTTTGTCAGTGTCCTTACTGAAGACATTTATTTTGCTGTGTGTAAATGGTTTACTGTGCCACATGGTCTGTGTGGCACTTCAACATGGTTAATGTTTGGGCTCACTTACTCTCTTTTTTTTAGGGGTGACAGGGTCTTCATTTCTGCTTTACCCAGATACTTGTGGTGGCAATGGTGGCAATTTCGAATGGTTAGCAGTAGTCATTTACTTGATTGGTTCATGTTGACTCTATTGTACACATGTCGGGGGGGGGGGCAACTGCCAGCACAGAGTGGGTTTCTGCACACAGTATTGCAGGCAGGCTGTCCAGGGTCATCATGTATGTGTGTTCTTCCTTTATGTGTGCCCAGTGGTGTATGTGTGTGTTCATCTTGTGATGGCCAGTCATCCTAGTCCCATGGCTTACTTTCCATTTGTGCTCTTGGATGGCCAGGTAGTGTGCAGTGTAAAGGGGGTGAGTTTGTGGGGATTGTTGATGTGTGCGTGCCTCTGCAATGTCAACTACACACATGTGTCACCCAGGAGTTGTGTGCCTGTTGTTTTGAATTGTCATCCCTGTGGATGTGGTTGTATGCCCATGTGTGAGTTGTATGTTGTGTACTGTGCAGTGTGTTGGTGTGTCCTTGTAGTTCTGTCTGACTCCTACTTGTTTTTGTCACTTCTGAGTATGCAGAAAGTGTTACTGGCAAGTCAGTGGTGTGTTTTGTTGCACATCCATGTGTCTTGTTGCTGTTTGTGGGGACTGTGCAGACCTGCTGCTCCACACTGCCATTGTGGTAGTGTTTTCTCATGCCTTGCTGTCACATGGTGCCTTCTTGCCTCCAGTGTGGCATGTTGTGTGTGTTGTCATGCCCTCCCCTATCTGTGCTTCAGCTGCCTACCCATTGTGGGTCTGCACTCCCTCTCTTTGTGCATGGTACACTCCTGCCATGTCTCCTACTGACATGCAGTACACTTCACTCTGGTGTGAGCTGTCCGCTTGGTTTATATGTGTATGTGCCTCCCCATGACTTCATTTGTGCCACTGTGCTTTGTGGTGCAGTTCTTTGGCCAGGGTCAATGTGTCACTCAGGGCATTTCCCCAATGGATCATGTGTGATGTTCTGGTGCTGTTTGTCAGTCATGGTTGGTCCTATGCAGTTCAACTGTGTTTGCTGCCCAGTCCTGTGGTCAAGTTGTTTCCACCTATGTGTCCCAGACTTGTGCATCTATTGGGTGTTGTGTTGGATGTATGTGTGTTGTTTGTGTTTTTGCTTCACTTCCTGGGTGTGCTGTTGTCTTTGTGCTGTGCTGTATGGTGTTTTGTGAGTTGCTGTTCTGTCACTGATGTCTGTGTGTGTCTGGAATGCTTGGTGTGCACACACCACTTGTTGTGCATGCAGTGCTGTGTGTGCATGTTGCCTTGTGATTGCCTGGTGTGCATCCCCTGGTGTCCTGCTGTGTTAGCTATGTGATTTTGTTCTGTGATGGTGCACTTCTTGTGTGTGTTGTGGTATGTTGTCTCTGCATTGTTCCTGAGTGATGAGGTTGTGCACTCCTGTTGTGTCTGTGCTCCCATTGCCTTTCCCAAGTTTAGCTGCACAGGGCATGCCTGTTGTTGTTATTGTGGCTCTGTGTGTGTTTCTTTTTGGGCTATGTGTTTGTCTGTTGTATTTGTTTCCACATTTGTGGTGGCATCCCTGTGTGTGTGTGATGTTTGTGGCTGAGCCCAGGGTGTTTGGTTGTATGTGTGTGTATTGACTGTCAAGTGTTGCCAGCCTTCAGTGTGTTTGGCACTGGCGTTGTGTGCTGCTGGTGTGAGGGGGTATGTGTGTAGAATCTTACTGGTGTTTGTCAGTCCTGAGGTGTGTAGATGGTCCCTGTGTGTAGTGCTGCTGGTGTGCTCCTGTGAAGTAGTTGTATGGATGTGTGGCTGTTCACAATTTTACTTCAGGACCTTCCTTTCATCCTTGTGCCTATACGTGGTTTGCCTTGCTGTCTCCATGTGTTATTGCACTGTGCTGTCTGTGGTTTGTGTTCACTGACTGTGCCAGCCATGTGTGCTTTGATGGTGTGAGGGTGTTGTGCTCTGTTCCTTGTGTTGATGTGATGTAAACATGCTTGTTGTGTGTCTCCATGGCCTTCCATTTGTGTGCAGCCCACTTTGGTTTCCCTATTTGTTGTGCTCCATTGCTGTTGGCATGTGGGGTGTGTATGTGTGTGTGTCACTCTGTGGTATGTATGTGTGACTGTGCAGGCTTTGTGTCCATTTGGATGTTAATTCCTTGTATGTGTTCATTTGTTGCTTGTCATCATTTATATTTCCCTGATTGTGGTGCTGTGTGTGTTTCCCTGGCCCTGTGCTACTGTGCTATGTGTTGTGTGTTCCTGTGCAGCCACCCCTGAGTGTCTGTCTCCATGATTTTTTGTTGTGTGGTGCAGGGTGTGTATAGCCCTGGCTTGTTGTTGTGCATGGGGTGCACCGGAGGGGCACATGGCATGTGCCTTCATGGGGTGTGCTTGTGTGTGGTGGGAGGGGGTGTGGCCCTGTGGTCTTTGGGCCCTGCCCATGCCTGGCACTGGCCCTGCGTTCTGCATTGAGAGCATGTATTTGCTTGTGCGGTCATGTGACCGGGACATTGCTGCATGGTTGCGGTAGCTGTGTGTCCAGGTTCCAGCGGGGTGACTTTGTTGCAGGTGGGTGATGTGTGGGTACCCTTGTGAATGTGTCCCTGTCCCCCCTAGGGTGTCTGATGTGAATTTGGACCCTGTGTCAGCCCGTGTGTTGTGTGTTGTGTTTGTGTTGTTGCGTACCCGCGGCGGCGGCCATGGCGGTCCATGAGGTCCTGGTGATGTAGCAGCTACAGCACCGGAAAGACGTATAGAGCTGGATCCATGGCGGTCGTGACCGGGACTCTGGTTTTGCGCTCCGCTGTCGAGCTTCCGCCGTCTCTGGTGTGGCGGTGTTTCCGCTGCAGTGCGTCTGCTTGCTTGAGTCATCCTAATTTGTGGAGCGGGGCGGACGTCATTCCGCATGGCGGTGAGTCTCCATTGGCTCCCACCACCGCGGTCACGGGCGCACTTTGTTGGCGGTGCATGGCGCACCACGGCGGTCAGGAATTGGCCTATGTTTGTCCATACTAATATGGTGGGCGTGATGTCCGCTGCTGGTGGGCGGAAAAAGGCATTTTTCTGCACCACCAGCGCCACAGTGGTGGCACCGCCCTACATCCTAATGGACCCCTTAATGTTTATAAGCCTGTTTGTTCTACAAATAGACCTATTGAAAATCCATTTAACATGTAAATAGTGGAAAGTGTATAACATGTTGAACTGGAGTAAACATGTTTTTTCTGGTAGCCCCATTTTAGAATTGACGGGAAAGTTTAATATATGTTTTGAACCAATACATGCCTTTAATATGTTAACAACGGAAGAGGATACAGTCTGGGAAAATCCTTCTATGCAACAACTCACTTTAAAATTCGTTCTGAAGTAGCACGCCAACTTGTGCTGATGACCATTGGGTATGGTGTAACAGTTACTAATGGTATAACATACTACATTACTCCACTAATTACCCTAAGAATATATAGCTTTATTGATTATGTATTAGATCACAATCTGAGTAATATGCTAGTGGACCAGAGGGCAGAATCATTTAATCAAAACTCTCTCTATGTTTCTCTTGTTCTAAAAAATGTTTTTTAAAAAAAAATTATACGGGTAACCTGGGAAAGGTTAAATTCTCTAGAATATGGATATGAAGTAATAGAGGAGTATTACATGGAATGATGCAATGACTAGAAACAGACTACCAGATTTGTACCTAAGGCTTAACTCTATGCTAAGGTTCATGTTTCTCTAAATACACTCCAACCAGTCTCTCTAAACACATTCATATTAACACTAGATCCCTAAGTACAGGTATGATGCAGAATTCAGATGTGAATACAAGTTTTTTTTAGTTACTATTAGGAAATACTTTAGGGAAGATCATACTGATGCATAGGACAAATAAATGTATTATTATGTATTTATATTGTAAAGAGTAAAAGGGAAGGTTGGGTACAAAACTAATAGGCTGGTTTGTTGGTGTCATCTAAGACAAGTCATTGTTGGTCCTCTGCTCTTTGATTATCCTAAGACTGGCAACTAATTTCTCTATGTTAGGTATGACCTCTTCACTTGATATGGTCTGTATTATGATTTCTACTTGTATTTTGTAAAGTCATGCACTATCACTACCAGATGATATCCATCTTGATACCTGTTAAAGTTGGCACAGGTGTGGGCCTATGCGATGGCAAGAATGTGCTAAGTGAAGCTGAGGCAATGTTCCACCTGAACAGACACCTGGCATGCAGCACATTATTCCAGTAGGTTTTTCATCCTGTTATCTATGTGAGGGAACTGCACCTTTCTTCAAACATGTGATTTTATTTTTACAATTCCTTTGTGTCCTAGATGTGCACATGGCAGCGTTTGGACAACACAAGTACCATCATAGTAATAGGCCATCAGGGATCACAGAAGGTTCCTATCCTGTGTTTTACATGTGCCATCAATGTTCCTAGAGCCACTTCTACATCACAGGATTGGCCATATAGAATCTGCATCTGAGAATGTTCTTGCAGTGCAGCAGCAGCATGCTGATCACACTTATTATTGCCAATGGCTTTCCCGATGTCCTTCAAAGACAACAGGATGATCCTTGAGATATCCACCACATATCGCATTCACTCTTACGTCTCTCTAGCTCACAATGCTTCTTGCTCAGTGGCTATCAGAGGGTGGCATTGTCAGCTGGGTTATTGTTTCCAGGTTTGTGAAAGATTGCAAGATATATTCCTGCAGACACCATTTTCAAATCGGTAGCAGGGATTGAACAACATTTCTTAGAACAGCAGACCTGACACATGAGATTGCAATGTATCCATAGATGGTGACTTGGCAGTTAGGAGCATGCCTTTGAGGTGGCACTGTTTTAGTTACCATGCAGGCAAAATCTAAGATTTGACTGTGTTTTCTTCACCCATGTCATCAGTGTGGCAATTTAATTATTGGGTAAAATAGTATGGTTGCTCCGCCTAGATTAAGTGGTTCAACTTAACACATGCAGAGTGTACCTTTCCTTTCACCAGGAATCCAGTGGGGACACTAGGCAGCACCGCTACTGTAGCTACAGATACATCAGTGCACACTCATTTTAGGGTTCCCCATTTGCAGCAAGAGTCTTGAGATTCCGCCATGAGGTTCATAATGCAAATGGTCAGAGTCACTGCTCTCCCCCGCACAACTCCACCGTTAGGGTACAGCCCTTAGCGCCTTCCTGAGCTTCAGGTAGGTGTTCGAGGCTCTCCTCCACCTGCGGCCTCCTGCCTGCGCCTCATCCCTGGTGGTCTAGTGGAAGAGCCTGCTATTCTGCTAGTCCTCTCTGTGGGTGTCATCCTTTTCTGTTTTGTCTTTTCTGTTTTGCCTTTCTCTTCTGCCTTTTCTCTCTTGCCTTTCTCTTTTTACCTGTTTTTGTCTTTTTCTGTTTGGCCTTTCTTGTTGCCTTTTCCTCACCACTGCTGCCCCCAAGACCACTCCCCCCAGTGTGTTCCAGCCTCCCACCTCCCAGTTGCTCACCCTCCCCTGACCCCTACTTAATGGTGGCTGTGCCAAAGGCAAGCCCATCTGTGCTCATCCGTGATCTGACTAGTGCCAGGGACCCTGGTCTCCCGACCACCACCACTACTACCCCAGCACTCTCCACACACTCAGCCCTGGATGCAACAACAACTGCCAGCTCTCGACACTGAGCAACACCCATGGCCTGATCTCCTGCCTACACCACCGCCGCACCTTCACCCACCTACGGACCGAGGAAGCCACCTTCAACCCACCGGAGGCCACCGTACACAAGGACCTGAGCTGAATCCTCCTCAACCTACGCTCCCTGCTCAGACAAGCCATAGAAATCAACACTCACTGACATGACGTCACCTTCCTCACAGAGACCTGAACCATCGCAAGCTCCGCTCCAGACATCGCAACAACCATCACAGATGGATACAAGATCCTGAGGAAAGTCTGCCCCAACTGCCCAGGAGGAGGCCTCGCCATCATCCACAAAAGCTCCCTCCGACTAACAACCACCAACTCAGACGATGCCTCACCCCTCATGGAACACATCCACTTCCAGATCCAGCCCAAACCTAGAACGATGCTCCGTGGAACACTTGCCTACAGACCACCAGGACCCCGCACCACTTTCACCAATATCATGGCAGACTACATCGCTCCCCACGTCCCCACGCTGAAGTACTGGGAATTTTAAGCCCAGCGGTGCAAGGGAACACACCCTATGACTTCGGGTTCTTCCTGTTTCAGACCTACAGAAACACAGAGTCTTCTGGGTGAAGTCAAAGATCAGTTTATTGGCTGCAGACCAATTACAGGTATCCTAGAAGTACAACAGCGTGTATGTTCTCAGGAGACTGCTTAAAGTTACAGAAACTGGCTTCTCCTTAAATACAGAATATCCTGCTTCAGGCATACATTCCTTGTTTTATGATTTGGCCATATACATGTATACATTACAAACGAAAAGGCAGAGACATGATGACCATCCCACATTCCAGTTAAGCCAGCCCACAATTATTTACCCAGCAAGGCTCAGATCCCACATCAGATATCAACAGGCCCCAATAAACACGAGCATCTCCTGTTTGGAAAACAAGCCATAAAGCAGGAATAGTCAGGTGTGAAAGAGATTAGCTGGAGGCTCGTGTAGGATTAAAAGGCTTTATGGTGTGTCAAGCCCTGATGCTAATCACAGGTGGCCGAAGGACGGGGAGCTCGTGGGACCGGACTGACCTGGGGCAGCGGAGCCAAGCTGCCCAGGTCACAGAGGAGTCAAAGGAAGGCACATGTGCTCTAAAAGGCCCGTGTTTGCTTCATGATATGTAGCCTATGTGAGGGCAACCATAAGATGGCCACCGCTCTAAGATGGAACCCACGTAGTGAAGTATAATAACGTATACACAGTGCATTCATAGCTAAAACGTTACACAAAGCACTTGTACATACCTCATTGACCATTCGCGGTTCACTAATACCGAGATAGACAGGGGTAGGGCCCTGCCTCCTACGCGGTCCCAAATTGTAAAGTACAACAGACCCTCCTTTTGCCCTTACATAGGCAATAACTATACTCATTTCAATCCGAGTCTAGGTCAATATCCACGAAGTCATGGAGATGTTGCTGTAGCATCATCCTATTACTTAGCTCGTCCCTCGATACAGGTTTCCTTACACATAATGTAGCACAGAGGCCACATATTGCAGGAGCACACTGTATGCACAGACAGAACAGGAAAAGGATGGCTAAGATCATTCCAATGACCATCAGAATCTTCCAACCCCAGGCAGATATCAGTTCCCAGAACCACCCCACCAGTGACCAATCTCCTTTATCCACGTGTATGGATTCAGATATTTTATGTAGTTTGGAGATAGCTTGATAAACTGTTGGAGCGTTGTCTGGTATGAAAATGCAAAAACTAGATTGGATAACCTTACATACCCCACCGCGGTCTGCAAGTATGACGTCTAGAACCATGCGGTTCTGCAAAGTCATTAGGCGATCCGCTTGGAGCTCAGCTGTCAAATTACCAAGGGCACCAGCCGTAACATTAACAGTGGATTCAACCACACGAGTCAGTTGTCTCAGGTTCCTACTATTGACCATAGGTCCCCAAAACGGCAGGAAACCCAAAAAGAAGTCTCCCGCTTCCTGACCGGCAGTATCCTCCTTGCTAATCACACCTCTCACAACTCTGGTCTTGTGATAGTCAGAGGCGGCAGTGAATGTTGGTGGTAGCAAATTTGCAATATAACATGTGCTCGAGAAGTCAGGGGGCAACGATGTATATGCTCGGTCATTGCAGATAAAATATGTACCCTTGGCAGCCAAAAACGCAGGGGAAAACTGCGATGGAAAAGTGTACGTTTCAGTACAGTCACTTCTCCCCAGTTGAGCTCTTGGATTCTGACCATTACCTTGCAAACAGAACCGACCTATGTGGGGTACGACCCAGATTGGGGATGAGATTTTTCGCTGTCTTTCACACAGACTAATACTATACCCCGTCGCGTTCCACCCTACATAAGCTCTCAATTCCTCCTTGGGTATAGATGAGTATGCGTCGATATCTCTGCTCATATCGGCAACTCCTTTCATTAAAGCTTTATTATTTGTGCTAGGACTGATGGAACGCGGTTGTCGCGGGGAGTACGCATCTAGAGCAAAGAGAAACATGGTCTGGAATGCCCATGACGATCCATTGTAACTAAACGGCAGCACTAGATAAGGAATACCCTTATTAATGGTATGTGGCATTAAACCACACACCCAGCAATTGGTTGTATTCATGACTAGTTGGTGCTGGTGCAGGAGCTGAATAAACGAGTTGTTTACAAACTCTGATCGTCTAGCTTGTTCATGTTCAGGCAGAGGGTGAAAAGAGTGTGAGGAGACAGTAGGAGGAGGTATAGGCTGTACAGTGGGTGCAATGGGCTCTTGAGAGGAGAAGAATACAAATCCTACAGTAAACACTACCATACTACATAATATAAACAGACATAAAAATACAAAACGTTTGCTCTTCATTATTTTACACATTCTTGCTTTAAAGTTCATTTCCTCAGCGAGTCTCTCCATCTTGAAAAACTCCATCCTCTAATCGTGCCGCTCGCGGCGGGTGAGTATCTTCTGCTAAGGAGTACGCCTGTCAGTCCAGGGAACGCCCTAGACCAACCAGAACCGTTGACCTAACGTCTTCGGCCTGTACCCCAAAGTCTTGGCACCGCGACCCTGCGGCTGAACCCAGATGGTGGTTCGAAAAACAAAAATCAAGAAAGTCCTTCAAATGGGAGAGCTATGGTTATCAAAAACAAAAAGGTAAGGAAATCTTTATTTGTCCATAGGCCTTGGTCTTAAGTTATAGTGGAGACGGCCAGGTACTGTCTGATCTTGAAACAAGAGTTCAGGCTCTGTAGTGTCCAATCGAATTGATGGTGGGACAGCTTCTTGTAAAATATCGTCACTTTCCTGTGCTGAAGCTGTGCCTCTTACGCGTGCATCACTGAAAGGCACAAAACGAGGTACAGTGTCTGTTTCAGAGTCAGCGATACCCTCCTGGACCCACTGGTCATACGGCAGAGGCAAAGGTATCCTTTTGACGTGGGCGCCATGGATCCAGTTCTTTTTCCCCTTTACTCGAACAGCTGATCTTGTAGACAGAAGTACGAGATGAGGGCCAATCCAACGGGGCTCATCGTTGCTTTTGCGCTGGAAATTCTTCACAAGAACCCACGTGCCAGGGTCGATAGGGTGTCCTGGAGCCTCAGAGGCCTGGGGAAGAGTATCGTGCACCTGTTGGTGTAAAACACGCAATTTAGCCGTCAATTCGTACAAATAATCAAGCAGTATTGGATGTTCGATTTCACTGAATTTCGCCGGTCTTGGCACACCCCATACATTGGCCGGGCGGCCAAAAATAACCTCGTATGGGCTAAGTCCCACTCGTGAGTGTACGGTCATTCTGGTGGACAGGAGTGCTAGAGGCAGAGCGTCAGGCCATTTAAGACCGGAGCTCACCTGGATTTTGGCCAGCTTGAGTTTTAGAGCGCCATTGTAGCGCTCTACTAATCCAGCTGATTGGGGGTGATTTGCAGCATGGAACTTATGCTTGATCCCTAATCCCTCACACACATTCTTCATCACTTGACCCACAAATTCACTCCCATTATCACTCCACACCATTCTTGGCATTCCAAACCTAGGAAAAAATTCCTTCACAAGGGCTTTGGCTGTGGATAGAGCAGTGTTGTCCTTTAGGGGATAGGCTTCTATCCATTTTGAAAAAGTGCAAACAACCACCAATACATATTTCAGGTTGTTGCACCTTTCCATGTGGATAAAATCTAGCTGCAAAACTTCAAATGGATATGATGGAGGCGCAAAATGACCAGCTGGAGTTGGGGTTCCCCTACCAGGGTTGTATTTCAAGCATACCATACAATTCTTGACCACATTCTCTGCACACTTGGGAATTCCAGCATTCTGCCATACTGGAGCCAACAACTTACAGATTCCTTTCGTACTGATATGTGCCATTCCATGTGCCATAGTAACCACTGGAAGCACATACGCATCAGGTAACAACCATCGCCTATTTTCTGACAGATCAATCCAACAACCATTCTCATCCAACTTACCCATACTTTCTCTCCACTTGCTCAACTCTTTCTCTGTGGCTTCAGCTTGAAGGGACTTTACACTTTCTATTGTGTTTTCACACATTCCAACATCACCAACCCATCTTGCAGGGCCTGCAACATACATTCGAGTCTTTACATCTTTTGCTGTTTATTTCGCGATTTCATCAGCAAACGCATTACCACGACCAACATCATCAGTGATTTTCTTGTGTGCACTGCATTTCATAATCGCAACTTGTAACGGTAGGGTCAGCGACTCAAGGAGATCATTCACCAACTTGCCATTCTGAATCTTAGTTCCATGCGAAGTCAGGAACCCACGTTCTTTCCACAATCGCCCAAAACTATGAGCCACGCCAAAGGCGTACTGGCTATCCGTATATATGTTTACATTCATTCCTTCAGACAACACGCATGCTCTCGTAAGGGCAATCAATTCTGCTGCTTGGGCCGAATTTTGTGGCACACGTGCAGTTTCAACAATCGTGTGCAAAGTCGTGATAGCATATGCAGCAGTCGTATCACCATTCGGAAGCTTGAAACATGAACCATCCACCCATAAAGTACCATCACACTCAGTCAGGGGAGTATCTTTAAGATCTACTCTCCCTTTCGTCTCTTCTCCTGTTCTGAACAGACAATCATGTTGCTCAATCTCATCTAGGTCTGCTGGAATTGGTAATAGTGTAGCTGGATTCAACGTGTTGCATCTCTTTATGTGTATATGATTTGCTAACAGTGTCAGCTCATATCCGGATAATCGCGCACTAGTTAAGTGTTGTGTCTTGGTCCTGTTTAACAATGTGTCCACAGCATGTGGAACCATAACAATCAATGTATTATCCATTACTAGGCCAGCAGACTGTCGAATAGACATAGCTGCGGCGGCTGTGGCTCTCAGACAACTTGGCAATGCCCTCGCTACCGGGTCCAAGGTTGACGAAAAATATGCGCATGGACGCGGTCTATCGCCAAAAGGCTGTGTTAACACTGATAATGCGCAACCAACTTTTTCATGAACATACAATGTAAAAGGCTTGCTGTAGTCAGGGGTACCCAACACAGGAGCTGAACATAATGCATTACGCAATTCCCAAAAACTTTTCTGACACTCTTCAGACCATGGGATAGGATTCGGTGTGTCTTTGCATGTTAATGCTAACAAAGGTTTTGCCAACAAGGAAAAATTGGGAATCCAATGCCTACAGTATGAAGTAATGCCCAAGAAAGCACGCACTTCTCTCTGTGTTCTAGGCACACTCAACTGCTCAATGGCTTGAATTCTTTCTGGGGTCAGTTTCCTTCCCTCCTTCGATAAGAGATGACCTTAGTAGGTCACTTCTTGTCGACAATATTGCATCTTTGAGAGAGACACTTTGTGATGAAAGGCAGACAAATGACGCAACAATGACAAGGTAGCGTTTTTGCAAATCTTTTCAGTATCCGCAGCGATTAGTAAATCGTCAACATACTGAATAAGGATAGCGCTACTCGGTAAAACAAGTGCATCAAGCTGCGCTTTTAAAGCCTGACTGTATATTGATGGACTCTCACAGTAGCCCTGGGGAGCGCGTTTAAAACGGAAGCTTCGGCCTCCTAAACTGAAGCCAAAAATGTCTCTGCTCTCCTCTGCAATTGGGATGCTAAAGAAAGCATTCTTTAAATCGATCACTGAGAACCATGCAGTGGAGGCTGGAATCATGGTTAACAAGGCAGTTATATCAGGGACAACTGGAAACTGTGGCACAACAATCTTATTAACCTCTCTAAGATCAATCACGAATCTGTAAACAGGTGGCTGTGAAGGGTCCGTTCGTTTTAAGACAGGTAAAACAGGACTATTGCAAACGTTTCCTCTTGTCTCTTCAATTACACCCTTTTTAATCAAATCACTGACAATTGCTAACAATACTTTCTGACTTTCATTGGAGATTTTGTACTGGGGAATACGTGGCAATCTGACATTGGCTTTTAAAGTGACCACATATGGCGGTATTTCCAAAAGACCCACATCATTGGGACCAGTAGCCCAAAGGACATCCGGAAGGGATGGCAATTCAGGTGGCATTGCATTTTTAAACAAATACATCGGGGAAATCACTTTCTTACCTAATAGAAGTTGTACTCCTGAGGGAGAACAATATAGTGTTGCATGCAATCTTTTTAGCAAATCTAATCCTAGCAAATTTTCACCACAACCTGTCGTTAGGATGAGGGGTGCTTTTAGCTCATAAGGTCCAACAGAAAGTGACATAGGACTAGAAATCGGGTTCCTAACTGGGGCGCCAGAAAAACCTACTGAAACATTCATTTCGCCAGACAAAGGCGCGCCAGGGAGTTTTGAATGCATGATTGAACTCTTTGCAGCACCAGTATCCAGCAGAAAGGGCTCCGTTACATTTGCTGTAGTTACTTTAACATAAGGTCCGCTCTGATCCACTGGCACTGAAACAACTCCCTCTCTCTGTCTACGGCTGTCCTAGTAATCATTATCTTCTATATTGTCGTCTTCTGCATAATAATCATTATTGTAGTACTGAGCTGTATTACCAGTCGCGTTGGCTTGCTGATCAAAGCTATTTATGGTATTTTGAGGCGGAAGAGGACGCGCGTTCTGGGGAGCATTTCCACGCCCTCTGCCTCTAGGAGCTTGCTGACGACCTCTACCTCTTGCGCCATACGCATTACTGTTACGCTGCATTAATTTAGGGCAACTATATTTAAAATGACCTTCCTCTTTGCAATATGAACATTGGTTGGGACCTACAGGGATTCGTGGTTGATAATACCCATTCATTTGCTGATTATTCTGAAATTGTTGGGGCTGCTGATAGATACCTTGTGTTTGCCTATAATTATTCTGTCATCCACGTGGTGGATAAGCCTGCTGCAAGAGGACCTTTGTTTTCAGTTCTTTCGTTTTCTTATCTGTTCTATCCTTCTCATCTTTATCTCTATTTTCATAATACTGTGCAGTAGCCAGTATTTGCGCTGAAGAGGAAACAGCCCAGGAACTTTCGGAATCTTTTAATTTTTTACACAACTCGGGAAGTAGATTCTGCACAAATTTATCAACAAATAACCGCTGGCCACCTTCAGTGCTCATGTCTTGCCACTGTGGTCGATAAACGTTTCTTCAAACCTGGTAAAGAAATCGGACACTGTCTCATCTTTCTTCTGCTTGCATGCGGATAGTTTATCCCAATTTACGCGCATCGCGGGCATTATAGTTTTCATGTAGGTAATAATTCTACCAGGGAGGTCTGCTACTAAAGGATCAGGCTTCGCGCCGCCAACTTGTCCAGCGTCTGCAGCAATGATATTAGCCCATGTGTTACCCAATTCTGCAGCGTGATCTACATTACGAATGGATCCCCATAAAGGCTGTGGAACCACATTCCCAAATAACATATCTATGTCAGCCAGATTCATGACACACGATTCTGCAGTTTGGGATAACTCCTTATAATATCCTGTAGGGTTTTTACGGGGGTCAGGCAATGTCTGCTTAAGTGCTAACACCTCAGAACGCTTCCATGGAACATGTACCCAAACACGCTGAAAATGAGCTGGGACAGCTGGATTAGCATTTAAAACAGCAGGTCTCCACACTGGAGGAACCTCACGCATCGGATATTGGCACGCTTTTACCTTTTTCCCCACAGGGAGTTCCTGTTCGAACAATGATTGCTGACAATCGCCATTTCTGAGGGACAGTAAAGTCGCAACTGCTTTATCTACATTGGGACCCACAATTATACCTGTTTCAAAATCAAATCGCACTCGGCACAATTCCTGGGGGTTTGGGTTTGCACCATTATCCTCCAATTCCTCACAGAGGAACTCACACATCTTATCAAAGACATACCTCTGTTTTGGGGCATCCCATTGGTGAAAAACGTTAACAACTGATTCCACATCATAGAGTGAAGGGAAACCAATCCACCTACGCGCCAGATGATCTAACACCTCTTTCTCGTCGGGACCAGCCAGCTGACTGCGCAATTGCTTACGCTGTAAGCCAGGAGTCGCACTAGATGACCCAAAGAGAGGCGACATTAAACTAGTAACTACATTAGCTAGTCGTTGTCGTGCTGAAGGAGAAGTTGAGGCGAGAACGGGGGGATAAACAGAGGGAAGAAAAGCGGAGTCAGATACAGGTACCTGGGTAGTGTAAGAAGGAGCGCCAGGGGAAGCCGCTGGCGTGCTAGGCAAAGTCGCAGGAAGCGTGGGGGTAACAGGTAACAAAACTGGCGACCCTTGAGAGGGCTGCACTGCAGGGATAGAAGCCAGCTGAGGAGGAGCTGGCGGCTGCGGGAAGGCTTGCGGCATATTTACTGGAGGCTGCACATTTACAAGCTGTGGAGGTGCTGTGGCATTTTGCGCATATGGGGGTGGCGAACTTAGCAAATGGGACATTAGGGAATCTTTCTCTTTCTCTTTTGTCTCATCTTGCACAAGGGGTGACAAAACAGGGTAACATTTATCAATCCCTAGTTTGCTATGTCTGTGCAATTGCTCATTCATTTGTTCCTCCTCATTATCTTTAAATTGCACAGCTGCTTGCATCACTGACATACCTCTTTCTCTCTTATTTCTTTTCGCTAGCTTAATTTCCTTCTGTTTGGCTTCCTTTCGCCATAGGCGGAAAGAATCAAACATCGCCGGCCGGGCTTTCTTTTTAAACAATTTCACTTCCAAATTATCTAAGATATCTGTATCGAAACTACCATTTTGGGGCCATTTTAAAACACCGTCCTTTCTGGTGTATCGGATCCATACTTCATTATATGCAATGGGGCCCACGCCATGTTTTACATAAAGCTCATAAGTTGGAGTTCCAATTGGAGGAACCGGACATGAATCCTCTAACTGGAAATCCCTTCCACAACTCAAACAAAATAATCTTCCAAATACACTAGCACCAGGCATCTTTGCTCACTAGTCTAGTTCCAAACTTCAAAGGATTATCGATTACGATAGTCTCGTGAATACACGAGTCCTCTGGCTTTGGCGTTTGCAAACTCCAAATCAAAATAATCCCGAAGGATACCAAAAAAAATCCCAAAGGATACCAAACAAACTGGGAGACGCTCCACTTATACTTAACTGAATATCGATGATCGATGGCGTCACCAGAAGACTCTCTCGATTGTTTCGCTCTACCAAAATCGTCAAGGGTCCAAAACAGGGCGATTAATCAGGGCAGCAGTCCTTCGTAGCCGTCGGGACGCGGAGAACCTCGCAGAAAAGACTTTCGGACCACGTCGACATGCAGGGGTCGATGAAGTGGCGGCCTTCCTCCAGAATTTCCACACGAAGCTCCTCACGAACCTCTGGCTTGGACCGGTACCGCTGAAATCGTCCCGAGTTGGGCGCCAACTGAAGTACTGGGAATTTTAAGCCCAGCGGTGCAGGGGAACACACCCTATGACTTCGGGTTCTTCCTGTTTCAGACCTACAGAAACACAGAGTCTTCTGGGTGAAGTCAAAGATCAGTTTATTGGCTGCAGACCAATTACAGGTATCCTAGAAGTACAACAGCGTGTATGTTCTCAGGAGACTGCTTAAAGTTACAGAAACGGGCTTCTCCTTAAATACAGAATATCCTGCTTCAGGCATACATTCCTTGTTTTATGATATGGCCATATACATGTACACATTACAAACGAAAAGGCAGAGTCATGATGACCATCCCACATTCCAGTTAAGCCAGCCCACAATTATTTACCCAGCAAGGCTCAGATCCCACATCAGATATCAACAGGCCCCAATAAACACGAGCATCTCCTGTTTGGAAAACAAGCCATAAAGCAGGAATAGTCAGGTGTGAAAGAGATTAGCTGGAGGCTCGTGTAGGATGAAAAGGCTTTATGGTGTGTCAAGCCCTGATGCTAATCACAGGTGGCCGAATGACGGGGAGCTCGTGGGACCGGACTGACCTGGGGCAGCGGAGCCAAGCTGCCCAGGTCACAGAGGAGTCAAAGGAAGGCACATGTGCTCTAAAAGGCCCGTGTTTGCTTCATGATATGTAGCCTATGTGAGGGCAACCATAAGATGGCCACCGCTCTAAGATGGAACCCACGTAGTGATGTATAATAACGTATACACAGTGCATTCATAGCTAAAACGTTACACAAAGCACTTGTACATACCTCATTGACCATTCGCGGTTCACTAATACCAAGATAGACAGGGGTAGGGCCCTGCCTCCTACACGGTCCCAAATTGTAAAGTACGACAACGCCTCCACGGACTACATGCTGCTCGCCAACCTGAACTTCCACCTAACCAACCTCAGTTATCCCAACACCACCACCCTCCTAGAGAACCTCACCAACATAGGACTGAAGCAACTTGTCTCCACCCACACACACACTGCAGGACACACACTCAACCCCATCTTCGCAGGAGGAAACAACATTCACTTCAGTCACACTATGGAACCACTCTGGACAGACCGCCACTGCATCCATTTCTCCTTCTCGAAACCCACCGCAGAGAAGCGCATGCCCTGCCTCCCATGCAGAAACTGGAACAATGTCTCAGAAGAACACCTCACCTCCACCCTCAGCTGTACTTGTCCCCCAGGACCACAGACGCCAACACAGCAGCTAGCAACCTCCACAATTGGATCGCCAACTGCGCCAACACTCTCATTACCCTCCAGAACACCACCAGATGACACACCATGAAAACCACCTGGTTCATCATGGACCTCAGAGAATTCAAGCGCTCTTGCCAATGACTGGAGAAAATGTGGAGAAACAGCGAAACCCCGGAAGGACCCTCCACCTACAAGGCCGCCACCACGGCACACCACCAACTCATCAAATTAAGAAAGAGAAACCTCATCCAAGACAGAATCCTCTCCAACTCCCACATCTCCAAGGATCTCTTCAACATCATACAAGAATTCAGTAGACCTCACAGCGAAACAAGCGACGCCCCTCCCTCCCAAGACCTCTGCAACAAACTCAGCTCCTTCTTCCACCGCAAGATCAAGAAGCTCTATGACAACTTCGACTTCCAAGACCGTGGCATCACCTCAACACTCCCCACAGCGATGCCATCCAACAGACCTGCCTCACCTGGACCCCTCTCACCACAGAAGACACTGCAAAGACAATGAAAAAACATCCACTCTGGAGCACCTACTGACCCCTGTCCGCTGCACATCTTTCACAGGGCCGCCACCACCATCACACCCAAAATACGCCAAACTATCAACTGCTCCCTCACGACCGCCACATTCGCCGATGACTGGAAACGCACAGAAGCCAAACCCCTCCCCAAGAAGCTCTCCGCAGACACGATGGATCTCAAGAAATTCAGGCCCATCTTACTGGTCCCTTTAGCTGCCAAAGTCATCCAGACAGCCGTCAACACCCAGCTAGCACACTTCATAGAAACCAACAATGTCCTAGACACCTCTCAGTTCAAATTTCGCAGCAACCACAGAACCAAGAACACCCTCATAGCCACCACTGATGGCATCCGTGGCCTCCTAGACCAAGGCTACACTGCAGCCCTCATCCTCCTGGACCTTTCAGCAGCCTTCAAAACCGTCTCCCAATGCACACTAGCCGCCAGACTACACGACGCCGGCATCCAGGGACCAGGCTTAGACTGGTTTTGATCTTTCCCCTCAGGCAGAACACAAAGAATAAGCCTCCCGTCTTTCCTCTTTCTGAACCAACAGGGATCCGATGCGGAGTACCCCAAGGATCCTCCCTCAACCCCACGCTCTTCAAATGTCTACATGGCCCCCTTAGCAACCATTGTCAAAAAACACGGACTCAACATAGTCTCATACACTGATGACACCCTGCTCATCCTCTCACTCACCAAGGAACTCAACATCACCACGCCAGTTTCCATGAAGGGATGAAAGACTTTGCAACCTGGATAAGCAGCAGCTGCATGAAGCTCAACTCAGAGAAAACAGAAGTCCTTAGCCTCGGCTCCACTCCTTTTGCATTGGATAACACCTGGTGGCCCCCCGCACTCGGAAACCCACCCACCCAAACGGACTATGCTTGCAACCTCAGCATCATACTTGACTCTTCACTCACCACGAACCGCCAGGAAGACCATCGCCCACGCACTCATCACCAGCAGACTGGACTACAGAAACGCCCTCTATGCTAGAATCAACAAAAAACTCCTCCACAAACTCCAGACCATCCAGAATGCCACAGACAGACTTGTCCTCGACATCCCACGACATGACCACATCACCCAACACCTCCTCGACCACCACTGGCTACCCGTCAAAAGAAGAATAACCTTCAAACTGCTCACACATGACTACAAAGCCCTGCATAACAACGGACCCCAATACCTCAACAAATTAATCTCCTTCCACGCCCCCATGAGAAACCTCCACTCTGCCAACCTCGCCCTAGCCATGGTCCCCCTCATCCACAGGGTCAGAGCAGGTGGCAGATCCTTCTCCTACCTCGCAGCCAAAACTTGGAACCAACTCCCCCAACGTATCCGACGAAGCCTGACACTGCACCAATTCAGAAAAGACCTCAAGAACTGGCTCTTTGAATGACCTATGGAGCTGCTTCACCCCCCAATCCCCAGCCCCTTGAGACCCTCACAGGAGAGGAGCGCGCTTTAACATCCCTGATTGATTGAATGTCCATGCAAATGCAGACTCCCCTGGTGAAGCAAACAGTTACGCCACTCCATGAGAAGCCCCAAATGCTATGTTTTCCTGTGAAATTCATGGCTCTTCACTAATTAGTCTGTAAAACTTAGTGGAGAGGCATCCTTTAATCATTTGCAAAAGAAGTTCATTAGAATCATCAAAGGTTCATGTGGTGTCATGCTCATGAATCATGGTATGAAATGCATCAATAGCTTTCGTTTTCAGTGTGTATGTCTTTTTGGAAGTGAAACGTTTTTTAGCCTGATTGACTATCCTCTCAAAGAGCTCAATGAGCACTGTGAAGGATGTGGCATAAATATGTTGAGGGCCTTGAATGTTAATGTCCTTAAGAATCTGTAGATGGTGCTGTTGGGTAAGTAAAGCAGCAGGGATGTCTTTGCCATATCGTTAGTTTCAGAGAGGTGATGAATAATTTTAAAACAAGCCCAGCACCCAACTAGAAAAACACTGAGTGGCAAGTGCCCATCATGTTGAATTGAGTGCTTGAGCATATGCCAGCCATCCTTTAGCAATGGGTTGGAATGAGAGAGAACTTCCATGAGAGAATTGAGAGTAGAGATCAGGATTTGGAAACCCTGGTAGTCCTGGCTCTCCACTTAGGCTAATGTGTTCAGACAGTACATCATCCTCTGTTTTGCGGAACATAACTTTTTTATTCCTGTGGTTGTTTCAGTGGGATGTGGCAGTGTTGGCTCTGGGCAGGTCTCTGATGTTCCTGATGGTCTTGAAAGCGGTTTAGATGCTAACAGCGATCCAAGCAGTAATATGGTGAGACATAACAACATTTTTCTTTCATTCTTCTTCCTGAAGGACCTCTGTTAGAAATGAGATCTCTAGTTGGCAGAGGTGTGCACCCTATCTAAGTAGGGACCACAATCCTAGTCAAGGTAAGTCAGTTGTAAAACCTAAATTAACCTGTGCGCACCCTCTGGTAGCTAGGCACAGAGGAGTCAAGCTTAATTTAAGAGGCAGTGTGTGAAGTATTTGTGCAACACTTAAATTACAGTAACACGGTAAGAACACCAAAATAGGAGTCCACACTAGTTTTGAAATATAGAGATGATTTATAAATTATAAGAAGCCAATATGTAGAACTCAAGATATGAATTTTTAAAGAATAAACTGAAAAATGATGCTCAAAAGTCAATAGCGGTAAGGGGTTGCTTGCGATCGCCCTGCGATCGACCTGCGATCGCCTTGGACCAGGGTAAATCCAAAAGTTCAGGCCAGCGGGGATGGATGGAGGACTGGCTACAAGACCCATGCAGGGCCCCCAGAGAAAGTACTTTGGATGGAGCAAGTGTCGGTGATGAAGACTCGATGCATCAGTTCTAACGCATGCAGTCGGGTCGATGTGTCTAAGTCAAGCCTCGCAGTTGGGTCCTGTGTCACTGTTAAACCTCTTACGATGCAGGTGCAGCAACATCATTGAGTCTCACAGCTGTGTCCTCGAATCGGCCCTGCATCATCGTGGAACCCCGCAGTCAAGGTCCCGCATTGTTGTCGAGCTGTACAGGGATGCCCTCAGATCAGCTATGCGTTGTTGTCTAAGGGCACTGCGTCGGGTCTGATAAGCACAAGTCGTCGCTGTGTCTCTTTTTGCAGGAAAACAGCTGTAGAACCCACTTTCAAGGCCCAGAAGTGTAGTGGCACCGCTTGCTAGGTCAGAACTCACAGTTGGTAGAGCTCAGCAGCTAAAGCAGAGTTGAAAGGAAGTCTTTGATGGCTCTGAGACTTCAAGAACAGGGGGCAGGTCCTTGGAGAAACTTGGGTTCAAGGATGTAGAGAGCAGGTGCAGTCCATCTCACTCCCAGGCAAGAGGCAGCAGGCCAGCACAGAAAAGCAGGTAGTAAAGGGGCAGTCCCTCCTGCAGCACAGCAATCAGCAGGCAACAGGCCAACAAAGCAAAGCAGGAAACACAATGGCAGCCCCTCCAACAGCAGAGTAGCTCTTTTTCCTGGCAAAATGTCCTTGATTCCAGCAAAGGGCTGATTTGGTGGTGTCAGGGGTCCAGTACTTATACTCAGTAGTGACTTAGAAGTGTTGGAGACTTCAAAGAGGCATTTGAAGATCACAAGGTCACTGCCTTTCATTACCTGGCTCCAGACTCACTACAGGGTGTTATGCAGCTCTTTGTGTGGGGACAAGCACAGCCCTATGGAGCTGTAAGTGTCAGCTCCTCCCTCCCAATCTACTTCAGGAAGCACCGCCAGCCTGGTGATAGCTATCAGGATGCAAATGTCAGATCCCAGCTCCATTTTTTTGTCACTGTCTAGAAGGAATGCACAAAGCGCAGCTTTAACCCAACCCAGACATGTATTCAGAGATAGGCAGAGGCACAGAATAGTTAAACTAAGAAAATGCCAAATTTTCAAAAGTGCCATTTGTAGACCTACACTTTAAAATCCCACTTGACCAGAAGTTGTGATATTAAATTGTGACTCCAGAGACACTAAACTCCAAATTTCTATCTTTTCCCAATTAGAAATTATACTTATAAAATGTAACAAGGTAATCCAATTGTTAACCTATGCAAGAGATCTCCATTACAGTGGTAAAAAACAAATATAAGAGTTTTTCACTACACATGTAAAACTTAAAATTACATGTCCAACTTTTTAAATACACCATACCTTACCCTTGAAGCTGCCTAGGGCTTACCATATATGGGGTGACAAAGATGTATTAAAAAGGAAGGTTTGGGCCTGGCAATAGAGTTAATTTGTCAATGGGATATGACCTAAAGCACACCCTTCGTTTTTTTCTTTTTTTAAATCCTCCAACTTTATCTCTCGTTTTTTTCTTTATTTAGCGTGCAGCACTCCAATGCGCTTCGTCCCAAACAAGCGCCAACATTCTCATGAGTCCAGTAAGTGGCACGGCAAAGTCCGTGTCACTGAGGAGTTGCACAGCAGTATGCACATCAGTGAACGAATATTCACAAGTATACCACGATTTAACCAAGTTTATCCACATTTATACAATTTTATTCCGGAGTTAAGTCAGTTTTTAACCATCACGTCAGAGACATCAAGTTTCTATGTTTCATACATTTTTATACACTGAGATCGCCAATCCAGGCTTATTCACAGGCAAACTCTGAAACTTCATCATTTCCAGCCATTTGATTCTACCCAATGCATTTCGGTCCTCACAACCTTCTTCAGGGGTATCTGTGATGTTAAAAAGATATTTCAATGAGTGTACCCACTAACAGTTCATATACACGTTGATTTTACACTAAACATTTGACCCATACACCCCTTTGTGCCCAAAAAATAT
Organism: Triturus cristatus; assembly: GCF_964204655.1. Lineage (NCBI taxonomy): Eukaryota > Metazoa > Chordata > Amphibia > Caudata > Salamandridae > Triturus > Triturus cristatus. The sequence goes on along the minus strand of NC_140595.1, from coordinate 454,754,923 downwards.
GATTTATGTGGCTCTTAAACACAATGTTCACAACCCCATGCTACAATTGTTACACTTCCCTATTGATTTTTCCCCCAGTTCTCATAACACATCAATCGATATACCCCTCTGGTGAACAACGCGCTCAATACCCTTTCTAAATCAATGCTAAACACAATAGTAAATGCTACTATATCCAGTATAAGTGTTAACCCCTACTCCCCAACAAACCTCCTGTTTAAACTTCACCCGCACTAAAAAACAAACAGTAATTCCCCGTGCATACCTGCTAAAAACGTCCTGATTTTAAACCCACGTAACCTCCTTGTCTTCCTCCACCACTCCTCAGTGACACAGACTTTGCCGTGCCACTTACTGGACTCATGAGAATGTTGGCGCTTGTTTGGGACGAAGCGCATTGGAGTGCTGCACGCTAAATAAAGAAAAAAACGAGAGATAAAGTTGGAGGATTTAAAAAAAGAAAAAAACGAAGGGTGTGCTTCAGGTCATATCCCATTGACACATTATTAACTTTGTTCCAAACCCTGCTAGAGCACCCCGCTGGAATATAGGACATAGATCAATATTGTTACATTTGATGTTTTCACGTCAGAGACTTTTTCCACAGAATTTGAAGGAGCACTAACTATGGATGATTTTGCAATGACTTATGATCTGGGTTTATATTTATATTTAATTCACTTTCATTTTTGTTCATATCACGTTTGAGAGTAGGATTTGTTGAATAATTCTTTATGGATGAGGGGGGAGATGAGGTTATTTACACTGTTTTTTTCATGATTAATGAGGGGGGTGAGATGTTCATGGCACTGCAGCTTTGTTTTTACTAATTGAGGGATCTAATGGTCGGGTGCACTTTAAGAAGAAACCTGAGGCGTAGACAGCACGTGACAGTCTTAACACAGGTGGGAGTACGAGGTTTAAGAACCGTTACGTTAGAAGTAGCACGATCAGAAAATCTGGTGGAGGAAGACAAGGAGGTTACGTGGGTTTAAAATCAGGACGTTTTTAGCAGGTATGCACGGGGAATTAATGTTTGTTTTTTAGTGCGGGTGAAGTTTAAACAGGAGGTTTGTTGGGGAATAGGGGTTAACACTTATACTGGATATAGTAGCATTTACTATTGTGTTTAGCATTGATTTAGAAAGGGTATTGAGCACGTTGTTTACCAGTGGGGTATATCGATTGATGTGTTATGAGAACTGGGGTAAAAATCAATAGGGAAGTGTAACAATTGTAGCATGGGGTTGTGAACATTGTGTTTAAGAGCCACATAAATCATATTTGTTGGGCACAAAGGGGTGTATGGGTCAAATGTTTAGTGTAAAATCAATGTGTATATGAACTGTTAGTGGGTACACTCATTGAAATATCTTTTTAACATCACAGATACCCCTGAAGAAGGTCGGGAGGACCGAAATGCATTGGGTAGAATCAAATGGCTGGAAATGATGAAGTTTCAGAATTTGCCTGTGAATAAGCCTGGATTGGCGTGTCGTACTTTAATATTCGGGACCGCGTAGGGGACAGGGCCCTACCCCTGTCTATCTTGGTATTAGCGAACCGCAAATGGTAAATGCGGCATGTACGAGTGCTTTATAGATCGTTCTAGCTATAAACGCACTGTTTACACGTTATTCGGCTTCACTACGCGGGTTCCATTTTGGAAGCAGTGGCCATCTTGTCATTGCCCTCACATAGGCTATGATGGAGTTAATACGGGCCTCACAGTACATGGGCTTTCCCTCTGACTTCTCTGTGACCTGGGCAGCCGGCTCTGCTGCCCCGGGTCAAACCGGTCTCACGAGCTCCCCTTCCTCCGTCCACCTGTGATTAGCATCAGGGCTCGACCCATCATAAAACCCTTCTCATCCTACACAAGCCCCCGGCTAATCTCTTCCACACCTGCTTGTTCCTGCTTTATGACTTGTTTCCCAAAACAGGAGATGCTCATGTTTATTGGGGGGTCTATTTACTTCAAATGTGGGATCTGAACCTTACTGTGTAAATCATTGTGGGCTGGCCGAACTGGAATGTGGGATGGTCATCATGACTCTGCCTTTTCTTTGTAATGTACACTTGCATATTGCCGTATCATAAAACCTAGGAATGTATGCTTGAGGCAGGAAAAAGCGTATTTAAGATGAAGTCCGTTCCTATGATTTTCAGCAGTCTCCTGAGAACATACACGCTGTTGTACTTCTAGGATACCTGTCATTGGTCTGCAGCCAATAAACGAATCTTTGACTTCACCCAGAAGACTCTGTGTTTCTGTAGGTCTGGAACAGGGTGAACCCAGAAGTCATAGGGTGTGTGCCCCTGCACCGCTGGGTCTAAAATACCCAGTACTTCAGTTTGGCGCCCAACTCGGGACGATTTCAGCGGTACCAGTCCAAGCCAGAGGTTCGTGAGGAGCTTCGTGTGGAAATTCCGGAGGAAGGCCGCCACTTCATCGACCCCTGCATGTCGACGTGGTCCGAAAGTCTTTTCTGCGAGGTTCTCCGCGTCCCGACGGCTACGAAGGACTGCTGCCCTGATTAATCGACCTGTTTTGGACCCTTGACGAGTTTGAGAGAGCGAAACAATCGAGAGAGTCTTCTGGTGACGCCATCGATCAGCAATATTCAGTTAAGTATAAGTGGAGCGTCTCCCATTTGTTTTGGTATCCTTTGGGATCATTTGAATTGGTACTTTGGAGTTTGCAAACGCCAAAACCAGAGGACTCGTGTATTCACGAGGCTATCGTAATCGATAATCCTTTGACGTTTGGATCTAGACTAGTGAGCGAAGATGCCTGGTTCTGGACTATTTGGTAGATTATTCTGTTTGGGTTGTGGAAAAGATTTCCAGCTAGAGGAATCATGTCCGGTTCCTCCGGTTGGAACTCCAACTTATGAGCTCTATGTGAAACATGGCGTAGGCCCCATTGCATATAACGAAGTGTGGATCCACTACACCAGGAAAGATGGTGTTTTAAAATGGCCCCAAAATGGTAGTTTTGATACTGATATTTTAGATAATCTGGAAATTAAATTGTTTAAGAAGAAAGCCCGGCCGGTGATGTTTGACTCTTTCCGCTTATGGCGAAAGGAAGCCAAACAGAAGGAAATTAAGTTAGCGAAAAAGAATAAGAGAGAGAGAGGTATGTCAGTAATGCAAGCAGCTGTACAATTTAAAGACAATGAAGAGGAGCAAATGGATGAGCAATTGCACAGGCAGCGTAAGTTAGGGATTGACAAATGCTACCCAGCTTTGCCACATTCTAAGCAGGATGAGTCAGAAGAAAAGGAGAAAGATCCCCTGATGTCACATTTGTTGAGTTCGCCACCCCCGTATGCTCAAACTGCCACGACGCCTCCCCAGCTTGTAAATATGCCGCCTCCAGTGCATATACTGCAAGCCTTGCCGCAACCGCCAGTTGCTTTGCAACCAGTTCCTATTCCTGTAGCGCAGTCCTCTCAAGCGCCGCCAGTTGTGCTTCCAACTGCCCCCACACTCCCTGCAACTTTGCCTAATCCAGTAACTGCCTCCCCTAACACTCTTCCTTCCACCACTCCAGTACCTGTCTCTACATCCTCTTTTCTTCCCTCTGTTTTTCCCCCTGTTCTCGCCTCAGCTTCTCCTTCAGCGCGACAGCGCTTAGCTAATGTGGTTACTACATTAATGTCTCCTCTCTTTGGGTCATCTGGTGCAACTCCTGGTGTACAGCGTAAGCAGTTGCGCAGCCAATTGCCTAACCCCGATGAGAAAAAGGTAATAGATCACATGGCGCGTAGATGGATCGTTTTTCCTTCACTGTATGATGTGGAATCGGTTGTTAACACTTTCCATCAATGGGATGCCCCGAAACAGAGATATGTATTTGAGAAAATGTGCGAAATTCTCTGTGAAGAATTGGAGGATAGTGGTAGAAATCCGAACCCGCAGGAATTGTGTAGAGTGAGGTTCGATTTTGGAACTGGTATAATTGTGGACCGCGAAGTAGATAAAGCAGTTGCGGTTGTATTGTCCTTAAGGAATGACGATTGCCAACAGTCATTGTTTGAACAAGAGGTCCTTGTGGGGAAAAAGGCAAAAGCGCGACAATACCCTATGAGAGAAGTTCCCCCGGTATGGAAGGAAGCGGTTGCAGCTGCCGGTGGTAACCCCGCTGTGGCAGCGCATTTCCAGCGTGTTTGGGTGCATGTTCCATGGAAGCGCTCTGAGGTGTTAGCGCTTAAGCAGTCCTTGCCTGATCCCCGTAAAAACCCAGCAGGTTATTATAAAGAGTTGTCACAGACGGCAGGGTCATGCATTATGAATCTGGCCGACATAGACATGTTGTTTGGTAATGTTGTTCCACAGCCTCTATGGGGATCAATTCGTAATGTAGATCACAATGCAGAACTAGGGGATACATGGGCTAACATTGTTGCTGCTGATGCTAGACAAACGGGTGGCGCGAAACCAGAACCTTTAGTAGCTGAATTGCCTGGTAGAATCATCACGTATATGAAGACAATAATGCCTGCGATGCGCGTAAATTGGGACAAGTTATCCGCATGCAAGCAGAAGAAAGATGAGACAGTGTCAGACTTCTTTACTAGGTTTGAAGAAACGTTTATTGACCACAGTGGGCAAGATATGAGTACTGAGGGTGGCCAACGGCTGTTTGTGGATAAGTTTGTGCAGAATTTACTTCCTGACCTGTGTAAAAAGTTAAAAGATTCAGAAAGTTCTTGGGCTGTTTCTTCTTCAGCGCAAATACTGGCTACTGCACAGTATTATGAAAATAGAGATAAAGACGAGAAAGATAGAACGGAGAAGAAAACGAAGGAACTAAAGACAAAGGTCCTTTTACAGCAGGCCTATCCGCCACGTGGAGGTGGTAATAATTATAGACAACCCCAAGGTGTCTATCACCAACCCCAACAGTTTCAAAACAATCAGCAAATGAACGGGTATTACCAACCACGTGTCCCTGTAGGTCCCAACCAATGTTCATACTGTAAAGAGGAAGGTCATTTTAAATACAGTTGCCCTAAATTAATGCAGCGGAACGGTAATGCGTATGGCGCAAAAGGAAGGGGTGGTCAGCAAGCTCCTAGAGGCCGAGGGCGTGGAAGTGTTCCCCAGAACGCGCGTCCTCTGCCGCCTCAAAGTACCATCAATAGCTTTGATCAGCAAGCTAACGCGATTAGCAATACGGCTCAGTATTATAATAATGATTATTATGCAGAAGACGGTGATGCAGAGAGTAATGGTTACTAGGACAGCCATAGACAGAGAGAGGGAGTTGTTTCAGTGCCAGTGGATCAGAGTGGACCGTATGTTGAGGTGACTACAGCAAATGTAACGGAGCCTTTTCTGCTAGACACTGGTGCTGCAAAGAGTTCAATCATGCATTCAAAACTCCCTGGCGCACCTTTGTCTGGCGATATAAATGTTTCAGTAGGTTTTTCTGGCGCCCCAGTTAGGAACCCGATTTCCAGTCCCATGTCACTTTCTGTTGGACCTTGCGAGCTGAAAGCGCCCCTGATCCTGACAACAGGTTGTGGTGAGAATTTGCTGGGATTAGATTTGTTGAAAAGATTGCACGCTACATTGTATTGTTCTCCTTCAGGAGTACAACTTACATTAGGCAAGAAAGTGGTTTCCCCAATGTATTTGTCTAAAAACACGATGCCACCTGAATTGTCATCCCTTCCGGATGCCCTTTGGGCTACTGGTCCCAATGATGTGGGCCTCTTGGAAATACCGCCATATGTGGTGACTCTAAAGGCTAATGTCAGACTGCCACGTATTCCCCAGTACAAGATCTCTAATGAAGGGCAGAAAGCATTGTTAGACATTGTCAGCGACTTGATTAATAAGGGTGTGATCGAAGAGACAAGAGGCAACGTTTGCAATAGTCCGATTTTACCTGTCTTAAAACGAACGGACCCTTCACAGCCACCTGTTTACAGATTTGTGATTGATCTTAGAGAGGTTAATAAGATTGTTGTGCCACAGTTTCCGGTTGTCCCTGATATAACTGCCTTGTTAACGATGATTCCAGCCTCTGCTGCATGGTTTTCAGTGATCGATTTAAAGAATGCTTTCTTTAGTATCCCAATTGCAGAAGAGAGCAGAGATATTTTTGGTTTTAGTCTGGGAGGCCGAAGCTTCCGCTTCAAACGCGCTCCCCAGGGCTACTGTGAGAGTCCATCCATATATAGTCAGGCTCTGAAAGCGCAGCTTGATGCACTTGTTTTACCTAGTGGCGCTATCCTGATTCAATATGTGGACGATTTACTGATCGCCGCAGATACTGAGAAGATTTGTAAAGACGCCACATTGTCACTATTGCGTCATTTATCCGCTTTCCATCACAAAGTGTCTCTCTCTAAGCTGCAATATTGTCGACAAGAAGTGACCTACTTAGGTCATCTCTTATCGAAGGAGGGAAGGAAACTGACCCCAGAGAGAATTCAAGCTATTGCACAGTTAAGTGTGCCGAAAACACAGAGAGAAGTGCGTGCTTTCTTGGGCATCACTTCATACTGTAGGCATTGGATCCCTAGTTTTTCCTTATTGGCAAAACCTTTGTTAGCTTTAACATGCAAAGACACACCGAATCCTATCCCATGGTCTGAAGAGTGCCAGAGAAGTTTTGTGGAATTGCGTAATGCATTATGTTCAGCACCTGTGTTGGGTACTCCCGACTACAGTAAGCCTTTTACATTGTATGTTCACGAGAAAGACGGATGTGCGTTGTCAGTGTTAACACAGCCTTTTGGCGACAGACCGCGCCCATGCGCATATTTTTCATCTACCTTGGACCCTGTAGCAAGGGCATTGCCAAGCTGTCTGAGAGCGACAGCTGCTGCAGCGATGTCTATCCGACAATCTGCTGGTTTGGTAATGGACAACACATTGATTGTCATGGTTCCACACGCTGTAGACACATTATTAAATAGAACCAAGACACAACACTTGACCAGTGCACGATTATCGGGCTACGAACTTACACTGTTAGCTAATCACATACACATAAAGAGATGCAATACGCTGAATCCAGCTACATTGTTGCCAATTCCGGCAGACTCAGATGAGATTGAGCAACATGACTGTCTGTTCAGAACAGAAGAAGAGACGAAAGGGAGAGTAGATCTGAAAGATACTCCCCTGACTGAGTGTGATGGCACTTTATGGGTAGATGGGTCATGTTTCAAGCTCCCTAATGGTGACACGACTGCTGCATATGCTATCACGACTTTGCACACGGTCGTGGAAACTGCACGAGTGCCACATAATTCGGCCCAAGCAGCAGAATTAATCGCCCTCACGAGAGCATGTGTGTTGTCTGAAGGAATGAGAGTGAACATATACACAGATAGCCAGTACGCCTTTGGCGTGGCTCACAATTTTGGGCGTTTGTGGAAAGAGCGTGGGTTCCTGACGTCACATGGAGCTAAAATTCAGAATGGCAAGTTGGTGAATGATCTCCTTGAGTCACTGACCCTACCGTTGCAAGTTGCGATCATGAAATGTAGTGCGCACAGGAAAGTCACAGATGATGTTGGACGTGGGAATGCGTTTGCTGATGAGACCGCGAGAGAAACCGCACAGAATGTGAGGACTAGAATGTATGTTGCAGGTCCCGCAAGATGGGTTAATGATGTGGGAATGTGTGAGAACACAATAGAGAGTGTGAAGTCGCTTCAAGCTGAAGCCACAGAGGAAGAGTTAAGCAAGTGGAGAGAAAGTATGGGTAAGTTGGATGGGAATGGTTGTTGGATTGATCTGACAGAACATAGGCGATGGTTGTTGCCTGATGCATATGTGCTTCCAGTGGTTACTATGGCACATGGAATGGCACATATCAGTACGAAAGGTATATGCAAGTTGTTGGCTCCAGTATGGCAGAATGCTGGGATTCCCAAGTGTGCAGAGAACGTGGTCAAGAATTGCATAGTATGCTTGAAGTACAACCCTGGTAGGGGAACCCCAACTCCGGCTGGTCACTTTGCACCCCCATCATGTCCATTTGAAGTTTTGCAGCTGGACTTTATTCACATGGAAAGATGCAACAACCTGAAATATGTATTGGTGGTTGTTTGTGCTTTCTCAAAATGGATTGAGGCTTATCCTCTGAAAGATAACACTGCCCTATCCACAGCCAAAGCCCTTGTGAAAGAGTTTTTCCCTAGGTTTGGGATGCCAAGAATGATGTGGTGTGATAACGGAAGTGAGTTTGTGGGTAAAGTGATGAAGAATGTATGTGAAGGGCTAGGGATACAGCAGAAGTTCCACGCTGCAAATCACCCCCAATCAGCTGGATTAGTAGAACGCTACAATGGAGCCTTAAAGCTCAAGCTGGCTAAAATCCAGGCGAGCACTGGTCTTAAATGGCCTGACGCTCTGCCCCTAGCACTCCTGTCCACCAGAATGACCATACACTCACGAGTGGGACTTAGCCCTTATGAGGTCGTCTTTGGCCGCCCGGCTAATGTATGGGGCGTGCCAAGACCGGCGAAATTTAGCGAAATAGAGCATCCAGTACTGCTCGATTACCTGTATGATTTGACTGTTAAACTGCGTGTTTTGCACCAACAGGTATATGATACCCTTCCCCAAGCCTCTGAACCTCCTGGACACCCTATCAACCCTGGTACGTGGGTCCTGGTCCGAAATTTCCAGCGCAAGAGCAACGACGAGCCTCGCTGGATCGGCCCTCATCTTGTTCTTCTATCGACAAGATCAGCAGTGCGAGTGAAAGGGAAGAAACACTGGATTCATGGTACTCACTGCAAGGTAGTTCCCTTGCCTCTGCCATATGACCAGTGGGTCAAGGAGGGTATCGCCGACTCAGAGACAGACATTGTACCTCGCTTTGTACCATTTAGTGACGCACGCTTAAGAGGCACAGTTTCAGACCAAGAGAGTGACAATATTCTGCAGGAAGCTGTGCCACCATCAAGTCGACTGGACACCACTGAGCCTGAACTTTTGTTTCAAGACCAAACAGCACCTGGCCGTCTCCGCTATAATTTGAGACCTAGGCCCATGGACAAATAAAGATTTCCTCATTATTTCCCTTTTGACATTTTTTGCTCTCCCATCTGAAGGACTTTCTTGATTTTTGTTTTTCGAACCACCATCCGGGTTCTGCCGCAGGGTCGCGGTGCCAAGACTTTGGGGTACAGGCCGAAGACGCTAGGTCGACGGTTCTGGTTGGTCTAGGGCGTTTCCCTGGACTGACAGGCGTACTCCTTAGCAGAAGAAACTCATCCACCGCGAGCGGCCCGAGTAGAGGATGGAGTTTTGTAAGATGGAGAGACCGATTGAGGAAATGAACTTTAAAGCCAGGATGTGTAGAATTGTAAAAAGTAAATGTTTTGTCTTTTTGTGCTTTTTTACACTGTGTAGTATCATGATGTTTATTGTAGGGTTTGTGTTTTTCTCTGCTCAAAAGCCCATTGCACCCACTCAACAGCCTATATCTCTTTCTACTGCCTCCTCTCACTCTTTTCACCCTTTGCCTGAGCACGAACAGACCAGACGATCAGAGTTCGTAAATAACTCGTTTATCCAGCTCTTGCACCAGCACCAACTGGTAATGAATACGACCAATTGCTGGGTGTGTGGGTTAATGCCACATACCATTAACAAAGGTATTCCCTACCTGGTGCTGCCGTACAGTTACAATGGATCGTCATGGGCATTCCAAACCATGTTTCTCTATGCTCTAGATACATACTCCCCTCGCCAACCGCGTTCCATCAGACCCATCACCAATAATAAGGCTTTGATGAAAGGAGTTGCCGACATGAGTAGAGATATTGACGCGTACTCATCCATTCCCAAAGAAGAGTTGAGACCTTATGTAGGATGGAACGCGACGGGGTATAGTATTAGTCTGGGTGAAAGACAGCGAAAAATCTCATCTCCAATCTGGGTCGTACCCCACATGGGTCGGTTCTGCTTACAGGGTAATGGTCAGAATCCTAGAGCTCAACTGGGAAGGAGTGACTGTACTGAAACGTACACCTTCCCGTCGCAGTTTTCCCCTGCGTTTTTGGCTGCCAAGGGCACATATTTCATCTGTCATGACCGAGCATATACGTGGTTGCCCCCTGATTTCTCGGGCACATGTTATATTGCGAACTTGCTACCGCCGACATTTACTGCCGCCTCTGACTATCACAAGACCAGAGTCGTGAGAGGTGTGATTAGTAAGGAGGACACTGCCGGTCAGGAAGCAGGAGACTTCTTCTTGGGTTTCCTGCCGTTTTGGGGACCTATGGTCAATAGTAGGAACCTGAGACAGCTGACTCGTGTGGTTGAATCCACTGTCAATGTAACGGCTGGTGCCCTTAGTAATTTGACAGCTGAGCTCCAAGCGGATCGCCTTATGACTCTGCAGAACCGCATGGTTCTAGACGTTATTCTTGCAGACCGCGGTGGGGTATGCAAGGTCATCCAATCCAGTTGCTGCATTTTCATACCAGATAATGCTCCAACAGTGTATCAAGCCATCTCCAAACTCCATAAAATATCTGAAGCCATACACGTGGATAAGGGAGATTGGTCACTGATGGGATGGTTCTGGGAACTGATATCTGCCTGGGGATGGAAAGTTCTGATGGTCATTGGAATGATCTTAGCCATTCTTTTCCTGTTCTGTCTGTGTATACAGTGTGCTCCCGCGATATGTGGCCTCTGTGCTACCTTATGTGTAAGGAAACCTGTATCGAGGGACGAGCTAAGTAATAGGATGATGCTACAGCAACATCTCCATGACTTCGTGAACATTGACCTAGACTCGGATTAAGATGAGTATAGTGATTGCCTATGTAAGGGCAAAAGGAGGGTCTGTCGTACTTTAATATTCGGGACCGCGTAGGGGACAGGGCCCTACCCCTGTCTATCTTGGTATTAGCGAACCGCAAATGGTAAATGCGGCATGTACGAGTGCTTTATAGATCGTTCTAGCTATAAACGCACTGTTTACACGTTATTCGGCTTCACTACGCGGGTTCCATTTTGGAAGCAGTGGCCATCTTGTCATTGCCCTCACATAGGCTATGATGGAGTTAATACGGGCCTCACAGTACATGGGCTTTCCCTCTGACTTCTCTGTGACCTGGGCAGCCGGCTCTGCTGCCCCGGGTCAAACCGGTCTCACGAGCTCCCCTTCCTCCGTCCACCTGTGATTAGCATCAGGGCTCGACCCATCATAAAACCCTTCTCATCCTACACAAGCCCCCGGCTAATCTCTTCCACACCTGCTTGTTCCTGCTTTATGACTTGTTTCCCAAAACAGGAGATGCTCATGTTTATTGGGGGGTCTATTTACTTCAAATGTGGGATCTGAACCTTACTGTGTAAATCATTGTGGGCTGGCCGAACTGGAATGTGGGATGGTCATCATGACTCTGCCTTTTCTTTGTAATGTACACTTGCATATTGCCGTATCATAAAACCTAGGAATGTATGCTTGAGGCAGGAAAAAGCGTATTTAAGATGAAGTCCGTTCCTATGATTTTCAGCAGTCTCCTGAGAACATACACGCTGTTGTACTTCTAGGATACCTGTCATTGGTCTGCAGCCAATAAACGAATCTTTGACTTCACCCAGAAGACTCTGTGTTTCTGTAGGTCTGGAACAGGGTGAACCCAGAAGTCATAGGGTGTGTGCCCCTGCACCGCTGGGTCTAAAATACCCAGTACTTCAGGCGATCTCAGTGTATATAAATGCATGAAACATAGAAACTTGATGTCTCTGACGTGATGGTTAAAAACTGACTTAACTCCGGAATAAAATTGTATAAATCTGGATAAACTTGGTTAAATCGTGGTATACTTGTGAATATTCGTTCACTGATGTGCATACTGCTGTGCAACTCCTCAGTGACACGGATTTTGCCGTGCCACTTACTGGACTCAATAGAGTTAATTTGCCAGGTCGAAATGGTAGTTTAAAACTGTAGCCAAAGGCTTTGCAGTGGCAAGCCTGAGACGTGTGAAAAAGGACTACTGATAGGGTGGCACAATCAGTCCTGCAAGCCCACTAGTAGCATTTCATTTACAGGCCCTGGGCACATGTAGTGCACTTCACTAGGGTGTTATAAATAAATTAAATATGCCAATTGTGGATAAGCCAATGTTACCACATTTTAGGGAGAGCGCACATGTACTTTGGCACTGCTAAAGTACCCAACCCGGGAGGAGGAAGGCAAAATGTTTGGGGGGTGACCATACAAGAAAGGTCAGGTCCAACAACCTGTGTATGGCTTTGTCGTTTTTGCATGTGTATCTAGTGGTGGACCGGTGAAAGGTGGTACTTGTGGAGGTGTCATGCCTTTTGCTGTTTGTGCATCTATGTGGCAATTTGGGGCACCCTCCGTGTTACTTCTCAATCGGTCTGCGCATGTGTCAGGAGTTTTTAATTGCAGGTGCTGTTTGGAGCTGATCTTGTCCTTTATCATCAATGTTGACTTCAATGCCAGCAAGGCTTTTGCAGTGTACCTGTGGTTCTGATCAAGTATGGGTTATGAACAATAATATTTATGACATCCTCTGTTGCCATAGACCATGCTATCTAGCACAGGGAAATAGGGCAAATCACATCATACTTCTTGCGTGACCAGGATGTTATGTTACTTTTTAGTTGAAAATTTGAGTTAAAGGAAATGTCATAACGTGGTGCTGTTTGTTCACTGTTGTCATCAATATTTTACAATAAGGAAGGTGTCATGGTCTTTGCTACGTACTTTAATTTGCATGCTAAGCTGATTGTCACACTTAAAAGGCATGCTATGCACTTTAGTTTGTGTATATTGTAAAATGAGTCTGTTTAATGAAGTTCAAGTGCCAAGTATTTTTGTTAAATCAACATGCATTGCTGAGCAATCAAAAACCTCTATTTCCTGCTGTCCTTGTTTCCTTCCAGAGTGTCTGGTATTTTGTTTATGTGTGTACAATGACTGCTGACTATATTTAAGGCCTCTAATCCTGCCCCAGTTTCCTTCCAGGCAGTCTTGTGATTGCCAGGCAGCACACTTTACGTTTATGAGAGGTTATAAATATCACCTTCAAAGTGTGGCTGCCCACTTAACTTTGTCAATCCGTCTGAAGACAGAGCATGGGTTCCGAGCTCTGTTGCCTGCAACAAGAGCAACCCGGACACTGTTGCCTAGAAGCTGGGTGGCTTTCAACCTGTCTTGGAATTCCATTCCTTCCGGGTGCCTTTCTACAACCTTGAAACCGGGAACCTGGTCATTCAATCCGCGGTGCTGCAGCCTCCCTCCCCTTGATTACGACCTTCATTCTCTGACTGCTGCTCAATGCTCCAGCTAGTTGGCCCATTACACGGACCTCAGGTTAGTGCACTAGCCGGGTGCCTGTTGTTTTTGGTTTCTCCTTTCCTCAAGGACACCCTGACAGTTTGACTTTAAATGAAGAAGTTTTAGCAGAAGAAAAGGAAAAATGGACAATTTCTGTGAGTTGTATGAAGAAACACAATGTAAAAGAAGTTGATAGGTATTGTTATCATCAGTGAAGAAACCAGAAATATGTGCTTAGGATTTAGCAAAGCGGGCAGTGGTCAAAAGATCTCCAAGTGGTCTCCGATTTCTTTCAGTGTTCTTATTTGACATTTTTTAAAGGACTCACATCAATTTTGTGCTTAACTTTGTAATTTTATCATTGGAAAGTAGAAGGCTAAACTTAATGGTGGTCTCTGCAAATGGGTTTAGGGATTATTGAGATAAACCGCAAATAGCTGAAGCAGGGTCAAGAAAAACGTGCTCAAGGTGAGTGTAAAGCATTCATGTTTGGTTGCCTTAAGTGATTGCATTCTTTTGTCACAGGATATGTCTCTTTGCAAAAGGAGTGAGCCTTACCGCTAGAATTTGAAGGCTCCAGCTCAAAAGCATCTACACACACCTGTCATTATTTCCATGGGAGCTCCAGGTACACCAGAACCGTCTCTCTCTCTCTCTCTCCTCAGCCCCCACTGTATCAGTCTTCTCTTCTGATACTAAGCATTAACATCAGAAGCAGTGGTGAAAAATCTTGACTTCTGCAGAATATTTGGAAATTCAGGTGGGTTGGCCTTGGTGTGATAGGAAAGCAAAGAGCTGTCATTCAGGGATACTATATAAAATCAAAGTCATACACCCTGTCAGACAAACTCTTTGTATGTTGCAACACTTTTGAGTGGTGGCCTAATTTGATAAATTATGAGTTTTGTGTAGGTATGTATCTGCAATTCTGGGTGACTGTCCAGTTGAAAGCTCAATAAGCATTGTGGAAGACAAGAGGTCTGGTTTTAATGTGCTTACATATGAAGTGTAACCCCATTGAAGCCAGCCATAGGTGTCTATTAGGATGGCGGTCAGAAAACCACCCCGACTGCCATGGAAGCGGAAAACAACCGCCCGCAGGCACCGTGGAAAAACCGGTGGGGAAATTAGGATCAACCGTCAAAAAACACCCACTGTGGTGGAACGGGGCCAAGAAAAACCACCCATAGTGGGTGGAGATGGCCAAAATCCGTCCGCGGCGGTCAGATTCGTGGCAGAAAAACACCAACCCGCCGCAAGTAAAGCGGAGACACCCGATGGTCCCACGGTATGTTCCGCTGTTTCCAACCACCCCGGTCGCAAACAGTGATGAATGGGACGATCCGTGAAAAATATGGCGAACGAATGAGAAAACCCACAATAATGCCAAAAAGTGCACACAGTAAACTAGTCATGCCCCCCAAAAACACAAAATACACCCCAATGACACAACCACATGGCAAAAAAACACAATTCCCAGGATAACACACACAACACACCTGACAGCAATACCACATAGCTGAGTATAAAACCAGCCCCTTCCCTGACCACAATCCTTTGCAATCCTCCAGGAGTGAAGGGACAAATACCCCAGCCTAAAGAAGAGGCACGACCACCACTTCCACACCTGCACTACTAACCCCCTGCACATCACACACCATACATATCACAACCAAACCCATCACTCACACCCCTTAACCCACAACCACTTTGCACACCACACACCATGGCAACACATAAAATGCCAAAATTCACAGAGAGTGAGTTGACAGTCATGGTAGATGAGAAGTCAGAGTGGAACCACAATTGTTTGGTAGCCTGGTCCAACAGACACCATTAGCCATTAGAACACAAATGTGGGCAAGGATAGTTGAGAAGGTCAATGCAGTAGGGACCACCCCGCGATCAAAAAAGGAAATCATGAAGCGGTGGCATGACTTGAAGAGGTTTGTCAAAGAGAGGAGGAGCAAGAACCGTGAGCTGGCTCAGAGGACTGGCGGTGGCCCTCCCATTCCACCAAAAACAGACACACCATGGGAGGAGAAGGTGCTTGCCATACTGCATCCAGAGAGTCTCACAGGAGTACCCGGGGAGTGGAGGCTGGTAAGTACAAACAAATGACTTCCACCACACTGCTATGTACTGTCTTGCACAACTACAAAGCTACACCGCCTAGGACAAATTCCATTCATCTGCACCACACACTCACAAAAACATGCCTCACAGATCCAACATTCACTCACTCCCATACACCCCAAACGTAGCTAGCAACATTACCATGGGGGCATGTGTACAGGCATGTGTACAGGCAGACAGCACTACAACTCCCACCAGGCCCCCATGTCCCACTGCATCAGCAAAATGGAACCCTCCCCCACCCCACCCAGAAGCATGTGATAGCCATTACATAACCCACATCAAACTTACAGGTAGGTAGCCATCTTCCCTGGAGGGTGTTTGTGTGTGGGAGGCTTTTACCACTATTCCCACCGTGCCCCCTGTCCCGCACCTCAGCAGGATGGAGCACTCCTCCACCCAGAAGCAGTTGGAAGCCATTGCAGTACACCAAACAAACTTACAGGTAGGTAGCCTACTTCCCTGGGTGGGTGTTTGTGGGTGGGATGCCTGAACAACAACTCACCCCAGGCCAACTCATCCCCCAGACCCTCCACACCCACCCAGAGGAATGTGTCAGCCATTGTATCACCACAAACAAAATAACAGGTAGGTAGACTTATCATGCTTGCTAGTAACACCCCTGAGCAGCATTCAAATCCCCACCACACACACACACAGATGTGTCAAGTCAAAGCCAAATGGGAAAACAGAACAGGTAAGTAGCCAGTATGTGCATATAGCCAGTGTCCGCAAAAAACATGGTGACACATGACAACCCCCTCATTGCACACACATACACCAGATCCTATTGCCACTCACAGTTAGCACACAAATAAGCCAATGAGACTGTCACAGCAACCAAAGTGTGATACACCAATGCACATGTAGGAAAAAGTCTGGGAACAATCATGCACAGCACTGAATTCCATGTCTAAGTACCATGGTGCCCGATCAGCAAGCACCAAATGTGAAACTAGAAGGCATGGTTTGTGGTATGAATCCAGATATGCACATGACAAGACAAAGGTATGCAGGAGATGACAATAGGCTGTACAGGGCCAGATGTAACATCTGACAGGGCTGCGTGAGCAAAAAAGAGTCCTCACAGATATTTTTCCATGTGCTAGTCCCCAGATGGCAACATGTCCCTGTACTCAGAAATAATGCATGTAGCACATGGTAGGTATTGACAACTCACACCATGGACAAGTAATGCATGTACCACAGCACCATGTCAGGAGGCACAGTAGTGCACATACAACAAAATGTGATGATCAGTCAACTGTGTGGTGTACAAATAGGTGAATGACATACAGCCAACAAACAGCTTTCAGGGTGCACTGCAATGACCATATCCCATCTGACCCACAGGTGACCAAGAACTCACTGCAGAGGACAACACCAGCAACCTTCTCAGCCAGTCCCCTCCCCCCCCATACATCGACTCCCGGATGTTGACTCCCGGGATTCTCTGGACGATGAGCTCGAAGCCGGACCATCTTTTGTGCCAGGGAGCAACAGGTCCCAGGATCCCATCGTCCCCCCCACCACATCTGCTGCACCAACTACGTCACTGCAGAGCACTGCTGTTACGGACTGTGCGTCCACCGCCACCACCACCACTACCACCACCACCACCACCAGTGCTGCCTGCAACACCCTCCCTGTCCCAGAGGATGACCACCCCACACCACCGACTGAGGAGGGCAGGGAGAGGATGCGGGTGCCTACAGTGGTGAGGCAACAGGTCCGTGGCAGCAGGGAAGGTGGGAGGGGCAGGGTCACCCACAGACAACAAGAGGCTGGGACCCAATCCCTGGACCACATCACCAGAGTCCTTGGGGCATATGAACGATTCCAGGGACGAACGGGCCGGTCGGATGAACTGTTCCGCGAGCTCATCCTGCTGATGAGGTCCATCGACACCCGCATGGGACAAATTGTGTACCTCTTGGGCCAGCAAGTGGTGGTACTGAGGGACAGGCCTGCACCACAACCAACACCTCCACCCCCCTCTGGTGGTCTGCAGGATGACAGTTCACCATCCTCCCCTGCAGCCACAGAGAGGGGTGAGTCCTCAGACACCACTGGCCCTACAACAGGGCCCCCCCACCAAGCGACGAAGGGGCCGTCCAAAGAAAACCCTAGGAGCAACAGGAGGCAAAGCAACTGCCAAACCCCAGTCACCGAGCCAGCCATGATGGAAACCCTCTTCACCACTGCATTGACTTCATTGACTGTCCTTCCCCACACTGCCTTGTGAATGGCATCTGTCTCTTGGACTGGGTCACCACATCAATGTTGTGACTACTCGACTATCTCATTTACCACAACTGTCAACTCACTGCTCCACTAATCACCTCAATGTAAATGTTCACCCCCTCACATGTCACCATTGTAAATAAAAAATCCTTACACACAAGTTGTTGTGTCTGCTCTGTCTTTATTCCAGGATGTACAGTCTTCACCATGATTACAATGTACCAGTAGACTGGAGTGTATATGGGCAAGGAGAGGTTGAAGGAACCTAGGAAAACACAACAGAACAACATTCACTAGTCTGGGTGCAGCATCACAGACATCACATAACACTTCACAACAAGAGAATCCCACATGCACACAACACAATGGGCGACAAGTGTCAACATACACATCCTATAGATGTTCCTAAATTAACTGTCCCAGAAACATTGTCAGCCACTACTGAGTCTGCAACCGGCTGCTGTCACAAATCTCACGTACACCTTCACAACAACTGCAACATCATCAGACAATGGGTACTTTGTACATTATCACCACCTTCAAGTGAAGCAGCGGGTGATGAGCTATTGACGCAGGTCAACACCTCCCTCCTCTCCACTGTCCTCATCACTGGACATGGGTTGGTTAGCAGCGCAGGCGGGGGCCTTTGGTCCTCATCATCATCCAGAATCAGGGGAATTTCCTTGCGAATGGCTAGGTTGTGGAGCATGCAGCATGCCACTACAATCTGACACACCGAGTACTTTAGTGCACCTCCGATCTTGTCCAGCCAGCGGAAACGTGATTCAGCAGACCAAAAGTACTCTCCACCATACACAGTGTTCTCCCATGGGCATCATTGTAGCGGACTTCAGCCGGGGTCCTGGGATTCCGTAGTGGGCTCAGCAACCAGGGACGGTTGGGACATGCAGAGTCACCTAGGTGTGACAAACACAAATAAACATTGCTATGTCGCGGGGGCAGAGGGCAGCAGGTCACACACCCAGCACGCCATATGACTAGGCATACTCACCCACAATCCATGCATGCTCGGGAAGCAGATTAACCATCAGCTGGGGTACAATGCTGTTCTGCAGGATGTATGAGTCATGGGCTGAGCCTGGGAATTTGGCACACAGGTGGGAGATGTTCATATCTGCCAGGCACACCACTTGCACATTTATGGAGTGGTAATGTTTCTGATTCCTGTAGATGTGCTCACATGTCTGTGGTGGCACAGGCCCAACATGGGTGCAATCAATGGCACCAACAACATGGGGGATGTGTCCGGGGGAAGAGAAATCTCCCTTCACAGCTGCCAATTCAGGCCCCCTAGGGAAATTGATATATCTGTCCTTGTAGATCATCATGGCGGACAGTACTTCATGCAGCACCATGCTGAACATCGGTTGTGACATCCCACCTGCGCTGGCCATGTCTGCTGGAACGATCCAGTGGCAAAAAAATACAGGGCCGCCATCACCTTCTACATTGGGGTGAAAGCTGTTGGATATGTTCTACAAGGCTGCAGGTGGGGCTCCAACATATCACAAAGGGTCTTTAGGGTGGCTCTATCCAGATGGCATTTCTGGATGATCGCCTCATCCTCCATGTCTTCCAGCACTGTCAAGTGACGAAGCAGATTTGATCTCCGCCTAGTTGAGATGAAAGTGGACACATGTCAATGCAATACATCATGAGATGGGCACAGCATCTCACGTTCTGGATGACACAATGCCAACAATGACTGTCATCACAATTGAGCTACAGACCAGCCTACATGTAAGGACACCTTCCGCTACACAAATGACACACTTGTAAACTTACACAAAGCAAGTCCCTCAAACACCACCTCGGTCAATGTGAATGCACATAGGGATACGACCGCAATTACCATAGGCACGCCTGGGAGTATAGCATCCAGCATATCTGTAACAAATCAACCCCACTGTCTCATACCTAGCTGCTGTACCTGACACACCTTCATGCGTCATTTGAACCTGGCACACATCAGCAACACAATGACCACAGTCTGAGCAGAAATGACGATTGTGTGCATGATCAGACATGAGAGGACATGCAAAAAAGAACATCATTAATTGAAACAAACATTGCTGTGATTGTCACAGCACCTCAACACATTGACATGTGTACACATTGTAGAGTCCATAACAACACTGTCCTGTGTACAGGACCATCAATATCACAAGTGACATGTGAAGGAGTACATGCCAATCTACAAAATCACATACACAAACATGGCATGTGTAGTCACCAGTGGAGTAAATGGAACATTGGCATTGATTGCACAATGATGTGCCATTTACCATGTGGCCACTGTGTACTGTTGATGTTTGCCAGATGGCCATTGCCATTGTATGGCACACAAATCGCGGTTGCTACCGCCTGTCCCCAGCGGTGTGTCACCAGCACTCCCCATATACAGAAGTGCAGTAGTGATATATATATCCATGTATTGTCAAATGGCGGTCGGCATGCTCCGCCACCCAAATCGCAGTAGCTACCGCCTGTCCCCAGCGGTGTGTCACCAGCACTCCCCATATACACAAGTGCGGTAGTGATAGCCATGGAGACATGCCCAAATGGCGGTTAGCATACTCTGCCACCCAAATCGCGGTGCCTCATGTGGATGTATGGCACACAAATCGCGGTAGCTACCGCCTGGCCCCTGCGATGTGTCGCCGCCATGGAGCATGCCCTTACAGCCAATGGGAACCTTGATTGCGGTGGCATGATGCAATTTTGAAAATCGCGGTAGGCGTGCTCTGCCACTGCGGAGCATGATCGTTGGATGCAATTGAAAGATGCCCCATCGCGGTAGCGCGCGCCGGGCCCCTGCAGTGTGTCACCACCATGGAGCATGCCCTTACAGCCAACGGGAACCATGATTGCGGTGGCATGATGCAATTTTGAAATCGCGGTAGGCGTGCTCTGCCACCGCGGAGCCGGTCATTGGATGCAATTGAAAGATGCACTATCGCCGTAGCGCACGCCGGGCCCCTGCGGCTGTCACTGCCATGGAGCATGCTCTTACAGCCAGTGGGAACCATGAGTGCGGTGGCATGATGCTATTTTGAAAATCGCGGTAGGCGTGCTCCGCCACGGCGGAGGTGGTCATTGGATACATTTGAAAAAGGCAGACCTGGACCACCAATTGCTGCTGCTTGGCACCTGTGCAACGACCCCAGGGGGCTATATATGTGTGGGCGGGAGCCTCACATTTCCACTGCTCCCAGAGCCTGCTGCCAGAGACCCCTCACCTGCTGCTGCCTCCAGGGACTGCTGCCAGTGACCACCCACCTGCTGCTACCTCCAGGGACTGCTGCCAGAGACCACTCACCTGCTGCTGCCTCCAGGGACTGCTGCCAGAGACCCCTCACCACCCAATTCTGCCGCTGTTGTCTCATGTCCACAGTGATGGCAAGGACAGAGAAGATCCATGCCACTCCCTTCACAAGCGAGGAGCTGGAGGTCCTGGTGGATGAGGTGCTCACACAGTACCCAAGGCTATAGGGTGCCCCAAATGTCGTGGTAAGTCCTCAATGGTGGGGGGGGGAGGGCAGGGGGGCACACATGTAGTTGGAATTGGACTGATGCAGTATGTGCCTGAGAGTGTCTGGTTGTGTCATGCACTGCCTAACATGTTGTCTCCAGGGGGAAGGTGTGTGTACCCAATGCCACAGGTTTCCCTGCCTGCACATGTATGTTTGAGGGACCTGTGTTGTGTTGTCAGCCATACAGTGACGCAGAAAGTTGTTCATGCAGGAGCCAGGACAGTGATTGCTTGGCTGAATGGCTGTGTGTGCCCCTGTTGTCCATCTCAGTGTGAGCCCAGCTGGCCTGCACAGTCCCCACCCAAAAACACAAGGACACATCACTTCACTTACAGAGTATTACATCAGTCTTTTCTCATTGCACTCTAGCTATGAGCCATCTCAGCACTGCAGATTGCACACAACCGGCCTTGTGATGAGGATTTTGGATTTGTGAGATCATGTCCCTCAATGTGACATCCATGACACAGTTATCTATTCACAGGGCAGGGACATTGAGGGATGCGCAGTCTTGGACATAGTGAGTCTACCCCCACTGAACTGACCCTACATCTCTCTCTCTCATGCAGCATCTCCTGTGGTCACGGAGGGACAGGAGAAGGACACCAGTGGGGGTGAAACAAGCACAACAGCTGCACAGGAGCCCAGTGACACAGATGTCACCAGGAGTCTGCTGGAGGAATCCCAGCGTGAGACGCAAAGTACCACATCATCTGATGCCAGCGGGGATGCATCCATGTTGGTGGGCACAGGCAACGGGGACTCTGCACCATCTTCCACCACACAGTGGCCATTGCCCACCCTCCCAGCCACTTCCTCTGGTGGTGCCCGTGTTCACCTCAGTAAGAGGGGAAGAGGGGAAGAGTGTCCTTCAACCCGGGCACCGCTGCCCCTGCCCCCCTGCTGCCATCAATGCTGAGTCTGTGGACCCTTTGCGCCAGCTGTGTGTAGGCAAGACAGCTCTCCTCAATGCCTTCATTGACCACGACAAAAAATTGGCACAGGTGGTTGCTTTCATGGAAGGCATACATTCAGACGTGGGTGAGCTGCACCTGACTGTCCAGTCTTTATCCTCCACAGGGACGTCAGCCCTTCAACAGGCACATACTCACAGTCCAGCTCCAGTTCCTTTGTCAACCCCCCTGGCATTGGCCACGTCTGACGATAGTGACCATGGTCCACACATGTCAAAGTCACAATACAGCACACAAAGCACACAGCAGCAACAACCCAAGCGGTCCCGGGCACAGACACCATCCCCACAGAAGACCAAAGCCACCACAGATCACAGAGAGAAAAGCCCGTCAGGCAACACCAGGGGCCAAAATGCAAAGAAGTAGACCTCAGGCTCACATGTCTCAGAGGCATCCCCATCCAAGGACTCTCCTGTCCCTAAGGCATCTCGCAAAGAGTAGCATACAGTTTCTGTGCCCACCGAGAAGGTGGTGCATGCCAAGTGTACACCTAGGAAGGGCTCCAAGGCAGATTCACCCACCACCTCGACTCCCATTCCAAGCCCAGTGAAGCAGGGGAAGGAGGGCACTAAAGAGATAACACCTAGTAAACAGGGGATGGAGGGGAAAAGGCGAAGCCAGGCAAAGCGTTCCACTGGATCCAGCACATCACCAGAGGGAGTGCCAGCGTCTGCACCTGATGCAGCTTTGGTAGTGAGTGTGCCTGTTGTGTCCACACCACTTCTCATTGATCCAAAGTCAGTCAAGCCAGTTAGGATCCCCAAGAAGTGGAAAGGCACCCCTCCACAATCTCCCAGCCACACCATGTCTCCCGTCTGCATGACTCTGCCTCCACATGACAATACACCACCTGGTCCAAGCAGCCCTCCGGCTTGCCAAGCCACTGATAGCTCTACATCAGCTGGTCCGCTCTCTCCCCAGTCAAATGCCCTGACAGTCCCCGAGACACAGCCAGCTCTCAGTCCGCCTGACAGCCAAGTCTGAGTGGGAGTCACCCTCACACACCTGTCTCTCACACAGGTGGGGCCTGTACTGCACATTGTTACCCCCTGACTGTGTTGCTGATCATGGAAAGGTACAGTCGCACACATTGCCTGGGAAGCCTCTCCTGGACATACTCTGCACTTTGTTTTTGCCACTGGCCTTGTTGCTCTTTGCTGTGTTCAAGTATTCCCTGTGCAGCTTCTCCTGGACATACTCTGCACTTTGTTTTTGCCACTGGCCTTGTTGCTCTATGCTGTGTTCAAGTATTCCCTGTGCAGCGTCTCATGGACATACTCTGAATTTTGCCCTGCCCACAGGCCTTGCTGTTCTGCCCTTGCCTGTGCAGCTTCTCATGGACATACTCTGCACCCTGAACTGGCCACTGGCCTTGCTGTTTTGCCCTTGCTGGGGTAGCTTCTCATGGACATTGTTGGACTTGGCCCTTCTGGCCAGTTCACCCCTAGAACTTTTTGCATTTTCTTAGCCTTTTTCCTATGTTGTACTAGTGGTTTTAGGCCTCTAGGCGCTTTCACACTGTGTCCCAGTGGAAAGTGCGTGCGCTCTGTGTATGTTTAGTGAGACTGACCTGCCCTCCCATAGGAATGCATGGGGGATCAGAGTGACCGTGTTAAGTCCTGATGTGAGAGGAGTGCAGGGTCGAGTTTGGTATGTACGAACTCGTGAGAGTGAATGCTCTGCAATGATGTGTGCGGCGTTATGGTGTCTCGTGTAGAAGTGCCACTTCTAGAAGCTGGCCTGTCTGTATAATAAATGTGCAGTGACTGTCTGGCTTGCGATTGGCCGGTATGTCTGTCTCCAGGAGTCAGGATGGGTCTGCCCCAGTGGTGAGTGGAGAGAGGAGTACACCTGGGACCTGAATAGGGCTGGGCTTTCCCTACACAATGCTGGCTCCACCCCCTGTGGTGCGTCTGATGTCCCTGGCCTGTCCTGTGAATAAGGAGAGGGGCTGAGCAAAACAAAGTGCTCAGGAACCAGTTGCATCTGGTTCGCCCCGTCCCTGCACCTTTGGAGACAAAGGATTATGTGTATAAAAGAGAGGCTGTGACCCCATGAAAATGTTCTTGTCCTTGTTCTGACTTGAATCGACCAGGGGCGTGCTGCTGCTGGGGCCCAGGGGAAGGCTTGCCTCCCTGAGCCCTGCCCAGCCCCTGGATGCCTGATGGACATCTTGGACCTTTTTGGATTGATTCTCTTTGCCCCGGGACCTTTTGCATTCTTCTAGCGCCTGGGAGCGCTTTAACATAATTGGCCCCCTCTGATTTGAGAGGGAGCCTGTGCCTTGTCTTTGCAGCGCTGGGCTGCGATCTTCGGAGGGAATCCCGACGTAGGGATTTCCCCGCATTGTGTCCTGTTGTCCACCCCGCTTGCTATTTATTTCGTATTGAGGGAGCCTACCCCTCATTGCCCGTTAACTAGCAGGAGCCCACCCTGCTTTATCGCCAAATTTGGAGGGAGCCTACCCCTCGTGGCGCTTTTTCACCTGGTAATCAAAGCGGGTGCCCACCCCGCGTTTCACTGCCGCGGCCCGAGCCGCATTCAAAAATCGCCGCCGAGTCCGCGGCCCGCCTGGTTGTGGGCAGGGCCACAGGACAGAAGCGAAAGTGCAGCCATTTTCTGGGTAAAAGGGAGCCCTGGAGCTTACAGCCGGAAGGAGGACGGGAGCCCACCCCGCCTCCCGGAGACAGGAGAAGAGGAAAATGCCCCCGGAGCCTTGCGGCCTCTCAACCAAGTCTCGGATCCCAGGAGGGGGCCCGGGTAAAGAGGACGGCGCCTGCCATGCGGGGCCAGCAAGTAGAGTCAGGAGGTGCGAGCCTTCCCGCGCCGTGAGAGCAGTGCTGTCTGTGGGAGAGGAGACCCAGAGCGACGAAGAGAGCCGGTGAGTAGGGGCTCCTCTGTTGTGTGTGCCGGTCGAGGCACAGAGTCACTGCCCATGTGCTGAGCAGCCCCCGCCTGATAGGGGGCTGCTCCAATGTTGCTGGGCCATCTCTTCTTCCTAAGAGTCCCGGAGTGGGACTCTCATGGCACACGTAGTGCCAGTGCTATTTGTCATGTTTATTTTAGAGCGCCAGTGCGCTCCACCGAGAGGGGCATAGTTTACAGAGCCTTGGTGGCTCCAACACGGGGGCCAGTTTGTTAGTTATCTCGGACCCTGAGTGGCTCCAACCCGTGGGCGAGTTTGTTCTTAGAGCCTAGATGGCTCCAACGTTTGGCGCATGTTAATTTCAGGAGCCCCGTGTGGCTCCACAGTACTGGGGGACATGTCGTTTTTAGATCCTGGGTGGCTCCAACGCTTTGGACATTATTTCAAGGGCCATTGAGAGCCCATGACTCAGTTTACTTCCCCAGCTGCGCAGCACTTAGTGCCAGCTGCAGCGTTTAGGCCCTGTTCTTGCCCCCAGCTGCCCAGCAAGTAGTGGGCAGCTGCTACGTTTAGGTTTTGGCACAACCTGGACCCTAATGTGATTTAGGTGTTATTGTGATTTATATACTAATGCGTTGGGTGTTAGGAAATGTACTGTGTGTAGCATGTTTTGACAACCCTATGTTTTATACCTCTAGAAATGATTTCTGCATAGGAGATTGTTCTACCTGTTTTGGTTGATGTTAGTGAGATTATACTTCCCTGTGTGATGTACCCCCCTAGGGTAATTATACTTAGGAGGTAGGGTCTAATGCGTTAGACTTGTGAAAGATTGCATAATGTGATTATGCCCCTGTGATGTATACAGGATAGGTTTTATACCTGATTCTATTGTGATAATGCTGAGGTCATTATTGCGCCAGTAGTTACTGGTTGTGCTCTACAGTGATAATTTGTGTTACAGTTGGTATATGCTCTACATTTACAATTGGTGATTTGTGCTAATTCGGACAGTGGTCCATGTGGCCCTGGCTTGTGTAAATAGTCCCCTGTAAAATTCTGCCCAGTGCCTGTTGGCACAGTGTAAATTATGTGATTATCATCTAATGTTTTTATTGTAATACAAAGGCTATTTGTTTATATATAACCTTGTGTGGAGTTTCTTTTGTGTTAGCCTAGGGTGTTGTTGCTGTGTGCGCGCACAAACGCTTTACACATTGCCTCCGGAATAAGCCTGACTGCTCGTGCCAAGCTACCAAGGGGGTGAGCAGGGGTTATCTTTGGCGTGTAACTTCCTTGCCCTGACTAGAGTGGTGGTTTCTGCCTGGCTTAGGCGTCCGCCTTAGCCAGCCAGAAATCCCATTTCTAACAGACATACTCTGCACTTTGCCCTGCCAACTGGCCTTGTCATTCACTGCTGTGTGTCCCTTGCCTGTGCAGCTTCTCATGGACATACTCTGCACTTTGCCCTGCCAACTGGCCTTGTCATTCCCTGCTGGGTGCCCCTTGCCTGTGCAGCTTCTCATGGACATACTCTGCACTTTGCCCTGCCAAGTGGCCTTGTCATTCACTGCTGTGTGCCCCTTGCCTGTGCAGCTTTTCATGGACCTACCCTGCACTTTGCCCTGCCCACTGGCCCTGCTGTTTTGCCCTTCCTGGTGCAGCTTCTCATGGACACACTCTACACTTTTCCCTGCCAACTGGCCTTGTCATTCACTGCTGTGTGCCCCTTGCCTGTGCAGCTTCTCATCAACATATTCTGCACTTTGCCCTGCCCACTGGCCTTGCTGTTCTACCCTTGCCTGTGCAGCTTCTCATGGACATACTCTGCACCCTGAACTGGCCACTGGACTTGCTGTTTTGCCCTTGCTGGTGCAGCTTCTCATGGATATACTCTGCACTTTGCCCTGCCAACTGGCCTTGTCATTCACTGCTGTGTGCCCCTTGCCTGTGCAGCTTCTCATGGACATACTCTGCACTTTGCCCTGCCAACTTGCCTTGTCATTCACTGCTGTTTGCCCCTCGCCTGTGCAGCTTCTCATGGACATACTCTGCACTTTGCCCTGCCAACTGGCCTTGCTGTTCTGCCCTTGCCTGTGCAGCTTCTCATGGACATACTCTACACCCTGAACTGGCCACTGGCCTTGCTTTTTGCCCTTGCCTGTGCAGCTTCTCATGGACATACTCTGCACTTTGCCCTGCCAACTGGTCTTGTCATTCACTGCTCTGTGTTCCTTGCCTGTGCAGCTTTTCACGGACATACTCTGCACTTTGCCCTGCCAACTGGCCTTGACATTCACTGCTGTGTGACCCTTGCCTGTGCAGGTTCTCATGGACATACTCTGCACTTTGCCCTGCCAACTGGCCTTGTTATTCACTGCTGTGTGCCCCTTGCCTGTGCAGCTTCTCATGGACGTACTCAGCATTTTGTGCCTTGCTCTTCTCTACTCATGGTGGCTATCTGTGCAATATGTGAATAAAGACAGTTGCTCCTGTTGTCTGTTTTATCAGTATCCTTACTAAATAAAGTTATTTTGCTGTCTGTATATGGTTTACTGGGCCACATGCTCTTTGTGCCACTTCAACATAGCCAATGTCTTGGCTCACTTACTCTATTTTTTACAGGGGTGACAGGGACTTCAGT
Organism: Triturus cristatus; assembly: GCF_964204655.1. Taxonomy (NCBI): domain Eukaryota; kingdom Metazoa; phylum Chordata; class Amphibia; order Caudata; family Salamandridae; genus Triturus; species Triturus cristatus. Next base: position 454,727,196 of record NC_140595.1, on the reverse strand, counting down.
TCTTCCTGACCCTGATACTTGTGGGGGCAATGATGTCAATTTTAAATGGAAAGCAGTTGTCAGTTTCTTAATTTGCTCAGGTTGGCTATATTGTACACATGTCAGGATAGGGGGCACTGCCAGCACAGAGTGGGATTCTATCCACAGTATTGCAGGCAGGCTGGCCAGGGCCATCATGTATGTGTATTCTTTCTTTATGTGTGCCCAGTGGTGTATGTGTGTGGTCATCTTGTGATGGCCAGTCATCCTAGTCCCATGGCTTACTTTCAATGTGTGCTCTTGGGTGGTCAAGAAGTGTGCAGTGTGAAGGGGGTGACTTTGTCGGGAGTGTTGATGTGTGTATGCCCCTACATTGTCAACTACACACGTGTCACCCAGGAGTTGTTTGCCTGTTGTTTTGATTGTTCAGCCCCGTGGATGTGGCTGTATGCACATGTGTGAGTTGTAGGTTGTGCACTGTGCAGTGTGTGTGTGTGTCCTTGCAGTTCTGGCTGACTCCTACTTGTTGTTTTTCTTACTTGTGAGTATGCAGAGTGTGTGACTTGCAAGTCAGTGTTGTGTTTTGTTGATCATCTGTGTGTCTTGTTACTGTTTGTGGAGACTGTGCAGACCTGCTGCTCCACACTGCCATTGTGGTTGTGTTTTCTCATGCATTGCTGTCACATGGTGCCTTTTTGCCTCCAGTATGGTATGTTGTGTGTGGTGTCATACCATCCCCTATCTGTGCTTCAGATGCCTACCCATTGTGAGTCTGCACTCCCTCTATTTGTGTATGGCACACTCCTGCCATGTCCCCTACTGACATGCAGTACACTTCACTTTGATGTCAGCTGTC